>NC_080837.1:32516554-33139753 GCF_030435755.1 Ochotona princeps | reverse complement strand
GAGACAGAGAGGAAGATCTGTCCGATGGTTCACTCCCCAAGTGACTGCAATGGCTGGTGCTGCGCCGATCCGAAGCCAGGAGCCAGGAATTTCCTTCAGGTCTCCCACATGGGTGCAGGGTCCCAAGGCTTTGGGCCATCCTCGACTGCTTTCCCAGGCTACAAGCAGGGAACTGGATGGGAAGTGGAGCTGTCGGGATTAGAACCCATATGGGATCCCGGTGCATTCAGGGCAAGGACTTTAACCACTAGTCCATGCCACTGGGCCCATCAGTTGCTTCTGGATTTGCTGAAGGAGCCATCTTGTGCAGGGACATAACATTTCCCTGATGGAGATGAAAGTATAAGGTCTTGAATTTGGACCCAAAGCAGGACAACACTGATGAATATTCCCTCAAGTTCCCCATATCATTGATCAAGTTTTGTTGACCCTGTATGACCATTTAACTGCTTCCTCTAATAAGTCCTGCATTTTGTCTTTCTCAGATGTTCATTCTCAATAAATGTTCTATATTTCTAGCTCTTCCAGCATATTTTCCTTCTTAGTTAACTTGACTGGGATGTGAGCCCTGAGTAGGAGTTAAAGGAGGATTGACTACAAGGTGAGATTAGCTGCATTGGGTTGAACATCTGCTCATGTAAACTAATTTTTCTTTTATGGTTTGCCTAATCTGGGTCATTCAGAACAAACTTGTTCAGGATGAGTGTATAGATTAATCCCAGTTTATGGTGATCTGCTCAGAACACACAGTCACCTATTAGTCCATAATTAGGTTGTTAAAGGAGTAAGAAATGACTATTAAAAAAAGAGTCAAATACTTTTTTCTAATTTGATGTGGTTTTAATTTCAAACCCTGCAGATCTTTTTGAAATCTTCTTTGAAATTTATTCTCCCTAGGCATAAGCAGTTCTTCCCAAAGACATTGTGGATACAGCTGGTTACTGAATCAGAGATGAACTCAGATTTCCATGAAACCCTATAGGGTCAAGCATGTCTTAAACATTGACAGAAAGCTTAGGGATATGCAATGTCAAAAAGCCACTAGTAGATGACTCCTATTGTTATATTTCAAAAGAGTATATAGTAGGCTTTGCAATGGAGAAAATACATCAGGCTAAAGATGCCCACGGTGGCCATCTGAGCCATTTGGGGGATTTGAAGTAAGGAGATAGGAGGGGAAAAAATAGATCAAGGACATTCTCAGCTGAAGAAGCAGCATTTGTCCAAGTCCCAAGGTGACCGATTACAAGGCATATTGATAGTACTTTAACTTTAAAAATCAGCCCTTGTATCTCATCTAATTTGCAGTAACTCTGACCTTTCTGGGGAAAACAAAGCCTGTGCAGCTAGTTTGTTTAATGTTATTGGGATAGGCTTCTGAAACAATGCCCAAGGGTTACAAATAAATATGTTTGTCCTCTCCATGCTCACTGCTTGGAGACAAATTTGTGCCAACTTTGCACACGTTACAAAGGATAAAAAGAAATCAGAGTAACAGTCCCCTCCACAAACATGCCATTCCCTCTTACAATCCCTTGGGGGTTTTCTCTGGAAGGACATTTGCACTTGCATCATACACCTTATAGCATGCCATAGCAGTTGAGACTGTAGGCCCTTGGTTCAGAGCTCCCTCATTTATAGGTTATGATATTACAGCAATGTTGTTTAACCTTCCTGAACTTTTTTTTGATCCGTCAAAAGGAAAGAATATGGTTCTATTTAATAATGGTATTTTAAAGGTTATATGCTGGGAGACAATCATTGATCCAAGATTAGCTATTATCTTACTATTGTTATTTGAAATATTTGTATGTTATCCTCTAAATATCTGAACTTGAATAAGCATAATAGGATAGAGGGCTCAATTTTATTATCTCTTTATTTCTCTTGAAAATACGAAGTTGAAAATCAAAGAGAGAAAAACAGGGATTTTCAATCCGCTGGTTCATTCCCTAAGTGACAACATTGTCCAGAGCTGTGCTAAGCTGAAGTCATGAGCCTGGAGATTTGGGCTCTTCCTCATGGGTGTAGGGGTGCAAAGACTTAAGCCATTCTTTGCTGCTGTAATAGCAAGAAGTTGGGTGAGAAATGGAGCGCTCAGTACTCAGACTGCTGTCTGTACAGGATGCCAGCACTGCAGGCATTGGCTTTGCTGGCTTTGCTACAGAGCCTGGCCCTCTTTTCTTCTTCTTTACCATGGTCTTGACTTTCTTAGTTTCAGGATATCTGTAGACCAGGTTTAAATTGTGTGTCTTAATTATGGAGCTAATAAAAAATCCATTCTCTCATGCCATCAAATCATTACATTTATGTATGTATTTAACACTGCCAAATCCCAAATGAAGGTTAATGTTCATGGCAGAGAAGAACCATTAGCGAATTTGCAAATTTAAATTCCATTTAGCTGTATTGACAAAAGTAATCGGTGAAAGTATAAGTAATTAATTTATATTAATGTCAGGAAGACTTGGCATATTTGTGAGATCTGTGCTAAACACACAGCTGTTTCATAATCTAAGTCATAACTGTACTTCATGCTGGGAATCAGGATGTACGCTACATTGAAAAAAGAAGGTGGAGGGTTCTTCTGCATTGCACCTCAGACACTTTCCACATGTGGGTTTTTTAAACTACTAGCTGGTAAATTATTACTCATGAGTTTGTGAAAGTGGATTTCATGATACAAGATACAAGAAAGGTACATTTTTCTCTCTACTTAGTTATCTCAGAAATTTAATTATGAAGTTATATACTATAGATTTCCAAAAAGAGGGTAACAGTACTAATAGAAATGACATATATGATATATTATGTATCTATATTATGTGTAGATATAAATAGGTATAAATGTAATAATAGAAATATAATGAGATACATATGTCTTAGGTTTTATGGAGGGCATACTAATAAAAGAAGTGTCAAATATTTAATTTTTAAAAGCTTATTTATGTTGAAAGGCAGAGGAAGAGAGAAGTTCCATTTACTGGTTGATTCTCTGAATGGATGTAATAGCCATAGATAGACCAGGCTGAACCCAGTGTTTGGGAAACCCAGCTAGGTTTCCCACATGGGTGGCAGGGACCCAAGCACTTTGATGTATCAGCATGGAGCTAGGTCATAAGCCAGGACTCAAACCAGCACTTTGATATGTACTGGTAGCTTCTCAAGCAGAAGCTTAACTCGCATACCACAATGCTAGCCTCTGGTACGTTGATGTCTGAGTAAGGTATTTTCTTAACCTAATAAATTAAAATGTGATTTTAACATATCAGTATAAAGCAATTATCTAGACTCTTCACATTTACCCCTCATAGCAAAATAGTTCAAAATCCTGTGAATGTTTTGAACTTGTAGCACAACTGAATCTGGTTTAACCATCCATTTCAAGTGCTTCAGAAGCCACGCACCTTGAGCAGATACTGCACTTAATTCATGGCTGAATTTTGCTTTTCTGTGCCTGTATTTTCATGGGATATGCTGAAGGACTGTTTTGCTTAAAACACTTTTTTTTTAAGATTTATTTATTTTTATTGGAAAGTCAAGATCTATAGAGAGTAGGAGAGATAGAAAGATCTTCCATCCCCTGGTTCACTCCCAAGTGGCTGCAATGGCCAAAGCTAACCTGATCCAAAGCAAGGAGCCAGGAGCTTCTTTGAAGTCTTTCATGCGAGTGCAGGGTCCCAAGGCTTTGGGCCATCCTCCACTGCTTTCCCAGGCCACAAGAGGGAGCTGGAAGGGAAGTAGAGCAGCCAGGATTGGAACTGGCACCCATGTTGGATCCCTGAACATGCAAGGTGAGGGCTTTAACCACTTAACTACCACGCCTATCCCTTAAAATGCTTTTTGAGAAACACTGATATGTGGAGGAGACTGATTGGTGATCAGATCCAACAGGAAAAATAATGCCATCCAAATATGTTATCTGTGGACACATGAAGCCAGTGCTGTGGCCCTTGTGAACATTAACAATTTTATTGTTTTAATATCTAATTAATCATAATTAAATCATTAATTAAATATTTATTATGAACAATATTAATACATAGGGAGCGCAGTTTGGTGAGCTCACCTAGATGCAGGAGCAGATTGATATTTAGCCAGACTTCCTGATGACAGGCAGGAGGAAATGAGACTACATCAGTAACAAGAAAGAACAGAAGCATGGTACTCCAAAGGCCTCATGGACACAAAAACAGCTTTGCAGGGGCAATCCTGGTGCTGTCAAGGACGTTAAATATCGTCATTTTCCCCATTGAAGGGAACTCTAGGAATCATTTGTCACATGATTTTTGTACTCTGATTCACTTTTAGGCATGTCAGGTGCAATCTAATAGATAAGGGTTGCTAGAAGCAAGTTCTGAATTTTTCATCGCAAACGAAGCTTAGATTGAACCCCTAGGATTTCTTTCTTTTATTGTGTGTAATAGACACGTTCCCAGAAGCTTCACCACCCCACAGTCTCTCTGACTGTCCTGGCAGTAAACTGTCATCCTGGCCTGAATGAGTTTAATGTTTACTTCCCCAAACATCTGTATTACTCAAAAGGTTTTAGATCCAAAGAGAATCCGCACCAATGGTTGAAATAGTTTTAAGCACTCAACACATTTCTACCTCAAACAGAAATCACGAGAATCCCTTTCAGATACTAGTCTGTGCCTTTCTTATTGAAATAGGCAGACATCACGGCAAAAGGAAAAGAAAAAAAAAACATTTAATTTGTTCAGAGGGTCCTGAACTTAAACTTAAAGAGGAGAGACAGGAATAGCAGAATAAAGAGAGATGTAATTTATATAATTGTACTTGCTTGGACGAGAACACCAATGCTGCCAAATTTAATTATTCCTTTCATCCTGCCTTGTTTCACTCTTGAAGATCAATATGCTTGTTCTCTTAAGTAGCAACGATTTCTACAATCTAAACATAAATTTAATCATGTGCTGCCATCCCAGTGTTTATAGACTCTGTCAAATACCATCCCATTATAATTATTTTCTCAATCATTCGCCACAAGAGAAACACTTCAGGCAACACTAAAACTTAACTTAATCGCTGGAAAACATATCAGTTCAACCCATGGATCTTATTAGATGGCCATTTAAGAGTAAAGCTCAATTTCCCAATACTTTAATTTTCTGTTACATTTCAAATTGTGTTTACATAGAGAAATTGAGCTATTGCCATATTTTTATGAAACATAAAGGGGGTAGTGAGTGTCACAAAGATTATTAAAATTGATGCTCAGTGTGACCTATGCAGGTTTCTAGGTCATACGTCATTAGGGATTGTTTATTTGCTTTCTTTCTAAAAAGGGGCTCTGCAAGTGCTAAAAATTTGTGCATCCAATAGAAATTGCTAAAAGTCAAAAATCAAAATATTAGGAGGAAAACACATATCAAAAACTGGTAGTTTAGGTGAATTCCCAAATTTGCAGATCCAAGATATTTTGAACGAAAACTAAGATGAATGACAGAATACATATAACAGTTGTGAAAGAAACCAACAATGTCCTAGTTGTGAGTGCACAATGCAGCAATGATGTAGACATGGCATATCACATGTGTTTATAGCGTGATTCTGTAGCACAGAGGAACATGGCCAGCTATGGATGCAGCAATTAAAAACATAAGCCTGATAGCTTTCCAATCTTTTATGAGACTGTGTACATGAATACCACAGCAGCTTGACATTAGTACCTAGATGTGTGTGTAAACGTGTATCCACATCTACGTATGCCTAAGTGTACTTGTGCATAGATTTGTGTGACATATCTTTTTACATGGTCTTTGTGTATCTTATTATTTACAAATAAAAATATATGTATATACTTTTGGGAAAAGAGCTTAAAGTTGTCAAAAATAGAATCTGTTCACATAACATCTCAAGTCAATTTAAAAATATTATTTTAACAATGTGTACAAATTAAGATAAAAAGGACAACAATCAAAGAGAAAGCATGAAAACACCCAATAAATTCAGATTTATGACAGAATCATGCAAAATTCTATCAATTTCTATTCTAAGGTGTGAGGAGAGATTTCTGAGCTGTTGTAAAACCTCTTTATTATTTCATTAATTTTTAAAGCTATAACCTATTTGAAACTCACAAAATATTCAGAGAAAATTAGAACCCTGTAACTTTGATCAAATTCAATTGAATCTACCATTTTGGTATCGTCACTAAAAGAAAAAAGAGCAGTGTTGCATATTTAGTAGAAGAAATAATGTTGCATATTCAGCTCTGGATATTCCTTTGCAAATCAATTTACTGGAGCCAGCATGGTGGCACAGCTTGTTAAGCTGTCAGCTGAGATGCCTGCAACCTGCATTGGAGCTTCAGGGAACCCTGACTGCTTTGCTCCTGATGCAATTCCCTGCTAACGTGCATTGGAAAGCAGTAGAAGATGCCTGACTGCTTGGGGCCCTGCCACATGGGAGACACACTGACCCAACTAAGCTGTTGTACCATTTAGGGAATGAAGCAGTAGATGGCAGCTCTTACCCCTTTGCCACCCTGCCTTCAAATAAGTCTTATTGGTTTTTTCACTTTAAAGCGAAAGTAAAAGCTCAAGCATTCTTTTTTTTTCCTTCCTTGCCTCCCCCATTTAGTCCTGGAGTCTTGAATTCTTATATATATATATACACACACACACACATATACATGTATATACATAATATATATCTACATATATGCATGTATATATGTAGATAGTTTTTAATATATAGTTTATACATATATACAGTTTATCTAGTTTTATATATAGCAAATATAAAAACTGTATGTATGTGTTTAACTTAATCATGTAAAATATGGGTTATCTGTATGTCTTTATGCTCTGTGGAAATGACTTCTATTATAATTATCATCCTATATTTTTCTGAAGAAAAGATTGAGTCTAGATCTGCAACTGCTTTTTTATCTGACTTCTTGTTTTAAGAACATAGATGGCTATGCATGATACATAATGCCTGAAAATAGTTTCTAGAATCAACCACAAAAATCATGAGCTGATTTTTCCATCACCATATATTTTAATAGTCATCTTTTAGTGCAAAAGTCACAAGCTTTATGCATATTAAAAGCCTGTGAGGTTAAGTCCAGTGGTAGTTTCATAGTTCTTTAACATTTGGCTTTCTTGGAAGAGAAAATTCCCCATTTTTTGTATTTGCTGAGTTTTGCAATGTCAGTACCTACAACAGGTTCGAGTTCAAGCTTACATGATGCTTCTAGGGGTGGTATTGCCTGGGAAGTGTTGCAAGGCCATAAACCATTATGTATAGTTTCCAACAAAAAAAATTGACTGGATGTGAATAACTTCAAGGACACAGGTATTACTAAATTAACTAGGAAATAATGAGGTTTTAGTATCTAATCTTTTTGTTTCTAATAGAACGTATTTACTTGTAGGTTTGTATAATTACTTTAAAAATAATGTCTATCCCTAATAATTGATTCTGAAAATTTCATGGCTCTCTCTTTTATGCCAGTAGGAACCGCCTCCAGTCATCCATTAATTTTTTTCTCTAACTTTTTAGTTTTATGAATTGGCTTCATAAATACTTTTAAGTGAAATGTAATAACTGAAGGTTTCAAGAAAATTATTCCTTTATCTGATAAATATTTTTTTCATTTAAATACATATAAAGAAGTCATTTTATTGCCATTCCATTAATTTCTGTACTTACTAAACACTTGATATTATATTTCCACTTAACTTATTAAATCATAATTTTACTATACTTGTAGGAGAAAAACTTTCCTTTGCTAGAATTTAACACTCATATTAAGTCTTTGAAGCAAATTTTATCATAAATAACAATTTTAAAGATTTACTTATTTTTATTGGAAAGATAGATGTACAGATAGGAGGAGAGACAGAGAGGAAGACCTTTCGTACAATGGTTCACTCCCCAAGCAGCCACAACAGCTGGAGATGAGCTGATCTGAAGCCAGGAGCCCGGAGCCTCTCCCAGGTCTCCCACGCGACTACAGGGTCCCAAGGCTTTGGGCCATCCTTGACTGCTTTCCCGGGCTACAAGCAGGTAGCTGGATAGGAAGTGGGCCACCGGGATTAGAACCACCTCCCGTATGGGATCCCGGAGCGTGTGCCAAGGCGAGGACTTAAGCCGCTAGGCCACAGCACTGGGCCCCTAAATACCATTTAAATTGGGATTCTTTCTTGCTCAGGGTTACTTCAGTTTTGTTTAGTAATTTAATATTGTCACCCCTCCTCTCTCTCTCCTTGTTTTCTTTTATACTTTTTGAGAGAACATATCTTACCTTTCCATCACCATAAAGGCCTTAATGTTTCACCAAGTAATAAATTTAATCTGTGTACTTAAGAATTTGATCCCCAAGGAAATATAAATATCAACTTCTCTTGTCCTGAAATTCTGCATTCATTTTACATTAATTTCCAAATTAAAAGTGTCTTCAAAGATACAAGCAAGAACATTAAAGTTTTCTTCTTGCCCCGACTCTCTCTTGAGAGGTACAACTTAATAAATCTTATAAGAAAATAAAGCAATAAGAAAAATAAAAAAATAAGAAAAGGTATAATTAATGTGAAGCCAGATGCACCTGTGTATGTGAGGACGTTAGGACTTTGCTGCTTCACTTCACCAACTATCTCAGAGCTTGTCCCATTAGCGTGCACATAAAGCTCTTATTCTTGTTCTTACCTTTGCTGGACTTGACTCCAAGATGTGCCCTCATCTGTCTGTTTCACCAGTCTGCGCTGATGAAAATTTCGGTGTTCAGTATTTTTTTTAATTGACTGCTATTACAGTGAGCATCATTGTACATCTCCTGTATTTCATATGTACAGTAGAATTAGTATAACCACTTCACAGATGGGAAATTATCAAGTTCTCAATTTATTTCATCCAGTGTTTCTATGAGAATTTAGAGTGCAGATAAAATGTTAATGCAAATTGCAGCATATAGTAAACATTCAATAAATGTTAGATACCATGAGCAGAGTACCCATGGCCCTTAATGTCTGCAGGCAAAGCAGGATCCAATAGCCCAGAGGTGCTCTAAGCAGACACAGGTGCTGCTTATTGAAATTGTACGCACTGAACAGCAGGTGTACAGGGCAGTAACAAAGGGATTAGAGGGACTATGACATCAATTATTCCATTTTGTTTTCAAAGTGACATAGATATTATTGGAAATGTTCTTAGTGGATACATTAATTTGATTCTAGTCTTAAATAGTAGATATCTGAGCCAAATGACCATTTTTGTTCTGCATGATACAACCAGTATGACTGAAAGTTTCATTTTTCAGTTAATTGCTTTGGCAAGTTTTAGAAATTTTTATGTAAGCATTTAAGGGAATGTAAGTTTAGACCTCATTCTTTAAGTTTATTCAGTAATATTTATTACTGAATTCAGAACATTAAACTATCTCCTCTGATGAGAAAACCAATAGACTGGAAACTGGTTTATAATCTCCAATATGAGACATCCATGCCTTTGGCATTAGAGCTGATGTATCGACCCTGTTATGCTGTTCATGCCAAAGCAGGGGCGTCACAAATCCTACTACTTAATTGGATTTTCTTCCTTTTTGTAAGAAACAACTCTCTATCTCTGTATTAAAAGAAATGTTTCTTTCCTGCTCAGTGCTTAAACATACAGCATTCGTGAATAGGGCAGATTTATTCTGCCTTTCTAAAAATTTCCCCATATTGGATTGCTTTCATAGTATTTATTGAGCACTCAGAAGTGTGAAAGATTCTAAATACTATGACACCTTGGCTCCAATTCCTACAGCTAATCATGAAAGGAAATGAAGCCATTGGAATTAATTACATAGTTGTGTGTTTATAGGAAGGAAACCTGTACTCAACTTATTTCCAGGAAAACTGTATAGGGCTTACTCCTTACTCATCGTAACATCAGTATTAAAATTCTGCAGTGACCTCATGCAGAATTTTAATATTTAATTTTGGACCAGGCATGTTTTTTGTGTTCCCTTAATGTGCATAAAGTCTGTGGATTGTCTGGCTGCTTTCAGAGAGCTCCACCAAATATCAGAATCCAGATGCTGTTTACAATCCTGGCTACTGAGCTGCTTCTGCTACTAGTCTGTTGAAAACATCTTGAAAACAGTTTCTGTTCCTCATGACTTGGAGGGATCATCAACAAGTAGTGAAAATGGTTCCAGACTCTTCTTGAGGAAGATGGGACTGGAGGAGGAGGAGAGTATCTAGCTGGAGGGAGGCGTTGCTGAACAACACTGATCTTTCTCTTCCCTTCCTCTGACGTTTCCTTACTTCTTTCATAGCACCTGTTTCCGTGAGTTCACTCATTTTTATGAACTTCTTCTGTGAAAGCTGATACCACTTATCTGGAAAAGTACCTGATTTAGAGTCCAAAAATGTTTAAAAATATTTATTTATTTGAAAGAAAGCACTAGAGGAGAGGGGAGGGAAGGATGGAAGGAGGGAGGCAGACATGTGTCTTCTACCTGCTAGTTACTTCCTAAATGGCCCTAAGAGCTAAGGCTGAGCTAGGCTGAAGCTCAGAGTGTGGAACTGCATATCCGCCCTTCACCTAAGAGACAAGGGATGACATACTTGCACCATCTTCCACTACTTTCCCAGGTACATTAGCAGGGAGCTGAATCAGAATTGGAGCAGCTGGGGCTATAACTGGTGCCTGCATAAGATGACTGTGCCGCAGAGTGTAGAAGGATAATTGCATTCTCGAAAAAGTGTTTGCAAATACCTTTCCAACTCTCCGCTACTTCTTATTTACTTCTTTTTTTAAAATTATTTATTATTTAACTTCATTAATTACATTGTATTATGTGACACAGTTACATAGATACTTGGGTTCTCCCCACCCCTCCCCAAACCCTCCCACCATGGTGGATTCCTCCACCTTGTTGCATAACCACAGCTCAAGTTCAGTTGAGATTCCCCCATTGCAAGCGTATACCAAACATAGAGTCCAGCATCTTATTGTCCAGTCAAGTTCAACGGCTTCTTAGGTATACCCTCTCTGCTACTTCTTATTTACTTCTTAAGGCAGTAATGCTTGTCCTTCCTCTTAAAGTCTAACCATTCAGGACAAAAAGTAAGAGAAATCATTAAGGGTATCATTACACCACAACCCGAGAGAGAGTGAGAGTGAGAATGAGAATGAATGAGAGACAGTAGAATGAAGGAGCAGTACTGTGTAGACCTGTGTTCTCTCCAATTGGCTTACTGTCCTTGGATTTCTGCTGTTCCTCCTCTCCTCCCTTCTTCTTTGCCTACAAACCTGACCAGTTGGCCTCCTGGCTATTTTTGTCATTGTCCTCCTTGCAGATTTTGGGGTGAGTCATCTTCTCTGCTTTTCTCCACATGCTTCTTGTCTCACACATTTTCCATTCCTTAACCTTTGTGTGTCTGAATTCTGCTGTTACTGTTCAAATCTGCAACCAGAAAACAGGCTTGTCCTAATTGCCTCATTTTCTGTTTCCAAACCTCTTGAATATTTGAATCCATGAGCTGATATCACTTTCAACAGAAATGTCTCTTGCCTGAGAAATGATTTCCCATAGATTTCTTGTCCTCTTTGCAGTGACTAGCATATGTAACCTCTTGTCCTAAATGACAGACTCCTTCCTCGTATTCTACGTTGTCAACCACTGCTTTTGCTTCCTTTTGCCTGGGAACAGTTTCCTAACCTTCACTGTTGTTTTCCTCTTTCTCTCTGTTAAACATTGCTATTCCTCATATCTATCTTGGGAATATATAGTAAGATCATCTTGTGAGTTCCTGTTTCCATTTACATATCGGTGACTTCAGAATTTATTTCCTTGGGCTTGACTTTGTTCATTCATATCAGCCATGTGCCTAACAGTCAAGACATCTTCCCTTGGAGATTATTTTAAATTCAACAGATCTCTGTGTGATGAAATGGCTCACTGGTTAAACCCTCACCTTGGATGCACTGGGATCTGCTTGCATGCATCGTGTCCTGGCTGCTCCATTTCCCATCCAGGTCCCTGCTTGTGGGCTGGGAAAGCAGTAGAGGATGGCCCAAAGCCTTAGGACCCTGCAGCCACATGGGAGACCTGGAAGAAGCTCCTGGCTCCTGCCTTCTGATTGGCTCAGCTCTGGCAGTTGTGGCCACTTGGAGAGTGAACCAGCAGACTGAAGATCTTTCTGTCCCTTCTCACAATACATCTGCCTTTCCAATAACAATAAATAAATCTTTAAAAGAAGATTCAACAGATCCCATGATCCTGCTCTTTAAAGGAATGTACCCACACAGAGGCACACACATCTGTACCATTTCTATCTTCTCTGGAGAATCACTTAGTGAGTGACAACATTAAACACCTAGTTGCCAGGAATAGATCATGTTTTTCTTGGCTCTTCTCTCCCACTGTCCCTACTCCCATAGCTCCTCAGCTTAATACCCACCAGCTACTTCGCCGACTCCTGATGTGACGCTTCAGATTCAGAATAATTGACCTTGTCTTTCCATTGTCCTCTTACTCTTTCCATCTGTTGTCATCTGCTGAACTGTGCCCTGTTCTCACTCTAAGCTTCCATGCAGGCTTCCCCAACCACTGCTTCTGGCTCTAGACAGTGTGATCATTTTCTTCTTCATTCCTTCTCTGACATTACTCTCTGAGGAAGGTACTTTGCAATGTTTCAGGTGTTTTCTCCCTCTCCCCCACCTCCTCTGCAAGTTCCTTCCTTCCTGCTAAGCAGTTATCACCTTCAGGCATGGGGAATTCACCTGCCTGTGTTCTTCCCTATGTATCTTCCATGTTGGAAACAATCTACGTTAGTTACCATTGTCAATGTAGTGCCTCTTAAGATGTCTGGCATAGAATATGGCTTCCTAACGATCTCCTGAGTAAGTGGCTTCCAATTCTGTGGCTTGGTCCCAGCCATTTTCCTGTATTTTAGCTGCCAGTGGTTTCCTGTATTTTAGCCAGCTAGTACATTTGTTTCAGTGTATACTGGATTGAATTCATCTTCCTCCGAGTCTCCAGACTTTCTTGCCTCTCCATGGTGACAGTGTTATTCCAATCCCTAGGGCTCCAAACACTGGTGTTGTCAGACTAACCTCTGCCCCTGCTCATTCCCCAGTCAGTTATTGACTGGTAAAGTCTTCAGGTTCGACTTTCTCAAAGTCCCTTATAGAATTTTCTTCTTTTTCGTTCCCACTTGCTCAGTTCTAATATAAATACATGTTAAGTTGTAGCTCGATGGATATCTTCCAGGTTTCAGTTTCTAGTTTGCTTCCAATGTGTCCTACTAATAGATTTATTTCTGAAAAATGTAGTTCTCATAACCACTTATTTGTTATAAAAAACTTCAATTATTCTCTATCCTTTTATTTAAGAACACAGCCTAATATTTAGGCCCTTCACAAGGTGGTCCCAACTTAGCTGTTTATTCTTACTTTTTATCACTTTCTTGTAAGAATGTGATACTTCAGTCTGGTTGTACTTTTCTACTAGCAGGTATTGAATTTTTCACCTAGCGGGACACCCTCTAACTTTTTCCCTTTGTGTGTCAAAATCCTGCCCAGACATAAGGTTCATGATAGAGGTCAAGTGCATCACAGATCATTTCTTGATTTCACTTTGTAAAATCTGATCCTTGCCACTTTAAAGTGCTCCTAGTTCCTTGTTTTCATTGAGTATTGCTGATCAGGACCATATCAGCTATTGCTCTTTGCAACAGCCCTTTGATTCAGACTAATGCTGCTTTTCTTTCTCTAACTTCATTTCACTTAGAGATGATGACTTATAATTTTTTGCTGTTAGTGCACCCAGACACTAACCATAACTCCTTTTGTATGCACACACACACACACACACACACACACTCGTATGTACAGCAACACACAAAGTCCCAAGCGCTTAGTTTCTCCAGGAAGAGCAGAGAAACATCCATCCCTCTGCTTGCTTTCTGTAGTTTTGTTTTACTCAGCAAACCTACACGAATACATTAACCATAGCTATACTTTGATTGTCCCATAGCATCTAAGCTCAGGCCCACTCCTGTGACTGAGAACCTTCTTGAGGCTAATTAAAATGGAGGTGCTACTTCTCCAGCCTCCCTGGCTGTTCACATTGGGGAGCCTGTCTTTGTGAAACCATTTGTCAGCTAAGGAGTCACCTTGTATTACTGTCGCCCAGAGGATTCAGGCAGATCATGCTGTCTCCTGGACCGCTTCAAAGAGTTCTAGCCTTCCCAGGTAGGGTTCCTGTCAGCCTCCCGGCATTAATTTGCCATTCCCTGTGAGATTTGAGAATGGAGAGAAGGGTTGTTCCTAGTCTGAACAAAAGGGACTTCTTGCTTGACTTGTTCCCCAGGGAGAACAAACACAGCATGTTTACCCTCACCAGGGCACATTTGCAAACTGAAAGGAACTGGGCATATTCATTCCTTTCCAGTTTGGAGTAATGGGAAGCCCTGCTGGGGTGGTTACTGAGTTTACAAAAATTGGTCAAGAGTTTGGCAAGCTGCTAGGAGACCTAGCAACGAAATTCACTTCCCTCACTCTCTTTCCCATCCATTTGAAATGAAAGTGGCCTCAAAGCAGCATGAAATCTCTGGGAACTTCTTGTGCCCTTTCAACAGATTAGTCAGATGAAGGGAGATGACTCTGTCTTCTCGGCCCCCAAAGTCAGAGCCAACCCTGGCTACCAGCAGCCTTGGTTTCACAAAAGAAACAGTTTACCCAGGGTCCCTCCCAGACTCCAGCCAGTCTCCCCACTGCTCCAAGTGTCATCAAAGAGGGGTGTGTGTGTGTGTGTGTGTGTGTGATTTAATTACCACTGTTCCTCTGGAAATACCTTTTCAATGGCCTGCATGTGGAAATGTGCCCATTTATAAATGGATCCCTCGACTTGCCAAGTGGAGCAGCCCAGTACAAACTAAAGCACTCTTCTTCGCTTGTATTTACTGCACTTCTTGTTTTCCAAATGGGAGAGAAGTTCTGGCCAATTATGAACTGGTTCTGCTGACTCTGAACAATTTCAGTCTGTTAATTAAATCAGAAGCTGCCTGCTCTCTGTGTTTCACTAGAAAGGGCTTATATGATATGTAGATTTGTATGTGTATGTTACATATGCATACACACACATAAACTTCATTGTGTGTGTATATTTTATATTTTGTCTGGTTTAGGAACCAGGCCCAACTTGGCCTGGAGCAAGAATGCTAATGGCATCTTGAGACACATGCCATTGCCTGATGGATGAGAGAAGCCATCCAGCCATGTTGTCTCATTTCTCTCAGAAGGAGAGGGGGCTATACTTCTGCTCAGGGTAAATAAATCAGAGGGTCGGGGGGGTCAGTGGTCATTAGTCTATTAAGTCTTTTGAGTGATGGCTGATAGTTATTTTTCTTGGGTAGGGAAGCAGGAGAATAACTGCTTGTTCTCTTTTTCATGTTCTCCCTTTAATTTCTTTGTTGCATTCAATCCCATGCGTTGACTTCTCAGCATTTCAGTTACTTATTCCTTACTTTCTCTCTCATTTTGACCACTGCTTAATTCCAGTGTCCTGTGTACTTGAGAAGTCAGCACTGTTTGCTTTTATTTCCTCATCCTTCCCCCTGTGTTTGAGTCTACCTATGCTGATGGACACAGTTCTGTCTCCTGAAAGAAATGCTGAGTCATATTGCAACCCTAAAGCCTTTATGCTCTAGCACTTTTTTGGTGAAGGTTACTTTCTTAATTACATATTTTCTTATATTTTATCCTGGCTCTCCTGAGAGGTATAGCCTGAGAACAATAGCTATGTACCTTCCTCTCTTCGTATTTATTTCCCTTTTTTCTTTCTATTTTATTTAAAAATGATATAATAGATGAAACTGAGAAATAATACTTCTAAAATATTTGAAAATCATACATTTTTGGAACAGTTAAGGATTTAAAGGAATCTTAGTTCTCCTGTGTGATATTTGAAAGGATGTATTACTAAATATTAATGTCCATTTTGACTGTTTAAGCAATACCAGGACTAGGAATGAAATAAAGAATAGTGGCACAGAATTCAATAGACTTCTGGCATAGTTCACCCCAATTTTATTTACGAGCCTAGGTAAGAATAAGTAAAACTAGAATTTGAGAAAATGTTACCAAATGAATTTAGGGTAAGTCCTGTGCCTTGCTACATCCATCACAGCTATCATAAACGGTCATTTTATTGCAGTGGTATTTCAGTTAGGGTGAGTGCTTTTGTTTTCCCCTAACGATTCATTCATTCATTTATTTTGAAAGTCAAAGTTATAGAGAGAGAGAGGATACGTGACCAGGATCTAGAAATCTTCTGTCCTCTGGTTCACCACCCTGATGTTTGTAATGGCCCGGTCTGAGTCAGCCAGCAGCCAGGAGCGTCATCTGGGTCTTCCACATGAATGGCAAAGGCTCAAAGCCTTGGACCATCCTCCACTGCTTCTCCCAGGTCATTAAAGGGAGCTGGACCCGAAGGAGCGCAGTGAGGACATTCATCAGCACCCACAGCCTTATCTGTTACAAGGAAGTGCCGACCCCAGCTTGAGTACTTCTTTGAGGTGGTTTTGTGCCTTATGTAGAGCTCTACATCCCATCTTCCACATAATCCCTGATGTGCCCAATTAATTAATAGCTGAATGAAATTATTAAACACTTATGATAATGGGGCTCAGATTGCAGAATTCTCCTGTTCATATATGTCTGTATTCTACTGAACCATAGTTCGTGTTTCATATCCCACAATCTCTTAGTTCATGGAATAGTGTATTGTTCTGTCTGTGTGGAGCAGGGCCTTCCCTCCACCCCTTTGCCTCCTTGTGCCTACTAATGTTAAGTTTAGATGACCTTCCTTAGGCTCGGGGTGCAGTGTTACAACTCAGAACACGGCTCAAACACTCTTGGAGCTGTGTGTTTGATTTGTCTGCCCCATTTGTCAGACGAAAAACTTCTTAAAGGAAAAAAAACTAAATCTTAAGTAACTCTGTCTTGAAGCTCTGCAGTGTGTTTGTTCAGTTGATAATGAATGAATGAGCAACAATAGCAATTTAAAGATACAGGAAGAACGCTAAGAAGGGGTGTGCTGCTGGACAGGAATCATCTGTCTGAGAATTCACAGCACCATCTTATCAGAACATTGCACTGATTTTGATTTTCATCTGTGAACCAGCTGGTTGATGATCTGCTCTTTTGAAAGAATTAAGACAGGGAATGAGGCTGGGTTGGCAGATTGTACCCCAAACAAATAGGACCTTTTGTAGTCATTGCCCTCGCCAGAAAGCAAAGGTGGGTTCTGCCACTTCACCTGCTAGAATTTAATCTCTGCTCTTCTTCCACACTTTCCTGCTGCTCGGCTTAAATTTATATTTCAAGGATTTTCAAAATTTCTATTATACAAAATAGTTTGTTAATCTCTGCTGCATCACTTTTCCTTGTGTTTCTCCCCTCCTTTTGTTTTCTCCTCTTATTCATGTAGAAAATCTGATCCATCAATCACCAATTCAAATTTTGTCTCTCTATCCATATTAACCAAAAGTTCCTAACTAGTGCATGCCTTTCATCTTTAGAGCATCTGAAATGTTGCCTCATATGCTACACAATCAATGTGGTGCATAATTATGAAATTGCTATATTCCTTATCGCTGTACTCATCTAGCTTACCTCTCAGCCAGATAGTGTAGCATTGTACATTAGACATTTTTAAAAAATATTCATTTGTATTGGAAAGGCAGATATACAGAAAGGAGAGGCAGAGAGGTAGATCTTCCATCCGTGATTCACTCCCAAAGTGACTGCAATGGCCACAGCTGAACTGTTCCAAAGCCAGGAACTTCCTCTGGTCTCCCACGTAGGTACAGGATCCCAAGGCCTTGGGCCATCCTCTACTGCTTTCCCAGGTCACAAGCAGGGCGCTGGATGGGAAGCAGGGGCCGCCGGGATTAGAACTGGAGCCCATATGGGATCCTGGTACATCCAAAGGGAGGACTTTAGCTATTAGGCTACTGTGCTGGACCCACATTAGACATTTTGTAACACTTCAGGGCACTGGACTTGATTTAAAAAAAAAAAAAAACAACTGTTTACACAACAAATGCTCCTTGATGGAAAAAGAGTTAGTTAAAATCTTCCTCATTGTCTCTCCAATTTTTTTCTTTTGTCATAAAATTTGGATCATCCTGGTTTTACAGTTCTTTAAAAGATATTTTATTTAT
Source organism: Ochotona princeps (assembly GCF_030435755.1). Lineage (NCBI taxonomy): Eukaryota > Metazoa > Chordata > Mammalia > Lagomorpha > Ochotonidae > Ochotona > Ochotona princeps. Next base: position 33,121,562 of record NC_080837.1, on the reverse strand, counting down.
TTGGACGAGTTACAGATTCAGAGAGAGATTCCTTCCTCTGGTTCACTCCCCCAGTGGCTGCAAAGGCCAGGGATGTGCCATAGAGAAGCCAGGAACTTATTCCAGGTCTCCCATGTAGGTGCAGGAGCAAAAGCTGTTGGGCCATCTCTCTCTGATTGCCCAGGCACATTAACAGGGACCTGGAGGCGAAGTGGAGCAGCAGCAACCTGAACCAGCGCCCATATGGGAGGCCAGCCGTGCAATGATGGTTAGAGCCAATACATCACAGCCCTGGCTCCAAGTTTTATAATTCTATGTGGACCTAGGGACATATACACACATAGTCATATGGTTTTGGTTATAGAGAGATACAAATAATTATTTCTTTCTTTGGAAACTTCATATTCCAGCAGTTCTTACAGTTTCAAGCTTCTTTTCTCTTTTTTTTTTTTTCCTAAGTGAACATAATAAGCGGTTGTTTACTGCCCTTCGAATAATAGATTGTCTTAAATCCTGTTTCTGGTATTCTCCTTTCTCAGCTAAATAACCTTAGCCCCTTTAGACATTTAAATGATGTGAACAGATGCTCAATAATATTACCCTGTGTTTGGGCATAATTTATAGTGATTATTTATGGAAGTAGATGAAAACAGAAGCATTACATATTTTTAAAGCTTTTCTACGTATGGTATACTTTACACAGTGAGGTTTTGGATGAATGGAGAGGTGAATGCAGCTAATATTCTCATTCCAGCCTCTTCGCAAAGCAGAGAAACAGTGTCAGAATGAAGCTAAAATGCTCAAGGTGCTGTTATACCATTAACTGAGACCTTCCCTGGGCCAGATGGCATTGGAAGAAAGCTTTTGTTGTTTTGATAATGGGTACTTTTGAGTTTTGCTAGCCCAATACATTTTTCTCTTCTCTGAATCCACACTTACAGTAGTATTCTCTCATGTGCCTCTTAAGTGCAATAGCTGGTTTGGCATTTGCAGGTGTTGTATACTCTGCCAGTTGGTTCTTAGATAGGAAACTAGGCTTTTTATCTATTAAAATCCTCAAGGGTTCAAGTAAGAATGCCTGCTACTTTAACAGCCTCAAAAATCACTCACTACAGTAATTTTTTTCCCTGTTCAAAGCCCAGACAAGGCACTCAGATTTATGAAGAATTCATTCTGACGTATCTCCTTATTCAAGCCCGGTGAATAGCAGACACTCATTAAACACAACATAAGCACATGCACAAACCTAAGCAAAGGCACTCAATAGCAGAATATCAGACTTAAATCCATTGTTTGAACCCAAGAGATGAGTGTCACATTTGGCTTGACAGATGGCACATGAATTAGATATTTGGTTGTGAGTGCTGTATTCCAACCCACACTCTCTCATTAGCCAGCCGTGTAGTGTCAAACTACAAATGTGCTTTCTCCTCTGTAAAGTAGGGCAAGGACTGTTTCCTAAGTTCTTTTCTAGTAATAAGTTACACGAACCTAATGAAAATATTTACTTCTGAGAATACATCAATGGTAAAAAAAGAAAAGGAAAAGTTTCCCCTTAGGTGATATTGCTACAAAACTCAAACTTTTGCTATATTCTCCTTTTGTGAAAATTGTGTTATCATATGGTTGCTCTATGGGTCACATCATTTTTGCTGGATACCATACTGTTTGATTGGATCAGGTTGCTTGTTTTTTTCTTCTAATAGATTCATTATTGGGTTACAGAGATGTTAATATTCACAAGCATGGTGTCAAGGTAATTAGGTAATTTCTATTGGTTGTGTACAGCCAAGGACACCCAACTGAAGGTACAACCAGGGGCTGTGGGCAGTGTACCTTGGAGTATCAGCCTTAAGGCTGGCGTGTTTTTTCCAGATTTGCTGTGCGGTTTAATATGAGTTTACATATATACTGTGAGGTTTCAGATTCACTGTAAGATATTTTTTTGGAGATGAGATTCATTCATTATTTCTAAAAGGTCTGAACTACACCAAAACTGATAGCAAAGATTCCCCAGTGCCACTAAACTAATTACAAATGACTCTTGTTGGGATTAAAAAGGGGTGTTACATAGAATTTTATCTTAAGGAGAAAACCTTTCCAGAAAGTTCAGATTAAACTTTTGCATCAACCTATTTAGTTGGAATAATAGCACAATTTTAAAATAAAAATTTTTGAACTCAACTTGTTGGTGCATTTGTTGATATTCTTTCTCCCTCCTAAATAATTCTACAGAATTTTCTGAATTCAGAAACCTATGTGTGGGTTGGAGTGCAAGCATAGTATGGCAAGGCTGCCCTAGAATTTCACAGAAAAAATTGTCCGAGTTCTCTTCCAAACCAAATCAAATCAGTTTGAAGGGCTCCTGTAGCTCTCCTTTCAACTGTTAGCTGGTCCCATTAGTGCCAATTAATGCAGAGACCCTGGCAGTCTGTATGCATGATTCATTAATGACAAACCTCATTTGCAGTTGCAGAAGTACTGCAGTGGAGCAGCTGCAGTAATTCCTTGCCTCCTCCACCATGAGCCATGTCATGCCAGCTGCCAATCTCTCACTGTGGAAAAGCTTCCTCTACTCTGGTTTGGGGTAACCTGTGCTCAAGGGTCAGTGGTTAGTTGCCGCAGCAATGGTAATTTCCTAGTTTCTGTGCTTGCTTGAGAGCAAAAGCAAGACTGTGACTCTCTTCTCAAATGAAATTTCCAGTTCAGTTAAGGATGAGACAGAGATATGGAGGCCTCTACCCCTTGTCACATATTGCTTTGCTCCAAAGCACCTACTTCTTCAACATCCTCTATATCTCAGGAGTAACCTTCAAGCCTCATTACTAACATGGCTCCAGAAATCAAACTGGCCTCATGTATTTGTAAACTCTCGGTCACAGATGCTGGCAGTTATAATTTTACAAGCATATATTTACCTTAGAATGAATATATTATTGCTATGCATGCAGATACCACAGTTGCCTATTAACTGTAGGAGTCATGTAAACAGTCTCCCGTCTAGCTGCTTGCTTTCTGATCTCCAACCTAACCAAAGAGATAAGCTAGCAATTCTTGGGATATATATCTGTTGTAGTCAAAACAGTAGAGCTAAGAAGCATAAGTGTATTCTCAATCTTAACCATAAAGGCCAGGAAATAATAGAACCATTAAATCTAAGGATGTGTCAAGGAGCATGAGTAAAGGAAGGCCTTGTGGTGCAGTAGCTTAAACTGCTGCCTGTGACACCCCATCTTTTGTAAGTGCTGGTTCTAGTCCTAAATGTTCCGTTTCCAGTCCCACTTCTGCTAATGCCTGGGAAAGCAGCAGAAAATGACTGGGTCCTTAGGTGTCTGCCACTCACGTGGGGACCAGAATGACATTATGGAGCCTGGCTTTGGCTTGGACAGGCTCCAACCATTCCACTCATTTCAGGAGTGAAACAGCAGGTGTATGGTAGACCCCTGTCTCTGTCTCTTCCTCTCCCTCCCCATCCTAAACCATTACAGACCTCAATCTGTCCATCTGTAAAATCATAGTGTTGGATTAGGTTAGATTTTAGCCTTGGAGAGGCTAAGATGCTATACATTAGCTACAAATGGCTCTTACCTGGGTAATAGAATCAGTGGTCCAAAACATGACTGGAAAGGAGAGTCTGTCTCTAGCTTTTTTATTTTCCTTTACTTTCTACATGAAGACAGAAATAGCTATCATTATCTGGGGCCTTTGGGGGATACTTGCTCGTACTCAGACTTTCTAGCAGGGTGATAATAATTGGCTGTCTTCTGGGCCTTAACCTGATTAGAAATTGAGTTGGGATTTTACATTTTGCCCATGAGATGAAGAGGTGGCAAAGTGCGAAGAGAAGTTCCAGTGAGCGAAAGAAACAGAGTTATGCTTTCCAGAGGGCTGTTACCAAAAAGACTTCAATCCTGCGTAAGCCACTGGTAACTTTCTAGAGGGGAGAGGAGCAATAAGTTACTCAGGTACATCAGAAATTTCTGATCCATTGAGTACATTTTTTTTTTTTTTACATCTCAGAGTTGGATAATGCCAAGTAAGCCACTGTCGTACTCACCATAGCTAAAGTTTTCTTTTGGGCCATAGAGAGCTTGATGTCTGTGGCTTGTCCTGTTTTTTTTAAAAACGATACTACCTGAAAAGATTGAGTGACTGTAATGCTACTTGTTACAGTTGTTTTTTATGAGGCTACAGAGTCAGGTATGAGAAAGTTAACAGCATCACTTTATTCTTTTCAGAGCCAGACACCCATGGATTTAGGGACTTGTGGGCAGGAGTTACACAGAGCTAACTAGATCTTTGGAAGCCTCTATCAAAAAGAGAGTAGGACTTGAGCTCTATTTCCTTGACGGTTGGGTCAGTTGGATAAGTGTAATCATTTCATTTCTTGTGCAAATTATTCAGATAAACCTTCACGCAGAGTTATAGCTCTTATTAAAAATGTGTATTCTTTCCCAAAGCTTTTTTTCCCTTCCCATTTTAAGAGGAAACAATTGAGAATTATGTCAACACATTGGGAAAGAATTATTATCCTTGTCAACATCCTTAGGGGACCTGATTAATGTAAGAACTGCTTCCTCCTGACTAATGACGGTAAAGACTGCAAGAGCCTTCCCCAAACTATTGTGTAATTCAAGTCCTTTGTATCTGACAGACTAGTCAATAGCTCCAGCTAAAGAAAAGTATTCCTCTCAATTTCGACCACAAAGCAACCTCTAAGGAGATTCTCCAGCTTGACAGGGAGATTGGACTTACCACACCAGGCTCAACGTTGCCTCACTAGAGATATTGCATTCCAAAGAGGAAATTCTGAGGGGAATCTCCATATGAATGACAAGGAAAGGTCATGGACAGAAGCATAGAGAAAGCCAACTAGGTTGATCGTAAAAATCTGAAATTCTTCAGTGCTACCCTCCAACAAAAATGAAATCTGTCAGGCTTGTCGATTGAACACTTGAACCAGCTAGTTTTCTGAGTGCTTTGTATTAGCCAAAGCTCATCTCAACCTTATAAGGTAGGTTGTCTATAGGACTGTACTTGGTAGATTATTTTGATAACTCCTTATTTTACTATTTTCATTTTTCAGTATCTTTATTAAGAATTTGATTTGTGAAAGCTGTTACTATTCCATCATTTGGGTAGATCCTGGCTTTATTGCTTTGGTCCAGTGTTGCAAACTTGGTTGGTAAGTTTTCTTTTTGGCAAGAAAGGGCAGAGAAGATTCAGAAGATACAATTGGGACAGCTAAGATGATGCGTGTAAATGTAGCTGGGGAGTTTCTAGTGGTATCAAAGGAAAGGCACTTACACAGTTGACAACTTTTTGCTTACGCTTGTGATTGTGCCAAAATAGTGAGTGCTGTATTTGCTGCCTATTATGGTCTGAATTGTGTCCTATTACCTTGCAAATTCCTCTGTTCTACTCCTATTCCCCAGTACCCCAGAATGTGACTGCACTTAGATATGGGGCCTTCAAAAAGGCAATCTGGGTGAAATGAGGTCAAACTGGTGGGCCCTAACCAATACAACCATGATTGGAGATCGGGGCTTCACAGAAATAATTGTTCTTTGACCTGGTTCCTAATTCAGTTGGATTTTGGACGCAAAGTGGGACACTAGGGGGCGCTTCTGCACAAAGGGATTTTTGGGAAGCAGCAGCAATAGAGAGGCAGTCTGTAAATCAAGGAGAGGCCTCAGGGAAAATCAGTCTGTAGATTTCTGTTGTCTGAGCCACCCTGTCTGTGTTATTTTGTACTAGCAGTCCTTAAAACGAATACAATGCCTTAGAAGAAAATTTAACAGGGTTTAGCACTCTTCTTAAGCAAAATGAACCATTTCCCTTGTAAGTGGTTGGAAGAAATGAGCATCGGGGAAAAATCAGATCCTATTGAGTCCTTTGGATGCTCGTACTCAAAAGTGGCCAGAGTCATACACTCAAACCATATTCCTGGGGGTGGTTTATCCCTGGGTGAGTATAGGGTCTGGAAGCCTCGCAGAGGGTCCAGTACAGGAATGCTAGTGTTTACAAGCCTGCCTAAACCACACTTGTTCTTCCACTGTAGGAAGTACTGGTTGTTGTTATGTCTCAGGCTAAAGGAACCCTTGGTCCATTCGCAGTGTGGCTGCATGCAGCGACAGCACTCAGAAGCTTGTTCTAATAGTGCAGTGTTTTCATGCTGCCTTTAGGTCCTGAAACCAGCTCCTAGGGTGCCTGGTCTTTATTTTCAGTGTATAGAGTTTATGTTCCCACACTCAAGTATCTATTATTTACTAATTATGTATTACATACCTATACCAGGCTTTGGATAGTAGAAAAAGGATCTGAGGGGATACTGGTACTTGGTCGAATTTATTCTTTCTCTTTTCTCTTGACTCCAAAAGCTTGAATACCCAAGATTGGTCTGCTTGCCATATACTTATGCCAGGCAGTCTTTATGTATGCTAGAATATCAGGCCTGTTTTTAAATATCTTTTTTAAAAACTGACATAGCTTTTATGATAGTACCTTGATTAGAAACTCAAAAAAAGATCAAAGCATATGCTGTAATTTTTAAACACAGATGTCTCCCTCGAGAGAGAGAGAGTCAGTCACATGGTCAAACACACACACCCACACACTCACATAAACATTCACTCCGACACTGCTGCTGGCTACCCATTGAGGGATTTCATCACTTTCAACCTTGAGAAATATTTTCTTATATAGCTGATCTTAATCTCCAGAGCAGCAGTTTATCTATTTCTTCCTTTTAGGTTCGCAGTAAAAAAAGAACCACTGGTCGCAAGCCCTTTTATGTTAGTTTTCTTCACAAACCAGGGGACTTAAAAGGGTGAGATAGGTCATGCGGTCTGTTACACTATCAGACTTGAATTCATATGATAACCTTGGTTCTTTCAGTTCCCTCCCCCTGGGAAACAGAGGGTGGTGAATAACTGCTGTCTGGCAGGATTTCCTACATTGCCATAATCGTTTTTCAAACAAAATTTGTCCTCATCATATTTGTCCTAATTCTTTAGCAAAATGCCTAGGGCACTGTACACAGAATAACAAAATTTCTTCATGATTGGAAAAAATTTATGACCAAAGAGACAACCAAATCCCTCTGATTCTTTCTGGGTTGCTCATGTTTTGTCAAACACTTGCAATCCTCATAATTCCTAAATTGTTAGCCATCAAATTAAAAATAAAGATTTACAGGAAACAATTTAAAAATATAAAGAAAGGCAAGTGTTTGAAAGTGCTGTCAAGCAGTCAAAACAAAACCAGAAGGGAGACTACTTTTAAAAGATAAGCTGAAACATGTACAAGTTATCCTTTTCTGGCTATTGTTCTTAAAAAAATCAGATACAGTAGGAAGGACACATCTCTGCATGCCTGAGGTGTCAGTAAGTATAGTTTTGGTTCCTCAGTCAGTGCTGAGGGAGAGGGGAGGGTGAATATTGTAAGGGAATAGATGAAAAAATGTGAGTCTCAGAACATTTGTCAAAAAAGATCAGATCCTTAGCTAACCACTAACCAGCAGGCAAAGCCTGGGGTTCTAGAAAGAAAGCAACAGCTGGAGGTTGAAATTGCAGAGCGGAGTTTCTGCTACTACCAATGCAGGAAAGACCAACTATGATGATCTAGACTAGCTCTCCATTTTGTAAACAATATCCAGAATCCTTTCCTTACATACTTTCTGATACTATGGATCCCGATGAAGCTCCCAGGAACATGGAACCTTCACCAGGACATCTCAATTAGTGCAACAAATCTCAAAGCGAGCCAGATGCTACAGGGAGCTGACAAATATACCAAAACAGATTCTATTAATGTGTTCCAGTTTTTAAAGGGAAACTGTGTGTATACGCAATGAGTGAGTAGGTGAAGAATGTCCATGTAGTAGTAGGGGTGCTTTCTTTAAAAAAAAAACTGGATTTAGAGTAAAACAGTGGAAATCAGAAATTAATCAGAGAAGCTTAAAATCAAATTGAGACAGCCAGAAAAGAATTAGTGAACTTAAGACAGAAATTATCTAATCAGAAGAACAAAGAGCAATGAGAGAGAACAAGAAATTTCCACAAAGTTTCAGAAATCAGTAGAGCAATGATAAGCAGCCTGACATCCATGTAATCCGAGTGTCAGAAAACAAGAAAGGGACAGAACAACAAGACTGAAATAAATTAAAATAACGATGAAAGCTAAAAGTTTTCAGCAAATCCTCCATTTACAGAAAGAAAAACATTCTATGAATTTCAAGGAACATACAAATAAAATGACAAATAGGCAAGTCTTAGTCAAACTTTTGCAACTAAAGCTAGAAAGAAAAGCTCGAAAGTAACCAGAGAGGGGAAGATTCACTATCTTTTCCTCACATCAGGAAGGAATATTAAAGAAGGCATTTTTTCATCAGTCAAGAGACAATGATATTTTAAAATATTTATTTGGGAGGCAGAGAAACACAATCTGGTAGAGAAAGACACAGAGAAAGCTCTCATCTTTTGACTTTCTCTTCAGATGTCCAGAACACCTGGGACTGGGCTAGGCCAGGTGAAGCCAGCGCTCAGAACTCAATGCGCATCTCCCTGGGGTGACTGGAATCCCATCTCTTGAGTCATGACTGCTGTCTACCAGTCTAGATCGGAAGAAATTGAAATTGTGACTTAGAGGATCCTGATGTGACATATGGGCATCTTAGCTGTGGAACATTCCATCCCAATGTATATTTAAAAAATGTCTAAAGTAGGGAGAGAAATCCTATCAAGCTAGAATTACACAGGCCAAAGTGCTTCCAAAAGCAAGTTGAAATATGTCTTAAAAGCAAAGAATATTAATAATAAAAAAAAAACCAGAGAAATCCTTGCCCAAATGCCTGTATAGCAAAGAAGTATTAAATGAAGATGCTCAGGCTGAAGGAAAATGCCACTTAGTAGTAAGTAGGATCTAAGGAAATGAGTGGCTATTATTGTAATATGTAATATATACATACCCACATAGGTGGGTATGTATGCTCTATATCTCTGTACAGCTATGTCTGTGCTGTTTGTCAGCACTGAGCAATATTTAAAGTTAACAAGACCATACCATGGAGCTGTTGACATTTGAATGTATACTTTATATACAGCATGCAACTGTACACACTAGCAATAGTAACAGAAAATATTGGGCAGGGATAAATGGAACCAGGCAGCTGAAGATTCAAATAATTTATATGAACAAGTATAAGAGAATCTCTAAGTATATTCTGATAAATATATTCTTAGCAAAACATTTAAAATCAATACCAAAGAGGTATGTCTGAAAATATAATAGATGAATAAAAATAGAATAGTTACCTTTTATATAATTTGCAAAAATCAAAGCCAGAAAACAGAGAACTGTGACAAAAACTGCTAATGAAAATAGAAAAAGTTAATACAATCCTATCACTAAGTACCTTAGGTATAAATGCCATAAGCACTACAACAAAAGGCAGATGCTGGCAAACTGAACACAGTAGCATGGTCCAGTTGCAGTTAGTCTACAAGGAATAGTCTTTAAATAAACAGCAACAGATATGTAGCGTATAAAAGAATGGAAGAAGCTAGCCCATGCAAAAAGTTCTGTCAGACAAAATAAACTTCAAGAATGAAGAACATTACCAAAGATAAATATGAGCATTTCACAATGATGGAAGAATCAATACAGCAAGAAGATACAGACATTATAAATTCCTTGCACTTGACAATAACAGCTTCAAAACAAGAACTGAGAAACTAAAACAGTGAGTAAGTCAGTTAAAGTGAAGTCATTGTTACAGGCTTTAACATTCTTCCGTCAATCACTGATGGAGCAGTTATGCAAAAAAATATTAGGGCATAAACAAGATTAGTGAAATCCGAATGTCGCTGTCCTAAGTAAACACTGCAGACTTCACCGAAGGATGTGCTCTCTGTACATGGTACAGTTCACCAGGATATATATTGGGCCATGAAACGTGCAACATTCAAATTTAAAGACTGAAATCAGACAACTGTTCTGTGTCCTTAATAAAATAAAAATTTGAATCAATAAATATTTGAAAATAAAGCAATATATTCTACACTTAAACCCATGAGTAAAATAAGAAATCATAGCTAAATGTTCAAAATATTCTGAATCATAGACAAAATTGTTTCAGTTGTAATCATTAGAAAAATTTGTCTTTTGGCTTAAAATATGTATATATGCTTATATATATATATATACATATATATATATATACATACACACACACACATGTACAGGAAAGGCCCAAGAGTATTATCAGTTCTACTTTAGAAAGTAGAAAATATAAGAAATAGAGCTTAAAATAAATGGGAAAAGCTTATATATGAAATATTAATTAAAATGAAAAGTATGCTTATACAGAGAATAAAAGTAAAACAAAATGGTTCTTTGAAAATATTAAGTGAAATTTGTCCTCATCTGGCAGAAGTTTACAGGTATGCCATACAGAAAAAACTAAATTACCAATATTAAGAACATAAGAGAATATTAGCATATAGTTTATGAATAAAGAAGATATTGAGTTATATTAGAAATTATGTATATCAGTAATTTGATGATGGAAATGTTCTTTGAAAAATACAACTTAGCAGAAAGAACACAAGTTGAAATAAAACCCTGAAAGAAATTGAATTTGGTGTTAATAATTACCTCCCAAAGAAAATTCCAGGTCCTATAGTTTCACTAGTGAATTCTAGCAAACATTCAGTGAAAACTAATGCCACAATTAAATAGATTCTTTTAGGTCACAGAGTACACACATACATTCCTGAAGGGAAAGATATATAGCTATTACCAAGAATGTATAGAGCAATACCTCTCATAAAGATAATGCAGAAGGCACTGACAAAGTACTTGCAAAGAAAATATAAAGTCTGTTGCAGCGCAGTATGCTGCAATGTATTTTACCCAAGTAATTCACAATTGTTTTAACATTTAAAAATATTGAAATGTACTACAGTGCCAAAATTAAAATCTTCATTTTTAAAACCACAAAAGACTGCAACAAGTAATGGAGATAGATTTATATCTTGGAAATTCCATTATGCTTGATATATCCATTTCCCAGAAATTGATAGTTTGAATATAATCTCAATCAGAATCCAGCAGGCATTTTCATAGAAATTCATGATTATAGTAAACTGTGTATGAACAGCAATGAATCTATTATTTTCAAAACATGGTTGGGAACCTAAAGGAAAAGGAATAATGGAAGATTAGTATTACTTCAAGAATTACTCCAAGTCAAATTAGTCAATATAACATGCGTTGTCAAAAAGATAGATGGACAATGAAATAGAATGGAGAGTCCAAGTGAAACTATATTTATATGGTAAATTGATTTTCAGTAAAGAAAAAAGTCAATGAACAAAAGACAGTCTTCTCAATAAATGGTAATAAACTAACTGACTGTCCATATGGAAACAAATTACTCAACTTGTGTCCAACATAGACCTACACATAAAATCTAAATCTATGATAATTTCACTTGACAATATCCAAGAATGATAAATACATGAAAAAGAACTCAGTATGATAAATTTTAATCAGAGAAATCCTTTTTAAAATACTACGCCCCATAAAAAGGGTTATAAAATGTTTAAAATCCATCTGCATATTGCAAAAATGTAACTAGAACTGTCGTACTTTACTGATATGAATGTAAACTTGCTTAGCCTTTCTTGTCAGAGTCTGGCAATTTCCTTTAAATTGGTTGCCCTTTGACCCGGTTATATATATTTCTAGACGTTTATTCAAAAAATGAAAGTGAATATGAATAAAGTCTCGGACTAGAATGTTCGTGGTAGCTTTAATCACAATTGCTTCAAAGGTATACCCTCAGAAAAATAGAGACAAGTTGGTGTATTGCCATATAACAAAATGCCACTCAGCAGTAACAGATAGTTGTAGATTCATTCACAATAGCAATTGCTTGGGCTGGAACAAACAGGGATATGCCTGGCGTGGAACACACTGAAACTGTCAAGGGAGATAAAAACGGCCTTGGATTGTGAGATACGTGTGGATTGTGATCATGAGTTAGCCAGTTGCATCCATTTTTAGAATTTTTTTGTCTAGTATTTGTGTATTTTGTATGGGTGCATTTTATCTCATAAAATAAAACTACTACCTCAAGTAATAATACTAGCAATCAATACAAATTAAATATGAATCAGTACAAAATCAGTATAAAATGGGTGAAACCACAGAGGACACCAGGATGTGTGATCTGTATGATCTGGATAATAGGCCCGCATGGCTTCAGTGTATTATTTTACTTTTCATGAGTTTAAAGTTTTTTAAAATGTCAATATTTAAAAGTTAAATATAATCTGATATCCAATACAAGTGATAACATGGAAATTATTGGAAAAAGGATTTTTCCAGCAATTATTCAAGACAAATGTATATTGAATTTTAGATAAAACTTTTAAATCTAAGTGCTAGCTCATGTAATTTTTTAAATTTAAAAAAATCAATGAGAACAGATGAGTAATAACATTGAACGGTATTGTTAAACATTAGTAAAAATTAATACTTTAGTAAAATATTTAAATGGCAAACAGGCATATGAATAGATGTGTAACATCATTTGTCTTTGGAGAATTACAAATTAAACCCGGAATAAAATGTCAAGACACATTTGTTTGAAAAACTAAAATATGAAGGTTGACAATAATGAGTATTGGCAAAGATTTAAAATAATTTGTGGCATACTAAATTAAATCTACAGAAAGCTTTCAGAACTACCTTATAAGGGAATTTATACAAGAGAAATGTTCAAAGCAGTTTCATTCGGTTATCAAAAATTGTAAACAAATTATGAAACAGCTATATAATGTAGTGTAATTCAGAATGAGAAATAACAAACTACTGATGTGATCCTCAAGAGCATGGTGTTAAATAGAAGAAACAAAATGTTATAAATTCTGTAACTCCATTCCTGTTAAGGTTTAGCAAATGACAACGAGTATTAATCAAAGGTAGGTCTGATTGGTGAGAATTTAGCCGAAAGGGGAAGCAATTGATCACAAAGGAGCATGAGAGAATTTGTGTGTGCTTTGGGGGATGGGTAGCAGGTAGAAACATTTGCATTATGATTGTAGTGAAAGGAACCCAAGTATAGACACTTGGCCAAGTTCAGTGGTTAAACTGGACAGATTAAAGGGCAAATTTGGGGCTAGCGTTGTAGTGCAGCAGGTAAAGCCTGCAATACCAACTGCCCATCTGGGTGCTGGCTTTGTGTCTTAGCTGCTGTACTTCTGATCCAGCTTCCTGATAACCTTTTGGGAAAAGAAACAGAAGATAGCCCAAGGTCTGAGCCCATTCTACCTATGTAAGCTTCCTGGCTTTGACCTGGCTCAACTGTGGTTGTTGCAGCTTTCAAGGTAGTAAACTAGCTAGCTGATGGAAGATCACTCTCTCTGTAATGCTGACTTTCACATAAGTAAATCCTTAAAGAAATACTGTTTTTGTAAGTAAAAAAGTCTCTATATGGTCACAATGTATTTTTTTGGGAATCTTTATTTTCATTCTGATACTATTTTTCATAAGATACTAAGTATGATCACATAAAATTCAGTAGTACAAAACCCATTAGACATTAAGATGCACAATGGACATCAGGGATTTTGGAAACTTCACAAACACGTAAAGGCTCACTAAACACTACTCTGCTTAGAGTTGATCCCATGACTCGGTCTCATTGGAATTGTGAAATGACTGTGTATTGTTTTGGTAAGACCATACCTTCTAGCCACCAAGTGCTTCTCCAGGAAGTGGATTTCTGGTATTATTTCACAGTCTTCTCAATTCCTATCTGAAGTGGAGAAAATGAAACAGAAAATAACTTTCTTGTAAGACAAATGGATGTAAAAAGACAATAATTGGTGGTGTCAACCAATCCACAAAGTTTTTGTTTTGGCAATTATAGTAAGGATGAAAAATTCAAAATGCATTTTAGTAGCATTACTGGTAATTCACAGTGCGAACAATTTTACTGATGTGTTAGTTGATGGACAAATTAAAGTTGCATGTATTTCTGGTATAAAATAGTAGAGTGTTTTGGCATGTGTACGTAGTATGAAATGGCTGAATCGGGCAATTAGCATATGTATTCCTTTACACGCTTATCATCTTTTTGTGGTGAGAATGTTCAGAGTCTATTCTTAGCAGTTTTCAAGCATAAAATATTTTGTGATTTACTACAGTCACTAAGATGTACAGGAGTCTTGAACTTAACTGGAATTTTATATCCTGTAACATTTCCCTTCTTTAAGTTCCTGGTTGCCTTTTTTGGGTGACACGAACTACAGAAAGGACATCTCAAATTATTGGCAGTGAACATGTCCTGATTTTTAGAATAGCCTTGCTTACTGAAAGTTGCCAATTCCAAGGCTGCCAACAGTTTGCTGACCATGTTCACATCCAATTAGGAAGATTTGGCAGCAGCACAAGCAGGAGCTTACAGAGAGGATTTGGGTGTGCCCGGTACTAACTCAGCGCCAGAAGTCACTACACTCAGCTCCTCCTCAGGGTTGTGTCCCGGCAGCAGGTTTCCTGGAAAGCAGAATGTGTATGTGTGTGTTGAAAGGAGGGAAGCAGTCACTGGGGAGAAGTTGTCTGTATGTTTTCCATGTGATTCTCGACTGGGTTCTTCAACCACATTTGACCCTGATCCTGAACCACACATCAGACTCTCCGTTCTTGAATCTTTGTGTTTTCATCGCTGTAGCCTGCTGCCTTTGACTGATGGAGGTCTATGAAGGGCCTGGGTTAGCAAAAGGAGGGGTCAATTGAAAGCAGAAAGTTGTCCTGGCTGTTGTATGACCCAGGATAAACAAAGTAAATAGTCATACTGAAGACGTGAGAAAGTTAAAGGTGTAAGAGGAATTTTGGAGACCAAATTCAGAAGTCTCACCAATTTGTGAGAATTATGCAGTGGGCAGTTGAGAGGAAGAGAGCTTCATTCACGGAGATAGAAGAAGCAAAAATTCCGACTTGACTGGAGTAACCAGGGAGTGTAGCCATATATCATGTGAAAAATCAACATAATTCTTAAATGGTGATAGGAATCTTGTGGCCCATTGTCTGTTTAATATTCAATGTGACTCTCTAGCTGAATTTTTTTTTGCACAGCTTTGTGCCCACCTCTTCTGTTTCTTTTAACACATCCTTAAATGCTCCTGTTCTGTCTCATCTCGGTGACTGCATGACATCCCTGATTGTCCATTCTCCTGTCTCTGAGCCTCTTCCTCTGACTCACCGATATCCACCCTGCAGGCTTCCATTTAGCCTTTCCTTCCTTGAAAGCCTATCTCATACCTTCCCTCTCCTCCCATGGGCCAAATTACGTCATTCTCTGATTTACTGCTACTACTTCTACATAATGCTTGTCACTAATACTAAAAGTGGACTCTTACATCTCTTCATCTTTATATTTTTTTCCCAGAAGCAAATGTTTTATTTATGGTTTTTGCTATAAATGCATTCTATCTTTCATAATAGTTTTCTCAAATTCTTTATGTGTTGGGATAAGATTATTATTTTCTTTTTTAAAACTTAATTTTATTTTTTCTTTGTTTATAATCTTACTTAGTTGATTAGGGTACAAAAGGTCAAGGGCTATAAGAAAGTGAGTAAGACCATTGTTTCCACACTAATACTATCATTTTTCCCCCTGTATCTGGGGTCCGGGGAGAAAGAAAGGAAGAAGCCCCATCCAGCCTCCCACCCATACCAGGCCCCAGATGTGAGGCATCCTCCGAGGGTCCTGCTCAAGCAGTTTTGAAAGTTAAACAGTTCTGAATTGCTGCCAATCTCGCCATTCCAATAGCGATGAAATACATTCAGAATCCACAAGCTGACATAGTCTGTTCATGGTTGGGGTTCTGAGATCAGTAGTTGAGTTGGAGGGATCTCCAAGGAAACTTCGTCTGAGGTGATCCCAGACCTGATTTTTGTGTGTGCTTGCCAGTACAGGGTCCCCCACCATCCATTGCCCAAGTCAGCTTATGTACATGCTGGTGGTTGCAATTGCTGGGTCAGTTCTGTTTCCAGCATGGTTTCCACACAAACAGATGGGTGTTGTAGACCAGCCTGATCCTGCCCACTTCATACTCGGCCCTCACACAAACCAGTGGGAGCTGAAACCTCGTCGGGGCGACTTCCCATAACCCCCACCAGGCCTGCCCCTACCCTGGTCTTCATGCATGCCAGTATGCAACTCAGACTTGTTCAGTCTGTTCCACATCCCATTCAGTTCTCATACATGTCAGTGGGCATTGAAGCCTAGTTCAACCCAACCAACCCTACTATCCCGCCTCCCACACACACTGGCAGTGCCTTTCTGTCTAGCCACCCCTGCACCAGTCCTGGTTTTCCTGCTCTCCAGTGGGAGTGGTAACCCCATCTTTATATTTTAAAAACTTAAGTCACTAACTTATTTTGTAACTGTGTGTGATCTGGGGATACTCGCATCTGCTGATTCATTATCCAAAATCTCACTACTGCCAGGGTCAGGCCAGGCCAAGCAAGGTCAAGAGCCTAGAAACATGGGTGATGGAGTAGCAGCTTCTGTTTCACATGCTGCAGATTTCCCTGATGTGGAAAATGGATTCAGAATTTCAACCCTGTCACTCTGATATGTGATGTGGGCTTCCTGGCCAATGTGTTACTTGCTAATCCAAATTTTTAACCTGCCGCTTTTATAAAATCCCTGAAACTGAAGAAATGCTTTGCCTTGTCAATAGTCAAGTTCAAAGTTACTAAAACACATTAAATATATGAGTGCAGTTGGATATTTTAAGTTATTCACTAAACTTCAAAATGAGTATAAACAGAGTCCAATCTTCATTATTTGTATCATGAGCATTCATATCCGCATTCATATAAATTTATAGTGAATAACATTCAGTTATACATGATAGGTGTAGACTATGTTTATGTACTATTCCACATATGTATGAATGTTAACATACTTCTATGTGTACATATATGTGTATGTATATTTTAAAATATGCATTAAGAACTGGGAAATGGTTATAAATGAAATTCCACCCCTAAAAATCAGAAAGGACTTTACTTGTGGCATTTAAATAGTCTGAGTTTAAATTTTATAAAGACGACATAAGATGAAAAAAGTTTTGTAGCCTTTCAAATTTAAGATTGGATGAATACATGGAAATAAGCACTTAGAAAAAAGCCTAAGGCTTGTCAGTTGCAAAATATTGTAAATAAGGATTTTCAGACAAGACAAAGATAAAATGTGTTGTAGAAATAGACTATTTCCATCAGATGATATTTCCATCAAAAATAAAGATTGATGAAAATATTTTTAAGTACAGGCTTTACGCTGGATTCTTGAAGTTTGACTGTATGTCATGAATGTCCACGATAGCCTAACAGTAGTCTTGTTTCTCAAGATCTTTGAAGTACAGTATTAAACAGAATAAATCAATAGCAAATACTTAGTGTAGGCACAGGCCAACTGCTAGCAATTATTGTTGGGGGTGAGGCATAATATGGAGACTATAGACACAAATCAAATACTTGACAGGCAAAAACAGATTATTGATGCGGTACTGCATGATTTCAAGATTAATCTAAGTGGTTAACAAACCATGGGAAATGGAAAGCTGTAGAATCAAGGACCTGCAGGTTGAGAAAGGGACATCTCATCCAGCTCCACTGACACATGTTACCTTTTTGGTACACTCCAGCTAAGTGCTGCCCTAGTTATTCTTGAAAATATCTGGGGAGGTAGTCTCAGTGTGAGCAACTCATTCCATCTTTGGACAGCTCTCCCTAGTGAAGTGTGTTTCCTTGTAACATGTTTTCTGAAGCTTCCATTCATTGGTTTTAGTTACACCAGAGAGATAAAACAGAAAATCAAATACCCCTTTCATATAATAGCTTTACATTACTATTATAAAACTAGAATGGATTCCCAATGTTGCATTTCTGTACAGCAGAAAATAGTCAAAGTTGTTTTGAATTCATTATGAATAGTTATTTCTTTTTATTCACCAAATTACATAAATTATAGCTTAACTTACGCTCTGATTCATATTGTGTTAACACAAGACCTACTCATTTTTTTAAAAAGATTTTTTTTATTGGAAAAATAGATTTTACAGAGGAGAGACTGAGAGAAAGATCTTCCATCTGTTGGTTCACTCCCCTAAAGACTGTAATGGCTGGAGCTGAGCCCATCCAAAACCAGAAGCCAGGAGCTTCTTCCAGTTTCCCATGTTGGGGCAGGGTCCCAAGGACTTGGGCCATTCTCTGCTGCTTTCCCAAACCACAAGCAGGGAGCTGGATGGGAAGTGGAGCAGCTGGAACATGAACCGGCATGTATGTGACACTGTGCTCGGAGGTCAGGGATTAAGCAATTGAGCTATTGTATTGCCACCAGAGCTACTTTTTAAAAGTACCACACCACCTTCTTACCTCTTTACTATTTCTGACTTCATTCACCACAATCTAATTGCCCTTGGTGCTGCTTCTTGGTATGTGAGAAATGAGTGGCTGGTTCGATGACATTGTGCATTAAATTCTTGCTGAATTGTGTCTTCGTAGAAATGGCGTGATCTGCCGCACTGCCATTGCTGTGAGGAAGATGAATGCTGAGGCTGCTCTGTTTTCAGACAGAACTGTGTTGTACATGATTACAAAAAAAGCAATAACAATAAAATAATGAATTTTTTTGAGTAAGATCAGATCTAATTTTGCAACTTGGCCTAGAAAGTTACTACCTCTGTAATCTTCATTAAGTGAGCTGATTTCATTTAGCCCTAAGGGTCTTCACCTATAAAATGGGAATAATATTGACTTTGTATGCTGGCTGAGCTAATTGAATGAGAAACTTTAGCACACTTCATCTGGGAAGTGCCTGGCTGTTGCTGCTCTGTTCCAAAATTAGTGCAGAGTAGGAGTCATTATCTCTTGGACACCCTCCCCAGTCCCCAAACCCTCCCGCACACAGTGTTGCTGCTCAGAGCACTCTCCATCCCGCATTCAGGCCCCATAGCATTGTCTACCCTGAGCACTGACCTTCTCTGGTAGGATGGTTCTAAAAGGGGAGGAGCTCCTCAGCAGTGGGGCAAGCATCAAATGTAAGCCAAGCTGCTTTACTCTTACCTGAGAATGATAAATTTACTGCAAGGCACAGGCAAAAGATTTGATTGTTTCTAGGGCTTAGTTTGCTCTATCCCTGAATAGCCGAAGTTGTATTGCCTGAGTTCCTGTTTGGAGGGTCGTCTAGTGACCACTTTGCATGAAAGAGGCCTTCTGCTATTGCCCAGTGGACTCAGAGGAAATGAACAGAGTTTGATCACCTGCCAAGAATGCTGCCAGACCAATGCCTGAAAAAGAATTCATTGAACTATCCATGTGTTTATCAATACATTTGTTCACTTAGTAAATAAGAGGGCTAGCACTGTAGCCTAGTGGCTAAAGTCCTGACCTTGTGTCTGCCGGATCCCATATGGGTGCCGGTTCATGTCCTGGATGCTCCGCTCCCCATCCAGCTCCCTGCCTGTGGCCTGGGAAAGCAGTTGAGGACAGCCCAATGCGTTGGGATCCTGCACCTACATGAGAGACCCTGCAAAAGAAGCTCCTGGCTTCAGATTGGCCCATTTCCAGCCATTGCAGCAACTTGGGAAGTAAGTAATCAGTGGGCGGAAGATTTTTCTCTCCGTCTCTCTCCTCTCTGTAAATCTGACTTTCTAATAAAAATAAGTAAATCTTAAGAAATTGTAGTAGGAGCAGGGAGGGAGAGAAGGACAAAAATTGATTAATGGGTACTTAAGCTACATAGGAGAACAAAGTTCTAGTGTTCCGTTGCATGGTAGGGTGACTATGGGTAACAATGATGTCTTACATACTTTTAAAAAATGAGGAGAAATGATTTTGATTGTTTTTAACAAATGATAAATGAGGGACTAGCTAAGTTTACTTTCATTTGAACATTATATAATATACTCAGATCGTGACACGGTGGCACTCAAATATGTGTAATTTCTTTTTTTTTTTTTTTTACGAATTATACTAAAATACAGTGAGAGATGTAAAATATATAAAAAGAGCAGTAGGCATTGTGCAGTGGGTGAAGCTGCTGGTTAGGCTGCCCGCACTCTGCATTGGATGCTTGGGATAGGGTCTTGCCTGTGGGTCTGATACAGCTTCCTGCTCATGTGTTTACAACACAGCAAATGAAATGTCCTGCCCCCCATATGGGAGACTCAGATTAAGTTCTAGGCTTCTGGTTTTTGCCTGAATTGGTCCTGATATTTGAGCATTTCGGGGAGAAACAGTAGATAGAATCAATTATTCAGTCAGTCAGTCCCTCCCTCTCCCCCTCTCCCGTCCTCTCTCCAGCTCACTCTTTCCCTAGTTGCCTTTCTCCCTCTCTCCTGCCTCTCTCCTCCCTCTGTCCCCTCTCTTCCCCCCTCCCTCTCCATCTCTCTCTCCACAGCTTTCCCTTTCTCTCCCTTTTTTCCTTCTCACTTCCCGTTTCCCTCTTCCCCCTTTTCCCGCTCTGTTTCTCTGCTTTCCAAAATAAAGGCACATTCACATAAATATAGAGCAAAGAAATCTCTGTTCACTGGGATTGGATGAGAAAGCACACAGGAAGAAATTGCATGTGAAGTTTCTAAGAGATCACTCCAGAATATGAAGTATACGTATGAAAAGGCAGGAGGCCTTACCCAGCCTTCCACATTAGGGAAATGTCCATGTGTTGATAC
The DNA here is from genome assembly GCF_030435755.1 of Ochotona princeps. Lineage (NCBI taxonomy): Eukaryota > Metazoa > Chordata > Mammalia > Lagomorpha > Ochotonidae > Ochotona > Ochotona princeps. The sequence goes on along the minus strand of NC_080837.1, from coordinate 33,100,830 downwards.
CATGGAAAAGAGGGATTATGAGAATGGCAAGAGTTAGAAAGAGGGCAATGTGGGAAATAAGTCAGGATCTTAGACTGTAATCTCTAACAGGGTGCTATGATTGGGAAATACTTGGTTTGTCCCTTGAGGATTTTTGTTGGAATTCAGTCCCCATTTTGGGATCTTAAGAGAAACTTCATCTGACCTTGGTGTTTAAAGAAGAGACTACTGGGGTAAGATTGGATTCTCTGTGGTTGAGTACTGGTGACCTTCTATGGGAGAAAAGGGAGCAATATGGACAGTCAGTAGGTGAGAGGACTCTTCTTGAAAGGCTTTTAAAAGGCTGCTGGTGAAGAACAATGATAACTTAGACTTGAAAGGTGCATGATATTTGGTAAATATTATTGATTTTTTTCAATTTACATAATCTTTAACAAGAAACTTAGACTCAATTCTGATTAATGCAGGGAAATGTATTTTTGCAGTGCCCTGTGTTTGTGATTTTTATGTCATAGCAAGGCTAGTAAAGAATCCTAAGCATATAACCATAAGATTTGCATTTCATAAATATTACCTTGATCACAATGCAGAAGATGAATCTGTGGGGGTACGAAGCTAGAGGCAAATAAATTAGTTAGGAGGCTGTTGCAATATTCCTGGGGAGAGATAATGAGGGATTAAGCTAAGAAGAGCTATTGGGATAGAAAGAGATGATGAGGTTATCTAAAAAACCAATGGCAAAGAGAAAGCCTAATAGAAAAAATTTGGATGCATTCTGCTTAAAGTTAGAATAGGACATTGATATCTGTTATCACTAATGCTTTTAAATATAACACGGAGATCCTGAACAATTCAGTAATTTTAGAAAGAAATAAGTAAGATGTATATATATTTGAATGACACAGGCAGTATGTAATTACTTATAGATAATGGGATGAGATACATAAACATACAAATGTGAAAACCCGCAGGCAAACTACTGAAGCAAAAAAGAAATCTACCAATGTACAATATAGAAAATTATACTAAAAAGCAACATACAAAAAGCAATAAGTATATAAATGGCACCCAAGCTAGTTGTGCCAAAGACCTTATTTTCCCACCGGAAAATTCCTGAAATGACTGTCCCCCTTTGCTTCTTTAATATCTGTGTTAAAGAAGAGCCTGTACCCTTCAGAAATATCCAGGGAACTGTAGTATGTTTCATAATTTTCCTGTACTTTATCAACACTGAAGTAAAATGTCCTTGATTTAACTCCCCTGCCTAGACCCTGACAAATATAATTTCTTCTCAAAATAATTCATGTTAGGCACCATGGAAAGTCCATTCTTCTTGCTTGTCGTTTGTTCAATAAACCCTTTCCCTTCCATCCTCTGCTCTCCCCTCCTTTTTCCAACTTCCCTTGCCTTCCCCTGTGTCTGTTCTTTTTCTCTTTCCCACCCCTCTCTTTTCTCCTCCTTCTATAGGAGGTGATTTAGGGTTAGAGGACCCTGCTCATTTAGAATTAGGCTATAGAAAATGGAACAGTTGCAAAGGGAGACTGCTCATTGTAGAACCTGAATCAGTTTGAATAGATTCTTTTTTTTTTTAGATTTATTTATTCTTATTACAAAGTCAGATATACAGAGAGAAGGAGAGATAGCAGGAGGAGATCTTCCATCTGATGATTCACTCCCCAAGTGACTGCAACGTCCGGTGCTGTGCCGATCTGAAGCCAGGAGCCAGGAAGTTCCTCCAAGTCTCCCACACGGGTGCAGCATTGGGCCGTCCTTGACTGCTTTCCCAGGCCATAAGCAGGGAGCTGGATGGGAAGTGGAGCTGCCGAGATTAGAACCGGTGCCCATATGGGATCCCGGCGTGTTCAAGGCTAGGACTTTTAGCCGCTAAGCCACGCTGCCGGGCCCTGAATAGGTTAATTTTGAGCAGCTGGTTTATTTTAATCAAGTTGATCTCCCATATTTCAACACTGCATATACTATTTACAGTGGTAGGGGTTCTGGCTTGCTGGTCAGGGGCTGACTCCCCATCTCCCTGCCTTTCCTACCCCTCACCGGGACACCTGAGGACATTTCAAAAAGCTCATGGAAAATACAATTAAAAAATATATTTTGGTGTAAACATTTAAAATCCATTCCTATTTTTTTCCTAGTATCCTTTTCCATGTAGAATCTTTTTGTATCTTTTCCAAGGGCCCTCATATGTGTTAACTAACTACTCTCTGCAGTCTTCCTGTTGTGACTCAAATGCTGTGACTTAACCCTGATCAGCCAGAGTGCTGCCTACAGCCCTGGCTGTTGTTGGAGTAACTAACTTTAGGGAATTGCACACCATGGAAAAAAAAAAAAAAAGCAAGGGTGGTGATCCAAGCCAGGATGTGGGGATTCCTTTTAGACTGGCAGTTTTGTCAGTAGTGCCTGAAATCCACATGCAGCAGGACAGGAGTTGGGACTTGGCAAGAGCCAAATAGGAACATAGATGTTTTTGGAATGGCTGCTTAAAGGAAGGTCTAGAGAGTGTCCTGTCCCGGGGGCAGCAGTAACTACTTTTGGCACTCCCTCTTTCGTTACCAAAGCTTTTTACGTAGTTACAGATATGCGAGGAAGGGTTATTAAGCTTTCTTAATTTATTTTGCGCTACTTGGGCTTCACTTCCTCTCCCACACTCCCCCCTGCTGTCTTTTCCTCCTAGTTAATGTGATTCCAATCCGACTTCGCCTCCACTTTACTGTAGCTTCGGTGATGAGTCCCTGGCACATAGGTTAATTTTCCCTTTATTTTAATCATTTCTGCTTTCTCATCTTGACCTTTCCTTCACTTCTAATTGACACCCCCCAACTGCTGTGAGGAAATTAAGTTGCCTCCATCCGTTTCAGAGGACCAAAGTTGTGTGTCTCAATAGCAAATTCTTTATTTCATTTTCTCCTGTAACTAATGCCCATAGAGCTGAGTCGAAAGGAAGAAAAAATGAGTAACCCAAGTGCCCAGGCCAGTTAAACATTTAGCATTCAGAAATAGTACAACTACCTCATATCCTAAGGGTCGTTAGTATTCTACAGATTTTAAAATTTAAAAAAATTTATTTATTTATTTATTTGGAAGGGAGGGTGTTAGAGACACAGGGATGGAGGGAGGAGAGGTAGGAAGAGAGATAATATGAATGAATCCTCCATCTTCTGGTTCCATCTCCATTGACCGCAAACAGCTACGGAGCTGGATCTGGGTCTCTCACATGGTGGCAGCAGCTCCATCACATGTGCTATCTTGTGGTGCATTAGCAAGAAACTGAATGGGAAGCAAAGCAGCCAGGACTTGAACCAGTACTCATTGGAGGACCAATGTCTGCAGCTTAACCAACTGCACGATAATGCCAGCCCCCAACAGACATGATTTTTACAAGTAACAAAAAGTCATTTTTGTTTTGTTGAGGCTCTTACATTGAAATAGTACATTTCTATTTAAGTAGAAGTCTTGAGACTGATAACTGTGGAAAATACTTTGTCAGTAGCAGCCTCAGTGGTTAATACAGCTAGAAAATGAAGGCCATATAGAGGGAACCATTTGTGAAATACTTTCATCTGTATTGATGTATTTTTTACCTTCTCAATTAATAATTATTTATATCTTTGTTTTCAGTTCAATTTTAATATCCTTTTCCTCTGTTTCCTAATTCTGTGTTTTCAGACTATGAAGTACATAGTCAAAATCACAATATTTGCTAAGAGTACTCCAAAAATGTCCATGAGTTCTGGATGACACATTGAGTTACTATGAATATTATTTTGTGTTATGAATTTGATAGCATTTTTTTAATTGTTCTACATATATTTTAGACAAATGAGGTTGCCAAGTATGTGCACTATAGTAAAATATCAGAATATTTCTACATACAAGAACATTAATACAGATTGATTTGTTTCGTTCTATTTTAAATAGTAAAAGCTAGAACTAAATTCCAAAACTAGTCAATGAATCTAAGAATATGTGCATAAAAACTGAAAATGATAGCCACCAAACATCATAAAGCTAGAAATACCTTAACTGCTGGTGATAGAGTGAAAATAATGAGCTTAGAAATTCATTGAGATTATTTAGCATGGAAACATTGAGTAGAGAAGAATAGGTTTATTTAGTTCAGAAAAAATTGAAATACTTGCAAAGTTTTTTTTAAGATACATTTATTTTTATTGGAAAGTCATTTATACAGAGAGGAAGAGAGACAGAAAGGAAGATCTGTCCACTGATTCACTCCCCAAATGGCCACAGTGGCTGGAGCTGAGCTGATCCAAAGCCAGGAGCCAGAAGCTTCTTCCAGGTCTCCCATGCTGGTGCAGTGTCCCAAGGCTTTGGGCTGTCCTCGACTGCTTTCCCAGGTCACACTTTTCCCAGGTCATAGGGAGCTGAATGGGAAGCAGGGCCGTCAGGATTGGAACTGACACCCATATGAGATTCCAACACATTCAAGGCTAGAACTTTAACTGCTAGGTTACCGCACTGGGCCCCATACTTTTTGCATATTATGCTTTTCTATGGACTGATTGAAGACCTCTTGATAGCTTGTAAGAAGGTTTATCCTGAGTTATTTCTGAAGGATTCTGAATGTTGAAGCCTTCCTCAATGGGGCAGGGAGTAGATATGTTGCTTACTCATTTTTATTGAGATGTAGAAGGTTATTAGGCATGTACCTGTTTTTCCTTATTTTTATTTGCTGTTGATTAAAAGCATTTTGGTTACCTTGATACTGTTTTCAGAGGACAATATAAAATAGACATTTATCAGAAATACACGTTATCATTCAAAGATGATATGGAATCACTGGAAAACTTTCTTGGCTACTATTCCAGTTGTGTTCCTCGATTTTCCAATTCTCTTTTGCTTCCAGGTATATGGACAGTGGAAAGTTTGTAGAGAAATGTGTACTGTATTTCTTGAGGTAATCACTCGCAGCCCCAGACCATTGTCCGTAACTCAGAAACGTAGTAAACCTAACTTTAAGGGAGGCTGAGAAATACCAACGAACTCATGCATTTGAATGGACACTGGCAGTCTAGGTCATATCTTAATAGAAAATCATGAGATAATTTCAGTGTAACTTAAAGGTTGCTTGTCTCATGTTCTAGTTCCTTTTTTCTGTTTGTTCCTTATGAGCTCAGGTGCACATTTTAATGGGTGTTGCTAGGAGTTTCGTGTTCCCAGCTATTTTGTTTTGGAAAGCTTTCCTTTTGTCAGGTTCACTATAATACGGAGAACATAAGTCCAAGTTTGCTGCTGTCTACATAGATTTTTGTTTGAGCAGTAATTGAATTTTCAGAATTGAACACAGTGACTGACATTTCTGTGATTGGTAAATGTTGGCTAAATTGGAAAATAATAAAACCCGGGAGTTCTTTTGAAAACTGTATGTAATATTTCAAGAATCTGTGGGTTGTAAATCATGAAAAGGGGATGCTTCTGGGTTTCCATTGGAAGGCCTTGCACTCACGTGTTTGGAAATAATCCTTCCCTCAACTATGGAAGTGTGGCCTCTCCTCCCACAATGTCATCCGTGGTGGAGGTCTTACTCTTTAATATTCATAGCTTCTTAACCAGATCATTTTGAGAGAAGGCTCTGTCTGATTCATCTTGTTCAGCATCACATGCAATGATGGTTTTAGTGCTTGTGAGTCTTCAGTGCTTCTTAAATTGACTTTTATTTGAAGATTTATTCACATGGAAATTGGTGCTTTAAATGCAGATCGCAAGGACCAAAGGGGCTCTTCTTACTTGCAGGCGAATGTTGTATTTCCACCATGTTCCATCCCAGTATTTTACTCTATCTAGAGATGGAGAAAAGGTACAAGGTTGAGAGTTTGCTGTGGAGGCCCATCCTGCTCCTGAGTATCATTTTTGCATTCACAGACTGTGCCATCGCTACTTCAGGTGCCCGAGAAAGCCAAGTTGGGTGACAGCGCCACGAAAACACTTGTGTCTTTCAGTTGAGTTTCATTTCCTGGTGTCATGGCAGATGAGTACTTGTTGTGTTTCTGTTGGCAGGTGTCATTACCCACGTTCAACTGTGTTTTCCTTGTAATTTACTTTCTCCCTTCTTTTTGAAGTAACTGTCACTCACAATTTCTTAAAGCCCCCGCTGGTTTAAAGTATATAAAATGCTAGTGGAGTCCTGAATGGTTAACCAATCTGGGAAATTACAGGCAGCAAATCAACAGGGCTATACCATGGAAGTAGGGGCAAACCTTAAGAATAATTTTGGACAAATCCATTAACCTGTTTTGACCTCAGCTTTTTATCGGTACAATGCACATGTTAACCTATATCATGCCTTCCACTGTGACATTCTAGGAGTCTAGTGCTTGTTGATATTTCTATTAATGGTTCATTTCTGCATGTCTTGTGTGAATTATTTGGAGATGTTTTTTTACTTGCGTCTATGCTTTATTCCACTGATGACCATTTTGTGTATGTATGTATATATTTGTGCATCAGAATTTTAGATGTGAATTCATCATTATGAGCTCATGTAATAAAATTTCAGGCAGCATTTTATTAGGGTAAGCAATCTAGAAATAACTAAACTATGTTCTTGAACTCCTAAATCTAAATGATATTCCGAACAGTTTAACACTGTTTCTCAACACCCTTGCCTGCTATTTAATTGTCCTTCATCATAAACTTTCTAAAAACTTACCCACCTCAAATGCAGAAGAACACTGGATCACTCATTTCTTTTTTTTCTCAGTCTTCTTTATAATTTCATGTTTTACAAAGATTCTTCTTGCTTTCACAATTCCCTGTAGGTACCGTTTATCTCCTGTTCTTAATATTATTTACAAATTTTTCCTCTGTCCCCATTCTGTCCTTTTGTAAATGCTACAGAGACATGGTGGTAGGCAGTGCATGTTCGCTTGTTTGCCACAGTCATCTTTAAGTTACAATGTTTTGTGAATGGTTTTACAAGAATAGGAATGATAATGCAAGAAGCACATTACAACAAACATGAAAGAATATGTCTCAGCTTCTTCCATGTGATATTAAAGAGACAAGCAGTAAGAGAGTGGAGTCCCTGGTAATGGCACTTTCTCTTTCCTCATTGAGTGAATTAAAACACAAATTCTTAGAAAACCAGGCTTTGCTCTCTCAAATATCAGAAAATTGTGGGATATTCAGGTTCTTATTAGAAAAGAGTACAATATTCAAATACCAATTTGGGCAATAATTTCGTTAAAGAGCCATTATAACACAAGTTTATTTTTGAGATAGAAAATTCTAGACAACTAAACCAGTCTTTGATTTCTTTCAATTACATGTTTCTGAAGAGACTCTTGAGTTGGTCAAGTTTCTTTGTATCCGATGTAGGCATCTACAAATGTGTGTAAATTGTTGGATTGCCTGGACTGTTGACATTAGCGAGTGAAGCACTCTCTATTAGCAAAATGTCTTGAGGGATGCTGTGGCCACAATTTCAGTGGCTGATGACATCCGACCAGACATCCGAGACTTATCTGGTCAGCAGTGTTTTCTGCCAGGACTACAGGATAGCTTGATGTCCACCTTCATGCAGAAATAAGGGAAAGGGAATGAATCAATTTTAACATTTCATTAGGAAAACATAAGCCAAACTTCACCCGCCCCCTGCTGCTCCAACACGCATGCCAATGGGTGGGACTGGATCCTGCAGCTATCCCTAATTGTTAAGAAGGCTGGGGTGGAGAGGAGAGAATTGCTTCATGGGTCACTGTCCCATGGGAAGATTGCTTTTCTGAAGTCTGAGGTACTTCTCTTAGGACAAGGAAACAAGGACACTCACAAAGCTACCCTCCATTTGTTATGCTATGCCTCTCTCAAGAAAGCAGAGAATGTACCTGGAAAAGGATAGCAAGCTAGTAAAATTCTATAGGCGTATACCAGAAGGTTTGCTCAAATAATCTTTGTTATATGAGAGCAAGAAGAGGAGGAAGGGCATAAAAAGTAAAAATAAGGACCTAATATTAGGACCGAGGGTTAAGCCAACATCTGTGGCATCCCATATCAGATCATTGGTTCCAGTCCTAGCTGTTCTACTTCTAGTCTAGCCTCCTGCTAATGCACTTTGGAAGGCAGCAGAGGATGGCCCAAGTGCTTAAGTCCTTGCCACCAGTATGGGAAACCTCAATAACATTCCAAACTCCTGATTTCAACCTGGCCCAGACCCACCTGTTGAGGCCATTTGGGGACTGAGCCAGAGGATACAAAATCTGTGTCTTCCCTTATCACTTTGCCTTGCAAATAAATTGGTAAAACAAAGCCTTTAAAAATAACCAGGAATATCTGTAGGAAAGGTAATGGGACTGCAACATTTTGTCCTGCTGGGTCTGGAGTTCAAATTTATATTTTTTCTGTAGAATGCATGACCCATTCTATCTTATTTCTGAAGCAGTAGTCATACATTCACCTTGATTCTTCTAAATATTCTATTTTAATGAGTTTCTTAACACTGACAAATATACAGACTGAAGGGATATAGTTTTATTTTAGCTTTGTAAAAATAAATGAAAGGTTGAATGAATAATTCTGAGCACTTGGCGTAATGTTATTTCAGAACAAAATCAAATAGGCAACATCTACATATGGAGAGTTTTTCTGTCTTAGAGAAAATAGATTTTCCAAAATCCTGGAAAACTACAGGCAGAGATGTATCTGGAAATATCTGCACACTGAATCTGTGGTCACTATTCAGCTCTACAGTCATCCTTTGTCCTTTGAATTTGGTGCAGAATGGCAAGATTCAAATGTTTGAAAATATTCCATTAAATGTACTGAAACAATTTATCATGTGATTTTTTATGTGGAATTGGAGTCCATAGGTATAATAGATATTGATGTATAAAGAACATACATTTTCAGATGCGCTAGTCTGTGTAGACACGGTCCCTGCAGCCCCATCCCTCCTTTGGAGACACTGCAGCTCTCAAGTGGCTGCTGAACTACGAATGAGACTGTTCTGTCACAGCCTGTGTGCCCTCTCACCTCTATTAAACTTCTTTCGCTACAATGACTTGCAAGTCAAAGTCAGGCTCACCTGAGGCTAGGTCAGCATGTGTGGTTCTTCCCTTCTTGCTAACCCCCAGCAATGCAGAATTGAGACAGGAAGAATTTGGTTGTGTCCTGTCTTGCTGATAATCCAGCTGTACTGTTACAGGGGTGTTTGTGCATGGGGACACGCAAAGATGGAAGGAAACCAGAAAGCATCTTAGTGACTGAAATGGTCTATTTCACCAGCCTCAGAGACAACATGAAATAAGCTGCCTGGAAAAGCAAAGTATGAGACCGTGGGCCGTAACTAATAAGGCCTTGATAGCATATGTATTCATAATCATCTGTTACAATCCTGGACAGGATTGGTGTACATTTTCGCCTTATTGGTGCATTAGGATAGAGATGTATTTGAGAAATACAGAAATGAGAATATGTCTGTGAGGATATAGTTTGGCATGCCTAAAGGCAGGCTTATGTTGTGAAGCAGTTCCTGGCATCTAATGCTGTCATGTAGGTGAATTATCTAGGGAGAGGAGAATGGTTAGTGAATTCCAGCAAAGTGACCCTGTCTTCCCAGTGTGCTTTTCTTCAGCCATCTGTGTATGAATGATGTGAGTATCCACCTGGTTGTGCATTTAGAACAGAAATAACTAGGAAGAATCCAAGAAACATAGGCTTTAACCAAGGGGTGCCAAGAGCCTGTGGGAATAACACAAGATCAGGAGCCTAACCAAGCAGAAAGCAGCAATCTTTATTATAAAGCAAGGAGCAAGTACAAATTGAAAGGCATGAGCTATGTCAACCAGTTATAGATACAGCAGAAAAAGAAGCCACACAGGAGGATGCCGTGTGGAACACGTTGTGTGAGCTTTGTGAGGAAACAGAGCAGAGAGCGTGATGCAGAACTAATATCCCACAGGCTAATTCTTGCTGTCAGGTTACAATGCCTTGATTTGCAGTGATTGTCAAAAACAGGAGAGTTGCTGAAGTTGATGCCCACCCCACAGCTCAAATACATCTACGCCTGTAACCTCACTGATGGAAGAAGACACAGCAAATGCTGCTGTGTGCTGAGCGGCTTGCCTGGCAGAGACTTTGCTGCTCAGCCCCTGGGAGCCGGAGGCTTTACCCTTGCAATGAATCAGATCTCCTTCATTTCTTCTCTTTTCTGCAACAATATGTTCCAGTATACACAAACGATCAAAACAGGTCGTTATTCCCCACTTTTGTGTGTGACCAGGGGTCCAATCAAGAGGAAGAGAAGAAATGAGGTGACTAAACATTTTATCCCAGTGTCAAAACAAACCAGAAACCTCAGACACTGGCCTGTTGAATAGCTGCTTTCCTGAATATGTGATATCTGAAGACAAACAATGCTGAGCGTCAGTTTATAAGTTATTCTGAAACTTGGTTTGAATGGCTCAGTTGTGGCCTGGCTATGGTCAAACAAGTCTCACTTACATGTCAATGCCCAGCTGCCTTGTTTTGTGGACAGGAGACTCATTTTTTTTTTGTAAGTACTGTTGGATTAAAAAGTGACTTTTTTAAAAAAAGGATTGAGTATTGGAAAGGCTGATTGACAGAACATGAGGGGAAGAGACAGAGACAATAGAAAGCTCTATCTCCCATCCGCTTGTTCTGTCCACAAACGGCTTCCACTCCAGAGGCTGGACCAGCCCTAAGCCAGGAGCCTGGAACTCCATGCAAGGACCTAAGTCCCTGGGCCACCTTCCATTTCTTTCCCAGGTACATTAGTAGTAGGCTGGGAACCTGCAGTAGAACTGCGTATGAGATTCCAATCTCAGCACTGCACAATCCTGGCCTTCCTAACTTGATTATCATATCCAGATCTGAACATAGAATTCTAGTCTTTATTATGCCGTCACTATACTTTGTCTCAAATGAGAAGCCATGAAACAAATTCAACAACAGGAATGAAGTTAAAAGAAAAACATTTACAGCACCGTGGAGTTAAAGAATGTGCTACTGAATAGCCAACGTATCGATGAAGAAATGGAAAACACAGAGTTTCTTGTGTAAAATAATGCTATTGTGTGATCCATGAGTGTGAAGATTTGATAAAAGAAACTATTTGAAAGAAATGAAAATAAAAACAAACATATAAAAACCCATGGGTTGCAGCAAAAACAGTGTGGTAAGGGTTGTTGATCACAATTTGCATGAAGGCTATCTTAGAACATACGGTATTTGTCCTTTGAGGATTGACTTATTTGACTGAACATTATTGTCGCTAGTTGCAAATGGTATAATTTTATTCATTTTAATGCCTGAGTAGAATTCCATGGAGTAGATGTACCATAGTGATGGCATAATGGAGACCATCATATCCAGATGTGAGGATACAATGCAATATACATCGCTACTTCCAAATCAGCAATGGACTCCAGATGAGAATGTTTCCTGTATATTGACAACAGGATCCTGGGCTGTCTGGCATTGTCTGTAGCAGCAATGTAAGTGTAGAACACTTAAATAACAGATTAATGGACATATGACTGCCTATGAAGGACTATGCTGTTGTAATAATATGGGGAAAATCATTCGGGGAGTGGTGGGGATTTGGGAAGAGGATAGGGAAATCCCAGGCCCTATGCAATTGTACCATAAAATTTAATAATAATAATAAAAAAGAAAAAAGAATTATATGTTCAGTTGAAATATTATTAAATGTGATGAGAATCCTAAAGGTATGAAACATAACCAGAGATTTTACATCTTGTTTGTTTTAAAAGAATTATAGATGAATAGGAATTTGCAAAACTAGTTCATCAAGAGAAAAGCTCCTTGTTTCCCTCAAATAAAAAGCTTTATGTAAAACTCTAGTACAATACCAAATCTCAAAACCAGAAAATTGACATTTCTGTGTCTATATTCTAGAAACATCACAACTGAGTGAAATTTTGCAAAAATCTGACGAGTGAAACAGACCTCAAATATTACTGAAAACATACTTGAGTTGTACGCTGTTTTCTGACAGCTTAGTTTTTAAACGTTTTGATGTCTATCATAAGGGCTTCATGCTACCACTCAATTAATTAACTAAATAAAAGTATGCTCTTGGTGCAAGGTTGTTCATGTATAATGATGGAGATAAACTCGTGTTTCAGAGAATCTTATTAATAATTTGGGTTTTTTTTTTGGACTGGCATCATATGCAATCTGATTAGTAACCATTTTAAAAATTGAGATCTGACAGCTTTCCTAGAATTACAGAACCCCTCAATCTTCTCCTTTTACTGTTTGGTATGAGGGCAGGCATCATTAGTGACCTCTGTGAGTCACATAATAAATCCACAGCAATATTGTTCAGGGGTTGCCATGTACCACACCCAGACTTTCATTACCTTCTATCTCAGAAATGAAGAAACTGAGACTTGAAGAAATTACCCATTTGTATCATCAAGATAATTAGTGGAAGTTACAAGATTTTTCACAATTTGAAAGATGAGATGAAGAAAAGGGAAGGAAAGAGAGAAGAGGAAAGAGAAAGGGAGGAAGTAAAGGAGAGAAGGTGGAGGCTGAAGGTGGAGGGGAGAGGGATGAAGAGGGGCCACCTTCTCTACCCTGGTTCATTTCCCAAATGCATGCAGCAGCTGGACCTGGGCAAGACACCAGAATACATTTCCAATCATGTGAATGTCAGGGAGCCGAGTACAAGTGCTACCTTCCAGGGTGCACACGAAGAGAAAGGTGGAGCAGGGGCAGAGCTGGGATTCAAACCCTGAGTGTCCCAAGTGGTGTCAAATGCCCACCCCAGGATGAAACATTTGAATGTCAGTTACAGAGTAAATCAGCTCTTCACTACCACAATGGGTACTTTAATCAGTTTATGCAAAAGCATAATTAAGATACATTTATTTTGGTGCAAAAAGAAGTTTTTGTATATATATATATATATATATTTTCAAAATGTGTGTTTTTCAAGTACTTTTGTATGCAGGCTTTAAGTGCTATGTGCATGGAAATACATATGTCTGTTTTTCCACAGACTTTTTGAAGTTGCATGATAAATGATGAGTCTTTGTAGGACATCGGAGAAATCCCTTATTCTTGGGGACTAGAGCATCTCCTTAGGGCCTTCATGGGGTTCTGTTTCTCAGAGGACATTTGGCTCTGCATGTTGGCATACTGGGCACACAGATTCTCAGGTTCTTTGGCAGCAACTGTTCAAAGACCTTAATTTCAGGTGTTCTCTCCCAGATGTCAGGAACTCCATCTATATTTCTTATTTTGTTTCTGAATGTCACTGCACATACAACAGCAAACAGGAATTATAAGAAATATGATTCCTTTGTGTCTAACTGGGATGCCCTCTGAAAATAATGTCTAGTTAAGAATACTAATTTTTTTTTAGTTTTTTAGAACTTGTTATTTTTTCTTGTTAAGGTATGATAAGCCTTAAGTAGACTGAAGGAAAGACATTGTACTAAAATATGCAATTACTTCTTTCTCCTATTATTTCCAATATTCCAGTCACAAGCAGCCTGGGGGAAGGGCTGAATATTTACTTTTTCATGCCCAATCTTTGTTTCCATGAGGGGAGATACAAGTTATACAGACCTTGAACTTATATAGTTGTGAGCACTCTTTAAGAAACGCAGCACAAGGCCAGTGTTGTGGAGCAGGTCAAACTATCATTTGTGATGCTGACATCTCACGTTGAAGCAATAGCTTGATTCCTGGCTTTTCCACTTCCGATCCAGCTCCCTACTATTGCAACTAGGAAAGCGGGGAATATGGCCTATGTGGTTGGGCACCTGCCACTCATGTGGGAGACCTGGTTGGCATTTTAGACTCCTGAATTTCACCTGGCTCTCTCTGTCCTAGCCATTGCAGCCATGTAGAGTAAATCAGTGAATGGAAACTTCTGTGTGTGTGTGTGTCCTTTCCTGTCATTCTGCCATTCCAATAAATATTAAATCTTCAAAAATATAGAGCAGAAACACCTTATGTTCTCACAATATGACCCTGTTAATTGGATCATCGCAGGTCTTAGGAAGAGGCCTTCTAATTAAAGGAGAACTAAAATAACTGGATTGTAGACATTCTCAATGCTGGTCTTCTGAAGCATTGAAGGAAAAAAAGCCTGGCACAGACAATACACCTGCTTCAGAGCAAGAAAAAAAAAACATGAGAATTTTCCCCGAGTCCTGGGATGGGAAGGGTCAAAGAGAAGGGCATGGGAATCCCCTGGGAGGGGAATGCTTTGCGTAATAATGTGCCTGGCATCTGGTAGACAATTTTGTAAGTGCCTTTGGACTAAAGAATAAACACAGTGCTATTTCTTGACAGGTCTCACAGGTAGAAAATCTTCTAATTAGCCAATAAATAAACTCTATGTTGGTAAAAAAAAAAAAAGGTGGATTTAAAATAATACCCCCTTGTGACCCAATGAGGGATCCTAGTGGCTAAAGTCCTCACCTTACATGTGTCAGGATCCCATATGGGTGCCAATTCATATCCTGGCTGCTCCACATCCTATCCAGCTCCCTGCTTGTGGCTTGGGAAAGCAGTTGAGGATGGCCCAAAGCCTTAAAACCCTGCACCCACATGCAAAACACAGAAGCTCCTGGCTTCTGGCTTTGGATCGGCTAAACTTCAGTCATTACAACTACTTGGGAAATGAACTAGTGGGTGGAAGATCCTTCTCTCTTTCTCCCCTCATCTGACTTTCCAATGAAATAAATAAGCATATTTAAAAAATAGTACCCCATTTAACAATTCTCAATTTCTGTCTCTTTGACTCTGTGATTGTGTAGGATGCCAGATCAGTTGTCTTTGGCACTGCAGAACGCTCAAGTTCAACAGCAGACATATACAAACCTGCATCAATACATGATCAGGCTAGCCTGGTAAGCAGAAGGACGTGGCAACTGCATCTGTCCCAAACAATACACACAAACACCGAGAGACAGAGAGCAAAAGCATATTACATCTGAGCTCTGAGGTGCCATGGCATCCAATTTATTCATGATACATTTTCAGAGCAAAAATGCAAGAATGAGTAAGTGTAATGAAGGCAAATAATACAATTATTTGGAACAGTAGAAGTTGCGCTTCATGGTAACGGAGGTTATTTCCAGCCCCTCTCGCCCTCCCTGAGCAGCTTTTCTGTCAGGCAGCGTCAGGCCTATGCAGTCAGGCTTCTGACAGTTTTCTCCATCAATCCAGAAAACCGACAGTGGGCCATTTGCACCATCTGCCATACAGGTGTCAGTCGTTGGAAGGCAGCTAGGAACGCGGCAAAGCATACTGGAATGCCATTTGAACGTGAGCTGAGAAACAGCTTAAAATGTGTGAGGAATAAAAAAATTACAAAAACACAGAAGAAGTGAAGAAGTATAACCAAGCTCTGATAAATATTAAGTTCTTCTCTCATCCCTCAGCCAATTGAAAGGATTTGTACTTTTGTAAATCGTAAAAGTACAATATTTCTCAGTATGTTTTACTGGCTGAAATTACAGTATGTATAAACATCTCTGTAGTAACATTTGTGTACCACTTTTTTGAGAGGGAGAGCATAGGAGAAGGATCCTATATTAGACCTCCTGATATGGAGCTCTTCTAAAATTATAGCACATCTTCATTGCTTCTGAAATCATTTGTATAGAGACAGATTGAAGTCGCCTACATGCAACTTGTACCTGATCCGTGTTGTGAGTGCTGGCAGCAGCTAAGATCTTCTAGTGCCATTCCATTTCCTCAGAATGAGAATATCTTCTCAGAGTTGCTCAGTGCAGACAGTTGAGAAAAATCCCAGGCACTGGATCTGTGATGGAATTATATCTGATGATATATTAGAGACCTTATGTGGTCTGTAAGTAAGTTAAGAAACCATGCAACAGGTAGAACTCAATGATATTTATCAAACCTGGAACACTGGAACATGACAAAGGATGCAGTTGGTAAACAGTCCCATCAGTATCCACTCACCTTCTTAAGTACTTTGGGACACCTTACGTTCCTGTGACTTGTTCCCCCCCCCCCCATGCCAATTGCCTATTTGCCTCTTCTCTTCCACTCATTTTTTTTTTTTTTAATTTGTTGGTGTGTTCAACAGAATCTTATTTACAACTTGGGAGAACTTATAGGGACTGTTTTACTAAACTGGACAACTTGAATAAAATAATTTTATCTCCCCTTTATTTTATTGTTCAATTCTTTTTTTTAATTGGAAAGGCAGATCAGATTTACAGAGAGGAGGAGAGACAGAGGAGAAAAAATTCTTTCCTATTCTTTGGTTCTTTCCCAAAGTGGCTGCAATGGCCAGAGCTGAGCCAGGAATTCCTGCAAGGTCTCCCATGCAGTTGCAGGGTCCCATGGCCGTAAATAGGGGACTGGATGGGAAGTGGAGCTGCTGGGGCATGAAATGGTACATTTATGGGATCCTGACCCTTGCAATGTAAAGATTTAGCCATTGAGCCATTGTGTCAGGCCTTGTATGTTCCCCCTTTAGAAGATATATACTTCCAAGAAACTGTTCAACCCATCTGGACAATAAGTTGCTGGACTCTATGCCTGGTATATGTTTGCAAAGAAAGAACCTTGATTGAATTTGAACTGTGATACTGCAGCAAGGTGGAGGAATCCACCAGGGGGGAAGGGCATGGGGAGGGGTGGGGGGATTCCCAGAGCCTATGAAACTGTCACATAATGCAAAATAATTAATAAAAAAGATATATACTTATATATATAATACTTAAAATATTAAATTAAATGACTTTTATTATAAAAATATTTATGAACGTAATTTAGGTATAAGCTCTATGCATTACAACTGCAGTGCAAGGATACAGACAAAGCAAATTGACCTATTAAATACACAGAAAACTCTACAGCCATACCACCCTGAACGCGCCCGATCTCGTCTAAATACACAGAAAACTACAAAACCAATAAAGTCAAAAGAACAGCATTTTCATTGTATTGAACAAGCTTATTTTTCTAAATTCAGTGCTCACATTGAGATTAGTTTGCTCATGCCATGGCCTACATTCTTTTGAGATTGAACCATGTAAGTCCAGTGATGACTACATAGGCACATAGTAGGAGATAATAGACAGTTGTCATTTGACATTAGGACATGGTGGCATTAGAGCATTCAAATAGGAGTGCCAACACAATAAAAGGACTTCAAATGTTCCCTTCTAATTTTTGAGAATAATAATCTTGTAATTTTATAAATTCTGTTTAAAACAATAATTCTTTGGCTACATATAACAGGTTTTCCCATCATAAGCTATTACTACAATGAAAGAAAAAGTCATTGTGGAGAGCTTATTCCCGATCAAGTTCTTTGTATCTGAAAATTCTTTATGTATTATTTGAAAAGCAGAGATTTTCTTGAAAGCTAGACAAGCAGAGATTTTTCAGTCTGGAGACATTGTACATACCCTTTATTTACCCTGTTTCCTCCAGAGATAACTTTTATATAACTCTAGTATTACATCAATTACCCAAACCAAGAAATTGGCATTGGAACAATTTACAGGTTCTATTCATCATTAAATTTTACTGAAACTCTGTAAATACTTGCTGGAGTATAATGTGGCCTCAAGGATGACTGGAAAAATGATTAAAGTGTGTATTGCAAGCTGACTGTTTCATTTGTAAATGCTTAGCTGCCTATTATGCTGTCTGCTAGTATCCATTAGCAAATCCACTGAGGGAATTAGGCACTCTGGGCAATGGTAATGTTCTTTATTTAAAATACAATAATGGATATAAATCCATGTTTCAAATTATGTTATTGATAATTTTGTGTCTATGCTGATGTTTTGTGAAATGTGTTTTGATCGCTTCAAACATTGATATCTAGCAGACAGTTTTTCTAGAAAAACTGGAAAATGTGTCATTTCTCTTGTTTCTGCTTTACAAATATTTATACACCATTTGCATTATTTTCTTTTAAAATCATTGTTATTATCATTATTATTATCATTATTATTATTATTATTATTATATGATACAGTTCCATAGACCCCTGGGATTTCCCTTATCCCTTCCTCAATTCCCCCTCTGCCATTATCATTACTATAGTATAGTTCTTCATATAGTCATATGTCCATTATTGTGGACATGGACAATGACAGTCCAGTATCCTATTGTCAT
Source organism: Ochotona princeps (assembly GCF_030435755.1). NCBI lineage: Eukaryota > Metazoa > Chordata > Mammalia > Lagomorpha > Ochotonidae > Ochotona > Ochotona princeps. The sequence continues at coordinate 33,082,710 of NC_080837.1, read as the reverse complement.
ATAGTAAACAGTTTCATTGTGAGTTCATCTTTGTCTGTAAGTAGAGATGCATACTGCATTGTATCCTCCCACCGGAACATGATAGTCTCCATTACACAGTTACTATACATCCCCTTAAATGAAAAACCACAAAACAAAATCAACAACAGGAAGAAAATAAAGAAATTAACACCACCATGAAATTAAATAACATGCTACTGAATGGCTAATGTCACTGAAGAAATGAAAAAAATCAAGAACCTTCTTGAAGAAAATGATGTTACTGTATGAACTATGAGCTAGTGAAGAATTTAATCACAAGAAAGTGTTTTGAAGAGATGAAACTAACAAAAAATCAAAATCAGTGAGATACAATTTCCTCTGATCTTTGTTGGTGAGAGATGTCTCCTGTAGGCAACAGATTTTTTTTAATCCAGTCTATTTATGATGTTTGATTAATGAGTTTAAGCTGTTTACATTCAGGGTTAATATGAATGGGTGGTAATTTGGTCGTGTCATTTAGCAAACGGTTGTTCATTGAATTAGTCTTGTGTTGTTATTTTACTGGGATGTTCACATTTGCCTTTGGTTTTGGTTGGTGCTTTTCCTTTACTCTGTCGAGAACATCTTGAAGTATCCTTTGTAGGGCAGGTTTGGAAGAGGCATATTCTTTTAACTTTTCTCTGCTGTAGAAGAATTTTATTTCATTTTCAAAGACAAAGGAAGTTTTTCTGGGTACATTATCCTGGGCCAATAGTATTTTTCTTTTAGAATCTGGAATGTGTTGCTTCATTCTCTTCTGTCCTGTAGAGTTTCCTGTGAGAGGTCTCCTGTAAGTTTATTTGGCATTCCTTTATATATCAGTTGATTTTTCTTTTCACATGCACATTTAAGGATCTTTTCCTTATGTTTAATTGAAGAGTGTCTTGATTATCATGTGTCATGGTGAAGATCACTTTTGGTCAAACCTGTTGGGAGTTCTGTGCCCCTCTTGGATGTTGTTTCATAATTCTTTCTTTAGATTAGGGAAATTTTCCTTTATTATTTCATTAAATATATTTGCAAACTCAGCTTCTCTTTCTGAACCTTCTGGGCCTCCCATAACTCTTATATTAGGCATTTTAATGGTTCTTTCAATTCTTGAATACTTTTTTTTAGCTTGACCCAGCTCTGCTTCCAGCTTTTCATTTGTTTACCCCTGGTGATAGGAAATATCTTCTGAGTTTGAGATTCTTTCCTCTGCCTCCTTCATTCTATTTTGGAGACTCTCCACTGTACTTTTAAATTGCTGCACTGTATTATTAATTTCTAGCGTATATGCTTTTACTTGATTCATTTCCTGTGTGACATATTCCTTAACTTTTTTGAATGCCTGCTATATGTGCTTCTCGTTGTTGTTAAGAAGTTTTATAACAAGTGTTTGAATTCTTATCCCCCATTTTCTCGATGTCTTCTTCAGTTAACTCTGAGACTGGCAGAGGCTTTTGCTTCTTTGCAGGGGAGTTTTCAGTAATATTCATTTTGCCTCTGTCTCTTCTTTTACTCTTGGTCATTGTACTTTTGGTTATCAGAATCTTCTCCTTGGGGCAGGTTTCTAAGCTGTGTCACCCACAGGTCTACAGTTTGATTTTTTCTTACTGCAGTTGGTATACAGCTCTTTGTATTCACTTGTGCCACTCCCTGCGGCAATTCTGGGTTCTTATGTTAGACTTCTCCCATAGTCTCTTCCAATCAAGGCTTATTGCTTTCTTATTTTTCAAGACTTAGTTGCTGAACTTTTGTCAACTCACAATTAGAAAAAGGTTAGATTTAGATGACCGAAGAGCTATAATTAGTACCTGAGTGTTGATGAATGACAGTTTGTCCCGTGTGCTGCTGTGCTTACTCTAAGTGATCTTGTTTACCACTTGTATTTGTCAGGGACCTGGAAAGTGAAATTCAACTCATTCTAAAAGGATATTCTGATCAGGGTTTAAAGCACTTTGAATCAAAGGGATTGTGTAACAAGTAGCGGAGATTCCGAGTTGTTTTTTATCCCAAAAAAGATGGAAAAGAGCTAGGTTTAGAACATGGATATAGAGTAGCTGTGCAGAGAGGAACTTGTAATAGGAACCTCACCTTTGGAGAAAGAATGTAAGCAGCCTGAGGAAAATCCTGTAAAATTTTCAGGAAAATACTCTGTCAGTTTTCTCTTTGACTATCTGTTCATGTACTCTCCCCATTGAACAAACCCATTAGTAAGCCATAGACCCATGGAGCCAGTTAATTCTGGAGGTGGAATTGGAAGATGTAAAGTGCAGAACCTATGTCTGTTAGTTTTACATTGTTTCTGGTTGTGTGTGTGTACAATTGTGTGCTCATGTGAGCTCAACTGTGCAAGACATTGAGTCTCAAAGAATTGCTTTTGTTGATGCATTGCAGGAAGAGAACTAGCAGAAGAAATTGTAGATTGCTCCATCAAGGCTAAACTAAACTCTGGTAGTAGAGCTGCTCTGGGTCCAAGATAGGAGTTCTCATTGCTGCTTACTAATACTGTAGGAGAAGTGGCTATACCTGAGTGAATGATAGATGTGGATGTTTTCATTAAGATACCATCCACCACAGTAATTTGCTGAAGGGAAGAATTGTCGTACTTTTCTAAGAGAGCTCTTCTGTGCACTCGTCATTCTGTGGTGGGCTTTGTCCAGTGGTGTACTTACAGCTCATTTTTACCAATTTCAGAAGAGTTACATATACCTCTTCCAGTTTCAGGGCAACAGCCCTTCACCAGGAGTGGCAAGTCAGCTGTGAAGTGAAAATTCACTCTTTGGAAATCATAGAATACACTTTTGTTTTCTTTCCCCAGAGAGCTCCTGTGTAAACATTGAGCCTTCCACCCTTGCCCTTGCCTATGGAAGTTCTCTGAGTAAATGAGCAAGGAGACGTCTAGAAGATAAACTTTGACTTGGGTCTCAGATCTGAGTTCCTGATCTTGTTCTGTCCTCTTTTCTCAAAAGTTAATTTTTAATTTTTCCTAAAAAATTCCCAGTTTTTGAATTCTTTCAGAAATCCCAAGAGTGAAAACAAAGCAAACAAACCAAAACAAAAAGCAGTGAGTGAAACCAGGATATTAAAGAGTTTTCCTCATATTTACATCTTGCCGTCACCCAAAATGTGAATTGTGGAGGCAAGGGCAAGTCAGAGGCAGATACAGGGCAACACTCTGCTTTTCATCTATTTGCCAATGGTGGGATGTAAGCTAACAAGACAAAATGTATCTCTCCTTTCTGTCCTTTCAAAGAGAACAGGATTGATCTCTGAGGACATTGTAGGCCCCAGGAACCTGCAGATGGTCACAGACTCCTCCACATCCCCAGGCTTTCCTCAGGAGCCTTTCTTGACTGCATAGTTACCTTCTCATCACTTGTGCCCCCAAAGATGCAACGTCTTTTTCCTTCATCTTGGCACTTCTCTAAAACTGTCCTTGGTTGAAGTTAGTCTATACACTGAAATTCCAAGTCTCTTCTTTGAGAACAACTCATCCCCTGGGCACCACCCATGTATATTGGAAATATGCATGTGAATCAACTATTCCCTTCTCTTTCACAGATGAGTATTTGTCTTTTATAACAGGGATCCATCCTAAGTAAACAACTGTAATGGTTGTAGAAAATATGGCTCGTATTCCCCTGCAATAGTCTCATTTTGGCTCACGGAAAAATCCTGAATGTGTTGGTAATAGGCTCCTTGTTTGGTGTCATTGTGGCTTATTACATCTTCGCAACTCCTCCCTCTTTTCTGCACTTCTCTGCAGCGTACCTGTTTGGGCTGTACACTGAGAATTCTGTGATCTCTGTTTTCCTGTTGGGTGTATACCATAGCAAGCATCAACGAGATCAGAGGAAGAAGAGGTAAATAGACTTAGAGTGTCTGCTATTAGCCAGGACTCCTTCTCATTCACGTAATCCTCCCCATCCCCACCAGCCCTATGGATTGATATTACAGATCCTGTCATCTGCTAGCAGTGCACTAGGCTCTGGGAGTACCACCAGAGCGGACTGGTTGCCTGCACTATGTTCATGCTTTTGTTTAAAGAAATCGTTTGCTTAGTGTTCAGTCGCCTTATTTGAATGCATCATCTGTCCCTGTCAGGACCCTCACTGTTCCACTGGCATAATGGTATTTTTAAAATGTATTTTTAGTGGAGAGAAAATGGCAGAGTTTTTCTTTTTTCTGTTGCTGATGGAACTTCTTACATAATCAGCCTCAAAACAAACTGCAGCACTTTATTTAGGTTCCGGATTTTCCTAATCCAAAACCTAGCCTGCAAATCAGGCCTGATGGAGTCAGCCTTCTAAGGAGTGATGCCATTTCTTTTGACCTCACAAGTTACTCTAATTTCTGATTCTTCCAAATCTTTCCCTTGGCTTATGATTTCTTTTCTGTTTTTATTGCACTGAAATCTTATATCCCTCTGCTTTGTCATTGCTCTTCAACAGTCATTTCCCATTCTTCATTAACGGGTGGCCAGTGTCTTCTAGTCCAAGGTGATTTCTACAGCTGCAATTATCATATTAGTGTGCTGGATTTATGAAAGTGTGCCTGCCTGTGTGGTTATGGGTATCTCTAGTGTTTGCAGCATGTCGAGAGGCTGCCCAAAATACTGTCCATCAATAGTCCAAATACTAGCACTTGCTATAATGCCAGTACATCTTGCTGTAATGTTCCAAGTTTCTTGACTGATGTATCTATTCCGAATCAGCAGAACTAAAGGATATACAGTGAGGAGATGTACTTTGTATATATATTAAAATGATTTATTTATTTTTAAATTAAGATTTATTCATTTTTATTGGAAAGGCTGATATACAGAGAGAAGGAGAGACAGAAAGATCTTGCATCCGATGATTCACTCCCCAAGCCGCCGTAACGGTTGGTGCTGAGCCAATCCGAAGCCAGGAGCCAGGAACTTCCTGCATGTCTCCCACGCGGGTGCAGGGTCCCAAGGCTCTGGGCCATCCTCGACTGCTTTCCCAGGCCACAGACAGGGAACTGGATGGGAAGCAGTGCCGCCAGGATTAGAACAGGTGCCCATACGGGATCCTGGAGCATGCAAGGCGAGGACTTTAAGCACTACGCTATCACACCATGCCCCTAAAATGATTTAAATATTCACCATTTTATACTCACTAAGGCTCCTGTGACATTTTGCGTTCCAGGAATCCATCAGTTACAAACCAGAGAATATCTAAAAAAACCTGTAAAATGCAATCCACATTGGCAGGCAGAGAGTCCAAAGCTCACCAGAGAATGCAATTAGCAATACTGCTCCAGATTCATGTAAATGAATAAGTTGTGTTACCATCTTAAAATCCATATTTATTATTACCCCAAAGAGAGTTAATCAGCATCTAATTTTGGAATATTTCTCATAAGAAAATGATAAACACATCAATGAACATGAATAAAAAATTCATAGTAAAGAGCAAAATATGAAAAGCAAACATTTAAAAATAACTAACTTCATTAGTGAAATTATGTAAAATAAAATCATGGGTTATTTTTGGTCTCTGTAATTGAGAAAATATTTGATAAATATTATGGGAGATAAAACTGTATTTGGTTGAAATCGTGGTCTTTGAAATCACGCTGCCTGGGGCTTTGAATGCTAACTTCACTTTTAACTGCATGACCATAGACATTAAACTTGATTTGGTGGACACATATTTTCTTAATCTGTAAAATGGGAATCATTAAAATATGCCTCACAGTGTTGTTGAGATCTAAGATTATAATATCCCTAAGCAGAACAAGGTCAGCCATGAGGGAAAGTCTTAAAAACTGTCAGCAATTATTATTAAAGCTATGAAAAATGAAAATCACTTGTGGTGAAGAGGGCAATGAGTTGGAAAAAAATACTCTCTTCCACTGTAATGATAGTACACATTGGCATATACTTTTTGGAGGGAAGTGTATCTATATGCCTATAAAGCTGGAATAAGTGTAATTTTTAGTAAAGTCATTTCTAATCATTTATCTAGAGGAAATTATCATGGGTATACCTACAAAAATTATTTTCAAGAATGTCCATTTTCACATTATTGATAAAAAATCTGTTAGAGACAATCTCTAAAAATGGCAATATTAAAATCACTCTTAATAAATAATGTTTTTGAAAAACAGTCTTGGAGATTATAAATGAAAAGGCAGAATAAAAAATATTCCTGGGAATGTGCTCTAATGTTTGCTTTAAAATACAAGTTTTTGAAATTAGATTTGTATGAAAAAAACAAATTCATCAGGTGTGTTGATTGAATAGTGCTAAAGGTAGTGTCTGCTCACTCCTTTAGATTTTTATGGTAAGCATTAGTAGTTTCGAAAGTAGAAAAAAATGTGATGAGAGTTTCCTCAAATACTTCTGAAGTAATTAGCAAATGTTCAAGCTGGAACAATTCTTGATCACCTCCTATTCATCTTTGTTTCCTGACAGTTGCATGCTCAGTTAGGTATGTTTACAACTTCTTACACAATTGATGGCCTTTTTTCACATTTGACTGTAATTACCTGTCCAGTCATCCTGACTCCAGTTTAGTAGCCCAATATAGAAATAACTCATCTTCAGCTTCAAGACCTTCAGTAGTTGGTATTTCTTGAAGGTGTGCTATGTGGTAGGCATTGTTCTTTTCTGTTACAGTGTGTGTGTTGTTGTCTACATTTAGGTATACTTCTTTTGTATTTTGCAGAACATGATTTTGAGGCCTACTGGGGTTGACGTGCCTGTATTCATGCAAGCCTTAAGACTGGTGTTCGATGTCAAATCTGCATTACTCCAAAGGTAAAGTTCTTAACCCTCATATATATGCTCCCTCTCAACGAATACCCCATGCGTAACTGGCTGCTTTTGTTTGCTCTCACTGGTGTGAGGAAAGGAGAAGGAAAATCCTATTTCAAAAAATAACCCAAGATTTATTGATACTTGAAAAGTTAGCATAAAAATCACTTGAAATTCATTAGTTGGCTAAGAGATAAAGTAGACAAGTACATTAAAAATGGGGGTTAGTGATAGATATTTTACTAACAACCAATTTATGAAAGTATAAAGAGCTTGACTGCATGTAAGTATTGTTTTGAAAACCACGGTGTCATCTTCTTAAGAAAAAACATTTAGAAAATCTACCGCATGCAGGAATTCATTTCTTTTAAGATTTATTTATTTATCTGAAAGAGTTACAAAGAGAGAGAGAGATCTTCCATCTACTAGTTCACTCCCCAGATGGCTGAAATGACCAGAGCCGAGCTGATTGAAGACCAGGGCTTCCTGTGTGTCTCACACAGAAATGCAAGGGCCCAAAGATCAGAGCCATCATGTGTTGCCCTTCCAGGCCACAAGCAGGGAGCAGGACCAGAAGCAGAGCAGCTGGAGCTCGAATCAGCATCCATTTGGGACGCCAGTGCCAAAGGCTGGAACTTATCCTACTTACACCAGCCCCTAACAATTCATTTCTTAAAAGAGAATGTGGAAACAATGCTCTTAACCCACTTTCCTCTAGCCTGTGACACTTCACACCCTAATTGAGTATGGAAAAATCATCAAAAATGATTGTTTTTTAAAAAAGAATTCATTTCTTAACATTGGAAAAATTGCTTGTTTTATTCTGCTTTCAGGTTGATGGCCTGGGTGTATGCAGGGATTTCTTTACTGTTTATTATACATATGATCCTCATAAAAAGCATGTGCTTACTCTTAAGTAATTTTGTATTATTGGTCTTGGTTTTCTAAATGGACTATGAAGGTGGAGAAAGTGACATATATTCTCATGTAAACATATTGAGCTAGGGGCTGTTGCCATGGCATAATAGACTAAGCCTCTGCCTTTGGTGCTAACATCCCATATGGACACAAATTTGTACCAGTTATTCTACTTCCAATCCAGCTACCTGCTTAATGGCCTGGGAAATCAGTGGAGGATAGCTTGAGTCCTTGGGTCCTTGCACCCTGGCTTCAGAAAGGCTCAGCTCTGGCTGTTGTGTTCACCTGGGGAGTGAACCAACAGAGGTAAGGTCTCTCTCTGCCTGCCTGTCCTTATCTCTGTGTAACTCTGTATTTTTTTTTTTAAAAAAAAGCCCTCTACTCTGAAGCAATATATATCCTGGAATTGATATGGAATGCAATAAACTAATTTTAGAAATTTATTCAGCCCAAGCAGAAATGAATTCTATCTCTGGTTTTGTCACAATTTTGCTCCAGTGTAAAGATCAGGTATGAATTCTTTGTATGATGAACAGATGTTTTACAGTATCAGTCATGCCTTTTAAATGTATCATTTGGTGATTCTGGAAGTACTAGTGCATCCTAAGTGTATAAGAATATTTAGGTATTTTGAAGTTACTAACTGTTCCTATGTGTTCTTGAAAGTCTAGTTGAATCTTTACCTCATTCATGAAGTTTTCATTTATTTTTCAAACTACCTCTATTCATGTATAATCAGTACTTTAATTTACATGATTTGTAAACATGCCTTAATAATTTAGCAAATGAAAATCCTTAAAGTAAGTTGTAAGCTAATTTGGCAGAAAAAGATTTTTTTTGCTATGATTTGATATCAAACTAACTCTTTGAAATCTATTGTGCTGCTCCTGGTCTGGGCATCCCTGACTGTTCCCCAGATTGCACCACGGGTCTTTTCTATGTCTACTGTAGTTTCATGATCACAGTAATCCTCATCTTCACATTTAAGAAACAACTATTGTGCCCTACCAGACTGAATGGCCACAGCTCAAGCTCTACCCTCAAGTGAGATGGCAAGCTGCTGGCTCTTATTTTCCATGTAATCTTTCATATATTTGAAAGCTATTTCCAGAGTCTAAGATCATTAACTTTAAAAAGAGCGTCAAATATTGGACAAGGTCAGTTGCTGCACAAGGGACAATCAGAAGAGTGATGGAGAGCATGTTGTAAGAAGGGGAGGCATTGTACGTGATCCCTGCTTGCAACCCTTCTCTCCGGCCAGTGCGGAGCAGCAGACAAACACAACAGAAGATGAGCTGTCAGTCTCTTGGTGCACATCATTTGTCAAGGGTCCTCTTACATCTCCAGAGGCAGGGGCATTCCTGTTAGTATGTAGAGCTTGTCATGGGACCGGCAGTGTCTGTGTGCTCAGAGCACATTTTTGTTCTTGACAGTTAATGTAGCTGAGAATGGTCATACTGCAGGGTTGCGGTTTTGCTGGTGCTGTTGGCAGTTGAAATTAAAATCAAATCTCTGAATATAGATGTAAAGAAGATAGATGTTTCTCCTCATGCTCCAAAGTGGTGTGGGATAAATTTAGAGTGCTCTTTTTATAATCATTATTCACATGGAAAACAAGAACAGGACCAAAAAAAAAAAAACAAAAACCCCAAAAGCCCTCACCTAAAATCCACAACATAACCCTGGTGTGAGACGCAGTTTTCCTGTGGGAATGGCAAGTGAATCAACAGATGGAAGATCTTTCTCTCAGTCTTTCCTTCTCTCTGTAGATCTGCCCTCCCAATGAAAATAAAAATAAAACTTTTTTTTTTTAAAGAAGTGAGAGACTAGTCTGAAGAATATGCCCGTTCCTTTGCACTCAGCTGCATACTTCTAGGAATAATCATGTTGAGCCCTCACTTGCACATCACTTCACAGACAGGCACTTGTTTCTGGGAGATGGCGTCAGAGGTCGAAGGCCAGAATGCATAGAAATCAAAAGCTGGCCACCGCCTTCCTTTAAATGGAAGGGAGGCCATATTATCCCAGCTTTCAAAATCGCCTCTCTGTTCCACTTGATGTGTCCAAAGCCTGAGCTACATATTTCTTGGCTGTATTTCATGTTCAGTTCTTTCCATGCCTCCTTTTCATTAGACTCAAGAAAAACACTGTTCTCATTCTCACAGTACTCTCCTTGATTTCTGCTGTCTAGCTCAGGGAATTCAATTAAAATAATCTCCAACATGGGAAGATGAGGCTCTTAAGAGCATCAGTAAATAATAAAAATTATTAACTGTGAAAATATCTCCCTTTGGGGGTTAGAAGGTTTTGATTGTACTCAGAGGTTTTAATTAATCAATTATACTTTTTCTGGCAGTCATTTCCCTTTCTTGTCTAATCTTTTATTCAGGCATGGTTAAATATTCTTTTGCCAGAATGGTGGAATAGAACCAGTTTTCCAACTCCTAATTCTTCCTCCAATAGCTGCTTCCAGCGCCTTCAGTTAGAATTGATGTCACTGAGCAGTATTCACCATGACAAAATTCCTGAGACATTTTCCAAAAGATTGCCTGTGTCTCTTATATACATACAATTGATGACGTGAAATCTGATTCAGGGACTGGAAAAAATTAAGCCTGTTGAGTAGTGGACACACATACACACACAAGTGCTTCAGAAAGTTGATGGCGATGTGGAATTTAAAGTTTGAGTTTGTTTTGATGCAAAAGTTTGAAATTCATGCATAGTTCTTTGATACTACAAATTTTTCACAAAAGATTTTGCACCATGAGTATGTTTACACTAAGATAAGCTCAAATGTTCTATTGCATTTTGCCACAAATGTTTGTGGAGATCAAACACACACACACATATATAATGTATGTGTGTATTGTATTATTTATATATGTACATAGATTTGTGCATAAGTTTCAAATTCTTGCTCCAAAAGAAGCCATCTTTTAATTTTCCAGAAAATTTTGAAATACCCTCTTATACACACAAATACATATATTCATGTACACACACATGTGTTTTTAAATGGATTGTGTATGTATATATGTGTATATCTACCTATACATGCATACAGCTGATTCTCATCGTTAGCCCTGCTTTATGGAGTCATCACAAATACTGAATTAAGAAACATGTCTCCAGTGTTCCTAGAAGAGATTTAGGGTTAGGTCCCTGTGAGCCTCTCATCACACTATTCTAGTCAATTAATCAATACATAACCTTGTTTTGTGTGTTGGTGATAAGGAATTCCTCTGTAATGTATATGGATAATTAGCATGGAATTCAAGGTCAACAACACTAACGCTTGAATGAACAGGACCTCGTGATCTCGATTATGCTTTGTCTCTGTCACATCACAGCCTTGTCACATTTAGGAACACTAGTCGGCAGGTCAGCATTGTGATTGGTGGTCATTTTAAGCCAGGAAAAAAAAAAACAACAAACAGGCGAACAAATATAAAATATATGGCACCTAATAGAGCAGACAAAGGATGCTTGTTGGCACTTGTTGGCACTGTGAAAGTTGAAACAGAGTGTTGCCTTGTTTGATTTCAGTTGGGAATGTGGTTCAAATATTTCCTCATTCTATGCACATCTGCCAATGACTGACAGCTCTTTGACTTTTGAATTTGTGGTTACAAATAAAATTGAATGCTAGAATAGTTTGCTAATATAAATCTATAAATAATCAAACACATTTATAAGTGCGTATATATGTCACATTTGAATCAATTTCGGAGAATAAACTTGTAAAATGAAGCCAAACAAATGAACAACTCTAAAGATTTGAAGTGGCAAGTTGGGTGATTTCCTGGGCAGTCCTGGAGTGAGAGAAGATTCGACCTGACAAATTAGCATCATTTATTATGAGTACTTTTCCTCAAAAGTATGATAGAAACTGCAGTTCCCAACAAAATAAAAGTGTGATTTTTCCAGATGCTATCACTGTCCTTTCATTAGCTTAATGTTCCAGCTTTGAGATTACAAAAAATGAGATTCAGTGCAAAAAAAAAAAAAAAAAGAAAAAGAAAAAAAAAGAGAAAACTGTGCTCGGACTATGGGAAACGCTATCTCACAGAGAAAGCTTAGCAACTGTGATAACATCCTGTGCCCGTCACAGGATTGACTGTACATGAGTTGGTTGTCAGGGTAGATGGCTGAGGATGACGGGGCTAAAGATGTCTCCATTTTGCTTGTGAAACTGGATGAGCGCTGCTACAATTCATTGAACAAGGTGCCTTTGAAATGTTTGTTGAGGAATATCATGAGCTCAGCCCTGAAATGTTGAACTTAATCTGCCTTTACATAGAAATACAGAGTAGGCAGCTTAGGCAGTCACAGTGATTGTTCCTCTGCCTCTTTTTTTCTTTCGCTAGGCAATATTCTGAGAACTTCATGTAACAATTCGCTTTATCCTTTCGACAAAAGCAGAAGGTAAGAACCATTGTCAGTTCCATTTAACAAATCAAGGCACAAAAAATTAGGCATTTGTATATGTGTATGTATACAGTATTTACAGGTCAGATTGTGCATTTAGAAACTACGGGGTTGAATAGGGTGGATAAATAATTTTGATAGGTCCTTCGAGGATAATGAACTGAACTTTGCATTAATACCAATATGCTATGTTTGGGAATGGGCAGTTGATCATTTGATTAGAGACTGAGTTTGTTGACTGAGTAAGAGGTTAAATATAGTGAAAAGGCAGATGGGCAAAACAATGTATGATATCTTGGGGTCCGCAGTGTGGAACAGTGGATTATGCCACCACCTACAACGCTAGTATCCCAATATAAGTGCCGGTTCAATTTTCGTTGTTCCACTTCTGATTCAGCTGCTTGTTAATATGCCTGGAAAGGCAGTAGAGGGTATGTCGAGTGTTTAGGCCCTTGCCCTCCGTGTGGGAGAAATGGCTGGAATTCCAGGATCCTGGCTTCAGCCTTGTCCAACCCCGACAATATGGCCAATTGGAGAGTGAAACAGCAGATTTCTCTTTCTTTCCCTGTCTTCCTATAACTCTACCTTTCAAATAAATAAATGAATCTTTCAAAAATATGCTGTATTCAAGAATGTTATTGAAATAATAATGCTAGGGAAGGAGATTTAAAAATAGAGCTGAGAGATTAACAGAAAATTATGGAGTCAGTAGATTTTCTTTTAGCCAATCTCCAGCCCCATAGCTTTGTTGAGTATCTAGACATAGCTCTGTGTGTGATACAAGCCTTTGAACTGCCTTAGCACTTCAAATACTGTCAGTATTTTAAAGCTCCAGAAAACCATGCTTCCGAGTTCTGATTTATATGACTAAGTCCTGATACATCTATTTTCCTTAAAGCACCAGGAATAACTTCAAATGGGATTCAGTCCACAGAAGTCTGTTGTTCTTTAGTGCAACAAATCCAATTCCAAACAATCTCTCCGCAATTAGATAAAATTTCCCATTTATTATCCTTTTACTTTAAAGATTTTTTTCCTGTGGTTTTAAAGTGGATGTTGAAAGTATAAATCTAACCCTGAAATAATGCAACTTTTCATCAGGCTCATGTGTTGGCAATAATCAGTGCTTAGTTTAAATGATGTATATTTACAATTAGCAAGTACTTTTTAATTATAATTTAATTGTAACAAATGCAATGAATGAGTTTTTATCTTTTATTTTTGAGATAGAATATTTTAAATTTACATTTCAGTACAGGCTTAATACTCCATTAGTAAAGTTCAACAAATAAAAGAATAGTTCAGTAAGAATACAGGCAAGGAATATAAGCAATACTCGATTTTAAAATAATGACCAGTCATGGTTAGGAATAATAGTCTAAAGCAGTTTTAATTATCAGCGATTTTTTTTTAGTAACACCTCTGGCTAACACAGTTTGGAACACACTTATATGTTCAGCACTAAAGGCCTGTCCATCATTACTGAGATAACTAGAAATATTGTTTGGGGCTGAATAGAATAAGAGAATAAAGCCTAGGCAGAATGTCACTGAAAGGAAACCTCCCACAACCATGTGGTGACCTTATTCTTTGTATTTCCTTAAGTGCTCCAAACCAATCTAATCACTTAATTGTGTAATCAAAGTTATTTGCTTGTACATTTTGGGAAGCCTGTCATTAACTATGACCTTTGTTAAAGTATCTTGAACAGAAAGAACAACTGTCCCTTTAAAACTTGCCTCTTGCTAATAATTCAGGGCCCCCTTTCAGCCCCAGACTCCATTTGTTGTGATGTTGAACTGAAGTTTCCAGGTGAAATGAACAGCTGCCAAGATTGCCTTTCAAGATGCTGCCTTTGGGAACATAATACTTTATTATCCATGTTGTGCCATTCCATGCTGAGTAGTAGTTAAAATAATGAGAGGTCTAAGTGATCTATTTCAAGGTCTATTTTCTCCTTAGCCAGTGGAATACTTTCAAACTCTTCCAACCATCTGCTCTTCCTCAGGGTACAAGAAGCAATCTAGTTACCTGAAACTAAAGTCTTTCACCTGTTTTTCAAATAATGGATTTGTAAACTGAATTTGATCTCTAACATGTTTGTCTAAAACTGAGCCGTTGGCTGCCCTAAAATCAGTGTCTTCTTTCACCAGTTAATGGTACTTTTCATTTTTCAAAAAGTTTAAAATATCTAGGCAGTTAGTTCTTTTTGTCTTAACTCCTCCAAACTCCAGCCACTGAGAGATGAAATAACTGAATTATCATGTTCATGAATCCAGTTCTATTTCATAGTGCCAAAACCAATTTCTTCTTGAAAGCTTTGTAAGGAAAGCTATAATCATCAACATTTGGCTTAAATATCAAGTAAACTGTACTTAGCAACATTTTCGGTTGACAGTAAGTAAACCAAAAACACATTTCAAATAATAGCCAGGAATGACTTTGGACTGCCATGTACAGGAATTTCTACAAACAAATTACTGGAAAATTTATCACAATACTTGATAAAACTGAGGATAACTATTCCCTTTTCTAAGTTTGTGGGGACAGATGGAAGAATCCAAGTGTTTAGAGAAGATATTAAATCATCTCTTACCATGAACTAGGATGATCTTTTAATAATCTTTATTTTCCCGGAAATAGTAAATGGAGAATTCTTTGTGCCCTATGTAGAGAATTGTTCTAATTAACTGCAGTATAGTTATTTTATAAAAGCATGTTTCTTATAGTGTTATGTGGGAGTGAATGAAATAGAATAATGTTACAGCTCTAGACACAATGTGATAGGTAACCAGAGGCTAATTTGTAGAAGGGCTATCACTCAGTATTTTTGGTAGCATATCTTCATCCTTGTAGCTGGAAATGAGTTTTTAGCAGGTGCCATATTATCTAGCAGTCGACACACCAAACCTGGAAGAGGTCTCAGATATAGTCTATCATGACAGTAATCTGATTTTTCTAACGCCATCAAAATGAGGTCTCTCCTCCAAAATCCTTTTTCATAGGATGTTTATTTTTCATTTTTAGTCTTTATTACAACTGCCAGTTTTAAATTTATGTTTGCTAGTATTGACTAATAGGCTGTTAGGTGTTAGTTCATCAAATAAGTGCTGCAGCCTAACTGCTGTCTTCACAGCCACCTTTTTGTTGTAAACCACTCATCTAATGAGCACAGTGTCTTGCCTCGTTTTATCTCAAATCTTCTCCTATGCTGCAGTTTTTGTGGAACCTCACTCCTCAACAGGACATTCAACTTGCAATGCAGCAAATTAATGTTGTTGAAGGGCATCTGTCATCCAGTGAAGCCCAGACATGAGAGGCAAATGAAGTCTAGAGATTAGCATAGGACAAATAACTTGGTCTATCCTTGGATGAACATGCTGAACTACTGGAGCTTTTCACAGGGTGCTAGACGTACTCGTCAACTATGAAGCAAACACAGTTGTGAATATAAGCTATTTTCCAACTGTTTTTGATCAACATGCTCACATATACATTGGAAAGGCTTAATACTTCTACTTGATGTAATGAACACAAGGACATGGGTTTGTAGAAAGCTAGTTATACTGCTGCACTTTTCATCCTCAAATAATCAGTGGGTTGGATGCTTTACTAAACACTTTACCTAGGATTCTTCTGCCCTTTGTCAACTGATCAGCACATTTAATCTTTGCCTGTTATCTAAAATTTTAATTTTCTATTTTTATTTTATTTGGGAGGCAAGCAGATGGAGTTAAAGGTTGGGGGATAGGGAAAGAGAAATCTTTCTTCTACTCTGTCACTCCCCCAATGTGTACAACAAGCAGGCAGCAGCCCAAGAGCTTGGAAATCCAGGTCTTCCCTGGGAATAATAGCACCCACAACTACCTGCCTGCTGTCTTGCAGATGGTGCTTCTTAGTTCTCTTTCTAAAGGAACCTACCTCTACTTTTTCTCAATCATTCACAGCAAATCGAGCTTCTAGGTTTATACACAGCTTTCTAATAAATCATTGTACCTCTAAAACTTAGAAATTGAAATCAGCTGACTGTTGAAATTAGTTTTCATATTCCAGGACTTAAATTGCTTAGAGATTTTCAAAACCAGCTTTACCGTCTGAATTACAACCCGAGGCAGTGTGGTTGACTTTATGGCCTAAGGATCACTTGTCTAACTCAGAGTTCTGGGGTAAACAAATGGCCCTCTGGAGGGTCCCTGGGGCAGAGTCCAGTGGACTCCTGTTTGAGTTATAGGTTCAAAGGAAAAGTATGCAAATCAAGTTAGAAGGAAAAACTGCTTGCCAGGTCACCTACATTATAGCAAGCCTTGAAAAGATTATTTTTCCAAAATAATGAGTAATTTCTCCCTGTCAGGCATGAATAATTAGTAGCCCATCTGATTCCCATTTAGAATACAGAACAGTGGGGAATTCTGTTTAAAACATAGTAAAATATCATCACTGTTTTATTGGTAAGGGAATTTAAGTTTGAAAGGATCAATATCTTTTACAAAGAGTTCACAGGTAATAGAGGTGCGATTCAACCCAAGGACTCCTAAACTCAGAACACTTACTTTTGCTACAGTATCCTGTAGTATCACGATGCGAAACAAATTTTTCAAAAATTCTGCCACTTGAAAGATACCATTTTGTTTGTAGAGAATACCACATACCTTCTAGAGTGTCAAGTTGACATCATGTTGAAAAACCAACAAAAATTTCCACATTGCCATGACATACATGTCGCTGGGTCATACACCTATGAAGTTTAGCACAGGAGCGCAGAATGGGGAACAAGGTATCCTTTACTATAATTTCCACTTTGAGTTCATTTACAAGTAGGAGTCTTCTCCATCGAATGAGGGACATGGTTTACTTTCAGTGCTTAAACTCTTAACTAGAAATGTTGATATCATGAAAAGGTGAGTAGATGGGTCCCTGAAATATCTAAGGGTCCTGTACTCTGGTGCTGGTGTTTTCACACAAGAAAATATTTCCACTTCTAATGAAAAAGTATGAGAAATAGTTGGTATAATCTGTCCTTGCTTCTGAATTGAAAACTTGGGCGGGATTTCTGTTTCCACTGAAATTGAAAGCAGACAATAAAACAAAAGCAAGTCTAGTCTTCTCTCTCTCTCTCTCTCTACATATATATACACACCTAATTTCAGAAACTAACTAAAAATGTGCAGACTTCTGTAAGAGTTACAGTTCTGAACTTGACCCACTGTTAAGTGTCTGACTTCCTTCCTTTGTGGCTGAGTTGCTTGGGGAAAGGCGTGAGGTGCTTCGGTTCTTCCTGTTCTGAAAGAGGTCAGTGTGGATTAGCATAGCTTGTTAATGTAGAGCAGGTACAAGGCACAGATTAGAGGAAGCGACGTTTTGAAGAGCTTCAAATGTCTTGCATAAAACCTATATTCAAAAATACTTCCTGAGGTGGAAAGAGGTGGAGGGAAGCGGGAGGATAGCCAAGTACCAAAGCAGTTGTGAGAAGTAACAAGTTCTAGTATTCTACAGCAGCATAAGGTGACTATAATTTATAATAACATGTTTACTACTGTTGGACTTCAGGTATGGGGAAAAGATAAAGACACAGAAATGTTCATTATGCTGATTTTTTTATTTGGTCAGTTTAGGTTGCATATATATGTTGATATGCTTCCCATAAAGAAGCACCAACACTACATGCTAATGAAATATTGAAGAAAAAATGAGTTTATTAAAATAAATGGAAGTGATTTCTGAACCATTAGAGCACTTCAAAATGTTCATGGAAATACCCATTGTCTTATTTCTTTGACAGACACAGATAGCGGGCTTCATTTTGCTGGTTCACTTCCCAAAAGCCTGCAACAGCCAGGCCTGGCCTGGGTCAAAGCAAGGAGCCGGCATCATAATCTAAGTCTCCAAGTCTCCCTTGTGAATGACAGGAACATAGCTTATTTATTTATTTAGTTATGTGTTTGTTTTTATTGAAAAGTCTGATATACAGAGAGCAGCAGAGATAGAGAGGAAGATATGCCATCTGTTGATTCACTTCCCAAGTGGCCGCAGTGGTTTCAGCCGAGCCAGTCCGAAGCCAGGAGCCAGGAGCCTCTTCCAGGTCTCCCACTTGGGTGCAGGCTCCCAAGGCTTTGAGCTGTCCTCAACTGAGCAGGCCATGAGCAGGGAGCTGTATGGGAAGCGGGGCTACCAGGATAGGAACCAGTGCCCATATGGGATGCTGGTGTGTTCAAGGCGAGGACTTCAGCTGCTAGGCTACAATGCCAGGCCCGGACCACCACTTATTAAGCCGTCACTGCTTGCTCCCAGGTTCTGTAGTGCTGGAAAGCCTGAGTCAGAATCCAGAACCCTCTGTGGAACCCATGGACTGGGACTTATGTCTGTTAACTAGCATTGCAATGCCTAGGCAGAAAACCAGCCCTTCACATTCTGTTTGAGTTCCATTCTCTGTGAGCTTTTTGAAGCATTCTGATAACTTTATGATTTGAGCTTCAACACAGCTCACTATTTGCCCCCACTCTGCCTTGCTTCAGTGTCCCTTTTTAGAAACACCCAAGCCACATCAAAAGTTTTGTGATATGTATGTTTGTGTGGCTTGAACACGCAAAAAATAAAGTTTAAGACATTTTATGTCAGATAGCCTCTAAACAGAGAAATATTTGCAAGTACTGCCTCAACAAGTCCTGACAAGAATGTGCAGGTTGGAATTTTCCTTGCTCGTTGCATCTTTTAGATGATTGGAACTTTGAAATATGATGAAGTCAGCATGGGCGAGCCCAAAGTGGTTGAGCTCTTTCCTAGTAGCTAAGAGGCATACAATCCTGTCGTGTGAAAAATCGAGATTTCTGCAAAGTTTCAGCCTTCTTTTAAAATGGAAAAAGATGCATTAGTCACACACATAATGATGCTATGTTGATTGATTATAACGCTTAGTTTTCTGGGAAGATGTTACATACAAAACGGCCTCCCTTCATACCATTTTATTTTCAGAATTTGCCGTCTTTAAAATGCTTAAAATGCAAGTTGTGTGGAAACTCTAAAAGAGAATTCATTGTGCCAGAATTGACAGAGGGCAGCAGAAAACTTACAAGCTGTCCTCTGGTTGATTCGAAAAGTAATTAATTGCAGCTGCTGTTTTGCAGCAAGCTGGGGAAATGTCACCAAATACAGAAAACTCCAAAAAGAATGACAAGGCCTTCCTGTAATTTTCCCAGCCTAAACAGAAATGAGATGAATGCATTGTGACTGCTGTAGGTAATGAGACTTTGTAAGATTATTATAAATAGGGTGCATAATTAGTGTTCTGCAGTTCAGTAAGCACTTTGTGTTGTTTCTGTGAATTTGGAGTAGGCCCCAATAGCTTCACAAAGCATTCAGTCTTCCCAAATCAGGCAAACATTTTGGCTCCAGACACTTGCTTCCAAATACACTGTCAATTACTTATGAAGACAAATTTAGGAAAGAAAGAAGACATTACCTTTAGAGAGAGAGGCATTACCAGAGAGACCACAATATTTCCCATTTGCTTTCACTTTGCAAAGTACACATTGCCAGTACTATCTCATTTAATCAGGTGGCTGGTACTGTTCCGTTATATTCATGTAAACTGAGCTCTGGAGAGGACAGTGTGACCTATATCCATTGATAAATGATATTTTAACCTAGGCGTGTCTCATTTTAAACCTGTGATTCTCTGAAATTGTACCACCATCTTTCCCACAGTTCCTGCAATGAATATAAATTTATATTCTGTATTTTTTCCTTTTGGCTTCGCTTGGTTGATGTTTACTATGCATTTTAGTGAAAAATGTTCCCACAGAAGCATGCGATTTCACTGTGGGGAGACTAGTGAAGCCAGCGCTACAAAGGTACAAAATGTTGCAATTGTTAATGGATGAGATGCAGGCACCATCCATCATTCTGTACTTGTATTTGCAAAAGTGAATTCATAAATATCCAAAGGCTTTCATTTACTTTTGGTAAACATTAAAAATAGGGATACCAAAATAGAATATGAGTATCTTTGATTTTAAAATGAAAGGGATACATCATTGGTTTAAAGGAATGTCTGTAACGTGGAAGGAAAACATAACTCTTTGGACCTAGAGATAGATTGGGATTTTCAGCTCCCAAACTGTATCATGTCCAATGACACCTTAAAAACTATGATGTTCCTTGGTGTGTATATAATTGGGAACTGCAAGAAAGGAAAGTAAAAAGAAAATAAGCTAACTTCTAAAGAACGCTTTGTGTTGGAGTATAGTCCCAATTTATATAAGACCCAAAGCACAGTGATTTCAACATTATAAAAGCTTATTTTTCTTTCATATAATAGTTAAAAATGAAGATGCTCATGGCTACCTGGGAAGCTCACCCATTTTCTGTATCCCAAGCACCTGCATCTGTGATTATGCTTGTATGCCATGTAGTAACAGGGTAGACTCGTAGGCCGAAAGCAAGATCCAGGGTGGTACACTCACCATGCTACTTAGGATGCTGTCACCTGGCTAAAAGCGGCTGGGAAAATGAGTCTGGTTGACTGGCCCTTCACTCAGCAAGCTCTGAAGAAAGTATGAATACAGTTGAAAAAGGGCAACATTTGCCACACTCAGAGGGTAGATAGGAACCCAGTGAGCTGGGCCTGAGGAAACATCAGGGTGTAGAGGGTTAGTAGAAGATTTCATCTGTGTCCTCAGATACACACCCCATTAAAAAAAACTTTTTTGCCTTAACTATCTTTGGAGAGTTACCAAGTAGAGGAAAGAAATGTAGTTACATATGCTAAGGCAGGGTTTTAGCACTGAAATCTTATCAAATAGGAAATTAAGGGCCAACTGTAGTTCTTGCCAGCTAAGCATCTCTTTTATGTAGACAATATTAAGATGTAGAAATTTTCTGGGTTCTTTCATCCTTCTGGAAGCATGAGACCTTTTCCTTGGGGGACTTGGAGGAATGATTTACATAAAATAAATTCCTAATCCAATCTAGTCTAGAAGTTACATAGAGAAGAATGAGAGGGTGTGCTTTAGAAATCATCTCCCTTTCCCCAATCAGATACAATTGAATGTCTGAACTTGAGACTGATAGATCCTGCTCCAGTTATCTGCGGTCTGAATTACAGACACAGATGGGAGAAAGCTGTTTTGGTGAGAGCTGGAAGCAAAGGGCCACTAATGGTTGGATGCTTTTAAATTGCACGCAATACTTAGATCAATCACTTAACCCCGTCCTTGGGAGAAATGATAAATGGCAGAAAGAGAAGTTGTAAAGGCCTAATTTTTCTCTTCTTCAGGCTGAAGTGTTAAAAGAGTACCAGGAAATAACACACTATAGGAGAAATACAACAAAAACGAAGCAGGCATGCAATGGTTGATTTGTTGGCCTCTACAAAAGTGGTCATTCGAAGAGAAATGCTTAAAACCAGTGGAACTGTGAACTGCATAAACCTGATGGGCCTTGCCATGAGTCTATATGGGCCAACAATCCAAAGGAAAGATGCCTTCAGTATCTTCTCTGGGACACAGGAAGTAGAGATTTTTTTTTAATTATTTATTATTTAACTTCAGTAATTACATTGTATTATGTGACACAATTACATAGATACTTGGGTTCTCCCCACCCCTCCCCAAACCCTCCCACCATGGTGGATTCCTCCACCTAGTTGCATAACCACAGCTCAAGTTCAGTTGAGATTCCCCCATTGCAAGTGTATACCAAACATAGAGTCCAGCATCTTATTGTCCAGTCAAGTTCAACGGCTTCTTAGGTATACCCTCTCTGGTCTGAAGACAGAGCCAGCAGAGCATCATCCCAGTCAATTGAAAGCTCCAACATACCATCAGCAAAAATTTACATCATTATGGAATTAATTGACATAATAATGAGTAACCAATACGTTAAAAGTAAATGCGAGTTCCCAGTCACCTTCTGTGACCACCTCACCTATACTTCAATTTTAGTTTATACACAACATATAACATTCAAAACATAACATGTTAT
Source organism: Ochotona princeps (assembly GCF_030435755.1). NCBI lineage: Eukaryota > Metazoa > Chordata > Mammalia > Lagomorpha > Ochotonidae > Ochotona > Ochotona princeps. Next base: position 33,060,593 of record NC_080837.1, on the reverse strand, counting down.
ACATAACATAACATCATATCATCTTAAATTAAGGCAAACATGTGGTATTTTTAAGGTAGTGAAGCAGCCAGGCAACAGGACTCCTAAATGTTCTCATACAAAGGCTGTATTTAGTGTGACAACAATAGAAAGCTTCAGTTTACCTATTCGTGAAATATAAATGATAAATATCCAAGTCATTGAGTTATTATCCAAGTAAGCTACCATGATGAATCCTACACAAACAGCAATGAAACACCTCATGTGATATAAGAGTTCAATACATTGTTATAATTGCAGATTTGATTAGCTGTACAGCATGTTAGCTTCTGGGTATAAAGCAACAATCACCATATATTTTTTTTGTCGAAAGGCATACAACCTAATAGATGGAGATATGTGTAAAAAGAAATTAGAACAATAGGATTGTACTTGTTCTGTAATAGACATCTGTGTAGTACATGGTTCTCAGCAGTAGACATTTTGTAGAGGAGGTGACAAGTTTTACCTAATTGAAATAATAGGTAGAAGATGTTTGAAACTTTTTAATCTAGAAATCTGCATACAGAGACTCATCTGCATTTTTCCCATCTCAGAAAATCAAATATCCCTTCAGTTCATGTCTGCCCCACCCCTAGCTTCCAAATGTCTGTCTTGCTTCGTATCTTTGTGCTCAATGTCGCTCCCCACCTAGGTTTTGAAAATGAAGTGTTGTTGCTATTTGTGGTGTTGATAAACCTGCAGAAATAATGTACAGTATTACCTCCTTGATGCTCAATAAACTCTATGATTAACTGATGGGGAATTAGAATGCCGATGTCTTAATGACAAAGGAATGCTTGCACCTGGAAAAACTTGTTTGGAAATGCCTTTGTTCCAGCAGACACCCTTCCTGCCTTTCAGCCTTGCAGCCAAGAGGATGAGGGTCCCATTGGAGGTTGAGAAGACAAGAGTGAGAACTTGATTAGGGGTATCTCATGGAAAGGGGTGATCATCAATGTTAAAAGGCCATCACTTCGTCATTGAAAGGCATATACTTGACATTCCAAGTGGCCACCCTTCTTGATAATGGATTAAATTACACTTTTCACTTTCTGTGGAAAAACAAAATGTGTAGAGACACGGCAAGAGTATTGAGCTTGTACCTTTATAGGATGAGTAAAGTGACTTCTTTCTTGAGAGACTGAGCATCTAAGCAGATGCCCTGGCATACGAATGTTTGCCAAACATCTGAAAGAAAGAGAAATTGATGGCTTCCTGGCAGTTCCCAGGCAATTGGTACTTTCAGTAGCTTGGACTTTGATGCACTATCGCCTGTACTTAGCATATGTTCAAATTCTTCCACAGATGTGGGATCTTTTCTAATTTCCCATCACTCCTGGAGCTGTCTTCCAGTCACATCATCTTTATTAGAGTAAGAAACATGCTGAAATTTACAGGCATCGTTATTTCCTCCAATACATTTCCTTCAGTGTCCCTTTCCTATACATCCTTAAAATAGGAATTGCTCAGAAATATGAAATGTTGTCTGACGAAGTAATCCATAGAGCAAAAGGCCCAAGACCCAGGTCTCATATTCATAAAAGTAGTTACTACTTTGGGTGCTACTAGGCTGTGGGACTTCTCTGTTTTTATTAATTGCATCTCAGCTGTTCTCGATAAAACAACAAAAATGCTGCATTATGAGTTTTCTCATTTGCTCAGTTCTTGATACTGTAAGTCTGAGTAGGAAAACAAAAAAGAAATTCACAGAAGTTACAGTTGTTCTTTGTCTCCAACAATTACGTTCTTGGAATTGACACCAGAGGTGATGTTTTGAGGGGAAATAGGGTATATTGGCCATAAATGTCTGTACCACTTGTTGAAATTGGAGTTCGATTTGGGGATGAAATCTGATAAAGTAATCTGAGAGCTGGGTCGGAGTTGGGAGGCCCTGGTTTTTGCTTCAGTTCTGTGGCTGAATTCCTTGGAAGCTTTAGCCAGACACACCGTGATGCAGATATCAGCAGATATACCTACTTCTGCAGCAAAAGAATGATTTTATATGTAATTCTTTGTGTAAATGAGAATACTTGATTTAAAAAAAAACACTCTAAGTAATGGGCAATCTGAGTGTTGTATAAAAACACAGTATCTTCTGTTTGGTGTAATGATTACTTGTTACTTCCTTAGAATACTTAATCATTTTATTTTTAAAAACAGATTATTTGAAAGGCAGAATTACAGAAAAATAGCAGGTAAAACAGTTTTCCTATCCTCTGTTATGTTTCTGAAAAGGCCTTCACAGCCAAGGTGCAGCCAGGTTGAAAACAGGAGCCCAGAGCTCCATGAGTCTTCCATGTGCAAGTAGGGGACAAAGGTCTTGGTCCACCTTCAGTTACTTTCCTTGATGCATCCACAGGGAAGTAAATTGGAAGTAGAGTGGCCAGGAATTGAAACCCTACCAGCATGGGATGCCAGCGTCGCAGGCAGTGGCACAGTACACTGTACCACAATGCTAATCCCACATTTAAAGATTTTTTAAAACAAAAGTACCCACATTTTATTTTGCATATTACCACGCAAATTATCTATCAAGCTCGACTTATTGCACATTGATTTTAGCTAAGAAAATTTTAGATATACTTACCGATAGGGGGTAGATACATAGATCACCACATTATGAGTTTTCTTTTTCAGTGATATAAATTAACAATGCATTCAGTGTTTTGAAGAATTTTATTTTCTTATCACATACATATACTCAGTATTAGTTGGTTTATTAGAATACTTACAGAAGTAATTTCTGCCTGATTTTTATAAGATAAAGCCATTATTATCTTATGGGAAAAGTAATAAAACCCTCAGAAAGAAGTCATTTATTGGGCCACGGCCACTTTTTTCTTTCCTCAGTATTTTTGAAAAGACTATAAATTGCAGGTAGAAACTGTATTGTATCCCTCAAGCTCCCTGAGTCGCTGACAGCTGTCAGGCAGAATCCTAGACACAAGTCAGCTCAGCCACATGAACGGAGTGACAGCTACTACTGTGTTTGTTATTAGAAGCTGTAATTAATCATTTTTCTGAAACTGAGTTATTATGCTTTATCATGATATCAAATATATGGGGGTAAGTGATATAATTATCATTAGCCAGTTTAATTCTTGAGACAAAGTTGAAATAGCCATCCACATTGCTTTAACTCTTTGCCTTCGTTTCCTCTGACATATGGAACTAGTAAATTGGATTTTATTATTTGTTAGCATATGAGATTTGTGGAGTCTGAACAGCCAAGCCAGAGCTGGCAGCAGCTTCCTTCCACCTTGGCAGAGTCAAAGCCACCAGGGGCTTTGCTTTCTTCCATGAGCTCTGAGGTCTAGGGACTTGTGCTTGGGGCTTTTGGAGCTGGTCTGAGATCACTCATGTTTCAGTCCCAAGGGTGATGGGAAGGGAGAGGGAGAGGCCACATGCTAGTGTGGAGTGCTGGTGGGCTGTTCCTGGGGTTTCATACATGCACTTGTGTCCCAAGTGGGCAGATGGGTGAAGTCCCAGACCTGCATGCTTAACAGAAGACCGAATCTGAGAACCTGTCTATGATCTTGGGTCTCTGGTGGGCCGGCAGAACTCCGGGCCAGCATGCCACCCCAACAGAAGACTGGGCTTGTAAACACTGGTCTGGGAAAATCCATGTGCTCCTGACCGCATGGACTATGGATTGCTTAGGGAAGGGGGTTTGGGGATGTGAGGGAGCAAGGATGCTGAGGGAATATGTTGCAGGTGAGGAACGATTTCTTGGGGATTTCACTGACAAGTCTACCGTACTTGCAAGTAAGCAAGGGGCCTGAAAGTGAATAGTTTGGAGGAGGGGAGTCAGAGGACCTTTCTGGTTCAAACTGATGCACTGGCCCAAGTGGGAGACTTCAATTGGATTAGTTAGCATCAACCACTGCTACCAACTACTACCACTGCTGAGCACAAATGCTAGGGCTAGGGGCCTACCTGGCAGGGCTATATCACAGTACTCACCAGTGAGCATTGGATCAGGGACAGATCATGTTAGGCCAGACCATGACACTAACTATTATGCAAGAGAACCAGATCTGGAGGCAGATTCTGTGAAGGGTCTACCCCTGTGTAACTGTAATTTCTGCAAGTTTGCTTAATAACTGGGGTAGTGACAGGATGAGATAGGCATGACCATGGTGCCATCCAACACTTGGCTTATGGGGTTGGAAACAGGCCAGGATGGTCCAGGCTTCAACACCCACAGGCACATCCAAGAATGGAATGTGGAGTGGGCTGGGGAGCAACATCCACCAGCTTATACAAAGGCTGAGACAGGGAGCAAGCTATGCCAGGTAAGGGCCTAGTACCCATCATTGCATGTGAGATCTGGGTCTGGAAGTGAAACTGGTGGGGGAACGTGGGAAACTCCCCTGATGGGCTATAGCTGTTGCTACAGATGTGATTCAGGCCTGGGTGTTCGTCAGGCAAGGCAAGATAGTTCCACTCATTGGCAATTGTGTAGGTTGAATCTGGAAAGGGGGTAGATTGGGCAGGAGCAGGCCAAGATTAGCATTTGTAGGAACCAATATTGGCATTTGCAGGAGTCAGGCTGGAGTGCAGGTCATGCCAGGTTTAGCTATCATACCTACTGGTTTTCATGAGCCAGGGATGGGAACAGACTAGGCAGGGCTAGGCTGCAGCAACCACCAGTGAGAGTTGGGATAGGGTGCAGGCTGGGACAGGCCAGGCTGTAGCATCCAGTGGCAAAGTCCAAGATGAAAGATGGATTATTCCAAGCTGGGTCAGAGCAACCACTGACATGTGCAAGATCTGTGGCTGGCAACAGGCCTAGTTGGGGAGCTATGAGGATGTCCTGCTGGTTTGTGGTTGTCACTGGTAAACGTGAGAACCAGAATGGGGATGACAGTCTTGGCTGGGCATGACTGTAGTGTCCCTTGGCAAATTTGTGGACTGTGTCTGGAGTGTGCCAGACTGGGCTTAGACTCCAGCACCCACTGGTGCTCATGAGAGCCAGGATGAGTGTAGGATGGATTGGTCTAGAGATTGTCTACTGCCGAGCCACTCAAGATCTGTGTCTGGGCAGAGACCTGGTATAGCTTGGCTGTATCACTTAACAGTAAGAAAAAGATTGCATGTGGGCCTGTTGGGCAAGGACACTGTTCTTGCCAGGATAGGAAGAAGACTAAGTCTGGGCTAAGGATCTACCAGAGTACATGAGATCTGCCACTGGAAGGAGATCTCACAGAAAAGCTTGGCTAACTCCTTTGTCAGGATGCAGTCCCTGCAGGTGAGCAGCCCAGACAAGGTCAGGTTATAGTGCTCACCAACACACATAAAGGTCAGACCTGTGGGAAGGCCAGGCTGGGCCAGTTCATAACACTCACACGCATATCTGAGAACCAGGATGGAGTGCAAGACCAGGTTGGACCACAACACTGCCAGTTCACATTAGGGGTGGAACTGGGGGCAGGCTAGGTGAGACAGGCTACAGTGCCCGTCGGCAAATGCCGAGATGAGTCAGACCATGCCAGACTAAGCCTCAGCACCTACCAGCAAATGTGAGACCAGGGTGAGGGGAGGGATGCAACCCGGTAGGGGGGTTGTGGGGACTTCACATTTGAGCCACCACTCTCATTGGTGAGCATGAGAACTGGAACTGAGGGCAGACCAGGCTGTGTAGGACTATAATACCTGTTGGCCTGCATGTGAACCAGATTAGGGGAAAGTCAGGCTAGGCTCACCGATTACACTCATTGTGCATGTATGAGCCAGAGTAAGTGCAAGCTGTTTGGGCTTTGTCACTGCATCGGCTAGCAACTACTAGGACTGGTGCCAATCCTGTCGAGCTAAACTACAGAACCACCTACAGAATGCAAGGTCTGGGAATGGAATGGGTCCAGTAGGGAAACAGTGTATCTTTCAGGCTACAACTTCCACTGGTGAGCATGAGAATCAGAGCTGGGGGCAGACCTGGCTAGACAGGTAGTGACACCCATTGACCAGAGTGTGGGCTGGATAGTAGGATCAGTTGGGTTGAGGTAGGCTTCAACACCCACTGGCATGTACAAGAGCTGAATGGGATATGGAACAGACTGACCAGTCTGCTATATATACTGGCAAGCAGAGGAACCATGGGCTTAGTTTTGGTTATTGGGGATTGCTGTGACTAGACTGAAGTTCCCACTGGTATATATGATGACTGAATGTGAGGTGGGCAGGGTTGGACTGGGCCACATAATCCATGGGTTTATGTAAGAGACAGGGCTGGAGACAGAATCAAACCAGCAGTTGCAACTGGCTGATATGGTTAATGGAATGAGTTGAACCCCAATTAGACTTAGAACTACAATTATGGGGAGAATCACAGTATGTGTGGTCTGACAGTGGAGTGCAAGTGTCAGAACTAGGCCTTTTTGGTGGCTTAAATGGAGAAGTGGATGGCATACCTGGATTCACATGGAGGATATTGCAGTCCATTAGAGCCTGCAGAGGGGACATCTGGTACCATAGCAGAGGAAGAAGAGCAGAATAAATTGGTCGATTAGCCCAGTCAAATGTTGACAGCAAATATCTGAGTGAATGGAGACTCTAAGGTGGACTATGTCAGCCAATGAACCATGGAAGGATTTACTCATCCTTGAATTGGTTATAATAACAGTATTTCAGAACTACCAAAACCACTTGATCAGAACCCTTGGAGCATGCTCTACATGGAGGATCCTGAGATGACACTGGATGACCATTCCCTATCCCTGGGTACTGAGGTGGTTGGGAAGCTAGGTGCAGCTTCTCTCATTGTCTGCTCCCTTTCCCCCAGTTATATAAAGAAGAAAAAGAAAATTTAGAACAATGGTCTCATCCACTTTCCCCTAATCTTCCCAACCCTTCCCACCCTATTCAACTACGTAAGCATCTTAAAAAATAAAATTTAAAAAAGAAAGAATTGAGAGTTTTACTATTCCATTAGTAGGGATGGCAGTGAGGAAAGGTGAGGGAATGCTATTTGCTCAAGGTCATGTGCACACAAATTACGCATCAAAACATGGTAAAGGGGTGTTAGATTCCTAGTTTAGAATTTATTAGCCTTCTGCTTATTTAATTGGCCAATCTTTAGATTCATGATTTTAATATGATGTTTGGAAGAAAACTCCTCTTTCTATTTGTGTTGTCGTTATGGTTTTTTTGAATTTATTTATTCTGGATTGCAAAATTATACGAAGTGGGGGCATATAGGGAAATAGAGAGGGATTATCTACCTACTTCTCACATGATTACATCATCCACAGGACTGAATCCAAGAGCCAGGAACTTCATCGAAGTTTCCCAGGTGACTTCAAGGGCCTTTTCTTCTGTTTCCCAAGGAACAATAGGGAGCTGGATCAGAAATGCGGTAGCTGGGACTCCAACAGGTGCCCATAGGCTATGGCAGCACTGTAGAAAACGGCTTTACTTGCTGTGCCACAGCTCTGGTCTCTGTTATTATATTCTTTTCATTATCGACAGAAAGACATATTTGCCTCAGGAAGAGATTATAATTTTGTTTACACTATAAGCATACACAGCTTAAAACTATTCTAAATTTGGAGATGAGCTCACATAAAGTAGAGAATTGAGCTGGGGTCAGGAGACCCAGGTTATTGCCTGAGTTCTGACACTAAGTGTCTGGGAAGCTTTAGCCAGACACTCTGTGGTTCCCATGCCGCAACACAGAAGGTAGGTAAGGGCCACCTTACTTCAGCTGGAGTAAGGAGGAAAACCACAACAGACTTGTGTTTAAATGACATTAATAACTTATCTAAATATAATATTTGACTTTGTGCATAATTTGACAGCAGAAAATATGAGCCAATAGGAATGAATAAATGAGTAATTTGTGGTGAAAAAAGACCTGGTCAAATACATTGAGAATGAAAAAATGGCGTAGAAATTGATATAAAGGAGAACACTAACCCCTTTAAAGACAGATATTGTAATTGGGCAGGCTTGATCTGGTTTTAAGATCAGTGGACTTGGTATATGGCTATAACTCACATTTGGAGTTATATATTATCAAATTCTTGTAGCATGCTTTCTTTCCTATAAAAAGTGCCATGTGTACCATAGGAGACATAGTCTGTCTTAGCTTTTGCCGTGTCACATGGTACGTGGCAAAACTCTCAGAAATGAGCCCTTGTCTTGGCAGTGTGTGTATAAAGTCATTGTGAATGAGAAGACATATCAAGCCAAACCGAGATTTGTAACTACATCATACACCTACAAATTGTCTCCTGCATAACTTCTGTACAAACTCAGTAACACACTTCTTGTGTACAGATGAGGGCTATTATGCTTATTGTGTGTGAATAGAAAGAGAACAGACACATCACAACGAGTGGAATTCAAATGTTCTTGGAAGCCTTTCCCTATTTTAGCAAAGGTTTAAGAGATATTTCAGAGCCTAAATTATCCTTGTTAACCCTAATGTTATGCCACTCTTGTACTACATTAACCTCTCCAATGGGGCAGAATGTGTGGGGTACTAACTAGAAAGCTAAGAAGTTCTTTGAAGAACCACCTAAAAGCATTTATGCCTTGAAGAGTAAAACTAATGAAGAAAACTGGAGAATACGTAATTTCCAGATTTTTTTGTCCTGGTTATTTATTTTTTAAATTTTAAATTTATTTATAAATGTTTATCACATAGGTGAGGGGAGTATAGACCTACACAAGTCTCAGGGAAGGATAGGGAATGTGGATGAGGGAGAAGTCCCAGCTGTCCCTCCTGTGAAGGATGTGGGGGAGATGCTACCCTGCTGCTGCTTGCTGCTAGGTAGCTATTTTTTTTTTTTTTTTGCACCAGCGGCAGAGTAGTCCCCTGATTTCATCCCAGGGACCCTGAAGGTCCCTGAGGTTGTACGAGAGGGAGTAGATATCCGAGGCTGATACTTGAGTAGTTTTGACTGTTCTGAAACTGGCTTCTTGGTGACGTGTGTGAGATATCACTTGCCATACTTGCCAGCTGTCTAATTTTCAGTGTGTCCATAGCCTTAGATGTTTGGGGGAGATTTTGGCCTGCTGTGTTGTTCGACTGGCTCTGCTTTCCATCTTCTGGTGCAGTACTACTAGTCTATTGAATCAGAGAGGCTGGCTATGATGTTTCATGTGCATCTTGGTATGTTATCTTTCCTTATATGGAGTCAGTAATGGTGGGGCGCAGTCCCACAGCATGTGCTCTGAGGCCAGACCACACAGCCATCTGGTGTTCCTTGAGGTTGGGAGTTGGTGGAGTGGACCCATTGCATTGACACTTAAGCGAGCTAGTTCTCATGTGCATGAGATCCCAGCCAAGCCCAGCCTGCTCCCAGAGCGAGCCTTGTGTGCACCAGCGGGTATTGCAGCCTGGTCATGCCGACCCACAAGATGACCAGGCCCACGCCCAGCCCCAGCCCCCACTGTTGATAAAGGTTTTGTAAATTTTCATTTACTTATATTTCAATATTTTTAAAAAATGCCTACTTGTAAATTTTGGAAAAGGTACATTTATGGATGTGTTTTTAACTATAGAGAAGTACACTGTACCGGGAAAAGCTATTTATTTAGCTGATGACAGAATGTTAATGTAAACCAGTGACATGCATCATGTGAGAAACCATTAAAATTAGATCTATTAAAGCCAGTGCCTTGAAGGAATAATGAAATTCAAATGGAAATATTTTTAATGAAAACATTATAGGAGAAGATCAATATGATTAGTTTTTTAGAAAACATTTTGAGCATTGATTTTTATTTTTTTATTTTTTCCAGTCTTAAGGTTTTTATTTGCCATGGGGGAAAAAGAGTAATTAACGGTTGATTCCTTGGGCAGCATAAAATCTATTATTACAAAGAACATTTTTTTTAAATCTAATGAAGGAATGTGAGTTGGAATTCCTTATATGCAGACAATTAAATGAAGCATGTTTCATGTATTTACTCAAGCAATACTGTCTGTGAAGTTAACAGCATCATTTTGATCATCTTGTTCTTATTCTGGGATTGATCTGTGTCCTTGGATTCTTGTATCAATTATGGTCTCATAGGGTTTCAGTTCCTGGTAGTGGAGCTCAAAGAGAACATGTGAGTCATTGTCAGAACCACGTAGGAAAGCATGTTTTGTGGATGGTGAGCCAGTAGTTTACTTTGCTTACATCAACAACATGTTTGGTAGGAATGAAGATACACAGTAAAAGCTACATTTGCTATTATTTTCAAATTTTTACTATTCTCCAAAGGAAGGGGGGGATGAGATGATACCAAAGGGGTAGGAGACACAGTGTGAGATCTCTATTTAAATGTAGTTTCCTAAAGAGAGAAAATTGAAAATCTGGAAAGGCTCGAATGTCATGGTGAGCTTTTTAGAAGAGCCAGGACCTGAGATTGGTCCACAGGGCTTGAGTGAGGTCTGTGTTACAGTCCCTGCTGCGGATTATGTGATAAACTTAGAAAGCTTAGCCCAGAGATCTGTGAATGTCTGATGGGTTTCAGTATTCTTTCTTTGGATATTACCTGCTTATTTTCAAAATCTTTAAAAAATATGAATTCTGTCCCCTGTTAGGACTTTAAAAACCTTTCCTGCAGTATCTGTCTCCTGGTCTACACCAGCTAAGCAGTAATTTTTCCTGCTTAAATTCTTATTTTTTTGCTTGTCTTACAATTGGACCTCTTTCACCTTTATCTGAAACGTTCTGCTACTTAATTTTCACATCCGTCTATGGTACATAGGTAATTTTCACCCCTTTAAAGAATGTCTGCAAATAAAAAAAACAATCTGTGATAAAGGAGGACTTTGAGTTCTTTGCCACTACCTCAATTAAGATGTGGAGTTCATTCTTCTCTTGAAGCTGGAGTATCATAAAGGACTTAGTGACAAATGTGAGTTTTTGGGATTCCTGGGCTAGGTCCTAGGTGCAGCAGTTTCTGCCCATGAGACTCTACATAGGAAATCTGACTACTGACCTAAATAGAACTTGTGGAAAGTTCCTGAGACCAACTGGATAGGGAACAGTACCAGAGGAAATCCATCTCCTTTATCGGACCTCCCACCCAGATGCCAATCTTGTGGGTAGTCATCTTAGACCCTTAGACCCTGGGTCTAAGATCAATGTTGGCTCTCCAAGCTTAAGAAGGATGAAAGGCAATATGATGACCTCCTCTAAAAGACTGGATACTCACCTTGGGGACTATGGAGAAAATAACAGTTTAGCAACAAAAGGAGCCATGACAAAACAAGGGAATTTAGCCACAGAATGGGAGGATTGCACTCCGAGTGGGAAAACTGTGATTAAAAAAAAAATCTAAAAATGGTTACTCAAGAATGAAAAGGAGAACTAAAGGAAAACACACATGGGGAATCTGAAGTCAACATATCAATTGTCCCCAAAGTCTTGCCTGGTTCCCTACACTGTATGCAGTAACCTCGGGATAAGTTTTAGCTTATCCTGATATACACAAAAACTACCTTTAAAGCACTTTCTTAATAAATCCAGTCAGTTTATATTTTGGTTATCTTGAGTTATAATGAGACTGACAAATATCTTTTTTTCACTTGTGGTTCATTATCAGCAGAACTAAAATAGGATTTCTGTCTGTAAAGGATGAGGAGATACTAGAATCAGATAGCTACCTAGAGTGGTACACCAAAAATCATGCTCGCCGAGAAAGAAAGCTGGAATGGAATGATGAGTTGTTACCATGACCTATTGTTGCATTTCAGAATGTAAATAGTGCTCTGTGCCACAGTGTGAAAAAATACTTGAATGAAAGGAAAGGAATATCTTTGGGAAGAAGTGTGTTACTTTCTGGGACAAATTACTCTCATAGATTATGGAGTTGGAACAGAAACCTGGGCTTCTATCGTTCAAGAATCATATAACTTTTTGGACCTTTGGCTGTGACAGATTGAAATAGTTGGACACCTTATTTATAAATCACTTACTATGTGGACTAATCCCAGAATCCTCACTGGAGTTACTATGATTTCCAGTCCTCCCTTCATTCCCCAGTTGAGTCAGATCAAAGAATCTTCAAGTATAAACTTTCCAGACAGTTCTAGTTATTGATCTGTTAGTCTTATTGCTTCTTGAACCTCCATATTATTAACTAGTGTTGGTAATTAATTTCATATAAATATCTTATCTCTAAAACTCATCTGTAAATTTTGCCAACCAGAAGCCATACTTTATTCTTCTTGTTATACCCCGAAGTGCTTAGTTTGGAAATGGACGTAATGCTATCCAGCTGTAATTGTTATTAAATTGATTTTGCACAATATCTGGACAGGAGATGGCTTTTAATTTTTTGATAACATTGCCCTGATCACAAAACTTTCTCCTATTTCCTGGTCAGTATTATTGGGAGATAATGATTACTGTTTCCTAATTCACTTTTGAAGATGGAAACAATTATTTTCCAAGCATTTTCTTACTGTCATCCTGTGTTTATGTAGGATAAAACAGCTACATATATAAGCAGCCACATTAATACACATATCCTCCAGTAACACAAGTCAACAAGGAAAGCAAATAAAAACTAAAAACTCATGCCTCCAATAATGAGACACAACAGCTATACACTTCAATTTAGATGAAAATGGGGAAACAATATCTGAAATTACTAGAGCCATCTTCAAACCCCCTATAAGGGGAGTCTAACCACGGGCATGCAAGATCAATGCAATAAGAAATGTTAAAGATTTTTTCCAACAAAAGTCTAAATGAATGAAATTAGAAATACACAGGAATAAAAGTTCAGATTAATGCAAATGCTAGTTATTTTGATGAATATGAAAGACAGCATTTTGCTTTCAAATATTTGAAGTTAGTAGAGGTAAATAATGGTTGCATTCATAATATGTATTATTAAGATATGGACAAGAATAACACAAAGCACTAGAGAGAGAACATTCTATTTCAAGATTCCTAAATTATGTGAGTGGTTCTATAATATTTTAAGATGGTGATAACTTACGAAAAATATTTTAATCCTCCTAGTAACCATATATTAAAAACAAAATACAAATACCTATAAAGCTAATAGTAGAAAAAGAGTTGAATATCAGAAATTCTAGAAAAGAAAGGAAGTATAAAAGTGGAAAACACAGAAAGCAGATAAAAATAAAAATGAGAGGGCAGAATTAAGCACAACCACACAAATCATTACAATAAATGTAAACATACCAGTGAATCTAATCTAGTGAATGCCCTAATGAATAAAATAAAAAGATTAAGTATAAGCTATTTGCAAGATGCATTAACTTTAAAGACGTGCTAAATGAATTTTGCTGTAGATCGCTTGTAGTCACAGGCACAATGACAGCAGACAGCAGTACAAACAGGATAAGCTCTATGAATGCACCAGCTTGTTGACTGATGACAATTTCTGGGCCACATTCCATATTTAGAAGTCAAATGAGAGTGTGGCATTTTTGTTCATCTGTGGAAACAAATTGGGTTGGGTGAAGAAATGTGGACTGGAAGTTTTGGAGTAGGATGTTAGAGATGTTTTCACTTGTAACAGAAAGCCTCACTGTACTGGTGATCCTAGTAGGTTCAATGAGATGTGAAACAGGATTAAAAATGTAAGAATGAAAGAAGTAAAACTGACTTTGTCAGCACCATGACTGGTCTATTTAGAAAGTGAAGTGATATGCAAAGAAGTTACTAAAATTCATACATGATTCTAGCATGTCAAATCAATATACAAAAAGGTTAATTTCTATAAATTTAAAAAATAAATTCATGCAAATGCTGTTTTTAATAGCATAAAATTTTTAAATGCTTTGATACAGGTTATACATGACACATACATTGAAAAAATGAAAAATATTGCTGAAATTATACTCACAAAAATATATTTCAAAATACCATGTTCTTCCCAAGTAATCTCTAAATCCAAGCAACCCAGATGCAAATCCTAGGTCAACCCTTTTGTTAAAAATTTCACACACTGATTCAGAATTTATTTAGAAATGTAGAAACAACTTTGACATATAACAACTTTGGATTATGTAAGGTATCTGTTTTTGAAACTTGCTATGGGACTGTAGTAATCAAGAGAGGGCAGTGTAAATATAAACCTTCACATATACCGAAGTTCAACAAAGCAGACAGATTCCACGTGATCAGATGGGAAAAACATGTCGTCTTCTATTTATTTAAAATGTTTATATTTTGTTTGCAAGAGCAACACACACACAGAGACACACACACAGTTTCCCTTTCCTGGTTAATTCCTCCAAAGGACTGCAGTAGTCAGGAAAGAGCCAAGGGAAAGTTCCATCCAGGTCTACCATGTGAGTAACAGAGACTCAGGCTCTTGAGCTGTCATCTACTGATTTCCAGCGTGAATCAGCAAGAAACTGCACCCAGAAGCATAGTTACTGTGGCTAAAACTGACAATATGAGATGCAAAAGTCCTGAACAACAGTTTAACCCACAGTACCTCAATGTCTGCTCCTACTTACTTTATTAGAGACAGGGAAAGGCAAAGGAGGGAAGGAACAAACTTGCATTATGTTTGATTCCCCGATTGCTGTCAATAACCAGAATGGTGCCAAACCCATATTAGGAGCCTAGCATTCACTCTGATGTCAACAACCATAGTGCTTGCATTGTCACATGATGCTTCTCACAATGTGCATTAGCAGGAAATCATGAGAAACATCCAGGACTCAAACCCAGGTACCCTTGGATGCAGCTGTACAAAGTGGCAACTTAGTTGCTGTGCCAAATATGCACCCCATGATTATTTTCAACAAAGGGAACTAAAAACTAGTTATTAGCCTGGAGTTGAGGCGTGGCATGTTAAACTACCCACTAGAATGCTGGCATCTCGTATATAAGTATGGGTTCAATTGCTAGTTACTCCACTTCTTATCCAGCTACTCTGCTAATACACCTGGGAAAGCAGTGAAAGATAACCCAACGTCTCGGTCCCTGCCACAAACATGGGAGACCTGGATGAAACTCTCAGTACCTAGTTTCATACAGACCTATTCCTGACTTCCAAAATGAATGAATACATCTTTAAAAACAAAAACCTGGATACCTACATGAAAAATAAGTGAAACTCTAGCCTTAATTCACAACATACACTGAAATTGACTGGAAAGGAATCACATTCTTACATTTAAACCTACAAAATAAAACCTTTAAAAGAAGAAAATTTTAAAAATTTAAGCTTTATAAAAATGAAAATGTGTAATCTTAAAAAAAAACCCACAGCATTTAGGAAAAAAAGTTAATGTATAGCCTTGGGAACATATTTATCAACTACATACTAATTAAGTCTATACTCAGTTATCTCAATAAACAGTAAAGAACCCCACAAAACTGGGGGGAACTTTGGAACAGAAGCACCACATGTCTAATATGAACATTAATAGGCACCCAGCCTCATGGTTAGAAAAACACGAGGACTCTTGTTGTGGCACAGCATATAGGGCCACAGTGTGCCATGCTGGCATCCCCCATGGAGGTTGGTTGGACTCTCCACATCCCACCCAGCAGCCCTTTAATGTGTTTGGGATAAACGTGGAAGAGGATTCAAGTGCTTGGTCCATGCCACCCATGTAGGAGACACAAGATCATGTTTCTGTTTCTGAGTTTGGGCCTGCAACCCTGGCCATGGCAGCCGTTTGTTGGGTGTAAGTCAGCTGATGGAGGATAGCGTTCGCTGTCTCTCCTCCTCTCTAACTTTGCCTTTCAAGTTAAAGAAAATATGTAATGTTTAAAGGTCAAGAAGCATTGAACCAAATGTAAAAAAAGGATAGAAAAATGTAAATTACAACCACAGTAATCACATCGAGATACTACTAAATTGGCTAAGAATAAAAATGATTGATTCTGCAAAATGTTGATAAAAGTGGATAGACGTGAATTTTCATCCATTTCTACTAATGTAGAATGGTAGAATAGAGTAGTGCTATTCATATGAGAAAAAAGAAGGTTTTATTTTCATAAAGTGACCCAGGGAGTAAGTCCTAAATTTTACAGTGGAGATATGGAAGATGATACCAAAAAATGTGCATATGTATTCATAACACCTTTGTCTATGAAACTAAAACCTGAGCAACATTGTCAAGTAAACACATGTGTAAGTGTTAATATGCACATGCATTGTGATAGAATTCTTCAAAAATATGAAATGAACTATAAGTACATGAAATTACATGGATGAATCTTAAAAATATGAAACAACAGAAAAGCTAAATATATACTGTTTATGTGAAATTCACAATTAGGCAAATATAATCTATAAATATATAAAAGCTTTTTAATCCTTATGTTAATAGAAGTATAATGTTGAAGACTGGTTAAAAAATATTGATGGTTTTGCAGAAGTTACATGGAAATATACATTGTCAGAAAACATCAAAATGTAGCCCTAGAATTGGTGATTTTTTTCTTTTTTAAAAGATTTTTAAAAATTTTTTTATTAGAAAGTCAGATATGCAGAGGAGAGTCAGAGAGGAAGATCTTCTGTCCATTGATTCACTCCCCAAGGAGCCACAATGGCCAGAGCTGAGGTGATCCGAAGCCAGGAGCCAGGAGTCTCTTCTGGATTTCCCACATGGGTGCAGAGTCCCAAGACTTCGGTCTGTCCTCAACTGCTTTCTCAGGCCACAAGCAGGGAGCTGAATAGTAAGCATGTCCACTAGGATTAGAACTGGTGCTCATATGGGATCCTGGCATGTTTAAGACAAGGACTTTAACCACTAGGCTACCATGCCAGGCACAGAACTGATGATTTTTCTATGCAAGTTATACTTTATTAGTTTTTCAATTGAAAGATTAAATGCCTAGAATTTAACAAAATGTTTCCAGGACTGTAGTTGAAAAATCTATAAAATCATGTGACAAAAGGTAACAAAATGAATTCACACATCAAGCTCACATTTTACAAATCTCAGTAATATAAAAAGAATCCATCATTTAGCAATGAAATGAGACTTCACTTATTCACAGTGAGGATCCTGGCAGTGATTTGTTGAATTTTTTGAAAGTTTGTAATGTGGTTATAAAATTTATATAGAAATTCAAATGCCCAATAACAAGGTAAATCCTAAGGAGTAAAGCTGGAAATTTCATAATACCAACCCCTCAGATCCATTATTTAGTAATTTCAATTGTAAGTATGTCATAACTTAGAAAGTAGACCAATAAATCAATTAAACCCATGCAGCAGAAGAGTCT
The DNA here is from genome assembly GCF_030435755.1 of Ochotona princeps. Taxonomy (NCBI): domain Eukaryota; kingdom Metazoa; phylum Chordata; class Mammalia; order Lagomorpha; family Ochotonidae; genus Ochotona; species Ochotona princeps. The sequence goes on along the minus strand of NC_080837.1, from coordinate 33,043,398 downwards.
GAATTCAGACATTGTAATCTGATTTATCTCAGAACTAACATTCCTGAGTATATAAAAATGTTTCTGACCTATAAATGGTGTTGGGTTTACTGCATGCTCATATAAACCAAATTGATCATGACCTTTAATCACCCAATTAATTGCATACACAAAATTTAATTGCAGATTGCAAACAGAAATGTTAGAGATAAAATAAGGAAAATAATCTTTATCATCTTGAAGTATCAACTGTAGTCTAATAAAAAAGATAAGTTGGTTTATATGAAAACCAAGATCCTTTTCTTGAAAATCAGAAAAGTGAAAATACAAAGTATTGAATATAAAAGGAATTTATAATACAATCAGTGAAGAATTTGTGCCCATATTATGTCTCCCCAAACCCACAAAACAATAAAGGGACAATAGACAACTCATTTAAAAATTGGCAAAATCTTCAAAAATATTTCTCCAAAAACTGTATCCCAATTGCCAATGAATACATGAGTCATATGCTTCATTTGCAATTATAAACTACAAATCAAGTCTATAATATTTACTTTCTATGTCACCAAAATGCTTAAGGGGAAAAATAAATGCTGTCGGGAGTTGGGGATAGAACTCTCCCAACACTGCTGCTGTAAGTGTACTTGGTACAAATGATTTGGAAAGCTAGTTGGCAGTGTCTACTAAGGCTGAACAAATGAGGCTGCACATTTGGCCCTTTAGTTGAGATGTCCGTAATGATACCAGCAGCATCTGCAGAGTGCCTGTGTTTGACTCCTGGCTCTGCAGCTGACTCCAGCTTCCTGCTAATGGAGGCCTTGCAGAGGTGATGGTTCAGGGGTTGTGTTTCTTCCAGCCTTATGGGAAATCTTGATTGAGCTCTGGCTCCTGGACATTTGGAAAATGACCAGCAAATGGTGGCACTCTTTTTTCTGAAACTAAAATACATATTAAAAATTTTGAACATATTTAAACCATATCATTCAGAAATATTACTTATAGGTATATATGCAACAGAAATCTTTTTATATTTCACCAAAAATTTTCACCAAGATTGTCATACTACAACTTTTCAAAATAGTCCAGTGTTCACTCATATTGGAAGGGATAAATACTGATAGCGACAGAATAGATAGATTTTTAAAGGAAATGAAAATAAGAGGATCAGGAGAATACACACCATGCAATTTCACTGCAATTAAAATGCTCACCTATTTGAGTGCTATATGTCAGCACGGTCACACTGAGGTGTTGGATTGAAACTGAAAGGGTTAAAGCGAGCTCCTGTGGTCTCCACATGTTCTTGTTGAGCTAACGGGCATGTATGAAAATCCCCCTCCCAGTCTGCTCTTAGCCTACATACCTATGGTCGGCTTATGCTATCATGTGCATGATGTACTTCAGTTCTAAGAGTATGAAAATAGAAGAGGGAAACTGTAGTCCTAAGAAAAATTAAAAAAATATTAATCTCAGCTGTGACAAGTTACATCAAATGACAAAATATTAGAGAAAATGGCCACTTCATATATTATAAATATACTTAGGATTCTAGTCCTGAGTTCTTATATACATAAAGGCAACAAATTGACATTGAAACAAGTTAGAATTTAATCAGTTTAAAGTCGGAACAACGACTTGCAATATTTTCCATAAAACGGCTTTGAATGTTCTGTCTCTGAGGCTAATTGGAAGAGAATGTTATTAACCATCTCACATGAGAAAAGAGGAAACTGGGTAAAATTAACTGTTGGAAAACCAATACTTTGATTTCGTTAGGATTTCAGTGAGTCAGAGTAAGTGAAACAACCGGTAGTAGGACTTTAAGTCTGATGCCAATGGTATTGGCTTGCCACAGCTGCCATTTCTACGTATCACAGCGTGGGTGGCCTTCAGCCGCAGGAATTTTGTCCAATATTTCCAGAGGGCAGATGTTCAAAGTCAAGGTATTGGCAAGATAGATTTCTCCTGAGATTCCCTATTCTTGGTTTGGAGATAGCTACTCTGTCAGTCTTCTCATGGCATCTCCTCTATGGATGTCTGTATCCTACTACTCCTTTTCTTCCACTAAAGAACATCAGACATATTGGGTTGGGATACTTATTAATCTTCTTCCTTAAAAAAATCTGTCTAAATATACAGTCACATTGTGAGAATCCTAATAGATTTCAACATTGAATTTTGCAAGGAACAGAATTTGTGCCCCACCCCAACCCCAAAAACTGAAAACCTATGTACAAACACTTCCTACTTCAGAGCAGATACCATCCAGTTGTGTAGGGTACAAGTTATTCTTCAGGTTTCAACCCTTTCTAAACTGTAGGCTGTCCAAGATTATTTCAAGATTATTTCCTTTCTGATTTTATTATTAGTCTTGGACAAGTAATATAGCCCTGGCCTGTGAAATATAAGGGGAAGTGCATATGCGGAGCTTGGGGAAGTATTCCAAATTCCTTTTTATCCCCATGATACAGATTGTAGGTATAAACCCTTCTCCTCCTCTTTCTTCCTCCCCCACCATTTTCCTCCAAATTATCAGAGCAGGATAGTCCCTTAGTAGTAGTTACAGCTTTAACTTTCTGCTATTTAAGTGTACCCTGACACAGTATAGACAAAGGTAGAAAAGCTAGTATACTGTGCAGGTATAGTTACATGTGTCATTGAGAGTTCTACTTGTATACATGAGTAGAGATGTGTAATGCAACACACTTCTACTTCCTGGTTGCTAATCTCTGCTATACTACACACCTTAGAACGCAGAAAGTAGCAGACTTTAGATTTTATTGAATGAGAGGGCTAAAGGAGAGACTTGATAGCTTACAGCCAAGGGTATCATGGTGGAAAAGCCAAGCTACAGCTTTGGCAACAATGAATTGCTGTATTAACCTTTTAATTGTCCTGCCTCCGTACTTCTTGATAAGATGCCTATATTTTACTCTTTGTTAAACCCATCTGTATTGGACATTCTATTTATTGCAGTCAGTGATATGTTAATTGATAGAAGGATGATGTAATATTCACCCTTACAGTATTTCCATTGTGTGGTTCACAAGTCATCTGTGGGAAACAGCTGAAAGGATTTTTTTCTCACATAGGTGTCCAGAAAGTCCAGTTATTTCACTACAGATGAAAATAAGGCAATGCACCAACATTAGATTACAGTAATACAGTTTCACATGTAAGAAAAGTTTATGCTTAGGAGGAAATTTGTAGAGTGCTTGCAGTTGTGCTCTGTTCTCTGTTAAGGCAACTTCCTGAGAGCCATTGGTGTCAATTTTAGACTTGTCAAGTACTGACAAGATGGCTTACAGAAGTTCTTGACCCTAGGTCTTGTCCAACGTTATGAAACCAATAAGATGCTCCTGGATTTTCATTTTGTACACTGATGTCAACAGAGCTTATTCCAACAGGCACCTCTTCCAAGACATTAACCGCCAGGTTTGGTCTCTTGTGAATGAGTGCGTGTGTGTCCTCTTGAGGTTGAATAATTGTTCAGGAATGCAAGTTCTTTATGAAACATTTTGTAACAGAATTTTGATCTAGTGTCTCCTTTGACTTAACATATACCAACTAGCCCTTCATTTCTTTGTCAGGTCTTTCATGTATGTAATTTATGTCAAATTACCTACCAGATTAGATCTAAATAAAAATCACTTTGCAGTTTAAAAAATATCTCTTAGCAGGGCCTGGCGTGGTGCTCTAGTGGCTAAAGCCTTCACCTTGAACGCACCAGGATCCCATATGGTTGCCGGATCTAATCCCGGTAGCCCTGCTTCCCATCCAGCTCCCTGCTTGTGGCCTGGGAAAGCAGTTGAGGATGGCCCAAAGCCTTGGGACCCTGCACCCATGTGGGAGACCTGGAAGAGACTCTGGGCTCCTGGCTTCAGACTGGCTCAGCTCTGGCCATTGCGGCCACCAGCGGATGGAAGATCTTCCTCTCTGACTCTCCTCCTCTCTGTATATCTGACTTTCCAATACAAATAAATAAATAAATAAATGGATAAATAAATATCCCTAACAACTTTAAGATCCAGAAAAGGTCTGTCACAACTACTATGACAATAGGTGTTTTCTTTTGCTGTGCAGAGAGTTCTGTTTCTTTATTACTTGAAAATTTCTTACTGGTACTTTGCTCATATTCAATTTCAAGCTGAAGTTTGGCATTCAGACAAGTATTTCAAACTTTATTTGGCTTCAACTTGCATTCAGTCTGATATCAATTGACTGGATGACATTTTATGTTTCCTGGGGACTACCAGTGCTCTTCCAGGCATTCAATATACCAATTACTAGATCTTTGGAAACGAAGGTAGATATATTTCAATAGAAATAGGCTAGTCTCTCATTAAACTTTAAATAAAGCATCTGGCACTATATATTATATTTCTGCTTTCAAAATTTTATCTAAAAGCACAAGAAAGAGTGGCAGCTAAATGAATCTATTATAGATGTTGTCAAGCTGTTTATTCTGAGTCATTAGTAATCACCACAGTTTTCAGATCTGTAGTGTCGGGTGAGACTATTAGATGACCCATAATAGCCAAGACTCATTTCCAGTCTCTCACTTACCCTCCGCATCTTTATTGCTTCTTTTAAGGTTTATTACTGACATTGATTTGATTAGATGACACATCAAAACCATGTTTTCACTAAGGTTAATGATTAACTATGTAAGCTGTAATTAAACCTGTTATTTTAGGATACATTTCTGGAACACATTTTGAGAAGTAGAGAATTGTGCAATGATTTTGGAAGGACTTCTCAAGAAATATATACCTTGATAGAAACAAGCATTCAGGATGGGGAGAAACTGATTTTCAGTGTGATTATCACCTGTGACCCCAGTGGAACCTTGAGATTTGTGGTGGTGGGGGGGGTGCCACTCTAGCCCTGGAACAGGATTTCAGTGTTGTCATACTTTGAGGAGGCGTGGAGTCAGAGCTTTAGATCCTTGTGTAAAATAACCATTGGAACGCAGTCTTGGGTCACCCCCTTCCTATGATTTAAGAGCAATCCCAACAAGTGTAATATCTGGTATTCACAGCAGCTGGGGGACAAGCGCTGTGCTCTGGAAGGGGAATGTGAAGCTAATGCCCCTTGTTCCTTAGGGTAATTCTTTCCATTGAAAGCTACTTTTCCAGAACTTGGCTTATTCTAATTTCCTTTATTAGTGGGAAATATTACAGCCATTACCACTAATAGTGTTCTTGGGGTGACAACAGATGCTCATTGTTTACATCTTCTATCTTTTATTATTAGAGTCTCTCAAACTTGGCCACATTATTTAGATAAGCTTGTCCTAATATATGGGCCATAGATTACCATGTCTTCTTTGTAGACTATAGTTGGCTACATTGTTTAGATAAGCTTGTCCTAATATATGGGCCATAGATTACTATGTCTCTTTTGTAGACTGCAGTTGCTACACACATTCATCCACTAGTAAATTGTCAGCATGCTAAAACCAAGAGGTATCACAGCGTATCGCCTGTATACCAAAAATACTCCTACCTACCCCACTAGAGGGTTGTAGACAATTAGCCCTGTCAGTACAATGATCTCTTGCCTCACCTGCTGTTCTTTGATAAACTTGTCAAATGGGCAGTCAGACCCAAATTTCAGTGAAATTGAAACCAAATTCCTTGGTGGAATTCATCTTGATCTGTAATTCAGATTGTTTTTACATAGCTGAATCACAAAACATTAGCGGAGAGGAAGGCATGTATTTTGTAGGTGGCTCAATAGGGATGATAAAGCGTGGGGCCATTCCTACATGTACATGTACATGGTGATTCCCAGACACATGCCCTCTGTATCTGCAGGGCAGATCCCTTTATCTCGGTGATGATCACATCCTGGACAATAGTGCCTGTGCTTGCAGGCTGTCATCTCTAAGCTGATACCTGGATAGCAGTGTTTTTAAGATGCTATCTTGGTGACTTCTTCAGTAGGCAGCTAGTAAGTGACTGCAGTGTGAGAGAGCTTAACTGTATAGCCCATGGTCGTTTATCCAGTTTCAGACCTCTTCACCTGGTGCAATATTGTGAGGCTGCGGTTCCTTGGTTTGTTACCTATCATGGCGGGTATTGACCTGCACACTGAGGCAAAGTCAGGGTAGTTCAGCATTCCAGACAATCCTGGGAGGGAGTGTCCACAGGGGGGTGGAGTCACTTCTGCTCTGCCCAACCCCGTGACATTTATTCTTTCAAATATTGAAATGTCAGTGGTTTAAAATTGTTGGGGGATGCAAGAGATATCAAGCCGGACAAGTCTAGGATGCATTAAGAAGTCTTTATTACTAACCAAACTTGGTGATAACAGGGCCCACTAGAAATTAGCAAATGACAATTCCATATGACAATCCAGGCTGAATCAAAACCCTGAGAGGAACAAATGGACATTGCCCTGAAGACCATCCATTAAACTGAAGATCTATGGCCCAGCTTCCCCAGCAATGTAAGTTATCCTAAGAAACATATAGCAAACAACCTGGACACACCAAGCTGCAGAAATTCACCTTTCCCTGGCTTCTCTGCCCACATTCCATCACTGTTAGGCCTCACCTCTCCTGGAACTCCCGATCATACACAAATTAGAAATACAAAGCATCTCAGCATTGCTATCTTCATTGTCCCGCCCAAGCAATGAACAGGGGGTGAAGAATACAGATATACAAGGGCCATGCTTAAGGGCTACCTGTTTTTGGAGTCTATCTGCAGGAAGCCAGAGAACAAACAGGTACTGGGGAGGCCAAGATTTGGATGCTAGAAAGATGGAAGCCCGTGACCAAAAAAGTGAACCCCTCCCTGTCATGGGCCTTTATGGGGGCTTGTGAGGGGAATGGTTATGCAACAATGCAATACTGCCCTGTGTCAGGTTCTAGATTAGCATCATAGGTTAGTGCCACAGGTGGTCAGAAGGGACCAAACTGGGAGGGCAGGAATTGGCTTCTAAGCTCTTGACCCTAAACCAGCCTACCCCACAACGAAAATATAAAATATAATCATGCATTTTTCAATTTTTCTTTTTTGTTTCTATCAGTTTTGGCTTTTCTTATGAATAAACATGTATTTCCTCTCATTTTCAGTGAATTCTTTATATGGAGATAGGCTTGGTCTGATATTAATGCAGTAAATTTATGTTTTAGTTAATGCTTCCATGTATCACTTGCCATATATGTGTGTGGGTATATATATGTATATGTGTATACATATATATATATCTTGGAGCTGTACAGGGATTAGATTAACTAATGGATAGACAGGGTCACATCTCTGATAGAATAAAAAAAGAAGTGGGAGAGAAGATGAAGTTTATTTAAAAGTATAACAAGGTGGTATTTTCTCCCCAGGAACTACAATAACCAAGATCAAAGGCCAATCCCATTCTGAAATTTACAATTAGAATAGTGAATGCTGGACAGTTTTTGAAATATGAACCACTCCCCTGAGTTTCCAGGTATATTGCAGAATGCAAAGTGTCTGTCCTTAAGAGAATGCAAAGGGCCTGTCTCCCCCACAGCTGCCTTTAGCCAGATCAAAGTATTAGTCTCCATTCCTTTGGGTTTCCAATATTAACACGAGAAAGCAAGGAGACTGTCTAAGCTTTCATCTTAGAAGAATAGCAAGAAGTTACCAATTACACCCTCTGGTGGCTTTGTTTTAAGCAAGCTAGACAGGACTATGGATTCTGGGCCCTTTGATGATTTTTGTCCCTACTCTCTGATAATTAGCTGCTGGTCCATTTCTTCCCCTACAAAATTGTGCTTACAAGAACCAACTTCAACCAGGTTTTTAGCTTTTTCTCTGTTGAAACTCCTCCCCAGCTGCTGAGGCTGGAGATTTCTGTCTTGATAAATCTCACTCTACTCACTGGATCATCTTCGTGAGACAAGAGTTACTTCTGTCCCTTGCTTTGATTTCCCCGTAACAACATAGACGTGCGTAGCTATAACTAAAGTAACATGTAAACATAGTCTGTGTTTGTTTCATCCACTCGCAATGCTTGCCTTTTTGTGTTTATGGTATATATACTTAAATTTTGCTCTTTTGCTACTGATTCTCTATTTTAGTATTTCCATTGTTCCCCCCCCCCTTTTTTTTTTACTAATTTTTCTTATCATTTTATGATAAAGTTTCATAGGCCTTGGGATTCCCCTTATCCCCTCCCCAATTCCCTCTCCCCTCACTGAGTTCCTCTATATCATTGCTGTAGTATAGTTCTTCATATGCAGTCATATGTCCATCATTGCGGGCATGGATAATGCCGGAGTCCAGCATCCTATTGTCAAGATATAATAAACAGTTTAATTGGGAGTCCATCTTTGTCTGGAAGTAGAGATGCGTACTGCGTTGTATCCTCACATCTGGATATGTTAGTCTTCATTTCACAGCTACTGTACATCCCCTTAAATAAAAAACCACAAAACAAAATCAACAACAAGAAGAAAATAAACAACGCCATGAAATTAAATAATATGCTACTGAATGACTAATGTGTCGCTATAGAAATGAACAAGAAAATCAAAACTCTTCTTTAAGAAAATATGATGCTACTGTATGATCTGAGTCATTGAACAGTTTATTCAGAAGAAAGTGTTTTGAAGAGATGAAACTAACAAAACTAAAAACATAGAAATCAGTGAGATATAGTTTTCGCTGATTTTTATTGGTGAAATGTGTCTCTTCTAGGCAACATATAGATGGGTTTTGTTTTTTAATCCAGTCTACTAGTGTATGATGTTTGATGAGTTTAAGCCATTTACATTCAGGGTTAATATAAATAGGTGGTAATTTAGTTCTGTTATTTTAGCAGTGGGTTGTTCATTGATTTAGTCTTGTTCTTTGCATTTGCTTTTGGTTTTGGTGGGCACTATTCCTTTTCTCTGTGAAGAGAACTTATTCTGACCAGTAGAGTTTCCTGTGAGAGGTCTCCTGTGAATTTAATTGCCAGTCCTCTGTGTGACAATTGATTTTTTTCACATGCACATTTAAGGATCTTTTGCTTATGTTTGGTTGAAGAGCGCTTGATGATCTTGTGTCTTGGTGAAGATCGCTTTTGGTCAAGGCTGTTCAAAGTTCTGTGCCCCTCCTGGATGTTGGTTCCCAATTCTTTCTTTAGATTAGGGAAGTTTTCCCTTATTATTTCATTAAATACCTTTTCAAACCCACTTTCTCTTTCTGCACCTTCTGGGACTCCCATAACTCTTAGATTTGGCCTTTTAATAGTGTCTTTCAATTCTTGGATACTTTTTTAGCCTGATCCAGCTGTGCTTCCAGCTTTTCGTTTGTTTCCCTGTGGTGACAGGAAATATCTTCTGAGTTTGAGATTCCTTGTTCTGCATCTTTCATTCTATTTGGGAGATTCTCCACTCTGCTTTTAATTTGCTCTACTGTGTTCTTCATTTCTGATATATCAGCTTTTATTCGATTTATTTCCTGGGGAACATATTTCTTGAATTCCTTGAATACCTGCTTTACATGCTTCTCATTGTTGATAAGAAGTTTTATAACAAGTGTTTTGAATTCTGTAACCCCATTTTCTTGATGTCTTCCTCAGTTAACACTGAGGTTGGTAAAGGGTTTTGATCCTTTGCAGGGGAGTCTTCAGTAATATTCATTGTGCCTCTGTCTCTTCTTTTGCTCTTCTTGCTCTGTGCTTCTGGTTATCAGATTGTTCTTCTTGGGGCAGATTTCTAAGCTGTGTCACCCACATGTCTACAGTTCAGTTTTCCTTATTGTAGTTGGTACATAGCTCTTTGCTTGCAGCCACTTGTGCCACTCCCTCCAGCAAGTTCCAGGTCTGGGTTCTTATGTTCTATTTCCACCGTGGTCTCCGTAGCCCAAGCTCCTGCTTCAGCAGTGTGCTCCTCCTGTGATACTGTGTTGAGGCTGCACTGTTATCTCTACAACCTTTCTCCCATTGCTGGTTGGAACGGGACCCAGGATTATGGAGCCACCAGGTGTCCTATGTAGTTAGGTTGTTGGTGATGCTGATCTTGCCAGAAGCTGTTGGCCTTTAGTTCTGAGGGCCACACGGACGTATTTTGACTTGTATGATGCCGTAGTTGGTATTATTTTCCTGTGGGACCAGTGCAATGTATTTAGCTCAGTGTATTCTCGCTGAGCTGAGCACATGCACAGCTCACTTTTGTCCCCTGCAGTCTTAAATTCTTTGCCACACTGTAAGAAATGGTGTCTGATGTACCACTTCTAGAGTTCTTGATCTGCTGGCTGTCAGGTCTGAGGGCTACCAGAGCTGTCTTGGGTGGAACCTGTAGGATGCCACATTGTTGCAGTTCACTGAGCCAGAAATAAATTCACTCCCAACTCATTGCATGCACAGTACTGTCCATAGCCCTTGCCTCCTTTAACAAAATGGTGCCCAATTTGGGTCTCGGGGCTGATTGTGCTGTGAAATCCACCCTCTTCTCGCACAGCCCATCTGGAACCTGGTGCTCTGTCTCTGCTCCTGGTCAAATCAAACAGACCAGCAGGACAAACAGTTCTTTGTCTGGGTTCACCTCCCGAGCTCCTAGTGAAAGTTCCTCCCACCTTGTTGCTGGTGGAGTTCTGGCTGCTGGTGGAGTTCAGATCCCCACTTACTGAATGCCGCTGGGGTGTCAGTCACTGCAACACCACACTGTTGTTTTTGCTTCTTTCCTGTGTCTGTCAGTCTCTGGGTACCTCTTTACTTTTGTTCTGCCCTCTCCTGTTTTCTAGAGTGTGTCCTCTCTGGTTCAAACTGGCTAATATTACTCCGTTTTTTTAAATGTGTCCTTACCCTATTCAGTCATCTTGATTCTCTCCATCATTCCTTTAATGTCTCCTTTTTTACCTGCTTTTTATTGGATGTTGCTTTATTTTATAAATATGATTTTTCTACTTCATTTTATTGTAGGAAATATTTTAATGGTTTTCAGGGTTTATAATATTTATATCTAAGGACCTTTAAGCTGTTTTTCAAACTTTTATTTCTAACTTACACTTTCCTGTCATATTGAAATACTATAAATATACAATAGATAACTACTGTGTTTTGCTTTAAATGGCCAAATACATTGAAGAGTCATTACAGATAAGAAACCAATGCTGCATAAACCTTTATTTAGGTATTTCTGATAATGTTTTTTCATATCAAAGATTTCTGTGCATCATCAAGTCTTTCTTCCCGAACAAATTAAATATCTTTTTTTTATCAAAATATTTACAAAGCCCATAAAATTGTGCATCCTTATGTGGAGCATGTGATATATCAATACATGTGTTCATTGCAACATGTATACTTGGGGTTAATATATCTGTGTCAAACACATCACACTTCCTTATCGCATAAAAATACTAAATCCAATCGTTATTTCTTGTTAAAAACATGCTTAAATTATCTAAAGTCATCCTACTTGTATATGAACTGCTAAACGTTTTACTCTTCTGTAGCCTATAGTTATGATACCTGTTTTTAAGCCTTTCCACCTTACCTCCCAGAACTTTAATATTTTTTCAAATTACTGATTTGGAATTAGTTATTTTATACCTTGGTCATCTGATTTAATCTGCATTACTCCTTATTATGGACTTTCTTGGTTCTTTCTTTCTACATGGTGTAATTTTGACTCCCAGTTTATTTCTGTTACTGGACTAATTTCTGTTGAGAAGTGTGGCATACTTCTTGTAGCTGCAAAATTGTATTCACTGTCTTTTTTCAATAGCTGCCTCCAAGGTTTTTCCAAATTTTATTTGTCATCAATAAAATGTATTAGAAGTGAGAGTGTGTGTGTGTGTGTGTGTGTGTGTGTGTGTGTTCGAGTCAGAGAGCAAGAAAAATACAATGAGTGCCTTTGCTTCTTGGATTGTGGTTTGATACTTTTCACTATTTTTGTGAAAACTTTGAACAATTCTGCGTTCCAATGTTTCATCCTCCATGTCTTTGTCTTGTTTACTTTCAGGATGCAAATTGCAAACCTGGCGTTTTGTTTGATAAAGTTCCTCAGCTCTGGACACTTCTGTTTTTCTCTTCTTACATTTTGACTTTTTAGAGAAACAGACAACATTTTTTATTTCTTTCATGCCCACTATGTTTTCAAAAAACTGATTAACACAGGCATTGATTGTACACTTGTATATTTTGTGGTGACAGCACTTAACCACTATTCATTTTACATTGTTCAAAAATACAATGTGTTGTGCTCGCTTTGGCAGCACATATACTAAAATTGGAACAATACAGAGATTAGCATGGCCCCTGCGCAAGGATGACACGCAAATTCATGAAGCGTTCCGTATTTTTTGGAACTGTATCATATAATAAAAATCAAAATCAATAAATAAATAATTAGAGAAAAGCAAAAAAAAATACAATGTGTTATCATTGCTTTGAGTCCCCTGATGTATGATAGATCTCTTGAAATGTATTTCTCCTTTTTAATTGTAATTATGTATTTTTATGTTAATTTGGATTACTTATATCAACCTTATCACTTCTATCCATTCCACTGATTCTTTCTTCATATGTGAGTTAATTCATTAGCCCACTGCTGATATTTTTCATGTCCACTATTTTGGTTTTATCTCATAGTTTTATTCCAGAAATTTTAACTAGTTTTTATTCCTCTGATTAAATCCTCTGTCCTTTTATGATATCTTCTGTTTAAAGTCTTTAACATAGTAATAAAATTTCTAATAAAGTGATTTTTTCTTCAGTTTTGGGGTGTTATTCATAGTTTTTTTTTTAACCTAACAAGAATGTAGAAGTGTTAATGCTGCAGCAAGTCATGTTTGTTTTTGGAATAAGCATGCCTTTCTTCTGCTAGATCAGCAGTGATAATGGGCTGAGACAGTGTAGTTAGGATATGAGCTAGGTTTTGATTTTGTATTGGGATTTTACGATAGTTGCATGATTTCGTTAAGTGTGGATGTTAGTGTATCAGGAATTTTTCTTAATTTTTATGCTCCAACCTCAGCTTTGTTATTGTTGTTGTTGTTGTTGTTGCTTCATAAGGGTTCTGTCTCTCTTTGTCCTCATCCCTTGTTAAGAGTAGACTGAAGTTGCTTTCTCCTCAGTACCTGCTGGCTTGCTGGCAATTTGGGTGACTGTTTTCTTAGAGTGGGGATTTCTCATTAATCCCGTCTCCTCTAGCACTATTTCCTAGCCTCCACCAAGAACTGTTGTTTTCTTTTGCTTTTCCTGTAGACATAACAGGTATTTTCTAGTTCCCTGAGAACTACAAGGAGTGTAACTCTTCTCTTAGCAGTTTAAGGTTTTGTTTTATTTTTTCAATGCATATTTTCATCATGGATCTGGGCTTACCTGAGATGCTTGCATTTCCTTCTTTAAAAAAAAAGTCCATAATACCTTGCACAACTTCATAACGATGTGTTTAAAATGTTTGCTTGTTTATGTGCTTGTTTATTTTGGAAGACAAAATGATAGAGGAGAGAGATATGACGCATCTGCTGATCCGCTCTCCAAATGACTGCAGTAACCAGCCGAGCCAGGAGCCAGGGACTCCTTCTGGATCTGTCACTGGGGTGGCAGGAGCCCAAGCATTTGTGCCATCATCCACTGACTTCTTGGGAGCATTAATAGAGGGCTGAATCAGAAAGTGGAACAGTCTGACTGAAGCAAACAGTATAATATGAAAGTGGTGGCTTGTTCAGCTATACCATGGTGCTGGCCCTCTCCATCGGGTCATGATTCATCTAGAAATCCCTAACAAGATTTCACGGAGGTGCCAGTACCATACACTTAGATTTCCCAGACCCCAGAAGTATGAGACAAATAAGTGTCAGTCTTTCCAAATCACTCACTCCTGGGTTATTTGCTACAGCAACAACACATACACTAAGTTACTATTTATATTATTTTTGAAATATACTTCAAGTGAACATGATTAAGGTCATTATGTTATTTGGGTATTTGTCCTATAGTCATCAGCACACCATTCATGGGTACATCTCACTGAAGTAGATAACTCTTTTCTTGAACAACCATGTAATAATCCATGAAAGCTAAAATGATGATCCAACTAAAAAAATAACAGTTGCCATTTGTTATGAATACATAATCTGAAATTAATGAAGAGGAAGTATTGACAAAATTACAATCACAATAGATATGAGAAGGAAGGAAAGATTGAAGTTTTTTTTTATTGGTTGAGAAACAGAAAGAGCAAGAGGGAGAGAGAGAAAGTGAGTGTGCACTCACATCTGCTGACGTCTGTTGCTTTCCTTCCCATCATCATGGCTGGAATGATCCAGGGCTAGAGCTGGCAGGTGGGAACTCAAGCCGCATCTCACTTTTTTGAGCCATTGCTATTGCTTCCCAGAGTCTTCACTGGTTGAGAACTGGAGTCAGGAAACCAAGCTGGGAGTTAAAACCAGGCATTCTGATAAAAATGCAGGTATCCAAATTGCTAGGCTAAATGCCTGTTCTCGCAAGGTAGTTTTTATATAGAATAAGCATGTGTGCACATTTTTTTGGTAGGCTCCAGCCGAAATTGAACAATCTATAGACACATGATTTATATAACAATCACTTTACTTGAATATTTCTGTATATTTTGTTATTTGAAACCTAATAATGGCAATGAAATATTCCACAAGGATTTATATTGTATATTTAATAAACATAGCTAATATTTGTGTGTATAAGCAATTTAATCATTACTAGTCATCACTGAATAATGTTACTACTACTTTTCTGCCTTAAAAAAAAATCCCTGCTAACTGTATTTGTTCATTCTTATGCCATCAGCAATAAAAACAAAGACAAGGAAGCCTAATGCTGCATTTTTTTTTTCTGGTTTGTGACCTAGCAAGGATATTTTGTACTACCTGCTCTGCTCACTTCAAGTCTGTGTTAGCTGCTCTTGTCAGCACGGATTCTGAACTCTGTTAGACAGGGTGTGTCAATTTGCCTCTTGTTCCAAACTCTGAGAGTAATCCACTTCTGCTCCTTGACTTATGTTTCAAATAACCACTTGAGATGTTCCAGCATATTTACTTGTCCAAGCAACAGATATAATAAGGCCAGTTTGTTGAATGACTTCATGATTCCCTGTTTCATAAAGACCATAATATTCTCTGTCAATAAGACACGGTGGTTTTGTAATCACCCTTCATCATTATTCAGCCACATTTGCCTCCCCAGAAGACATGATACAGTTACTTTGCTACCATTTTTGCTCTTGTTATTTTGCAAACTGCCATAGGTCTTTTACCTGGTTTTATTTTTTTCTTAAATATCACAGTGCAGTTTAAAAAGTTTAACAGTTTTCTTTTCTTTATAACATCTGTTTCAGAAGTCATCGCTCAGGCTTCTTCATGGCATAAATTGCCTTGTTTTGATTTCATCACTTTTTATGTCATTTCTTTCCCCTGTCAATATGATGAAGGCTATATTTGGAGCTATCATTTTCAGACAACTTTTGCTTATCTCTCAGAAGTTCTTGTGAACATGATTTGGGATTCAGTTTCCATGCAGATATAACCCTTCTCTTGGTAACTTGCCTTCCCTGTCATCTGCCCCTACCTGTAACACCAAATCCAGTTATATTTATTTTTCTGGAATTTTAAATCAAAATGATGGACTTCGTTTGATTCCTGCCCTTCATAGAGGTGAATGCCAATCATTAAACTGTCTCCAAATATTGCTTAAGAAATATTCCTTATTCCTGGTTTACATAGTTGGTTAGCATAACCGTTGTCATCCAGCATGATCTGAGAAATGCATTGCCTTCAGTTGGGGTACACAAAAGCCAGTGGTTATGGGACAGAGTAGAGGGAATGTTGTCCTGGGGCAGCTGTCCATTAGTGCAAACCAGCAATATTGGTTTTGGCATGGATATGCCCACTACACTGGCTTAATGAGGCCATAGACTCATGTCAATATAATATACATCCAGTATACTATGCTACAGTTCCAAAAATGTGGCCGGAAAGGAAAGGAAATAGAAAATGACATGCTAACAAAAAATTATCTTCATGACCAAAGCAACAGAACAGTTTCCTTGCTATACATGTGTTTCATTTTTTTTCCCCCCGTAGTTGAAGACATTTTGGAAAAATCTGTAAGATATACAATTCTCTTTCTAAATAGTGGCACAGAAAAAGAAACTGCCTTTGTGAGATAACTTTTGTTATAAGCTGTTTTTAAAAAAAGCATGAAAATGGAATGGCATTGTGTTACAGCATATTAAGCCGCCCCCTGTAACACAGACATCCTGTATGATCAAGGGTTTAAATTTTGACTGTTCCATTTTTGATCCCACTCCCTTATAATGTTACTGGGAAAGCAGTGGAAGATGGCCCAAGTGCATGAGCCCAGGCCACACATCTGGGAGACCTGGAAGGCATTGCCAGCTTTGGCTTGGCCTATCCTTGTTGCTGTCGTTGGCGGAATAAAACAATGGGTTAAAAACCTCTTTCTCTGTCACTCTTTCAAATAAGCACTACATTTTTGAAAGAAATGGGTACATCAGGACTTTTTTTTTACATAAAAATTAGAAAAAAAGATCAGTAAATAACACTTTATTTTGAGAAGCTCGAATAATGCCCTCTTGAGCTATGCAGCTAGGACTGCTTTGATAGTGAAGCTGTGTACACAAAGCCTCACTGATAAACCAACTGTCAGAACTCACCTTGTGGGCTGGTGAGATGCAAAGCTGCTCCACAAGAGGAGATAGGAAAGACCAACAGGCAAGCAGACACATCCTTTACCACTCCCAAGTGGTACTTTGTTTTGGCATCATCATGTTTCACTTCCTCACAATGTGTTCCTTCTTTTAACTTAGGTGACCAAAGTCTCCTTTGAAATCTCAGTTTTATTCCCAGTGACTTTGATCCTATTTTTAAGAACAGGGACTATCCCATCAGGGGCCAATGCCCAGCTTACCATGCACGGCTTTTCGTCACACCTGTGTTAGAGGTATTTTATACTCTCTGTGTTTGTGTTCTATGTGCAAAGATGATAGGCACTGGCTCATCACCTTTGCAATGCAGAATAAGTGCATCTGGTTACAGCACCATGTCTCTAAGGAAATGAACCATGCTGCCTGAACTGGCCAAGGTGAGGCTTTGCTTTGAGCTGAAGCTGCCCATTCTTATCCTGGCTACACTGGAGCAAGAGGCTATGGTAGATGCAGAGTGTTGCTGGTGCCCCTGTATCAACATTTCATTATCCAGTGCAATGAATAGGCCTTAGAAGTGCAATAATGCTGGATTTCACAGTGATGTACTGTCCTGTTCAGCGTGTTCTTGGCAGTTGAAGTAGTGGAAATTTAACCAGGTAGTTGTCTGATTGATTAAAAATGTATGAGATTCCTTGCTGGCTGGGCCCCCATAGTTAGACAGGTTTGACAAGTGTGTGCCTCTCACCATTTGACAATTATAAGCATAGCCACTTGCTCCTGCCACATAATTCAAGCAGTTCTACGTATCTGTGTGGCATATTTACTTTGTCTTTTGATAAAGTTTCCATAGCATCTTAATGAATGACAAGCTTAATTAACATCTAGAGGTTATGTGAAGATGATGGATACCTTCTGACTGGACCTTGAATTCTACACAGATTGTACTATCCATTGAAGTTCTCATCTTTTGCAAAAGCAAATGACTCCTAGAATCTGGTGCTTAGAATCTTATAAGGCCAGCTGGGTCACTCCCTAAAGCTAGTGAACTCCTTTTAATCAAGGACAGGTAATTGTATCTTGTGCTAAGGGAGACATACAAGAGACTTGGTCCTGCTTTTGCATTTAGGGGGCTTGGTTTCAGTAGCTATGTGAAGTAATCCTTACATGTGTATACAGTGCCCTATTATGGTCTGGGAAGTAGATATGCAATGTATAATCTATGATCATTTATTCCTCCAGAACATTAATTAAAATCCGTCTCAAAACTGTCTGACCCCCAAACTCATAGCCATTATAATGAACATAGCCTCTTTTATAACCACCACACCTCATTTTCTCAAAGTCAGTACATCTGCTGTACTCTCTTCCAGTTCCAGGTCGGTTATAGGGACCTGGCCACTGCATATGCATAAGCTCCTCCCATCAATCATAGTGAGTTCAAATGTCATCTTACTGCTCTTCAAGATTTTGATACTCCTTTGCTATAATATTTCCTTGTGTTTAGTTTTTTCAGCTACTTCCCATGATGCAATTATACTTAGGTCTCCCCCATACCCTGTATGCCTCTCTCTTGAAATGCATCAGCACTGTTATCCCATGTGGCGCAAATCTCAACCCTGAAAAGAACTGAGCAATGCATTTTTCCCTTATCCAAAGGGTAGATCTCTAATTCATTCAGATCCGTCATTGGCCATGTTGGTCCAGTATGCTCATTCACCCACTCCATCTCAGTGCTGTTTGACCTGAACATGTCTGTATATCTGTGTCCCATAGTTTCTTGTCTTTCAAGACTGTTCTAATTCATCTTATTCAAGTTCAACAAAAGACTCACCACTCAATCTGCCTTCTCTGATTCAGATGGAACAAATACCTTGAGCTGCAGTTTTAATTTTGTAGTCAGAACTAAACCACTGCACTTAAATGCTGAGCAAGACTAGAGCAGGTGCTAAACCTTCACCATGAATCCCTCTCTGTCCTTAGCACTCAACATAGTCATCTCCTCCTGGGTCCCAGAAACAAGGTGGAGTAGATGAATGACCTAGATGTGCCTGAGAAGTGACTGGTTGCTTTGAGGTATTTGAATGGGAACTGTCTTAAGGGCAGGGGTGGTCAAGGAAGGCTTTAAAGAACATGAGAGATTCAAGCTGGACTTTTAGGGAGAATGAATTCAGTGAAATTTTAGCTCTTCAATTGAGATACAATCATATTAAAAAAGAGATTAATTTGGTGCATAGTTCTGAAAACGAAGAACATTCTCTTACATACACTCAAAGAAGTAAATAATTGCAAAAATCAATTAATTTTGAATCAATATTTACCTAACTTAAAAAAAATTGGGTTTTTGCCAGCTCTTTTAAAATGCTTTTGGAGAGCTTTCTTGTGTGAATAAAGGAGTTCTGCTGCAGGATCTATTTGTACTGTATCTATCTATCTGGTCTTTTAAATCTCTTTTAATCCGAAACAGTTCCAAAGTTTCCATCTTTCATGTTACCAGAAAAGCTTGGTAGTTTATTTCCTCATCTTCGTGTAGAAATAAAAAAGCCAGGAATCGGTTGCAGACAGAGAAATTTTATTTGCAAAGTGACCAAGTGAACGTAGAAGGAAGAGGGAAGGGGGAAGCACCTCCCAGAAGAGAGCCAGGAGGTGGGGTGGCTCTTGAAAGGAGAGAGGGAGAGACACCTAAAGTTTGAGACAGGGTGTAGAGATTTTAAGTGTTCCCTGAACCCTTCTTTGTCTGGGCAGGATACTGCAGGTAAGACTTTCCCCATTGGTGATCTCTTAACCAGTTGGGAAATGGCTGGGTAATCCTTGTGCCACCCATTTGAATGTGTAGACAAGGTTTTGGCAAGCTTGGATAATATTTTTCGAGAATATAGGTCACTTAGTCTGTAACATGCTCTTTAGCAGGGGCATTTTTGGCTTCCCTCAAGGGTTAATTCAACAAATGGACTTGAGTGGCAAAAAAAGGTTAAAATTTATTTTGGTGCAACTATAAAAAAACTATACAGTGTTTTGTCATATTTTCATTACCTTTTTTATTATTTTATTATATGGTTCCATGGGCTCTGGGATATCCTTGTCTTCTCTTCAAGTCTCCCTCTCCCCACTGGGATTTCCCCTATATTATTACTATAATATAGTCTTTCATAAACAGTCACTAAGTCAATCATTCTGCTGTTTAAGTGTATTTATTGTATTAATGGACAATGGCAGAGAGTCCAGCATCCTACTGTCAAGATATATTTAATAGTTTCATTGGGAGTCCATCTTTGGAAGTAGAGAAGCATATTGTGTTGTATCCTCACATCCAGATATGATAGTCTCCATTACACAGTTACTGTACACCCCCTTAAATGAAAAGCCACAAAACAAAATTAACAGCAGGAAGAGAAATAGAAAATCTACAACAAAATGAAGTTAAATAACATGCTACTGAATGACCAATGTGTCATTGAAGAAATGAAAAATAATCAAAAGCTTTCTTGAAGAAAATGATGCTACTGTATATCAGTGAATAGTTTAATAAGAAAAAACTATTTTGAATAAATGAAAATAAAAACAAAAATATCAAAATGTATGAAATGTAGCAAAACAGTATTGAAAGGGTTATTAATCTTGTGTTTTACATGAAGGTTGCCTTACATCAGAATAGATTATATTTATTCTTTTGGGATTGAGTTATTTCACTTAGCATAATGGTCTCTAGTTGGGACCATTTGGTTGCAAATGTTACCATTTCATTCTGTTTATGATTTTTTAAAGATTTATTTATTTTTATTAGAAAGAGAGATACACAGAAGAAAATACAGAAAAATCCTCCATTTGCTGATTCACTCCCCAAGTTACCCTGTGGCCGGAGCTAAACCAATCCAAACCTGGAGCCAGGAACCTCCTCTGGCACTCCCACATAGGTGCAAGGTCCCAAGGCTCTGGGCAATCCCTGTTGTCCTCCTAGGCCACTGGCAAGGAGCTGGACAAGAAATGGGGCAGCCTGGATACAATATGGCACTCATATGGGATCCTGACACATGCACGGCAAGGATTTTAGCCACTTGACAGTCACACCAGACCTGCATTTCATTCTTTTTATTTCATTCTTTTTCGTGGCTGAATAGTATTCCATGGAGTAGATGTACAATTGCATAACTCTTTTGACGGACATCTGGGTTGTTTATGTGCCTTTGCTGTTGTAGATTGTACTACTATAAATATAGGGCAACAGGTCTCTTTCTCACATGCAGATTTCATTTCCTTTGGATATATTCCCAGAAGTGGGATAGCTAGATCATATGACAGGTCAATTTTCAGTTCTTTTAGCACTCTCCATACCAACTTCCATAGTGGTTTTACTAGCCTACTCTCCCAGCGACGGTGAAGGAGAGTACCTTTCTCCCCACATCCACATCAGCAGGTTATGTTAGTAGAGTTGTGAATGTAGGTTAGTCTCACTGGAGTCAGGTAGAACCTCAATGTGGTTTTCATTTGTATTTCTGTGACAGCTAGGGAGCCTGAGCATTTTCTCATATGTCTATTAGCCGTTTGAATTTGCTCTTTAAAAAATACCTGTTTCCTTCACCTGTTTCTTCACAGGGTTGTTTGTTTTGCTGCCACTGGGTTTCTGAAACTCTTTGTAAATCCTGCGTTTTAGTCCCCTATCAGTTGCATAGCGTACAAACATTTTCTCCCATTCTGTTGGTTGCTTCTTCACTTTGTTTTTATCATTTCCTTTGCTGTAAGCTTTTTGTGCGTGATATAGTCCAAATGGTTTATTTTGACTTGGACTGCCTCTGCTTTTGGTGACTCTTCTAAAAAGTCTTTCCCAGTTCTGTGTCTTGGAAATCGTTTCCTATGTTTTCTGCTAATAGTTTGATGGGTTTTGGGTGCAGACTTAGAGCTGATTTTTGTATAAGGTGACAGGTGGCGGTCTTGCTTCTTTCCTCTGCAGGCTGATATCCAATTGTCCCCAACAACATTTGCTGAAGAGACCAGGCTTTTTCCTTGGGTTGCTTCAGTTTTCTTTTGAAGAGTCCTCATATTTTGCCTTCAGTTTGTGTCGTCAGAATGAAAATCGATACCGTGTTGGTAAAATGTGAAGCTTTGTCACATGCCTAAAGTTGAGGTTTAAATACAGTTCTACTGAATTCTCAATTTCTCTCTTCTGCCTTCAAGTAGATGTAGTTTTTCCCAATGAAAAGTAGCACAGGGATGCAAGTTCTTTATTGGTTACAGTGATGAAATGGCTAAATAAGGCCATTCCTAAATCATGTTCCCTATACAAGAAACATTAAAAACACTGCCCATCAAATAAGGGAGGGTCCTCCTTCCTCGTCACACTCTCTTCTTTCCCCACACAGGCATTTCTGCTTTGTTCTCACTCATTTAATTTCATCTTGCTGTCTGCTTTCTTCGAGAACTTGGACAAATTCAGGGAAGGACTCTTTGGTTACTCTGGGCAAACCATCCCTGACTACAAAGCAGAGCACAAGTGTGAAACAGACAAGTGTCTGGCATGGACCAAGTCCTGATGGCCCCTCCCTGCGCCAGCCAAACCTTCAGGCTTGCATGAAGTCGGCAGGCCAGATGTCCCTGCCATTTGCAAGTTTCCTATAGAGAGACAGCAGAGAAAGTCCCCTTCTGCCCAGTGTGAATGGCCAGCTGGGCCAAGGATGGAGTGGAGAATGAAAAGCCCAGGAAGTGCAAGCACGAAGGAAGATGCATAATGTGGAACCAGTGATTTGCCATAATAGCAAGTGTCCCCTTAGGCAAGAAGAGTGGAGTTTATTGATTTCATATTAGTTGATTGTAAAAGCAATGATTAAGAATGAGAGGAAAACAGTCACTTCCCTGAAGGAGTTTCTAAATGGGGTTTCTAACATTCTCTGCTTAAAATGAGGATGGGTAATGATCCCTCATGTTTCACTCTCACCCGTGCCGTGTAAACAACTAGGCCAGCCTGCCCTGAGTGGCAGCCCATCCTTTTCTGTGGCAAGGATGATGTGTGATATGAGAAAGGCGGCCAGCCCTTCAGTGGTGGAGGAGCCACCCTTCCCCAAGGCTTCTGGCTGGTTTGAATATTTGGAAATGCCTGCGGGGTAAGCTCTGTTCCCAGAGCCACCACAGCCTGCCTTGCACAGCCTCAGGGGACAGTTCCCTAAGCCTTTGTTTGGAGTCAAAAGTGCCTCTGGCAGTCCTCAAAGTCCTGAATGATCTAGCTGGAAACTCAGGGGTGAAAAAGACAGTTATGTCTGCATTTACTACAAAAAGGTGACATGTTGGGTTATCAAAACCTCAAGAAAAGATTCTCATTGGTTTAATTTAAGATCATACCAGCTGGGCAGATAAATCTTCATGTAAACTACATCACAGCTGTCAGAATATTTAGAGGAAATGAGGAAAGACTAGTATTTTGTAACTGAATTCTCTCCAACTCACGTAAGCATGTGCACACGCACACACACACACACGTGCAGACAGACACAAATATGTATTGTGCCGGATTTGATATAATTAGTTGTGTGCTCTACGGAAAGCTTCAGTTATTGGGAATGCCATTAAACAAGTGAAATACAAATTACAAGTGACATTGATATGATCATAATCACTTCTTCCTGGCTGCCAGAGATAAAAAAAAAAAAAATTTTTTTTGAGAAGAACCTGGATTTCTACAGATGGCATGAAAAAAAAAATGAGGCCCGCAGAACACACCATTATTCCTGTGAGACTCTCAGTTCATTAGTCGCAGCATCCAAGTCTTCATGAGCCACAACTGATCAGCAAATGGGAAATGAACAAGAGTATAAATTCCCAGCAAACCAAATCATTAACATTTGCTGCCCGCATCCTGGAAACACAGTAAATCAAATGTGTCATCATTTATCAAGACAAAATATCATTACTAATTGGGATTAATTTGCTGCTGTGGGATTGCTGACCTTTGCTGAAAGAAAATAAAACTGCCTGTTAGCTGTCTTCATTTAATTTTCCTTGAAGGAGGGAGAGAGGAATAGGCAATCTGGCTTAGGGGGGAGAGGGGGGAGATGAGGAGATGACGTGGGGGATTTCTTATCTTGCAAACGTTCAAAGTCACACAGTGATGACAGAAGTGGCAGACGTGCTGTTACCCATCAGGACAAAGGATTTTCGATGTATGCTCTGAGATGATGGTGACTCAGGTTATCAGGGTAGATGATTTAGCGCTGTCTGGGGAAAAAATAATTAGAAAAATGGCCAGGGCGAAATTATATATGGTTTCATTTACTAGTGAGAGAAGGCCAATACAATTGCAAGGGAGCAGGCCAGGATGTATCTGTGCACGCTAATATTACAGAAGATTCAGAAGAGGAGATAAGGGTAACTTGGGGATCCCCTGGTGATCCTGCCTCTGGCAGGGGTGTGCTTGTAACTATTGACTCAATCTTGGGGTTGCTCTTCTTGTTTTAGAGACAACCAGTATTTTCTAAGGATCATTGAATCAGTGATCGCTGCTGGGTGACTAGTATAGAGATTCATGGAGAATTTTGTATGCTGAAAATTCAAGTATGATGTTAATACAAGGGGTACAATTAATATTTAGATTTTTAAAGAACATTGCATTAAAATATTACTTGTCTCAACTACTCAATTTTTTTAGTGCCCCTTAAATTTTGCTACTAAGGAACTGCTTCATTCATCATGCCCTAGTCGGGCCATTCATTGGATGAGTTTAACTTATTTATTCATCATAAAAACTAATGAGAATGCTGAGGGTCAGTAACTTCCCAAGGCAGCAAATTTGGCAAGCTGAAGATCCAGGGTTCAAATCAGAGCATTAACGCTTGGTGCCAGAGTCTGTGCTTTTTTTTTTTTTTTAGGATTTATTTATTTTTGCATGAAAAGCTGATTGACATGTGTTGGTTCACTCCCCAAGTAGCCACATAAGCTGGAACTGAGCTGATCTGAAATCTGAAGCTGGGAGCCAGGAGCTACCTTCAGGCCTCCCATGTTGGTACAAGATCCCAGGTCTTAGGCCAGTCTCTACTGCCTTCCCAGACCATTAGCAGGGAGTTAGGTCAGAAGTAGAGCAACTGGGACACCAACCAGCACCCATATGGGATGCTGGCACTTCGAGGTGGAGGATAAGCCCATTGAGCCACCCTGCTCACACCAGCATCCTTAAGTGCTATTCTTCTCAACCATCAGGGTCAGAGAAGTATAAGAGGAGAACCTTACTCCAAGCAGTGGATGATATTCTTGGAGATTTCAATACACACACACATACCTGAAACAGTTAAATGCCAGACAATCAACTAGTGAAATGTAATAATGTATGCATGTGTAGTGATCTATGATACTGGGAAACTGAAATTCTAGATTTTTTTTTTCTTAAAAAGGATCTAGTACTGTACTGACTCTCTGCTCACCATTTGCTAAGGGAAGTCACAGAGTCCTGGACCAGAAGTAAAAACGAGTGGGGCCAAGGGTGCTGTCCAGACACGGAGGAGTTCTCAGCCTGTGAGCCAAGTGTTTGGGAGTTTGCCAATCTCTAGTTCTCAAATGCCCCACTCATTTTCCTGTCGACATGAGCCAATGTTTGCAGTGGTAGGAAGCATATTAATGTTTGTGCTATAGTGTTTTAAAGCAATTTTCTTCTCTTAATTAAGAGAAAACATTCTTCCCTAATATTTTTGCACTGTCAGTGTACTGAGCAAACTTTTTAGATGACTTTTAAAAAGATGTGTGGGGTGGTACACTGAGGCTGTGTGGGAGGAGAGAGACAGGTGCTGAATCAGGTCAATCACCCTAATTTTGACTTAAATTATAATTTTTGCTAAAATGAGTGGCATTTCATAATCCAGAGCAGTGATAAAACTCAAGTGTGCAAGTCATTGAAGAAAATGCTGAGAGCATGGACTACTTGGGAGCTGGACAGCTGGAGTAAACACACTGGCCGTGCGTGTGACAGAGCCTGCAAACAAATATGGAGGAGGAGAGGAGAGAGTTACAAAACACATAGTTCTGACAGCAAATAGTATTCCTAAAATGTATGTCCAAGGCCAGCTGACTTCAGAAAACCGAGTTTATGACTCTGCAATACTTATTCCAGAAACAATTTGAGGGCCTAGCTCAATAGCCTAGTGACTAAATCCTCACCTTGCACACGCCAGGATCTTATGGGCACCAGTTCATGTCCCTGCTACTCCACTTCACATCCAGTTCCCTGATTGTGGCCTGGGAAAGCAGTGGAGGACGATCAAAAGTTTTGGGTCCTTGCACCCACGTGGGAGACCTGGAAGAATCTCCTGCTTCCTGGCTTTGGATCAGCTCAGCTCTGGCCAGTGTGGCCATTTGGGGAGTGAACCAAAGGTTGAAAGATCATTCTGTCTCTCCTTTGTAAAATCTGCCTATTCAATAAAACTGAATAAATCTTAAAAAAAAAAAAGGAGGGGGGAGCAATTTGAGTTTTTGGATTGTGGTAAAGTGGGTAAAGCCACTGCCTATGATACTGATATGCCTTGCAGGCAAGGGTTCATGTCCTGGCTCCTCCACTTCCAAACCAGCTCCCTGATACTGGCCTAGGAAAAGCAGTGAAAACCCGCTTGGGAGACCTCTAAGAAGCGCCTGACTCCTAGTTTGAGCCTGGCCTAAACTCTGGCCTTTGTGGCCATTTGGGGAGTGAACCAAAGGATGCAGGATTTCTCTGCCCCTCCATTTCTCTGTGTGCAATTCTGTAAAATAAACAGATAAAGAAAAAACAACAACAGGTTCTGTCCTTGAATTTGTGTTCAGTTCAGGATGACTTCATTACTGATTGCTTTTTACTTAGTTGAATCTAATCTTCAGTCTTACTGACAACAGACTTTTTAAGCAGCTAAAGCCAGTCCAGGCAGGTTTCCTACTTTTAACCACATCACTTTGATCTCACTACACTGTTCTTAGTGTTTTTACCCACCATGGCACAACCAATAATTTCAAAATTTGCTTTTGACAAGATTTCACCTCCCAGAATAGCATTGTAAAAACTAGTTCTTATTCATATGCAAAAATTTTTAAATCCTCCTCTCCAACTTAATTCTTAATCTCTTTTACCTGATAAATAGAGGTAGTTTTAACCAAAGATAATATTTTTAGCAGTGTAAAATTTATAACCTGCCACTTCTAGAACTCTGTAAATCTTAGTTAACAGCATTCTAATAATTGGATTATAGATTGTCTTCTGTTTGGTTCCAATAGTTTTGCCCTGAATTTTATGTAAAAGTGTTCCTAATTTGTGAGTTGAAAACTATAGGCATTTTTTAAACAACGAAGGCATATTATGAGCATATGCAGTTTTATTAAATCTTAACATTACAGATTGAAGCTGTCATTTGAAAATTTGATCTGACAGTCCTTTTCTGTCCAGTGGAGTTGCTGGTGACCCTCTTGCCAAGAATTAGATCTATGTCGTTCTGCTATCAGACCTTGGAAGTTTTCCAGGAGGTCCACTGAATGCAGTGTTTGGCAAGTGGACACCTGTTCTTTCAGAATTTTATCAAATGTATTGATCTTCTGGTATGCAACTCAGATGAGCATTTTGACGGCATGTTATGCAGCCTCAGCCTCCCTCTATTACAGAATCATTCACAGTCACTGGCAGGTTAACTCTTCACATTTATGCCCTCTCTGCCCCATATCCTTGAGAGGGCAGGTGTGTGGGTATTCACTGAGTAATCTCTAAGCCCTTGGAAAGTTGGAGGAAAGTGGCTCCTAACACTCAGAATATCAAGACCTCTTTTGATTCTGGATTGCTTAGGTTCCCTGGCATTAGGATACTGCCCAGAGGCACAGTCAGCTTTGTTTTGTTTTGTTTTGTTCCCATCATTCTCCCGTGATCCAGTACAAATAAATAAGGCATCACTGAAATCGCTTAGTTCCTTCAGAGAAAATATTGTGCAAGTTCTCTGAATAAAGCAATTCCCAAAGGACCCTGCACGTCTTTTCAGGTTTACCTACTTCAAGATTTTTCTTTTAAAGGCAGGGCGTTAGAAGGTAGTCTATGTATCACAGTAGAACTTTTTGGAAGGAGAGGAGGGAAGGAAGGAGCTGGTCTAAACTACAGTCAGCATTTCTGTGTTTTATCTTTTATTCACTCCCCGGGCTGAGGGATCCAAAATCAGCTGGTTCCTGTCCTGTCCTGACTCCTGTCCCTCTCCATAGTCTCTCATGCCCATCCATTTAGTTGAACATGTCAGCTTCCCCTCCATCCACCCTGCAGAAGTTAAAGAATCTTTTTAACTATTCGCCATTATAGATATTTGATTGGTTAGTGTGTGTGTGTGTGTGTGTGTGTGTGTGTGTGTGTGTATATCCACAGCCCTTTTGCATTCCAAAGACAGACACAGAAAACAAAAAGGCTTCTGGTTTTTAATTCTGCTGTCCTTGCCATTTTTTTCTCTGTGTCATGCTTATTGCATTTTTGCTTGTTCTTGCCATATTTTTGCTTCCTATATCTTCATTCACAACAGGGAAGCATGATGGTTGATTTTCCTTTTAGTTTGTCATGTGTTAGATCCAGTATGTACTAGCTAAGCAATGTCCTCTTTGTTCGTCTGCTTCCTCACAAAGGAGCACAGGCCTCCTTATATACCCTTTCCCAGCTTCCTCACCTAGTGCAAGATCACTGAACACCCAGATGACAACAACCTCTTCCACTTCTCTTCCCTTGACAACCCTGGCCACTTAGGCCCCATTTATTCCAGTCTTTCTGTAGAAACTGCTTGTTCACATATGCTCTCCCTCTTTTCTCAGGCTTCAGTGCTTATGTGATGGAAATAATTGATCATCTGCCATAATGGTTTGGGGAAAGTGAAAACGAACCTGTTGCCAAACAATGCTCCAAACTGGTTGGAGGGATTGGAGGCATTGTTGTAGAACCTCCAAACCAGGTCTGCTCACCTGACACACAGAAAGCCAATCACTGACATTGGCTTGGTGGAAAAAACTAGGTATTCACTGCAGACCACAGAGCAAGGAACAGGACAGCTAACGCTTAAATTCCAGGCTCCACGAAGAGTTAGGGGTGAAGGACATTTGGAGCTGAAAGATGCTTGACCAGCTCATGTCCAAGTTCCTGGTGGGCCAGTTTGTGACTTTCCTTTGATTGGTCAGTGATTCCATGCTCTTTGAAGAATTTATGATGGCTGAGTGGGCTTCAGTTGGTCTGGGGTTTACATGAATATATTTGCCTACATCTGAAATTGCTCTACCCGAATCACTCTATCTCAGTACTGGCCATTGAGATTTATATCAACTGGAGAAGAGAAAGACTCCTTAGGAGCTTGTGAGGATTACATCTTTACGTCAGTGAATTCATTTTGGTTAAGGACAGATAAGGACACATTGTACTAAATTAAATTATGGGGTTTAATTC
Organism: Ochotona princeps; assembly: GCF_030435755.1. Taxonomy (NCBI): domain Eukaryota; kingdom Metazoa; phylum Chordata; class Mammalia; order Lagomorpha; family Ochotonidae; genus Ochotona; species Ochotona princeps. The sequence continues at coordinate 33,014,407 of NC_080837.1, read as the reverse complement.
CCAACTTAATAGACTTATACTCTATTAAGACCAAAATTTTCAGCACAAAACCCCAAAACACAATCTTTACAATTTTCTGGCTTTAACTTAAGATTTAGTTGACAAAGATGAAACAATGTCAAAACAATGTGGTGATTTGCCAAATGCCTACATTGTGTTGATGATCGTATTGCAATACACATCACTGCTAACACTGTGCATTAGCGTCGTTAGAACATGTTCATCTGATAAATGAAGATTTGTATCTTTTCATCAATAATGCCTCCATTTCCTTCTTCACACAGCCCCTGGTAACCAGCTTCTGACTCTCTATTTTGGAGGTGGTGGGCGTTGGGGGGGGGGTTGACCGCTTTGAAGCCATGTGTTAGATCTTAGAATTCTTCTCTTTTACTTTTCCTAACATAATGTTCTCCAGGTCATGTACCTTGTTTAAAATGAAAAGATATTTCTTCTTTCATTATTGCTAATATTCCATAATGTAAGTGAATGACAATTCCTGATCTTCTCATCCATTGTGTCTCTACCTTGGCTTTTATAAATAAAGCTACAATGAACATGAAGCTAGAGGCATTATTTTGAGATACTGATTGCATTTCCTTTGGATATATTTCAAGAAGTGAGATACTGAACTGGGCTTTTATACATTGTATGAAAGGGAGAAAGGGAGAAGGCAGCAGCTCCTTGGTTTGCACATGCCTGTGACATGTAGCCTGGGGTAGTCATCATGGCGGGTGGAGACAAAGTTAGGGTGATTCAGCACTCCAAATGTTCCTGGAAAGGAGTGTCTGCTTGACTTCAGCAGGGTGATGGAGTCACTTCAGCTCTCCCAACCAAGCAAAGGTATCATATTGTGGTTCTGTATCTAACTCCATACTGATTTCCATTGTGGTCCAACCAGTCTTTGTTTTATATTTATATTAACAATTCATGTATTTAATTTTTATTGAATTTGTTAATGTTAGAGTTCTTGCACTGCGGAACCATGCCTGAGAATTCAAAGAAACGGTACAATGGACAGCCTCATCCACATACCATATAGTAATGAAAACTTGACTCATGAGCATTTTGATAATTTCACATTCCTTTAAAAATTTGAGTTGAAATTTAAATCTGCTGCAGGTCTTTAGATATCTAACACAGTAAATAAAACTTCCACATATACATCTCAGTTCATTTCTCGATCATGGATCCAACAGAATTTTGCTGGAAAAAAATGTATACGTCTCAGGGGAAATATGTGGCTCATGGTCCAAGGGATTATTTGCTAAGCTTTTTGGGTCCCAAGTGATGTCCTTAGTTTAGCCTCTTGTTTCTGGTTTCATCATCCAGCTCCACTGTGGCTGGCTCAGCTACACACACACACACACACACACACACACACACACACACGTGCATGCACACAGTCCTACCCATCAGTGACATTATTACCCAGAGCAGCTGGCAGACCCTGTCAGAAGATGCTGTAGCCCTCCTAGGAATCCATTCTGGCACTACACTTGTGTATAGGAAGATGTCAGCACACCGCATAGTTTCATCTACCCATTTGCTTCATTCTCGTCAGCAGCTAGTCTGCAGCTCCCACACTTAGAGATTAGAGAAACCTAGACTCTCCATCAAGTGGTTTCATACCACTGTGCAGTGTTTCTACTGAACCCAAGATAGAAAATCAGAAAACTGCCAGAATATCTCAATTGGTGGAAGGAAACTTTCAGTAATCCTGGGTAGCTTCCTCAAGTCCCTCTTAAGGACTAAAGACTACTGGATGTCTTGGGCTGTAATGATTACAAACAGAAGTGCTGCATCACCTTTTTCCTTGACTCTCCAAATGAACAGTGTACAGATGCACCAAGGGTGGATCACGGAGACAATGGGCACCTGTAGTGTCCACTGCCTTAAAAATCTGGACGGACATCTAGGTGATGCAAGAAACGTGAATGGTTTCAGGGGAGGTTTTGTTCTTGTTTCTCTGAAGTGTAAGGATAGATCAGTAACTCTCTGCAGTGGAGCAGGTACCGCTCTCCCCAGCCATTTACACCGCAATTCAGACCTGACTAGAGGTTGTAGCAGCACCTGGGGGAGAGCCTCCAGCAGCCATTGCCCTCCACAAAGGCGATTTGGTTCTGCTCTGGGATTGGCAAAGTCATGACATGTTTCACAATTCTAATGCATATTTCAGGTTATTTATTTAGAGTAAGCTCTATCAGAGAACTTACTCTAAGTCAAAACAAAAAAGGCCTTAATGTGGAACACTATGCAAATAAGAAATTACTTCAAAAAATTATTCGCATCCCCACCCAAGTTTGATTGCCAAATTTGGTTACCTTGGAATGCAACTTTGGTTGAAAGGATGAACCACAGCCCTAAAGATGATAGGAACAAGCAGGTCTTTTGAAAGCAGTATGTTCCAGGAAGTCGTATGTGGCCACAGCCTACTGCAAAGTATTTCTTATGGGTGGGGCACAGGACAGGTCAGTTAAGGTCACTTAAATCTTCATCTTTTACAGCAGATCAGAACCCAGGCTGCTGACTTTCTGTAGGGTTTCTGATGGGAACCCAGCAGGGCTAGTTTCAATGTTCGCATCAACACCCAATAGCTGTAACCTTCTTATCCAGAAGCTAGGATTCACAGGAAGTCCACAATGATAGCAGCAAATCTGAGGTGGTCAACCCTGATGGAGGCTCAGTATTTCCAGCTTTCTACATGCTTAGCAGTGGACTGCAGGGATGGAAACTGTGTGTCACTGTAGATCTCTGGTGGTCCCTGTGGCGTTTTCCTGGTTGTGGTTAGCCTGGCTCCAGGTGGCCTATATATACCACTAGATATCATTGGTTCTGGAGTTTCTGTAAAAACTACTGGAGCGGGAGCTGCTTGTACGGGAGCTGTTTTGTTGCAGGGACCTGCAGATTTTTCTCTGCCACCACCGCTACCTCCACCTTCTTCCCAGTTATCATCTTCCCTCTTTTCAGTATCATCTTCCTTTTTACTTATTTGCATTGCCTGAACTCGAAGGCCACTGTCATCAACCTCTTTTTGTTCAAATTCTTTCCATTCATCTTCATCCTTCGTCACAGCCTTGGCCTTGGCGGCACCTGCAGCACTGGCCTCCCGGCTGCTCTGCTCCTTCTTGTCTCTCTTGGCGAAGTTGTCCAGGCTGCACTCCTCCATCTCGGCCATGGCTGCGGCTTCCTTCTGTGTTTTATGTCTTACAAAATTTCCCTTTTCTCTGCATTCTCACTGGTACTTGTTATCTTTTTATTTTAAGTCTCTGTCGTTCTGCTTGATACTTGTTGAGGGTTATGCTTGTGATGATAAAATAAACAGAAAATAGGTCATTGCGAAAATTGTAGGAGAAAATGAGAAATGAAGGACATGGGATCTGTTCGCCTTATGTAAATAATTTTTAAAAGCTATTGTAAGAGATCTGGAGTGAGTTTTGGTTCTGATTTGCATTTTCCTGATGACTAGTCATATTAATTATTTTTTGGATACTTGGGCATTTCTATGTCTTCTTTGGAGAGATGTCCATTTCAGGCATTTTGTCCATTTTAAATTGAATGACTTTGGGTATGTTGTTTTGGTTTTAGTATTGAGTTGACTGACTTTCTTCCATGGTTTATATATTAAGCCCTTGAAAGATACAAACTGTGCAAATATTTTTTCTCATTTTCTATGTTGCCTTTTTATTTGTTGCTCTGAGGAAGTTTTTGAAACCATACTATTTTTGTTTTTGTTTTTGTTGTCTGTATTTGTAGGATAATATTTTAAAAAATCACTGTGAAGGCCAATGTCAAAGAGACCTCCCCCCATTTTTCTAAGAGCTTTATGTTTAAGTTTTTAACCAATTTTGAGTTAATACATCTGTATGGTATAAGAATTGCAGTGTGTGTGTGTGTGTGTGTGTGTGTGTACACCCAATTTTCCCAATGACTCATTCACTGAAAAGTTCTTTTCCTCTTCTGTTTCTGGGTGTTCTTGTCGAAGTGTTGTTCACTTTGCATAGATTTATTTCTGGACTCTTCTGTCCTTTGGTTCATGTGTCTTTATGCCAGCATACCTTTTTGATTACTGAAATGGTCCATAGAAGAAGAAAAATCATCTAAAACATGTGGAACCAAAAAAGACAATGAGTAGCCAAAGAAATACTGAGAATAATGAAAGTGGAGGCATCACATTCTCTGATTTCTATTTACCCATACTTGTACTTCTCACTATCGGTGATAGTACTAAAAGAAACAGAGCAATGCTGACCTAGGATAAAAGCATCATCAGCACAGATAATTATGATCTTACTGACATGATTTATAATAATTTTCTTATATCTTATCAGTAACAAATCACCATGTACCTTTTATGTGTCATGTGCACACATGCATCCCATATAGCGTAAAGACAAATTTCATATATCCTATAGATAAATTATGAAGTATCACATTGTATTTTGTCAATCTTCTGGAAATAAAAATAACATTTTATTTGCTTATTTTCTGTTTTAGTTTTTAAGTTGAGTGAAGGCCTTGCATTATGAACCCAAAAAACATTGCAAAACATTTCTGCTTCATTTCTTAAGTAACTCAGTAACTCAGTGTCACCTGCTTAGAGCTGGTCTACTCACATTTCAGAAAGAGATGACTGCGTGTTCCAGTATGTGCCCACTTCCTGTCCCCCACCCTCAATCTGCGCTTTCTCCCATCTCTGAAATGGATGCCTTTCCAACCCTACAATTGTGTGGGGCATATTGTTCATGGAAACGTTTGTCCACATCTTAATGTGACAACCTCCCTAATCTCTTTCTCTTGACTCTGTTACTACTTTCCCTCATCTCAGCGTAAAAATCCCTGAATTTTTTAAGTTGATTTTTTGATTTCTTTGTATTTCATTACACAATTTCCTAGGCTCAGGGATTTCCTCTTCCACCCTCCTGCACCTCTTGAACTCCCCCCCAACACTGCTTTTCCCTGGATTGTAACAATAGTCTAGACCCTCAGCAACAGATAGAAGTCCTATCACTCTGCTCTTTAGGTGTATTCTGACATTGTAGGTAAAGTCAATGGTATAAAGTCCCTGACTTTTAGCCCCTCTTGCCTCGAGGTAATTATTACTTGAAGGATTATGTAAAAGATTACATGCTTCTTTTGAATGATCTTGCACATTTTTTGTTATCTCTGTGCGTGTTTTTTTAGATTTCTCTATTTAGTACAGCTCAAAATAGAAAATATGGATAATTGAGAAAGTAACTGAACATTTCAGAAATCCCTGGTTGGATTTTAAGGCCCTTTTCTTCTGCTTTATCTCAGGGATAAAGCACAGGAGAGTGATACGCTGATGAGAAGAGATAGAGCTGTCACTCACGCACACCCACCACCACACCCCCTGCTTCCAGCTCAAGGATGAAATGACATTATTTATGGTATTTTGTAGTAACACTCTAGATTTAGTTCCAGAGGAATGAACTTTATCTAAACAAGTTCTTTTGTCCCAAGTTCATGTTTATGGTAGCATGAAAAAGCCCTGCTAAAGCAACAAGAAGGCAGAAAGTGATATCATTGAAATATCATAGAGAATCTTGGCAGCAATAAAATAAACTCAGTCTTCCCAGTAGATATAAAATCATTTCTCAGAGAAACAGATTTACAGGGTTAGTAGATGCTTACTGAGCTTACAAAGAGGGGCACTCAGAGATTCACTGAGCATTTTTCAGAGCAGTCCTTGAAAGGAGAAAGTGGGGAGAATTGCCATAGGCTTTGGCCTGCTTTCTTCTTATACATTCCCCTTTTTATATGCACTAAATTTAAGAATAAGCTCCATTTGTGTGGAAGTTGTAAATTGGTGATCCAGTAACTCAGACCAGTGTGAAGAGGAGCTTTGTTTCCAAAATAATTGTATTTTCTATCAAACTATGTATTTCTCATTTTTTTAATCAAAAAACAGTGAAAGAGTACCATGTCCACATTCCCAAAGGCAACAATGGTTGTTACTAAGCAAGAATGCCTTGTCTGAATGGGATTTTGTTTACCTCACCACAGTCCTTACCATCTCTTAATTTATTTTACTTCACTCAAGTAACATAATTGAACTTGGAAAAATGTGTAATTTTCCCTTTAAGCCCTCTGAGAATGAAGGGCTAATTTGTTCAATACTGATCCCCTCTAAGCTGTCTTTCCCAAACTCCATAGAAACTGGAGATAGCTCAGTGATTGTGGTAATTACTCCTGATCTGAATCCTTCTCTGTCAAATAAATTTGAAAACTAAAATGGTGTTCCCTTCAAAAAATAATTTATACACATATCTACATATATGTATATGTAACTAGTGTTAATTTTTCTGTTTGCTTGCCATGTCATAGAACTGCAACTGCAAGTCTAGAGTGGTTTATTGATCAAGCCAGAGGAGGCTCTTCCCTCTCAACAATGAATATTGAACTTGTAGGATATGGTTGGGACATGACTTTACTATACCGTCACTATGGTATAGTGTTCTCTCCTCACAACAGTATGGGCTAATGCCTTTCTTATGTAACTTATGGCTCCATAGCACAAGGATTAGGTGCATTCACGGTCTTGTCCTCAATCTTGTTAGATCTCTTTGCTTCTCCCAAGGACATAAAGATAATAGGGGCTTATGTATCCGCTACTTGTTTTGCTTCCTTCCTCCCACCCCACCCCATAACAATGCTATAGCTGGCTTTGTGAGAGTTTTCCCTGATTATTTGCCCTCATTTCCTGGAAAGTTGACACTAGACATAAAATCAGACTCACCACAGAGTTCTGGTGCAAATGAAAGAGTTGGAGATCAATGTACCACTTTGTAGATGGGATAAGTCTTGGAAGTGTCTTCTTTGCAGGACATGGATGACTAATAACATGACTAGTCACTATTTGTTCCATGAAATCCTGAGGGAGAATTGAATTGGTAGTTAGTAAGTACTGTAAAGAAAGACTTGCAAAGAAATTAATCCATCTGAGAGAAATGTTTAGCCACACCTCTGGAAAAACTTGTATTCACAGACATGCACAAATGTGTACCAGTAAGAATAAGCACTCAGTGGATTTTTAAAAAACTATTTATTTTTATTGGAAAGCCAGATATCCAGAAAGTGGGAGAGACAGAGAGGGAGCTCTTCCATCCATTGATTCACTCCCTAAGCGGCTACAGTGGCCATAGCTGAGCCAATCTGAAGCCAGGAGTCCAGAGCCCCTTCCGGGTCTCCCACACAGGTGCAGGGTCCCAAGGCTTTGGGCCATCCTTGACTGCTTCCCCAGGCCACAAGCAGGAAGCTGGATGGGAAGTGGGGTCGCCAGGATACAAACCGGCACCCATATGGGATCCCAGCACATGCAAGGCGAGGACCCTAGGAGCTAGGCCACCATACCGGGCCCACTCAGTGGATTTTTAAGGAGAGACTGTCTGGTACAAGGTTAAGAAGATGGTACAAAAGAGCACAGATGATCCAAAAGAGAGAAAAAGAGGTGAAGGCACCAACAATCAGTCTTGGGAAATGATCTAGCTATTTCCTTGAAATGCAAGGGTTATACTGGGACTCAGGAGTTGATATTAAGATATGCTGTCCAGGTACAGATGCCTGCACTTATAATTCACTTATTAGACGGACAGCAGTTCTTCCTATCCTGGTAAACGATGAAATACCATAAGGCACAGCGTTATGCTACAGCCTAGTGATAAACTTCCTTAACTAATGTGTCATGATAATGGATTTGAGGTCAGGCACCAAAAGTTGATAAGGTGTATGTATGTGTGGGGGGTGGTGGTGGAGGTGGTAGGAATGGCGGCTTCTTAAGAGTCTGCTACTATAATTACCAAGATTCCAGTTGTTCTTGCTGTCTTGCCCAACTCCCTCAGGATATTCCCCTAGGATATGCCAAAGAAAAAGTTGCCACTAATTGATCCCAAGAAGAGAAACTGTATAAGGCGTACAGTATAATGCTTCCTCCCTGCGAGATGACAGGAGTTTCTCAACCCTTCACCTTTACCTAGCCTTTGATCCATAGCCAAAGATGTAAGCCTTATTACTTTCACCGACCTCAATGCGGCTTTTTACTAGGCTCTTCTTACAAAAGGCAGCAGCCTGCCCTCCTTGGGTCAACCTGATGGCACTCTGGAATTAGTCACTGGGTTAACACTGATTATCCTTTATGATCTGGAACAATAACAGAACACCACCACTAAGGGTTGAAATGGAACAAGTTATTAATGCATTAAATCGTGCCACAAGGTTAAAGAGCATCCTTGGGAGATGGACTGAGTTATTATGAAGTAACATGTGTATAACACTGATTGCCTGTCAGTTGGCTTCCTAAAAAATGACTCAAATTCCTTCCAAAGTTCAGTGGAAACTAGGCACAGCTCAAGGTTTCTAGTCAACAAGTAGACTTGGAATCAGGTTTCCCAAATTGGCTTCAACATTATGTCAGGGCAGGGCTAGTGTTGCCCTGGTGACATTTTCTATCATGGTGACATCTTGTTGCTAGGTTTCCAAAGTCATTAGGAAAATCACTTGACAACAATTTCAAGGCTTATACTTCAGCCTTAGTTGACACCACAGAAAAGGCCTGTTCTTCGTAATTATACAACTCAGAATCCTCGTAGCCCAAAGTGGAGATACTTCCTGCAATCTGCTGCTGATGCCCAGTCCTGTAACTTTTCTGTGTACTGTTGAGAATGCAGTGGGCACCGCAGTACCTTCTTAGCTCTCACTGCTCACACCACTGCCTTTGATCCTGATGGAAGGCATTCAGACGTGAGCTGAGAGCTACTTGGGACAGCATCTGCCTTTGCAAGACATCACCCGACAGGTTTGTTTTGGAGCTTTTTCTCCTGAACTTGCTCCCAGACATCCTGTGTTTCCTTATCTATAAATCATGCTGAGTCCCTCAGCCTCCTGCTATTTGTAGAATATTCTTCCATAGGACATTAAGTTAATATTTTTTCTTAATGTGTGTAGGAGGTGTTGGGGGAAATGAGGACAGATTTAAACACATCTTTGTTGCCATGTTAATCCCCTTATGTCTTCAGAGATATTTCAGTACTATTTGAGAAGGAGTTATTGAACATAAAATGCCTATAGGTCACAGAAACTCATAAGAAATAATGAAGTTTCTTTTCTCTTTTGCTTTGAAAATAGCTTTGTCTAGGCTCACAGGATCTCTGGGCAGGTAGTGGAAGGAGTCTCAGAACCCTGTAAGTAGCCTGAGGTATAGTAAGGATGATGGCATTGAGGGAGAAAGGGATGCCTTGTAACTCGGATACAAAGGACTTTGACATTTTATTTTATTGCTGAAACTGTTGAACAAAGTGTTACCAAAAGTTTACTTCAGTTAATCAATCCACATAGCTGATTTAGGATACCCAGAAAATTTTAAACAGCCAGTATTGAATTGTTTACAAGTCAGAAAATATGAGCCATGAATCCTGAAAAACATAAAATAAATAATAAGGTAATAATGAAGCAGTCTCATAATGCAACTATATTCTTTTCGTAACTGAAGTTGCTTTACTGTTTTTCATTATTTGAAAGTCAGAGATACAGATAGGGACTTACAGGTGGAGACAGATCTACTATCTACTGGTATACTTCCCAAATGGCTGCCAAGAGCTAGGGCTTGGCCAGCTAAAGTCAGTAGGTCAGGATTCAATGCATGTTTCCATGGGTGTGGCAAAGACCCATGTACTTGACCCATTATCTGATTGCTCCTAACACATGCATATTAGCAAGACAATGGAATTGAAAGTGGAGACACTCAAACCCAGGTACTTCAATATAAGATGGATGTGGTCCAAGTAGTATCTTAACCTACTGCAACAAACAACTGCCCTGACCTGCTGGAATGTGTGAAACCCGACACCATGAAGGAGTCGGAGGGAGGAACCTGAACAGATCCTCTGACAGGACACTGACTCTGCAAATAAACGCAAGAAGCATGGAGGTAAATAACCCAGAAGAGGCTTTGGAATGTGACCCACTGGAATACACTTGGCTCGGGTGGGGCAGACCAGGCTGAGTCAGTTCACGTCATCCACTGGCAAGCCCAAGTGCTGAAACTGTGTGGGGGCCTGGCCAGGTTTGGTTGCGATAAAAAAAAAAAAAAAAAAAAAAAAAAACAGTACAAAACACAAAATGCCAAGGTGAAATGGCCTGTGCTAGCAGGGAATGCAACACCCGACCAGCACTCCTCCCACTGGTTTAGGTGAGGGACAAGAGTGTGATGGGCAGAGCCGGGGAGAGATGCGATACTCATTGGTTCCAATAGAGGTCGGGGCTCAGAAGAGAACCAACCCAGGGGTTAAAACCATCAGCTGATCGGAGTGATGGACGGTGGCGGGCACTGTGCTTACTAGTAGTACATGTAGGAGCCTGGACTGGGAATGCCTCAAAGTTTTTTTTAGGGGGATTCCCCTGAACAAAATGGAGGAATCAAAGCATTAATCAAAAAAAGATGGAAAATGGAGTAGATGAATCAACCACCTCAGCTTTATGCTTGCAGCGGAAAACTGGACAAGGGGAAACCCTAAGACGGACTATGTCAATCAGTGGACTCTGCACCAGCCTCATCATACCTGGACTGTTGCTGATGATATGTTGGTGCTTCTAATTGATCGAGGTGACGCTCTGCTGGCTCTGCCTACAAACCTGAGAGGGCCTCCCTAAGAGGCGTTGAACTTGAACTGGACAAGTGGGATGCTGGACTCTGTATGGTGTAAACTTTTACTTAGGGAATCTCAACGGAACTTGAGCTGTGGTTATGCATCAAGGTGAAGGAATTCATGATGGGGGAAGGGCTTGGGGTGAAGGGGGGGGGAATCCCAGTACCTATGAAATTGTGTCATGTAATGCAATGTAATTAATGAATAAATGAATATTTAAAAAAAAATAACTTTTTTTTCCTTAGGATCTGGCATTGCAGATGTCAGCATCTCATATGAGTGCCAGTTCAGGTACTAGCTGCTCCACTTCTATCCAGCTCCCTGCTAATAGCATGCAAAAGCAACAGATGATGGCCCAAGTACTTGGAACTCTACAACTCATGTGGGAAACCCAGATAAAGCTCTTGGCTCCTGGTGTTAGCCAGGCTCAGCCTTGTCATTGTGGCTAGCTAGGAAGTAAACCAGTCGATGAAAGACCTCTTTGCCTGTCTCCCTTCATTTTAGGAAATTTGCAGACTGCCCATCCTCTTCCCATTCACAAGAGATAAAGGAGGGGGGAAAAAATGAAGGAAGAGAGGGAGGGAATGAGGAAAATGTCCAGGAATTCTCAGTTAAGTTTCCTTCATGGAAGAGAGAAGGAAGTGAAGCAGCTGCATTTTGGAGTCACTTTTCTGGGGCACATAGCTCTCTTTCTCTTCTTGTCTTTATCCATTATTAGACTAGGGATTATTACTCTATTAGTTAGTACCCTATTAGTACTAGTCAAGCAAGCAAGCAAAAAAAGCAGTAATTGCAACTAAAATGAACACGTAATATCCTTGGGACTACTTCAAATTTATTATTGTTGACATTTTCTTTTATTTTCAAAGATATTTGGGGATTTGTTTAAACAGTTAATATTAGTAAGAGGAAAAGCAAAGGGAGCAATTAAACAAATGTGGCATTTTGTCTTAGCCTTGCTAGAATTCCCAAATCTCTCTGAATTTTGTTCTTCCTTTATTTTGCAGATAATCTCAGTGAATCAGATCACAGCCAACCTCTTGAGGCTGAATTAATGTTACTTGAAATCTATTGACTGAATAAGTGAAGAAGGAAAATCAACCAAACGCCCGCTTGTTCCTAATGTTTGGCTACATGCCCAGTTTATCTGAGGTCGTCCTCAGAGGGGCCATGGTCCATTGGAGAGCGCTCAGTTGCTATATAAGCTACTAAGAGCACCTCTTTAAGTGTTTACAGATTGGTGTTCTGCTGGGTTCTCTGCTCCTTTGTGTTTCCAGGGGGCCATCTGATATAAGCGTGCAGGTTATTCAAAGTGTGGGCTGAAAGCCTGAGAGAAATCGTGAGAGGCTTGGAAAGAAACAGATTGTAGATAAAGCCAAAGTGTAAACAAAATAGCAAACCCCAAATACAAACCTTCCTTCAAATAACTGATTTGAAGAAGGTCAGAGAAGAGGGTGAGGGATGTTAAGAACGCCGGGCTATTGTTCCATTCCACTGATGCAGAGTACACAAAATGACCGAATGCTTTTCAACATGCACATATGGTCACAGCACCTAACCCCCATGTTCCTTACATAAAATCATGTGAGCAAGAAAGAATAAAACAATCAGAACTTTTAGACAAGCTATAGCCCTGGAGAGTCCAGGAGCTCACCCAGAGTGGAGTGACTTGGAACGGAAGCCTGATGTCAGTCTTGTAAGTCCATATATGCAGGCAGAAGACAAGAAGAGGATGTTGATAGCAGGGAATGAGGGCCTTGCATCTGGGGTGACTCCGTGTTCCCCAGGTCCTCCCTGCTTCTACCTGCAACTTACAGCTCCCCTCACATCGTGTCTCAGCTGGCCCTGGAAACAGGCTGTCTTCCATCTGTTTATTTCAGGCCGTTCTTTTACTTGTATGCCATCACCTGGTTTGCTGAGTCCTGGCTGTCCCTGATGTTGGTGCCTGGAGAGCCCCAAGCCCCTGAAACACAGGAGAAAGGCAGGGAATGAGAGGCATCAACCTTCTGCTTCTGAGCTTCTTCCACCAGGCTGATGAGGCGAAGTGAAGTCCATGCCATTCACAGGAGATGCCTCTTATCTCTCATCTGCATTTTTGCAATCTGAGACATTCCAGCAGGAAACTGTGATCCCTTGAATTGATCTCTGCCACTTCCCTGTCTTTTGACCTCAGATAAATCCCTAGCACCATCTTGCCAGCTTACATGTCTGTAAAATAGAGATAATGATACCTATCTTGAGTCAATATTGAGAGTAACAGTGATCCAATGTGAAAGAAACTTTAACTGGGATTTCTGGACAAAGTGAAAACTGGCAGCTATTGATAAGATTGGCATTGTTACCAGATTTCTCGAGATTTCAGCACCGGTTTCAGTCTTATAGTGCTAAGCCTTCTTGGAAGGCAGCGATGCTCACCACTATACCACCAACGCAACCATTAGTCTAAGCCTTCTTTAAATCATTCTTCAAAACTCAGCATCACTTCATGATTCTGAGGAAGCATTAGACCTACAGAGCCACCGTACTTTGCTTAGGCTCCAGGCATCTGCATTTCTTGCTTTCTCAGACATACTCTTTTCAGATGTTTAAACTTCAAGTGGAAGCATTTTTCAACTGAATTTTTAAAATTTCCAATCCTGTTTTCATTTAAATAATTTCGTTTCTTCCATTTGATGGCATTTTACAGCTGAAGAATCGTGATCATTCCTGTTGGTCTCGGCTGTCATTCCTCAGCTGTCATCACCTTCTGTCCCACTGGAGGCTGTTGTTCAGAACGTCTTTCCAGGCATCCTTCCCTCCAGTTCTTCTATTCAGCCTGGGATTTCCCCAATGCTCTTGATGTGTCATGCAGAATTTCCCTCCAAACCCACGCTGCTCAGCTCAGGATGAACAGAGGGGACTCTGGGCTCAGGCTTGGTTCCTCTGTGCTTTACTCTGCTGCCCAAGGCTACCTGAAGTCCAAAGCCCTTTTCTGTAAAGGAGAAGAGTGTTAAGTGTTTTAATCTGTGAAGATCGTATTGTACCTGTCACAGCTTTTCAACTTTGACATTGTAGTATGAAAGTAGCTATGGAAGAAAATGGGTGTTGCCTGTGTTCCAGAGGAGGGTCCCTGGGTTTGATTCCAGGCTGTGGCTGCTGACTCCACCTTCCTGTGGTAATGGTAGGCAGTGGTGATAACTCAAATAGCCGGGGTTCCTGCCACTCACGGTGGCGGGGGGGGGGGGGCTTGGTGCTTTTCCTTCTCTCTGTTTGGTTCTTGCCATGCCAGGTCACAGCGGGCATTTAGAGAGTGAACCTGCTCTACTGGCCTCTTGCTGTCTCTCTGCCTCTGAAATGAAATGAAATAAGATATTATAAAAACAAAATACAATTAAATGAGTATGAATGTAAACTTAATTTACAAAATTAAGTGGCAGTGTATATACTCTTATATTACCGACATGAATGTCAGATGATACAGCTATTCCATGAAACTGTTAAAGTTTAGTAACTTTAGAATATAAGCATGTGATGAGTAAATAACCCAGCAAAGTGCACCCATGAGCACTGAATACATAGAAATGAGCCTTTATATTCACATAAAAGCCTGCACACAAGTGCTCATTTCAGCTTTATTTTTTCAGTTTAATTTTTAGTAACTGTTTAGTTATTAAGGATAAGACACCCTTCAATAAAGGAGTTGTTCAACAAGCTGTGGTAGATCCATACCCTGGAATCCTACTCAGCAATGAAAAAGCATAACTTTTAAAACAAGATTTACTTGTTTTATCTGAAAGTCAGATTTTACAGAAAGAGAAGGAGAAACAGAGAATGTCTTACATTCACTGAGTCATTCCACAATTGACTTCAACAGCCAGAGCTGTGCTGATCTGAAGCTGGAAACTAAGAGCCTCTTCTGGGCCTCTCACTTGGGAACAGGGTCCCAAGGACTTGAGTGTCTCTGCTGCTGTTTTAGGCCATAAGCAGAGAGTGGCAGTAGAAGTGGTGCAGCCAGATCTTGAACCAGCGCCATATGGGATGCCAGTACCATAGGTCTGAGGATTATTCTGTTGTATCACCATGCTGGCTCCAAGGCATAAATTCTGATAGAATCAATAAGCAGAGCTAATTTCCTGGTAATAGTGTTGGTTGAAAAAATACAATTCTAAAAACTTTCAAAGTATACAATTCCAGTAAAATTAACAAAATAATAATAATTGAGAACTGATACCTGATTGCCAAGGATGGGGTAGAAAGGAAGGGAGTTAACTGGTATGTCAAGGAACTTAATGATTGTTTGGTAGTGGTATAGGTCTAATTGTGGTGATGGATGGTTGGCACTTCTACATAATGAAAGTGCATGGAACTCAAGATGCGTGTGCATAAATACTAGGAGACTTGGGGGAATCTGAATAAGATTTGTAGATGGCACCAGGTTAATATTCTGATGTGATATCATGTTAAAATTCTACAGATGTTAAAGTCATGGAGCATTATGTTCACTTGGATATGTCTATTTTTAAGCAATTGTCTGTGAGTCTATAGTTATTTAAAAACAAAAAGCTTACCAATGATAATAAGCAGATGACCTGCTGAAGTTGGCCCACAGGGTTTGGTTTGCTTCATGTTTAACCTCCCTGAATGTGGTTCTCAAATTTCTATTTCTGATTGTTGCCTCTTTCTTGGTCCAGATATCTGTTTGTAATTGTCAGCTATTTAGCTAGCCTTCTATATTTTAGATTCTAGTATTCACAATTAAGTTATTGTCAGCCCAGCTAAGCCTCCCCAACAGCTACTGTCTTCTTTTGTTCTGTGGATCCTGGCTCTGAATGGCCCACACCCAGGTGTCCCTTTGACTTCTTTGGAACAGACCTGTGACAAGATCTTTGTTTCCCTTCCCCAAAATGTCTCTCCTGTTGATTAGTTTTGCTGTGACTGTGGGTTAGTCTTTTTGCATCTAGAATTTCAACCATTTCCAGATTATCATCTACAGTTCCTTCCTGCTATTCCTCCACATTAAGCCATCTCAATCTGACATGAGGCTGTGAGAAGGCATTGCTCTACTCAGACACCCATGAAGAGCATGGCCTGGTTCTTCTGCCTCCCTCGGGGGATTTCTACATCTTTTCCTTAAGTTTTCTGCTCTCACTAATGAATTCATCCACTTCAAACCAGTAAAAGTTGAAGACTTTCCCTTTCTTGCACATTTGCTTCTTGGTATGTTTGCTCAATTTGTCATTGTATATCCAGGTTCCCATATGGATGAGTCAATCTATCAGTCCACAAAATAGCTCCCCATGGAATGAGGGTGGGGCCCACGGGAAGGAGAGGAAAGGGCAACAGTAGTGACTTACATGACGCTCTCCAAAAGAACTTCAAACTTGGCAAGAAGATTTTTGTGTGTGCTGATGTGGAACACAAGGTGGAGATTTATCTAAACAGAGTTGATTTATCTTGGTGATGGAATGTCAAGATCCTGAGGGAAGAAAAGTCAGATCTGGTCCAAAATGATCCCTACACCAATTTTGCCACATTGATTTTGGCTAATATCACAACAATGTCCATCTTCTGTGTCCCACCTCTGCACCACATCATCACAGCGTGTGTGCCTACCTAGTTGTTCTCCACTCACTGTGTCAGGGTTTGCATGCGTAGTAGCTTGCTTACTGAAAGTCTCCAGTGATCTAGGTTCGGGGAGGGATGAACCCTGATGTGCAATCTGACGGAGTCGCTCTTTATTTTGACATTAGCTTTCTTTGTTTCGACTTTATTTTCTTGCAGGTTTATCGCTGTGTTGCTAAAACAAAGAGCAAAAAATTACTAGGAACTTGAGCCTTTCATATTCTACATTTATGATTCTCTTAATGAATATTATCAAAATATGAGATTGTTTTTGAGATGTGAGAATTCTCTATGTTGGAAAATAGTTAAAAATGCTTACATTGGTTATTCACAAAAAAATAGATGAATATAGACAAAGGTTAAAATTAAGAATGAGGGAATGACTCTGATCAACATCATTAATAATTAGAAACATACAAATAAGAGCCACAGTGAGTTATTGCTTCTCATTAGTACAGCTAAATTAAAAAGAGACTACAATACAGAAAAAAATGATCCTTTGGAAAGTCTTTGGTTATTTTCTAAGTAGTTCCTAAAGAATTATAAGTTATTATAACCCTATGTATTTATCCAAGGGAAATGAGAACATAACCTTACAAAATTTATGAATGTTTATAATAGCTTTAATTTTAATAATGGAAGACCAGTAACAACTCAATGTGTCAAGTGAATGGAAAGACAATAAGAAGAGGCTGAACTACGGAAACAGGGATGAATCACACAATCATTATTCTGAGAAAAATAGACACTCAAGACTTGTACTAATTCCATTCTTATAAAATGTAAACTTATATGACCAAATCTACAGTTGCCAGGAATAGAGTAAAGAGGGAGTATTTTGAAGCAGTAATGAGAGATGATCTGTCTAAGTCAATGATTTTATGGGTCTAATCTAATGGTCAGAAATAATTAATATTTACTTAAATGGATTCTACCTAAATATATGTAAATTAACTTCAATAAAGTTCATAAGAAAAGCTATAATTGGTGACAGCTCAAAGTCTAGGCAAGAATTCCCATGGTAGAGAAAAATGAATGAGAGCTGATGGTAGCCCATAGTTGCTCATAAGAGTTGATGGCTCACATGTTTTCATAACTTAATAAGCAATGAATAGTAAATGACATTTTTAAAGATTTATTTTATTTTTATCAGAAAACCAGATATACAGAGGCAAGGAAAGACAGAGGAAGATCTTCCGTCTGTTGATTCACTTCCCAGGTGGCTGCATTGGCTAATACTGAGCCAATCTGAAGCCAGGAGCCAAGAGCCTCCTCTGGGTCTCCCACATGGGTGCAGGGTCCCAAGACTTTGGGACATCCTTGACTGCTTTCCCAGGCCACAAGCAGGGAGCTGGATGGGAAGCAGGGCTGCTGGGATTAGACCAAGTGCCCATATGGGGTCCCAGTGCATGCAAGGCGAGGACTTTAGCTGCTAGGCTAGCATGCCGGACCTAATGACATTTTTTTTTTAAACATTTGTTTTTATTGGAAAGGCAGATCAGATTTACAGAGAATGAGAAAGAGAGAAAGATCTTCCATCTGTTGGTTCACTCTCTAAATGGCCACAGCAGCTGGAGCTCAGTCCATCTGAAGCCAGGAATCAGGACTTCTTCCAGGTCTCCCACACAGTGCAGGGTCCCAAGGTTTTAGGACATCTGCTACTGCTTTCCCAGAAGGGAAGTGGTACAGCTGGGACATGAACTCACACCCATATGGGATCCTCACATTAGCAAGATGAGGATTTAGCCATTGTACCAGACCCATTAGTGACACCTTAGTGGTAGCTTGATATCAGCCATGATGAGTGTGTTTATGCCATGGGCTAGATAAATAACTCAAATTATTGACCACACTGGTTTCCCCATGTATCTATTTTTGATCATCAACTATACTGTACCATACTTTATATTTAATATTTCTGTTTATACTTCTATATTTGCTTCTAGGTAATTTTTTAGTTCTAGGAATTTTCTAGCAAAAAGGGAAATTTAAGAAAGTTGAATGTAATGATAGTCTGAGTAAATACGTAAAAGATAACCTTCCAATTCAATTCTTTTCCTAAATTTTAAAGAGATATATGAGGCAAAAACCCACTCACCAGTGGTGTAAACTTCAGCGTGCACCTCTCCTTTGCTTGGCCGTGGGTTTGTTATTTGTAAAATGCATATTGTTTGCCAAGTGGACTAACACATCCGGATGCTGTGGGGATTCTATAAAAACACCTTTGTGAAAGGACTGTTAATACCTAATTTGATGTTCCCAGAAAGGTTAACTGTCACCCTGAATACATGGCAAACAACTTGAAAACAGAGAAGTCAATAGTAACTCAATCATTTTTTCTGAATGACACAAAACGTGAACATGTAAATACTAATAATCTTTATTTTGAATGAGTAGAAATTTTCAATATTTACCTCTTTCACATTTAGATTGCTTTTGTCTTTCTCTGTGTTACAATAACCCTTCAGCTGTGTAACCCAAAAACTTCTCCATCTTTAAACAGTTTGAAGAACTTCTCAAGCATAGCTCTAAAACTGCATCAAGTTTTCTATCTGAAATTTAAGTAGGTAACAGAAATATTACTGAGGATTCCTTTCAAGAATAAAAGAATTATAAATAAAGCGTAAACATGAGCTTGGCAACGAGGTGTCTTAGGGACTTCCTAAGAAAGGAACAATGCTTCTAGTAGCACAAAGCAAACCACAAGTGAGGTGGAGAAAGGACCATATGGGAACATACTTCTGTTTCACTGAAATCTAAAGACCGAGTCTGGAGGTAAACTGTACTGCCAAATCTTTTGTTGTGGTATAATATTACCCAAAGCAATACTGGCTGTACAAAGACATTTAGGGTTATGGAAACTTGCACCTGAATTCATAGATAGTGATGGTGGAATTTCAAGTCGAAGGATGAAAGGTTTTTTTTTCATGGACTTGCCTGGTGACAGTGACGTTAGAGCGAATGTCCAAGAATCAAGAGAGACTGGCACTTGAGATCTGAAGAGAATAATGATGAGGACAAAACAATCAACATAGGACACAAGTAGTAATCCTCTGTGGAGATTTCCATGAGATGCAGTTCATTGTAAGCTCTGTGTGAATCAGGGCTGTTGGGTTGTAGCAACAGCTAATGAATCGGTAAACAAATGCATCAAGGGTGAAGCTGACTAGTCAGATCCAGTCTGAAAGATTGTACTTAAGCTTCGTAGAACATAGATTGGGAAAACACTATTATATGAGGAATGGAGATATTCAACGTGGAGAGATATGAGGGATGTTTAATGGGAACTGAAGACCATGTCTGTCTGCAAAGCTGCAGAGGCTGGCATTATAGCATAGCAAATTAAGTTGCCATGTGCAGAGCTGGCATCCTGTTTGGACACTGTTTAAACCACCAAAGATATTTGGTCCTTGAATCCATGAAGGCAGCCTGGATGGAGTTCCAAACTCCTGGGTTTGGCCAGGCTCCACTGTGACCTATGCAGCCATCCATGGGGCCTGAACTAACACATAGACAAATCTCTCTCTCTCTCCCTCTCTCTGTGTGACTCTACCTTTCAGATAAACACATAGATCTTAAAAAAAAAAAAAGACAATTTGAAAGTTTTCCGTTGATGTCAGGAAGTCTCATTTTTTTTTCCTGCGAAAGATTCAGTGGTAAAAGGACAACTAAACAATTTTAACATAACTTCAGTATAAGTAAATATAGGATCATGCTAATTTGAAAAAATATGAATTCAAGATACAGAAAAAGTATTGAAATGAGCACACAGTATTCTGCCCTTTGTCTATAAGATGATGATGCTGATTTGTTTTATTGTGATGAGTTGTCATTGATAAATCCACTATTTAATCTCCCTGATTGCAACTTTATGAAGTTTCCTTAGAATGGCATGCGGCCATGGGACTCAAGCCCCCAGGCTTGGCCTCATTGGCATTATTCCAAGAGGATGTAAATATCTTCATTTTCCCTGGAATTAGAACATAGCATGTTTGCTTGAGTA
The DNA here is from genome assembly GCF_030435755.1 of Ochotona princeps. Classification (NCBI taxonomy): domain Eukaryota; kingdom Metazoa; phylum Chordata; class Mammalia; order Lagomorpha; family Ochotonidae; genus Ochotona; species Ochotona princeps. The sequence goes on along the minus strand of NC_080837.1, from coordinate 32,994,142 downwards.
GTTGATCGTTATTAAAACCGCTTTCTCAGAAGGAGAATATTGAGTTATCTTTCACCTATCAATCGCTAAGTTAAAAGAAATTCTCATTATGGATTGATATATTATTTTGGTCTCTGAATCATTGGCTCATGCACTTAGTATACTGTAAATATAGAACAGCTTTCAAGTTGTGATAAACTAGCTTACCTATTGAGCTTAAGCTCTGTGCATTATTGACAACATCATTAAAAGCAGAAACAATATTTCATTAATTTTAAGGATAGGTGGCGTGTTGAAATTCATTGGCATGATTCAGATCAAAAGTAGAAAGTCTGCTCCAGTTTTCTAATTCTACTTTGTGAAAAATAAACATTATCGCATATTTATTTACTACAGGCTGAGAGAATTGGTTTCTGCAGAAAGTTGACTCTATTTTGCAGTAATTTTAAAGAAGTGACAATGAAACACAGTCATGTTGGTAATGTAATTGCTGGACTTGAGTTAGGCCTATTGAGGGATTCCTTTAGTCACTCAGTCACTTTCATTTGTGTGTGTCTGCCAGGGATTAGGCAATAATAAAGCAAAGTACATAAATGTTACTGAATTTACATACAAGGACGTAAGGCTCCACAATGTGTCTGTAGCATCAGATTTATTAAGTATATAATCAGCCAAAATGTCATTGAAGAACATCAGTGTCTCCAAAGATGAAGTCTTGAGACAGACTTTGCAGAAAACTTCTATCCACACGTATCACCAGGAACGTTCCAGTGGAAAACTTAAGGACTATGCCACATTTCTCCAGCAACATCACTGTGCTCCAGAAAGCCTCAGCCAGATCAGCACTACCGTATGCTGGAACCATGTAAATAGGCACTGTGGATTTCCTGGAATCCACATGCTTCACACTCACAACTGTGAGGCGTTTTTGCTTCTTTGGCCTAGATTGTCATGAAAAATATTGTGCCACAAAAGGCATTTTGAGGTGAGAAGTGTTGGAAATATTTGATGTAGGAAATGGGACTATGTAGCAGGAGACAAAGGCACTGGCAATCCTCAGAAGGAATTAAAAGGAACTTGTTAATGACTAGTATTCCACAGAGCTAGAAATCTACCAGACAACACTGAAACAGATCAGAAGACTTCTTCAAAAGCGAAGACAGAAAGCGTGACAGAATTACCAATGAGTTCAAGCACAGTAAGAGAGGAGATCTTCACCACTGAGAAGGTTGTGATATGCTTTATGCTAAAAGTTCAGAAAGTAAAATAAAGTGACACAATTACACATTCTAAAAAGATAAGCAAAACATCTCAGAAAGAGAAAACTTCAGAGTAATATGCGTGGTTCATTTGATAATAGCTCTTATGATGTGAAATGATACTAGTACTAAATATCTTTAAAAATTTAACCTATCTTGAGAAGACAGAAATTTTGCAAGTTTCAGTGTGTGTGTACAAGAAATAGGAAAAAACCAAATGTTGTATTTTGAAAATCCAAAAGGTAATTCTTTTTTTTTTAAAGATTTATTTATTTTTATTACAAAGTCAGATATACAGAGAGGAGAGACAGAGAGGAAGATCTTCCGTCCAATGTTTTACTCCCCAAGTGAGCTGCAACGGCCGATGCACACCGATCCGATGCCGGGAACCTGGAACCTCTTCCGGGTCTCCCACACAGGTGCAGGGTCCTAATGCAATGGGCCATCCTTGACTGCCTTCCCAGGCCACAGGCAGGGAGCTGGATGGGAAGTGGAGCTGCCGGGATTAGAACCGGCACTCATATGGGATCCCGGGGCTTTCAAGGCGAGGACTTTAACTGCTAGGCCACGTTGCCGGGCCCAACTCCGTAACTTTAAACTTATGATTTGAACTTGTGTAAAAAATTTGAATTATCTTGGGTCTGGTGTTGTGACTCAACAGTCTCATCCTCCTCCTTCAAACACTGGCATTCCATATGTGCACTGGTTTGCATCCCGGCTGCTCCAGATCCCACCCAGTTCCCTGCTTTTGGCCTGGGAGAACAGGGAAGGACGGCCTGAGGCCTTACACCACATGGACACTTTTTTTTGACATTGTATTTTTTTATTCATGATTTTGTTTTACTTTAAATTTTACTTTTTAGCATAATAAATAATAAAATATTATGGATATAATTTTGTGACTGTTATTACACAGATAGATATGTTTTGAAATCTCAGCACTTAAAAAAAAACACATCATTCCACTCTCTTCTGGCATGCATGTTTTCTGATTTGAAATTCTCCATAATTTTAAATGTTAGTCTCTTATGAATAGTATTTCATTTCTTTCTGATGATTTTTGCTAAATCTTCATTTTAAGAAGTTTGGTTTTGATGTGTCTCGGCATGGAGCTATTCAAATTTTCTTGAGCTTTTCGAAGGTGTAAGCATGCATCCTCTAGCGAACTTGGGAAGTTTTTAGACCTAATTTTTTCAAATATTGTTCCATAAGGTGGCACCAATATTAGTTGCCATTATCCCATAGATTTCTCTGTTGATATTTTAAAACTTATTTTCTCATTGTTTATATTTACCTTTTAAATTTGTTTCTTTAAATTTTTTAATTCTTTCCGGTCTTTTGAGAAAGCTTTTTTTTTTAATTATGGGATTTTTTTAGTTGTAAATTTGTCATTTGGGTCTCATCATCTTCAGTTCATTGCTTATAGGGTCTAATTTTGTATTTGTTTCAAGAGTGTTGTTCTTACTTCCTGGAGTATTTTTGTATTAGCTGTTTGTAGTCCTTCTCAGGTCACATCTGTGTGCTATCTGCAAGGTTGTCCTCTCCCAAGCAACTGGAGGTATTCCTGGTTCTTCACACACTGATAGAATTGATACTACATTCTACATTTAAATATTCTGTTGTAAGACTTTGAATCTAATAAAAATGCTATTAAAATGTTAATCTTTTTGCTTTATCAAGCAACTGACCCACTTAGGTTCAGATTACAAAGTCAGGTGAAATGTCTTCTGTGGCTTGTTTTAGTGAATTGAATCTTGCCTGGTGTACATTGCCTGATGACCAGTCTGGGACCTGGGTGATGATGTGATTTTTTAGTTCAGTTGTCAAGGTCTTTAATATGACTTGTTGACTTGTAGTAAGACCAGGTACACATCTTGAGGGTTTCTCTATGAGTTTATAAACAATATATGAAAAATTTCTGCACCGTCTCCTGAGGACTTCTCTTTTGATTTTTTGCTTTATTTGAGAAGCATATGCACACACATAGACACAAACACATATGAAGCGTTCATCTGCCAGTCATTCCCCAGATAATTGCAGTGGTCAGGAACGGGACAGACCATAGTCATGAAGCAGGAACTCAATCCAGTTCTCCCATGTGGGTGAGGACAGCAACAGAACAGGGTGGCATCACATCAGTTGAAGTCAGAATCAAGAGCAGAGCGAGGACTGGAACTCAGGCACACTAACAGTCGTACTTCTGGGCCTTTTGCTGTAGAGGGACAGCCTTTGTTTTTAAGGGAAAGTGGCCTTTTAGATGAAAAACAAGTGTTATTTCAAGAGCACATTGATCGTATGCCTTAGAATCTATATAAAATCAAAGGGAGGGAAAAAGATCATGAGATGAGCGAAAATGAGATGAATATGACAGTCTTACTGAATAGATGCTCATCATCTAATCACTGCAGATGGATTTTCTAACTAGATACTGTTAATTTTATTTTACACATGGAAATAAGGAAATTATAGGGACTTTAGTGCCTATTCATACATTTATTCTGAAAAAAAGGGAAAAAAAGAGGCTACTAGTCAGGAACCCCTTCTCACCATGTCACCTCCTTCTAATACTTCAATGGATGTGTAGACAGCTCATGCAAAAACCCATTTTGAGAGCAATACTTTCCCATTATTTTCTTTTTTCACGTTTGATACACCTCTTTTCAGTGCTAATGCTGACTGTGATGACATTGTAACTGTTTAGTGTTTTACGAGGCTGTCCTTGTGGCCTGAGGAATAGTTGGAATGTTTGTGCACATTTGCAAGCTTATGGAGAAGTGCTAAAGATTTTTGGCTTGGATTTTGATGTAGAGAACAATGAGCCTCCATCATAGACAAATATAAAAGAGAATTGATGTTGCCAGAAAAGCCGGACAAGCCAAAACATGCTTTGTTACCTGATACATGGGCAGCTGACTGTGGGACAAAGAACTAAAGATTTTGTAGTCCTTGTCCATTATGTATGATAACATAAACTAGAATGTAAAAGAATACAAGGAAGAAAAGATTAATGTCCTAATGATAGACAACCTTATGGGTAAGTGTAGGTTAACTGGGAAAGAAAACTCACAAATTAACTCCAAGTATCACTTTCATTCTTTTAAAAAATATGTTTTTTTCAATTGGAAAGTCAGATTAACAGAGAGGAGAGACAAAGATCTTTCATCTGTTGGTCCACTCCCCAAGTGGCTGCAATGGCCATAGCTGAGCCAATCCAAAGCCAGGAACCTCCTCTCGATCTCCCACATAATGCAGGATTCCATGCCTCTAGGCCGTCCTCTACAGCTTTCCCAGGTCACAAGCAGGGAGCTAGATGGGAAGTAGAGCTGCCAGGACATGAGCCAGCATGCCATATGGGATCCCAACACTTGCAAGGCAAAGATTTAGCATTTGGGCTGTCGCACTGGGCCCAACACTTTTGTTCTTTTTTTTTTTCAATGAAAAATATTTTTATTAATGTAAAGTGAGCAAATTTTATCTATTTTATAGAAGAAATCCAAGGAGATAGTCATAGTTCCCTCCCTCTCTCCCACAATCTCCTGGTCTTCCTCTTTCTTTTCTTCTCCCTTTGTTTTTGAATTAATATCATTTTCATTCAGTTAACAATCACAAATTCAATTGTAACATTATTACCAAAAATGTGTCCCCCAGAGTTACATTTCACAGTATAGTCATACTTTCCTGTTGCTTAATCCTTCTGGTGACCTTGTGTGGAAATGTGGTACATTTTATCATCCACATTTGATAATGTAAATGCAAGGTCACAGATACTGCATAGCCTTGTGTAGTAGGAGCAGGTCTTGAACAAGTGAAGGGTGTTTCCATTTCCTTGCTTCTCACGCAGCTCTCCTTCACTCTTATAACACTTCCAGGCCCATCATTTCAATATGAGACTACAGTGAAATCCTTTCTTGATTTTGCCTTTGCTTCGGCACCTTGTGTTTATTCTCACTCTTTCTTGCTGGAACAAATCTTCTGGTGTTACATTACTGAGTTTTTCATGGGTTAGCCAAGGTCTCTTCTTTTTATGCTTTACATTTTTAGTCTGTGATTTCTAGCTCCTCTTATTACTTTAACCATGAAATAAATGAAGGCCTGGTAATTTTTATTGTAGAGGTGGTTTAAGCCTCTTTAAGATCTAGAAAGTTCTTAGCATTGGTGTCCAAACATTATCTTAACAATGCATGCATTTCTTACTTTGCTGATTTACTTTAAAAAAATCTTCATTGAGAGACTAGTGTTGCAGAGTGAGAATGCAACAGGCCAAAAGCTAAAAAAAAAGGAAAAACATGATTAATGTGACTGGACTGTTGAGAGGGTAAGCTAACAAAACTTGATATGCAATATGTCAGAGAGTGCTAAGTCTCTTAAAAGAAATGTATAAATGAGTGCATTTCAGGCTAATTAGAAACCTACAGTAAATTAGATGGTGAATATAAATATAATTTAGGGATTTTGAGTGCAATAAATGCAAACTCACAAACTTGGGAAAATCAGCTGCTGTAATTATTACTCATATTCACCAGTATCTAATTGCTTCCTGGGCACCGAGTATCCTCAGTTCCTCCAGCCCTTGCAATTGAAAGGCTACATGACAGAGTTCATCCAATGAGTTGTGAGAAGTGATGTGTGTCTTTGGCTGAATTGTGTCTTGCTAGTGCAAGACCTTTTAGTGATCTCTACCTCAGACTTACCGGTTAAGGTGTTCCTGAGCGTTAAAGGGTGAATTTGTAGGACAATGTAGATTTCATCATGCTGGGCTTCTGTCCTGTCCTGAAGAACAGTTGCCCAGAACCTACATGACGGGGAGACAGTATTTGGTAGGTCTCTGGTACTTGGGAATTGTTTTTTGCCGGAGCCCAACTTAGCCTATACATACTCAGTTGTCATCTCCTGGAGCTTATCATTTTACCATGTTGGTGGGGTGGGAGATCTTTGCCAGCATGTCCTCAAAGTTCTCAGAGTACCCCATGATTTATGCTCCCACTTCCACCACTGACGTTCGAGAGTTTGGTACCTCTTTTGATTTTGGTTCACTCTTTTTATGTGAGACATGTATTTAGCTTTACACACACACGCACACACACACACGCACACACACACACATTTCCTCAACAATACATCAGCATGAAAATGTAGACCTGGATTTGGTTGCTTTGTCTTACCCTTGTGCCCAGTAACATTTATATTTATTTATATTGAAAAATACAGGTGCCTGCAGTTTGGTGTTGAGTATTGTATCTGCTTCACATAGAGAGGACTAATCCACTGACTTCAGTTGGTTTCACAGCCTTCTATTTCATACCTATCTATCACTACTGCCAGGGAGACCAAGGTCCTCTCTGACTGGTTTTATAGAGTTCTGCTCTTTTTTATGTTCTGTCCACTTGTGTCACACCCAGAGTCTTCTTTCCATACCCCCAACACATTATATAGTCTTTCTTTTCTGGGCTTTAAGTGTGCTTCAGGTTGTCACTGCAATCATCACACTTTCTTTTTTACTGATCAATAGAATTACATTATCAGTTCCCTTTAGCACTTCTTATTTTGTGAGAGTTCCTCCCATTGTGCTAAATTTGTGCTCCAGCCCCCGAAAGATTCTATGTTTTCTGTTCTATTATGATTTAGTTTTCCTGAAATCAACATCCATCAGGTATAGATCTATGTCAAAATAATCATGTTTGCCCAATATTATTGCTTTACCTAGAGAAACACATTCATGCAATCCTGGAAAGAAAGCAAGCCATATTGGGCTCAAGTGACATAAAGGAGCATAACTTTGCCTTTCAAGACTGGTTTTGAGTGATTAAGTAAATTCCAGAATCTTCCTGGATGAGCTTTCTGCATTGTTAGAGTTATCCTAGGAAGTCTGATAAAAGTGATTTAAAACATTTAATATTCTCGGCTCACTGATTGAGAAGTCTTATTTTAGATATATTAATACAGCCATAAATGAGCAGCCCAAATATAGCTACTGTAATTCCCTGAGCCCGTACTTTTAATGAACTAACAATTAATATAAGGGCACATTCTCATCACAAAGCTCTGTTCATAAGTGCTTAAGTTGAGTTTATGGCCTATTGATTGGATGAGGGAAGCTAATTGAAATTAATTATATGTGTAGACAATTTACAAACTGTGCAAAATAAAATGCATGTGGAAAAGCATAACTCTGTAGGTCTTATGGCAAAAATGTTGAAACTTCTCTATTACCTGTATTTAACAGTGTTTCCATGTTAAACTTGCAGACGATTATGAACAGTTTTAGTGTTCAAGGCAGAAGAATCAGCTTCTAGATTTCTCCCATATGAAATGCTTCTTACCACATGAAATCAAATTTTCTTCCCAAAAGCACATGCTAAGTATAGATAATATTCATTCATCATCCAACCCACATTTATATCATAGCCATGTATCAGGCATATGTGTAACATAAGAGAAAATAAGAGGTTCTTCACTCAGGATCTAAAAATCTAGGAGAAAGACAGATTTGTAAGGATCACACCACAATATGAAACCATGTATCATTATAAATGCTAACAAAACATTACAAAGGAACATAAGAGTAACGAACACTAAAAAAGATAGGATTTTAAACAGCAGGTCATGTTTCAGTTAGCATTGTTGGCTTGTTAATCAGATCAAGAAAAGGGCAGGAGAAAGAGATTCCTGTCTGCAGCGTTTCATTTTTATATACACATAAGCACACATGCAAAACACAAGGCATGTTGGCACCTGTTATTGAATGTGTCGGTAAATAAAAGGCTGTCCCTGTGAAGTGCATGGTTGGAGTGGATTGTTTCACACAGACTGTGATTCTGTTGTGCTGCTGTTCAGGGTACAGGGCTGTTGGCAAAGATTCTTAGATCACAGGGAATAGCAGGTGGTCTACTCATAAAAGGTCAGAATTGACAGAGGTCATCCAGGGTCTTTGTACTGAAAACCCATGTTTATAACTTAGCTTCTATATCCCAGAAAGGGAAATCACTTTTCCAGTGACATTTGTTAATAGAAGCAGGCATAGTAAGTAATGACAGTGTTTGCTGTAATATATTGTAGGAAAATCAATAACTTAAAATTTTTAAAGTTTTTGTATGTGATTATTTGGTTTTTTTATACCTAACAAAGATTTTAAAAGGAATACTATCTGGCCCCTAACCTGAAAGAGATTTCCAAGTGATGATTTTGGGATTTCTGGATTGTTCTATCTCATTTCCTTTAGTTCTTCAATATTTTTGTGACTCATTAGATAAAAAAAGAACATCACTGTCTTAATACATTATTGCAAATACTTTGCAAAAATGAATACAATGGAAATATTGCTCATGAGAAATTATTAAATTATTAATGGCAAACAAGACCTATAGCTCTTCAAATAATAATAGTAAAAATGCACAGAGAATTTTTGAAACCAGATTAAGGGACCACAACACCCCTCCCTTCCCTCAACACTTCACTCACCATCCAATAAATGTTATGGGGTTTAGGAAGAAAGGTGGTGGGCATATGGTTTGAGTAATTCTTCATTTATGATAAAAATGACACTGATTATAAAAAAGATTCTTTTTTAAAATTATCTATTTTTATTGGAAAGGTAGACTAATAGAGAGAAGGGGAGACTGAGAAAGATGTTCCATCCATGTTTCACTCCCAAAGTGGCTGCAATGGCCAGAGCTGAGCTGAAGACAGGAAATTCTTCTGAATCCTGAGTGTGGAGTCCAAAGGCTTTGGGCTGTCCTCGACTGCTTTCCCAGGCCACAAGCAGAAAGCTGGATGGGAAGTGGAGCAGCTTGGATAAGAACTGGTGCCAAAAGCTGATTCTAAGATACCAGAAAAATGTTTTTTCTTTTAAAAACTTGTGATATCTTATTCCATAATATGCTGAAGTATAAGTCAATTATACATGCAAATATCAACATGGATGATTCACAGACAATGTAGAAACATGTCCCCAAAACAGATACTGGAAGAGCCTACATGAGTCAGAAACAGGTGAAATCCATGACATAACAAAGGTTAGAAAAAGCAGAGCAGGTTTGAGGTAGAGAACATAGAGCCTCCATTCGGGAACACACAGAGACAGCATCTTGTGTTGCACTCCTGCTCGAATCAGGTGCTATGGACTTAAGCAGGAATATTGTTTTTATCATACATTATCTAGTTACTTAAATTTTTTTTAAATTTTTCACTATACAGTTCCATGGGATCAGGGATTTCTCCTTCCACCACTCCAATCCTTCCTCTCCCTCCGCTGATTCCCCCTATGTTATAACAACAGTATAGTCCTTCAGCAACAGTCACAATTCCTTCATCCTTCTATGTAAGTGCATCCTGACATTGTAGGTATAGCCAATGGCAGAAAGTCCAGCATCCTATTGTCAGGATATATTTAACAGTTTCATTGGGTATCCATCTTTTATTTGGGGGTAGAGATGCATACGGCAGTGAATCTTCACTTCAGGGTATGCTTGCCTCCATTACATAGTTCCTCTAGATGCATGTGTGTATATACATGTTTTTTAAAAGGTTTCATTTACTTATTTGAAAGAGTTACACAAAGAGGAGGAGACATACACATGTGTGCACACACATACACACACACCCCCTTCCATCTGTTACTTCACTCCTCTGATGGCTACAACGGGGAGATTGTTTCACGCTGAGACAGAGTCAGGAGTTTCATCATGTTGTCCTACCTGGCTTCAGGGGGCTAGGTGTGTGGGCCATCCTCCGTTGCTTTTCCCAGGCCATTAGCAGAGAGTTGAATTGGAAGTGAAACTGCTGGGACACAAGCAGCACTTACAAAATGATTGTCAGTAGCACTGTGGAGTCTTCACCCACTGTACCATAGTAACACTTGTCCATGTTTTACTTTTTTAAGACTTATTGGCATGTTTGAAAGCCAGAGAGAGAGAGAGATCAATCTTTAATCAGCTGGTTCTCACCCCAAAGGCTGCAACCACCACAGCTGGGCAGATCTGAAGGCAGAAGCCTGGAACTCCATCTGGGACTGTCATACCCAAGCCCTCTTCTGTTGCTTTTCCAAGCTCACAAACAGGGTGCTGGGTTGGAAGTAGAGAAGCTTGGACTTAAGGGGTACTTATATGGGATATCAGTGTCAGGTGTGGCAGTTTAACCCACACTGCAAGAATGCTGGCCCTAAGATGGTATACTTGGTTTTCAATCTATTGCATTATTTCACAGGAAGCCTCAACTCCAACTCTATTACATTACCTCCTGATAGAACTTAGACTCGTTATCTTTTTTCTTTTTTTTTTTCAGAAAAAAGCAGCAATTAAGTAACAATTGCTGATATTTTCTTTAGTCGATAAGCATATTATAGGGTTTCTGTATCTAAGAGATAGCTGTAAGTCAGGAAATGAAAAAGGAGACATTCTTAACTGGTTCCTTTTGAAATGCTGCTGTTTCTAAGAACTACCTTTATGTGTTTTATTTTCTTAGTGCCAGGCATGGTGATTCTACTTCTTAACCAGTGATGTACACTAAAATTTGGAAGAAAGATAGACAATAGGGGTGTGCATGTGTGTATATGTATATATATATACGTGTGTGTATGTATATCTGATGTATCCTATGCATTATATATCATTTCTAATACATACTACAGAGATATGTGTATTACTAGCATATACTTTCTTTCTGAGAGAATCTTGGATATAATATCCAGATTCAGAGAAATAGCACGTAGGAATCTGCATTGGGTATTGAAATTAGAGTCTCTTGCATGAGAATGGAAGCTGAGACCAGTGTTGTGGCATAGTGATTGAAGCCTCTGCCTGCAATGCTGGCATCCCTCCGTGGGGGATGGGGTGTAATTCCCAATTGCTTCACTTAGCTCCCTACTAATTGGCTGGAAAGAGAAGCAGAAGACCCAAGTGTTTGAACTCCTGCTACCCACGTGGGAGACCCAGACAAAGCTCCTTGCTTCTGCCTGGCTAAGCCTTGGTGATCATAGCCCCCTAGGGAGTGAGCTTGCAGATGGAACAGTTCTTTGTCATTCTATCTCTCCTCTCTCAGTTACTGTTTAATAAACAATCTTTTAATAACAACAACGACGACAGTGGAAGGCACAGTCAGGACCGAAGCCAGTTTCTGAGGAAACCAAAAGCAATATGGGTAGAGAATCAGTGAGGCAGGGTGGGTAGACAGAACCGCTGATGGAAGAAAAAGGACAATGCAATAACCAAGAAGAAAGGATTTGCAGCAGAAAGTAGAAAGTCAAGGAGTTGCGTCACATCCTCGCTGCTTTCCAATCGTTCCAACATTCCTATGAACCTTGGCACTTGATAGGAAAGTGCTGTGGAATGAGCAGATCATATGAATATATGCTCATTGCTGGCGTTTTAAACTAGCAAGAACTTTTTAAAAAAGTATTTATTTGGAAGAGAGAGAGAGAGAGATCTTCTATCCTGCTTCACTCCCTAAATGGCTCCATTGGCTGGGCCAAGCTAAAGGCAAGTCTCAGCATCTCCCTCTGGGTTCTGATGCTTAGGTAACAGGGGCCGACTGTCCTGGCACATTAGCATTAAGTTGGGTCAGAAAGGACACAACCAGGACTTGAACCAGCACTGCAGTATGAGGTGCTGGCACTGTCAGCAGTGGGTTAGCTTGTTTTGCTACAATGGCGGTTGCAGGAAGAGCTTTTCAGCCTCTTACTGTTGTTGAGGAGGCCGTCTTTTAAATGCATCAGAATTTGGAGTATTTTACTTCATAAGAATTTTTTTCTGAAGATTTTCTCTCCAGAAATTCTTTGGTTTAGGGCTATTAAAATGTATGTCTTAGAAAAAGAAAGAGAAAATGTTACTGTAGTACCTGGTCCCCGAGATTTCAGGAGAACATGCTAAAAACAGTGCTTTATAACATGGGTGAAATCCCAAATATAAAAGAAAAGAAAAGAAAAGAAAAGAAAAGAAAAGAAAAGAAAGAAAATGCCACAGTCCAAAACTAAACTGAAAAAAAAAAGCAAAAGACACAAAGCAATGCTTTGTAGCTGCAGTAAGTACTGAATTGGCAACCCCAGAGTAGTTGCTAGGATAGGTACAGCTCAGTATTCAGAAAGAGTAGGTACAGATATAACCTTTGCCTGGGTAAGTATCAATGCGAAATGAAGGAGAAGTCTTGAAATGTAGGAAAATTGCAAAAGCTTGGAGAAAGGGGATTTTCTCTGAATATATTAAATTAAGGCCATCAGAATTTCCTGAGGGTGGAATAGTAATTTGCTGAGAATTTCATAAAAAGAATTCCAAGCTCCTAATAAAATTTATCTAAGAAATATAAAGTGGTGGTGGGGGGCTGCTGATTCTGCTGTACAGTGCTTTGGCGATGAAGAGAAGATGATCAGGAAAACTCAGTGGTTTCATTATTATTGACTTCCCTGGAGTTGCTTCAGTCCCACATCTAATGTATTCTTTGAAGCAATTAGGTCAGAGGATTAGAAAAGCTAGATTTTCTCATTACAAGGCTATTCCAGATCTCCTGACATTATGCAGTGCAGATGGAAAAAAGTAAATAAAAAGTAAGTGTGTGGGGGGTAAATCAAATGCATCCTCTTGAGTCAAATGATATCATTGAAATGATGGATAAAATGTGTAACCGATGGATACAGATGGTACTATTTATAATACTAGTGGTACCCTCCATGATGAAAGCAAGACCATAGGATAAGACATGTCCAGGAAATGTATAGTCATGAGTAGAATAGGAAGTGTGAATTTAGGACTTAGTGCTTTATTCAAAATTTTATATATTTTGTCCTTCACCAGCACATCTTTCTGAATAAAAGAGTGAGTGGATTAAGGAGTCAATGAATGTAAAACATGCCACACTGCACTGCTTTTCAAAATCTCGGTAAGTTACTGTTTTTTTTTTTTTTTGTGGTTTTTAAAGGTATTGGATTTTAGCATTACTGTTTTTAAAGAGTTAAGTTATATGATGAATGTATGAGTCTTCAACAGTTGTCTGATTAAGCTTAACGCCTGAATTTATTAAGGAAAACATCTGCTTGTTGTCTACTTGCACATAATAAATATAGTCCTCAGAATCATCCAAAAATATTACATCTCACAATTGTGTGCCATATATTTGCAACCATCTATAGAAAAATCATATTTTGTTTTACTTATTTCATGAATGTAAGTCTATTTGGAGCAAAACGAAATAAATTGAGTTGTTGCCCTGAGAACCATATCTTTTCCTATGAAAAGCTAGTCAACTCTAGATCTATGTTGAAAAAAAAACATTCTCTCTGTCCTAGTGAGGAGGGCTGGTGGGAATGGGTTCCATTTTATATTGTGATAGTAAAGGGCTAGGAATGCATCGTTTTCCCCCTTAACTATGGGCATGTATGGCTTTTATCAGTTGGAACCACAGCCGTAACATTATTAAAACGTGGCTTTTGTATTTCATTAAGAGCTCAGCAATTAGATTTGCATTTTTGATGCACTATAATTGTAATAGTGTGACATTATTCAGGAGATAATGTTCATTGATCATTTATAATGCAACTACTCATACCATGAATCAAGTATAAATCAACACCTTTAAAAAATTTTTACATTCAGTCAGGTGCTTTGTTTTTAGATTGATAATATGTTCACAGTTTAATCTTCAGCTGTCAGAAATTTGGATATAATTTTCATCTACTTCATTATCACAGATTTCATGAAAAGTGTTTTAGGAGTAAACCAAATATGACAAGGGTAGGACAAGGGAAGAGTTTTGTTTTACTAATATGAAATTATGTTTTAATGATTAAGTGAAAAAATTAACATTCAGGCATAGAATGGAGATCAGGGAACCCGTTATTTTTAGTCAGGGAAAGAGGGTACATGGCCACATCTCCTGACAATGTCAGCGTAAGTAGACACTGACTATTTGATTGCATTAAATGAGATTCTTTTATTCCTAATTCACTCTTTGAATTCCATAGTCCATAACTAACACAGATAGCATACTCAGAATCTAATCATATACTTTTCTAGGTTTTAAAATTTGTATTATAAAAAATGTCAAAATATATAATCTCAAACTTTCAGGAAAGAATAGAGGAAAATGTTTTTAGCATCGTATCTATGAACTACAGTTAATCTGTTCTCTTCATATTAAAATAAATAACTGGAAAAGTAAAACACAGGAAAACAAAATCATCTGGCAAATGAGTATCACAGAATAGGAGTTAGGAGTTCACTGGGTTGCATCTTGGCATCAAGCACACAAGGCACTGACTCCTCAAGCTAGTCAAACTCTGCACAAATGAGGAAAGAGGAATAGCAACAGCCAAAAATGAGATGGGGCGGGCACATGTGGGGTATTCTGGAGGTTTTGATTCTTGAGGTTGTGTTCCCTTGACATCTGGAGCAGCAAACTTGAACTTTGTCAAATTTTTCTTTTCCCCCATAGTATTCACTTTCCATGAATGGTTGAAGAGAGCTCAGTTTCAAGCATTTTTTTGCAGCAAAGTGAACATTTTAGAAAGTGTCATGATTGCAGTGATTTCCTACTGTGCTGGTTTCTCTAAGTTAGAGCTAAGGTTTCATGATGCTGGGTTAGTATGGCCTGGCCAAATGTGTATGAGATGTGGAAGAAAGAAGAGACACAGCAGTCATCACACTGAAGGTTAGCGCAGCATGACTGGTACCAACCAAACTCGCATATGTTGCTGCGGATTCTCAGCTGGCTGAACAAGAATAGCAGTCAGGCCTGGAGCTCTTGCAGGAGTAGAAGTGGCATGTGGGGAAAGGGCACCAACTTCAGATTTCTTCCTTCAGTACGGCTGTGTAAAAACACAGGTTTTATTCTGACTTCTTGGATTCAGTGTGTCCCACTTTCTTCCCCTTACTAACTGTGCTGACCATTGAAACTCTAGGGCCCTAAGAGATATGATAAGAGCTTTCTGGTTTTTTTTGTTTGTTTGTTTTTTGTTTTTTTTGTTTTCCACACTGTATAATTCCTTGTCTTCATAACTCCCAGTGATTTGGCTTCCTGAGTATATGCTTGCCAATGCAATCCTAGAGACTGAGTCCCAGACCAGGGATTTTCCCTCAGCTGGTTATCATGAGTTATATATTTGCCTCTCTGTGACTTTGAGGTGACATGGTTCTGTGGCCGGAAGGGTTAATCTTAGTTTGTGTGCACATGTTCTCTCTTTAAAAACACAGGTCACAGACTCACAACATACACAGAATTTGTGGAAAGAAAACCATAAGATCTCTGCTGGTTATGGTCTGACTCTCTGCCACACTCAGGTCACTGCCTTTGTTTTCTAATCCTCAAGTAGACATGTTTGTGTACAAAAGTCAGCAGTTTTTGTCATCAAAGCAAGATGGAAGGGAAAAAAGCTCCTTAAACTTGGGTGGCTATTAAAGAATTTTTTCTTCTCCAGAAATTACCTCTCTTTTCCTACCATCTGACACTTGATCACTCACTCCCTGGAGACTCTTCTGGGAAGACAGAAGTAATCTCCTTCACAAGCTTTCTGTTTTCTCAATTCTTTGAGTAAATTTGATGCTCCTGTATCAACTGTAGTTTGACGCCATGTTGCACGTTATTTAAACAGGGACAGGTGCTGTGGGAGTAGACAGAGGGCCTAGTGGCCCTTCTGAGAAGCTCCACACCAGAGTATTAGTAACTTGTGTTTCCCACAATGCAGACTGCTTAACGGTGCATTCTTCAGGAAATACTAGAGTCACAAATACCCCTCTTGCTTTCTGAGACAGGTGATGGTGGGTAAAGTGATCGTTTAGTGGAATACTGGAGTACTAGAAGTGGCAGGTGAAGAAAAGGGAGTGTGCTGGTGCTTCTCCTTGCGCTCTTTTAGGGGCATAATTTACCCTTCTTCTATTTTGTGTCCCAGGAAAGCGATGCCTGGGACAATGATTTGGGGCTGGCTTATCCTCTCGGTTTCAGTGGGGTCTCGTGATGGAAGATCCCCACAATACCAGAAAGCACATAACATTTCATTTTTAGAAGTGGCATTTTTGATGCTATGTTCAATGTTACTTAACATTTGCTACCATAACACATGGCATTTGACAGGATGCTGTTTCAACCTCTTGCAGAGTCTCCCCTCTTCTACCAGCAGCCTCTCCAACTGGCTTATGGCTCTGCTTGTATCCAGGGATATGAATCCCTTACCCCTTCAGACCTATCCTGGAGGACAACTTCCTTTGCTGTTAGGTCCTATGTGCTTTGCCATCTGTTTTTCATCCTCCTTGCCTTGCCCACACCACCATATAAATGTTAAATTATCTTTAATTATCTTTTGAATGTACAATTTATGTTATACCAGGTCTGTGAGAGAAAAGAACAAATGTTATCTATAACCATCGGATCACTTTAGAGTATATTGTATATGTTATTTAATATACACAATTTAATTATTACTTAATGTTATTTCAATTATAGCAAATAGCCTACATAGTATGAATTAGCAACCCTAATTTATATAAGAAAAAATGAAATGAATCAGAATATCAAAAATATTAAATATCTTGAGATCACACCTTTGAAGCCAGTAGACATTAGATTTGGACCTAGTTATTCAAAATCCACATACTTTTAAAATCATACTATATTATTAAGATGAAATGAGTGATTAATAACTGGAAATGGGTTAAAAGATCAGAATCCCACTGGCAATAACATTTCCTTGATAATAAGACAAGTATGTACTGAAATACTTAAAAATCTGACTATAGGAGTGAAAGAGGTCAGGTAAGTGTAGATAGAAGAGACCACAGAGACAAGGAACATAGCTGCCATTTCAGAAACCAACTTTGTTCGCTCGTCAATTCTATCCTGAGTATAAAGAATATACAATTGCTCTCAATCGACAGTATCATAGAGTTATAGCCCCTGACCCAGTGAAGCATGCTTGAATTGTGTTAGAGCTGTGTGCTTCCAAGCAGGTCTCTTAGCTGCTCACTATTCATGTACCTTAAAAAATACAATTTTAGGAACAATAGCAACAATACTTATTTGCTGTGTTCTCTGCACAGCAGTATACATTGCTATACAGCAGTAGACACAGTAGTACATTGCAACGCATATTTATATTGTAACTTCAAGTTCCACTTATATAAGTTATACAACTTCAAGTTGCATATTTTCTTTATTTCTTAGCATGTTTCCTGGACATATATGTTTCCCTTAGTGCTCTGACACTCCATGAAAGCCCAGAGAATCTGAGAACACCCAATAGAGTATGCACATATCCCCACATCAGCAAAGGAAATGTTGAGTTTATTAGGTTATAAAATTCAGGGACAAGGTACAAAATACCAACTAACATATGTAAGAATGTCCAAATTGCAAGAATTTCCATGCCAGCAATTCATTTATTTTTGGAAAAATCCAACAGTTGGGTATCCTAAAAGGCCTGATCAGCCTTTGAATGACTGATATGAGGAATAAAAAGAGAAGATACAGGACATAACAGTAGTATAAATATAGTACATAGCATGAAGCTATTGGAATTTCATGATCAAAAGGATGAAAGTGAATGGGTGTTTCATCAATTTGAAGGACACCATTTGCCAATTCTCATAATATATTTATTTCATTTAAGTGTGATATTTGCCCCTGAACTTTACTGGAAATATTTTCAACAGCATCTCATAGTAGTGATAGAATGGAGTGTTTAACACAGAAGAAAGTCTTTGCCCACGGGGCCAATATCACAAGGATGAAAGATTTTGATTAAAAAACATATAGTGAGGAGTATAGCTGTAATGTTCGGGTGTGATATCTGGATTTTGTAATGAAACACAGCAGGTAGGATGTGGATTCTAAGGTAAAGAAATGCAATATTCCTGAAATCTGTGCAAGATCTTTCTAACTCCTGGTGTTATGATTAATTTGCTCTGGGAGACAGCCAACACTGACATTATGCTGTTGTTCAGAGATGTTCTTTTGATGGAGAGTATCTGGCGATGCCAGTGTGAATGTGGCATAGGTAATGATAGCTGTGTCTTTTCCAACCTGGGATCATTTACTGAATTGAGAAAAAGCTGCATAGTTATGTTGATATGAATCAGAATTGTGTTGTTTTTCTAATGTCAGAAGTGATGTAAATTTTGGAGGCCACTTATTAGTCCCTGTAGGTGGTACAAAGACAGTGGTATAATAATGCATCTATAGGGTCTAGCATCAGAAAATCTCATGGGAATCAAAACTCTGAGGCTTTCTTGCAGTGAAATTGGGACAAGTCCCTCTACCTATTTGAGTGATAGTGTGCCTGTCTGAGCTATCTATCATAAAGGTATTCACTTTAAATGAAACTCACTCAGTGTCATTAAGAAACCTGGTTTTTAGAGCCAAGAGTTCTACAGGTCATTCACAACCCTAACAGATAAAATCAATGCAGAAAGTATTTTAAAGATTTATTTTTATTGAATCACTTCTCAGCCTTTTGGCAAAGATCAAGTGCATTTTTATTGGAAAGACAGTGAAGAGAGATGAAGAGGGAAAGGTCTTTTATCTCATGGTTCAACACTCCCCAAATGGCCAGTACAGCTTCATCTGAGCTGGGTCTGCCACACAGGTGCAGGGTGCTAAGGCTTTGGAACATCCTCTGCTGGCTTTCCCAGCCTCTCGAGAAGCAAGGAGCTGGATGAGAAGTGGAGTCATCGAAACATGAACCTGTGCCCATATGGGATGCCAGCAGTTGCAAGGCAGAGGATTAGCCAGTTATACCATCGTGCCAGCCAAAAATAAAGCATTCTAAACTCACTTTAAAAAAGATTTTAGTAGGTGTGTGGCCTTGAAAAAAAGGTATGCAAAAAAAATTCAAATATTCAGTAAACCTTGGAATCTAGAGCAATGAAGAGTCTCTTGAATATGAGTTTCACCCTGAAATCGCAAATGCAGATTAGGTGAACTGTGGTTTTTCATGAGCTCATAAGTGACAGAAGGGAAAGCTCAGGATCAGATTCAGGCAGGAAATCCACCAGATTGCCCCACTTTGCCATTGGGCTAGAACCTCCAAGGGGTATTGAAAAACTAACCAGTCAGCCTTCCTGTTTAGTAAACTATCTTGGACAGCGTCCTCTCCCAAATCATCATGTTGGAAGTAAGGAAAGAGGCATTTACCTATGAAGACTTACAACTGCAATTAAGCTCTCACAAAATCTGCTTAAATTTATATTATTTTGCTGGAGATCTGAATCGCAGATACTCCTAAAATAGTTCTTTGTTAGGTGTGTGGGAAAAATAAAAATATAAAGGAATCAATCTTTAGTCAGGTATCAAAGGATGACAAGTTGATAGTTAAAAATCACTGTGTAGGTAAACTTCAGGATGTGGGCTCAAGCACTGAAAGCTAGCAGGCACAACAGACATGAGAATCAGACCCCAAGTTTTTCATATATTAGAATTATTACGTCAAATGAAAATTAGCATGTAGAATATATGTTAAAGATCTGAGAATAAATGCAAATAAGGACTAACATGACTATAGTGCAATGGCTTGTATCAAACTAAGTTCCTTGTCTAAAACAACGTTGTAACTGAATAAAACATGAACACAGGTATTTGCAGGTATCATGGAGCAGAAAAGGGAGCAAAGACTTGAGGCACCAAGGTCTTAGACACACAGGAAATGGTCTGAGATGAGTACTGTTACTTGCCTGTGCATATTAATTTCCAAAGCATTTTTCAATACCCAACCAGTTCCATAGAAGTTAGACTGTAGTGGCCTAAAGCTTGGGACAATCACACTGTGGTAAGAAGGCAAAATTGGCTGCTCAAGTGAGAATCAGAGGATCAAGACCAGAGGGAGAGAGGGAACACAGAGAAAGGAGCCCACCTATATAGTTTCCTCATTAGATGTAGCACACTTGTGCTTTTGTACATTTGTAGTCTGTGTCTTTTTTGGAATTTCCCCTCTGTCACTGGACACTGAAGATCTGCTTATTCTTTATGGAAACAACGTATTAGAAAACTGAATTATATAGTTCTCTTTATTTTTACTATGTATAGACTTTCCACTTCTTTCTGTACGTACAAATTTGTTTTCATCCTTCACCATACAACTTGTTCCCAAA
Source organism: Ochotona princeps (assembly GCF_030435755.1). Taxonomy (NCBI): domain Eukaryota; kingdom Metazoa; phylum Chordata; class Mammalia; order Lagomorpha; family Ochotonidae; genus Ochotona; species Ochotona princeps. The sequence continues at coordinate 32,973,846 of NC_080837.1, read as the reverse complement.
GAACTTCTATCAACATTTCTCATCTACTGGTAATAAATTGTCTTTTGTTTCAACAAAAATTCTTAATGTAGGACAAATGTTTTTAGCATTTAGGGTAAAGCCACTGCATTCAATGTGGTCATTGGTTCATGTTCTGCCTGTTCCACTCTCAATCTGGCTCCCTCCTAACAGGCTGGGAAGAATGATAGAAAATGCCCCAATTGTTTGGGCCCTTGCCACCCGTGTAATTTACATGGAAGAAGCTCCTGGCTTCTGCCTGAGCCAGCCCTGGCTGTTTGTGCCATTTGTGGGAGAAGGGAGGAACTACCAGATAAATGTCTAATTCTTATTTTTAAATAAATGAACACATGTTTTTCAGCATTTCGTAATTTTTTCTTTGTTTTTGAAACCGTGCCACCTAAATATCTAATTCAGGTAGTGTTAGGTTGATGGTTTTTATAATTTATATATATATTTTTAAAGATGCAGTTATTTGAATCACAAAGTCACAGATTGAGAGAGGAAGAAATATAGGTTTTTCATCCACTGACTCACTACTCAAATGGTTCAAGTGGTTGGGGCTGGGTCTGGCTGAATCCAGGAACATCTGGGTCTCCCAAACACATGCAGAGGCACAAATATTTCCACTACACATTAGCAGGAAGCTGGTTTGGAAATGCAGAGGCTGAGACTCCAACTGGCATCCTAATTGGATGTTGGCATGGCAAGAAGCAAATGAACCTGCGACTTCACGATTCAGCCCCAATTCAGCATGTTATTTGGCAAAAAATCTGAAAACGTGCTGTTTATCTTAGCTTTACTCCTATGTAGTGTTTCTTTTCACCTGATAGCTTTTACTGGCAGATTTTATGATTCTATTCCCTTTTTATTCCTTTTACCAATTTACATATTATATGATTAAGTGTGTGTGTGTGTGTGTGTGTGTGTGTGCATGTTTCAAGTTTTTATTCTTGAGTTTCTGTGAATTTGTGGATATGTAGCATTTTTTCTTTAATTTTGAAAAATTAATTGGTCATTATTTCTTAAAATCTTTCTTCGGTCCCTTTCTCTGTTCTTGCTCTCCGTTGGGCTAGACCCTTGGTTATGTAGCTAGACGCTACACAGTCTATTCATTCTTTTCCCACTTCTTTGTGTTTCAGTTTAGATAATTATCTTGAATGATCTTCAAGCTCAAGAGGAATCTTTCATCAAATATACCCAGTCTTAATTCTGCATACTGAAAGAATCCTTTTATCTTTGATACTTTTTTGAATATTTTGAGAATAATTTTTATTTTTCTCAATTTTTAATCTTTTATAATTTCTGCAGAAATTTTGCATCTTCTTAATGCATGCTGTCCATCTTTTCCACAATATATTTTTATTCATTAATCATAGTTTTTCTCAAAGAACCCCTGTCACCAAGATATGTTATCAGTCATTTCTGGATTTTTTTATTGTTTTGTCTCTCATTGTATTTTTCATTCCTTTTGTATGTCACCTAAATTTTTATTCTTTACTTCACATTGTGAGTAACAGAACACTAGAGCCCAATATAAGAGCTATTTTACTTGAAATGAGCCATTGGGAGGATGTTTATGTGCGAAGATGGAGTGGAGTTCAACAGTAAGGAGCTGTGTTTGGATTTCATCATCCCTGAGTCTTCATGCATGACAGTAGTGAGTTGCAGTTAACTTCCATTTTGCAGTGCAGACTATGGTGCCACAGTGTTTCTGTTCCATCTCATCTTTCCACATTCTCAGCATAAACTGTAGAAGAGACTCTGCACACTGTTGCTCCTTACAGAAAAGTCAACTGTGATAGTCTTGAGTTGGTACTCTACTCATGGCAGCAGGCATTTGCATTGTATTTCAACCTCAGTCTTTGGCATACCCTGTGCAGTGAAGCCTCATGGGTTGGATGTTTCCAGTGGCCTTGTCGCCCCTGCCCATGGTGGCCTATCTCTGCTCTGCCCTGTAGTTGTGGCAAGTCTTGTGCAGAGAGCATTTTCCTGGCAGAGCTCAGCTGCACCAGCTTGGATCTGGGCTCAGTGGAATGTCTAGCATCTCACTCAGACGCAGATTTCCTTGTGTTAGGCAATGTGGCAAGGGCAGCTGGAAACTTCCTCTGGTTTCCTTCAATGAAGAATCCTATCTCTGGGTCATGTCCCCTACTTCTCCAGAACAAAATATGTAAGTCTCTCTGGCTGCTATACTGTGGTGCTAGACCACACTCAGCTTTTAAAATGAAGATTTTACCAGTTGCTTCTCAGTCATATGCTTTGTTTGACCCTTTCCCTTTCCTCTGATAATCTGCCAAAGGTAAAGGAATGTGAATCCTTTCTCTTCCAAAGGAGCTTGTCAACCTTTGAAATTCAATTTGCCTTGTTATCTTGTTCTTGTGGACTCAGAAACTGTTACAATTTTGTGTATTATCCAACTTTGCCTGGTTGTTAGGGTGGAGGCAATACTCTTTTATTTAGAATGTTTTCTTTGCTCAAAGCAAAAGTGAAATTCATTGGTATGTTTTGCATTGCTTTGCAATGATGTATCCTTCAGGTCCTCCTTTGAAATAGTCCTCTGATGGATTTTCTTATTTACACAGCCTGTACCCTACAGCATGCCATTTTCTCTGAGCCTAAAAATGCTTTGGTTGAACTTCTTCCATGAAAATTCTAGAATTTTTACCTCAGTTTGTGTGGAGCATTACTGTTTTTTCCTAATTCTAGAAATCAGCTTATCAACATGACTGGACCATCTCTGACATCCTGCTAGAATATGAAGTACTCTCTCAGGAGGTTATTGGAAGGCCAACAAGTTCTGTCATTGGTTTATTTTCTCTTGCCTTTGATGAAGCACCATCAGAATATCGGCTCATGACGCTCTCTTGCTATTGCAGGGCTTCTCAGTCTGACTGCTTTGGGTACCTACTCCCACATCCCTCTCAGACCCAGTGCATCTCCAGTAGAGTTAATACTGCAACTTTAACCCAAGTTTTGTTTCCTTAAAGGGGAGATAGACACAGATTTGGAAGACATCAGTGATGTCTTCTGTGGGAAGGAACAAGTCCTATGCAAAAATTCCAAGCCTTTGAGAAATCCCAGCCTTTGTGTGGGGCACTTCAAGTTCATCCTTTCAAGGTAATATGGGGAAGTGAGATTGTTAGGAACTTGTACCCAGGCATCATCATTCCATGTTAGTCGCTCACATTCCTTCCCGTCTTGGACCCTTGTATTGAAATAGCTCAGGCACCTTGCAGAGGACTTTAACTCTCTTTGGACCTTATCTTTTAAGTCTTAGGCTTGATCTTCCACTCTTTCTTCTCTATATTAATGAATCATGTCAAACTTTATTATTCTGAGGCATATTTATTTGTTATTATTTATTTTTATTATCTTGAATGCATCAGAGTAGCTTAGCAATAGCCAAATAGTCCATTGTCCTGCTGGTGAATGTGTATCTTGATATTTCTTAATTACCTAATATATCACAGCAGCTACTGCATTCCTTTTCAATGGTATACCATTGTGGTTTACTGGATTTTAACATACCACTCTGTATCCATCAGAGCCAAAATCTCCCTTCACTGCTATAAGCAATGAGTTCCTCATCACTAAAAGATGATAGGTATCCAGTTCCAAAAATCTCATCCCATCTTTAGCTTTTGAATAGTATTCCTTGCACCAAATATTGTAAGTTGAATTCTGTAGTAAGCATGCTGGAGATTTATTTGGGAATCCTTCGGAATTTCGTATCTTGGGAAATAAGAGGAAATTAACTATGATACTATGTTGATCTGTATGAGAAACCAACACTGAGCTTTTTGTGTTGAGGCAGGGAGTATTAAAGCTAAGTTGTCTGCAGAGCTTGTCATGCATACTTGTAGATCTCATTGGATGTGGGTGGATATCCATGGCACAACCATAGCCATGGTGATTCTTCAGATAAGCTAGATTTCTTTTTTCTTTTTTTTTCTCTACTCATTTATTCATTAATTACATTGTATTACATTACACAATTTCATAGGTACTGGGATTCCTCCCCCCCTTCATCCCAAGCCCTTCCCCCATGGTGGATTCCTTCACCTTGATGCTTAACCACAGCTCAGGTTCCGTTGGGATTCCCTCATTACAAGCTCACACCATACATACAGTCCAGCATCCCACTGTCCAGTCAAGTTCAACGGCCTGTTAAGGACGCCCTCTAAGGTTTGAAGTCAGAGCCAGCAGAGCGTCACCCCGATCAATTAGAAGCTCCAAGATATCATCAGCAACAATCCAGGTACGATGAGACTGGTGCAGAGTCCACTGATTGACATAGTCCATCTTAGAGTTTCCCGTTGTCCAGTATTTCGCTGTCAACATATAGCTGAGGTGGTTGATTGATCTACTCCATCTTCCATCTTTTCTTGGTTAATGTTTTGATTCCTCCATTTTGTTCAGGGGAATCCCCAAAGAAACTTTGAGGTGTTCCCAGTCCAGGCTCCTACATGTACTAGTAAGCACAGTGCCCGCCACAGTCCATCACTCCGATCAGCTGGTGGTTGTAATCCCTGGGTTGGTTCTGTTCTCAGCCCCGACCTCCATTGGAACCAGTGAGTATTGCAGCCCTTCCCGGCTCTGCCCATCACACACTCGTCCCTCACCTAAACCAGTGGGAGGTGTGCTGATTGGGTGCTAAACCAGTGGGAGGTGTGCTGATTGGGTGCTGCATTCCCTACTGGCACAGGCCTTTTCGCCTTTGCATTTTGTGTTTTGTACTGTTTTTATCGCAACCGAACCTGGCCAGGAGATAAGCTAGATTTCATAAAGACCATTAGGTGTGCATGTGTGTTTGTTGTTAGGGGTGGGAATGATGGCAATTCTATGATTGATCCTAGAAGTTGGGATTGCTATGTTCTCAATTTTTGAAGGGAATCTTAGGGGTATGGTAAGCATTCAACTATTCAAGGAAGCCACCCCTAGGCAATCATATTCAAATTACCAATGAATGAGATAGTTTCAGATTATCAAGAGAAAAAAAGGGCTATCAAACAAGTAACGAAAAGCACTCTAGCTAATTTTTATTGATATTGATAAATTTAATATAACATTAATTTTAAAGCAAAAGAACAAAACTTCTATTGGAAATGCTGTTTCAAATAAGACATTTCTTTAGCACAACAAAAAAATAAGTTTGGAGCATGCATTATGAAGAAAATGGGTTTGATTGTTTCTTATGCCATACCCATCCTATATTAGAGTACAGTTTTAAGGATCAGCTCATTCTTTTCTGATCCAGATTTCTGCTAATGCATACTGGGAAGCTGTGGATGATGGCTCAAGTGCTTGTGTTTCTATCACCCAAATGGAGAACCAGGATGGATTTCCTGGCTTTCAGCTTTGATGTGGCCCTGCCTTGATTTTTGGGTAGATGCAAGAGTTCTCTGTAGCTCGCTCGCTCTCTGTCCCTTTTTCTCTCTCCTCATTTGCTTTCTATTAAAAAGAAGAAACTGATTTGAAAAAAACTGATTGTCTTTTAAGTTGTGCTAATATAATTAGTAATAAAAGTGACTCATTAATGGAAAGCAGATTACCTAGACATTTGAAGAACTATTGGATGTACAATTCCAAGTAAATTTGAAGCTTAGTGCTCCGATGCACCAATATGATGTAATGGCTGGGATTACTATGTCATTCATTTCTGAAGGGATAAATAGTAAGCTGAATAAAAAGTGGTGTGGCCATGGCGTAAAGCTGGTGGGATGCCAGCACCACTGGTAGAGGCTTAGCCTACTAGGAAGGACACAGTTCTGGTTCCAAAGATCAATGCTTTTGCTTCCCTTCCTCTCTCTGTGGCTCTGCCTGCCATGTAAATCTTTTAAAAACTTTAGGTAAATCAAATTAAAATTAAAAAGAACAGTGCATCCTGTGAGGAAGCTGTTGCTAGGGCAGTGGCTCTTTTCAAATAGTCACTTAAATTTCTTCTTTTTTTTTTTTGGCTGGTAGTCACTTAAATTTCAAGTTTGAATAGGTTTCATAACTGGGTTAATTCTGGAGAATTTGTGATCAGTGCAAGAACAATAAAGTGTGTAATAGAAAAGTTTGATGTGTCTGAAACAAGGAACTGATAAATGTTGAAGGAGATCAAATGTTAATTATTCCGTTTTGATCACTACACATGGTATGTATGTAGCAAGTCATCAAGCTGCAGCCCATACATATGCATAATTACTATGTGTTAATTTTTAAAAAACACTACAAGAACAACCCCATTGGATCTCCATGACCGTTGCTATGTTAGACATGGTACGTTGGGGGCCCCGTGAAAAGGCCTTGGGTTCAGGGTATAGAACCATTGACTTTCCCAGTACACATTTTGCAGATTGCAGATAAAAATAGAAAGGTTCTCAAAAGGAATAGATGTTGCTATTCATTTGTGATTTTGCTCACTTCTGTCATGATTGAAGAGGTCTTGACTATTACACTACTGCATAAATTCTATTTTTTTTACAATGCTTAAAATGTTAATGTTCTGACCATACTATGCAACATGTTTAGCCATCATATCAATGACATTAGGCTGATTGGATAGCACATTGCCTGATGGTATGTTGGAGGCCTTGATAAAACACATGCCCTACGGATATTGGGAAATAAAATCTGCATGACTGCAAGACTTTCGTCTTCAGTGAGATTTATAGAATTCTAGTGGTAATCAATGTGCTAGCACATTTCCTACAAAGTAAAAGGAGAATTGCTCCTTGTAGCCTTCTCTAATACAAAGAAGGAGGCACAGTAAAAAATGGTGGTTGTTGGGCAACAGATCTCCCTCTAGTAATAACCTTGTAACATGGAGGGTATCAATTTTGAGTATGGTTTAAGGCAATAAAGGACCCAGTAGCAGATCTAGGCCACATGCTATTATTCTGTTACTTAGATTCATATCTATCCAGCTGATATAACAGTGCTGCAAATAACACTTCAATTCCATCTAACAGTATATGTAACTAAGGCCGTGAGCATAGTTAAGCCAATAAGATTAGGTGGTCTTGATCCTCCTGTCACCTACTACATTTATGCCAGAGCCTCTGCTGAGCTCTTTCTGGAGGTCACATCCCTTTTACTGGCGTAATGCAGTCAGAGTTTTCATGACCTGGACAGTCATTTGATGTTTGTCTGTCTATGCTACACTCACTGTCAGTGTTGAGATCCTTACTGCCTTCTCAGTGACTCAGCTTCGAAGCATCATCTGGTATTCTTGGTTTCTTTGTTACTGCTGGTATCAAGTGCTGTAGTTTAAGAACTTCAGAATGAGCAATTTAGATTTATCAGTATGCCCTGGTGTATGTTAGGCATCAGTACTTGTGAATGGGGGGTAGGAGTGGAGTGGAAGGAAACAGGTTGAACAGAAGGGAAATGCACTCAGGTACAGGTTGGAAATAAGCAATCAACCTGACAGAGGATCTGAATCCTTCTTGGCTTGTCAAAGTGGCCCCACATTGGACAAAAATAGCCAGGCATTTCTATTCTCACTTTAGGCAGTTGGGGATCCAAGCTGCTTCTGGAAGAATGTACCTAAAGGCAGTGTAGTATTTGGTGTGGGGAGGGTAGCAAACCCTGCAGGAATTGAGGGCAGGGCGCTCCTCCCTGCCAGCTGAGCAACAGCTCCTCTCTCCAGAGGGATTTGGAGAGAGAATTCCCACACAGACTGCCAAGAATACTGGGAGACAAAATGAAATGGATGCTCTGGAGCTCCAGCATGCAGGACACGGATGTCAGGTGGAACAATTTATACTCACGCAGAAATTGAGTTTCTCCTAATTTGTCTGAAATCATCATTTCCAGTCAACCTCAGATTTGATTGTCTCATCACAGACTGTGACAGGCAGGGTGAGAGGCAGCAGCTGTCACTGGCTGCACTTCTCTGATAGTTCAGCTTTGGTTCTCCCACCCCAAGTCATGCCAGTTCAGACGCCTCATTCAAAGGAACTGTGGACACCCTAAAACAGACTTCTGGAATGGAGGGCCTCTTTCAATTATCCACTTATTAAGCTAAGCAAATATTTATTGAATTTCTTGTCAAGAAATAAAAATAACTACAGAAGGCTAATAGCCTCTAGATTGGTATGTCCTTAGTGTACAACACTCCCTGTTTCATGAAGCTGGTCCCCACATTCCCCACCAGTTTCTTTCTAATTGTAATACGGTGTTTCCCTCCCATGGGAACCTATTTTTAATTACTTAATGGAAGTCAGTAGAAAATAGGATTTATATGACAAATATTTCTACTTAGCCACTTTAGCTCTAAGTAAAGAGATTTACTGCTAATAAAAATAATCTTTCAATCAACAAATTGAGTGTGCAATTTAGTTTATTGACTGTGTGGCATTTGATATTGAAGATGAATAAGCTCTCAAACCTTTCGTTTAAAGGACCTCATTCTATTAGGGAGATGCTTGCTGGATGTCAATAAGCAACATAGAAACTATGTGCTCAGTGGTAGATGACAAGTGAAGGGATGTCAGGGTTTGGAAAAGGCATCCCACCTTCAATAGGTGTATGTTCCCTGGCAAGGACAGGAGGGGACACGTTCTAAGCACAAGCAATGGTTTTATAATTAAGATGTGAAAAGACCATTATAGTAAGAGTTATTAAGTAAAACTGGATATTTGTAGGATATTGGAAAAGTCGAACATAGGCAAGGCGTTTTGCACCTTGTGAACATTCTGAATACAAACCAAAGGATTTCAGGTTTTAATGCCAGACAGTGGGAATATTCCCAGCTAGACAAAAATAGCCAGGAAGGGCAATATTTCATAAGCTCATAACCAGGTTTTAGGAAAATCTATTTAATTTCTTGGAGCATTTTATTGGACTTAAAAAGAGTTAAGACATGTAGGAATAAATTATAAGGATACTTAACAGCCTACATTATTTTCATATAGTATTTTAAGTATTTACTGTCCTAGTACATCTTACTTAAAAATTTGAACTTCAGTTTCCAATGCTTTATCGAACTCTCAGCTTTTGAGAAGGTATGCTCTCAGTAAGTGAAGTAAAACAAGTTCACTTACTGAGGAAGAAGTATGGAAAAGTAGGAGAAAGTATGCAAATGACAGTGTGAGCTTCTGAATGGTTTGACAGAAGGACTAGAACAGAGGTTTCAAAGAACTTGAACCTCAGTGTTTGGGAGATTTGTGATAACAAAGGAGAGAAACAAATCAGGAGAAACATCAGGAGGGAGTGCAGAGGTGATCCCCAATGGTAGGGATCTGTAGAGGCTGTGGTCACCCGGAGGATGATGTTGGGCACATTCTGGGGAGGCCCAGGAACTCACAGGGTGGGGGCAGGTGCTTTTCATGGACCTGAAACACAGGTGAGCTGCTTATCTCACAGAACAGATGGACGTCACTGTTCATGCGACCACATCAGTACTCAGGGCTATGGATGTTACCATCATGTTCCTCCTCCATAGGAACTCATTCTTCCTTCACTGTCTGCTCCCCCAAACCAGTTTTATACACATTCAGCCTGTCTTATTGATGGGCAGAATTCAGTTCAGAATGAAATGTAAAAGCATTTGTGATTGATTTTGAGTTAGGTGAAAATATGCATATATCCCCCAGAAGAGTGAGACACAGGTTTTCCTCCAGAAGGAATAATTATGCATAGAACTGATTACTTAAATACACAGTTCGTGATTATGAATGAAATTACCTGCATTACACTGCAAATACTTTCCTGTGCACAGATTAAGGAAAGCAGAACTTGATTGCAGGTGCTGGAAATTTTAGGTCTTGAGGTTTTTTTCACTTGCTTTCAAAATTTATCACTTACCTCTTATAATGTACCCCTTACAGAAGTAATTTACAAGTGAAAATTGAAAATGAAACATTGGTTATACCAGATTTCACAGTGGAGTGAAATTGTGGTAGCTAGACCCTAAGAAAATAAGCAGGCTGCTTTTCTGTTTGTGCAACATCTAGCCAACATGCTTTCCGCAGGATGCAGGTACCTGTGCTGAGCGCTTCTCTACCTACTTGTTTAGGAGATTCTAACAAACTCCCATACTCTTGTAAGTTTCTACCATAAGCCTATGACCTTCATTAATGTAACTCTAGTTTCAGGGGTTTTTTTTCCTATTAAAATGCACATGTTCTTGAAGAGAATAATCCATGAAACTGTAATCCATCAAAGAAGCATAGTGTGAATCAACTTGTCAGCTCTATCCCAAAGTGACAGCTTGGGAAGAGCAGGTTTATTTTCCTATGTTGTTTTGGCAATGTCATTTTTCACTTCTTTCCCCACTGCCTCCTGTGCAGATATGAACAATGATTTAGGCTTTTATCAGATCATTTTATGTGGCCTCACTTCCTGTTTGGGGGACAATTGCTTTTTTTGGCATTGGTAGAGAACTTTGTAGGAAATCAGGATTTTTGAATATATTGGGCTTAAACAGAGATTACATGCCAAAATTATACTTCTAGATCTAAAATAATCTAAAGATGTCAGATCTGAAAGTACTGTAAAATATAGACAAGGACATCTTACCTATTTAGACATCATTTTTCATCAATCATAGCACTATTTTAATTTAGAATATATCAGTGCACTATATTTGATATGTATTTAAAGTACAGATTTTAAGAAGTAACTGAAAATTCTCTACAAAATTTTGCATATTTTTCTAAATTGTATTTTATTGGTTGAGGATTTTTTGTTGATATTTCTTGTAAGTTTTATGTTGGCTTTTCTCTTTTTTTTCTGCATCCATTGCGCTAGTTATGTGTTTTTAGTCCATTGGTTTAATGAATCAAATAAGGCCAAATTAGTAAATATTGCATTAAATATTAGTGAATTGAAATTTTGAATGTTTGACCCACTTCTCATTTCCAGGATAAGCCCAATTTATCATGATGAATTATCCTATTTTGTATTAGTGGTTTTTGCTAATCTCAGGTTTCTATAGTTTTAAGAACCTATTGCCACACCCCATCTTAGCTTCTCATAGGTCAATGGAACCATAGTTAAAGTGTTTGATTGTATATCAATTCAGCATCCTCACAGCCTCACCCAACAATTTGAGCTGATTGTTCTCTGGACGTTTTGTTCTCCAACTCACCACTGTGAGAATGTCTCTTCTGTTTTAATTTTGATCCATTGTTAGTGGGATCTCTTTTCATAACCGTGTGGTAGGATATTTCAAATTTGTATTGATTTTGTTCATGTTATTCAATCCCATTTACCCATTTTCTGAACCGTTTTGTAAAGTTATTTCTAAATGTGATGCTTTTTGTTGTAGTTGGGGATATTTTCAACATTTTCATTTCTCAGTGTTTATTGCTAGCATAAAGAGTATCACAGTGGTCTTTTAAATGATGCTGGGAAACATCAAACGTGAATTTTAAGTAGAGATGTGACAATAATAATGTGGGGAATGGACTTTTGGGGTAAAGTAATTGTGAACCAATAAGTTTTTAGGAGGTCATTATTGCAATTCAAATGTGAGGAAATAAATGCATGAATCAAGGTATGGTTGTTGAGCTGGGCAACATGGAGAATGAGGAAAATATTTGAGATAAATTTCAGGAACCTTGGTGTTGCTTAGTATGAGACACAGAGCAGGGGAGCTGGTTAGGTTATTTTCCAAATTTCTGGATGTTTCCTGAAATAGCAGATACAGGAGAATAAACAGGTGAAATAATAAGTCCACAAGAAATATGAGTTCTTGATTAAGTCTCTGGCTGTATTATAAAGTGTTTCTTGGCTTTAACAGGTTCTATAACCACTAACTAGGTGACCAATATAGTGATACGCTATCATGTTAGCAATAAATGAATGAATAGCTTTAAAAATAATTGTTGTAGAGCAGAACCCTTTATTATGAAAAAGAATAACACTTTGCTGTTTTTAAAGTTCTACCATGATGTAAATGTGTTTCCATGATGAATAGAATAACAAAGTTGCCTAGTTCTATATGTGGCTGATTTGTGTTAAGTAAAAACATTCTGATCTTCAGTGATGGGCTTTGGGAGAAATAGTAACCACCACGTATAGCTTGGTCAGCTATGAATACTCATCTCAAACATGCTGTCAAATATTGAGATAGTAACTAATACATTTCATTAAATACTATTTTCAGAGCTATCACTGTATAAAATAAATGATTATATCAAATTTCTAAAATTTGAATGTTTCAGGTTGGATGGCAGTAGCAATTGGTTTTCTCATCTACTGTGGTTGCTTGGATGACAGAAATTATCTCTTCTCTTAGATGAGGAATAATAAACTCAATAATGCGCTGTCAGTTTGTCTCTAATGAGTGGAAACAACAAATGAGGAGAAAAGTTAAGTCCTTTGCAATGAAGCCATCTGTGTCACTGTTTGGTCTTAAGAAGAAATCCTCATTTGTCCTCATTTTAAAATGATAATTCTCCTTGAAATTTTAGGGTCAGGTTAGTAAGTCTCTGAGATGCGCCAGTTGTGTCATTTAGGCTTTACTGGAATTCACCATGGAATAAAGCAGTAGCTTCAATGCTGTTAACGTAGGAACTGCAGTCTTTTCCTGTCTCTCTACTAGAGACCTCGTGAGGCAAGTCAGCCCTGGACTTGCAGCTCAGTTCCCTGAGCTAGGTAGTGAAAAGACAGTCGGTCTACTTGTGACACCATCATAGTCAGTGTTCGCTATTCATAGAACTGCACATTCCCTATTGTGGCTCCAACACATGTATACATATTTAAATTTAAGCTAATTAAAAGCCAAAAAGTTACATTTTATTTTTAATTACATAAGGTACATTTCAATAATTTAAGAACCAATTGTGGGAACAGCATTGTGGCATAGTGGGTAATGCCACTGCGTATAATGCCAGCATGTATTATGGACATTTGTCTGTGTTCTGTCTGCTCCACTTCTAATCCAACTCCCTGATAATATACCCAAGAAAACAACTGAGGAAGACACATACACTTGGAATTCTGTTACCATGTGGGAGATTAGGTAAGGTTCCTGTCTCTTAGCCCAGCCCCAACTATCATGATCATCTTGGGAGTAAACCAGCAGATGAAAAATTCCTTTCCCCAACACTCACTCACTCTCTCTCTCTCTCTCTCTCTCTCTCTCTCTCTCTCTCTCTCTCTCTCTCTCTAGATATATATCAAATAAATAAGCAAAAAGTACAAGTGCCAGGTATGTATGAGGCACCATATTGGGCAGGGCAAATAGAGAGCATTTTTACTATTGCACAAAGTTCCCTTGGTCAGTGCTATACTGAGACAATGAATGAAAGAGATCCATTCACCTTGAATGAATAAAGTCTGAATTGACTTTCATAGACCACCTCTTTCCCTATATCCAATGCTTTTTGGTTTCACACAGACTAGTAATCTTTGGTCATCTTCTAAAGTTTACTTTTGGAGTCTACATCATAGTTCAGAAGATAATCACCAACTGCTGCAAATACATGCGAAAAATTTCTATTGTGTAGCTCTGTGGATTTGGTGAGAAATATAAGAAAGCTCACTAGACAGGTACATATTTGTCCTACCTTATCTGGACTTCTGTTAAAAACTAATACTTATCCCCAGCTGTAGACACCTGTCTAGGTTCCATTGAACCTAGTTAAGTATTACAATGCTGGGAGAAAAGCAGCCAATAGCTGGTGGACATCCTGGGCCTGGTTAATGCCACATTCATGTTAACTATACCAGTGTGCCAGCATAGTTGCCTATTGTAACTATTTTTTTAAAGATGTGTGGGGGTCAGATGCCAGCAGACAGGGTCTGGAACCCACACACGAACCATGCATGTACCCTGGGTAGGCAGGCAGAGTCCCAAGCTGGCATGGCACACTGCCAGAAGACTGAGCTTGGGAATTTGCATGCTCATGTGCAAGGGGAGGGAGGCTGTGAATTGCTCAGAGAAGAAGGTCTGGAGATGTGTGGGAGGGAGGGCTGCAGAGGGGGAATGTGACAGGTGAGGAATGATTTCTGGGGGACTTCCACAAACCAGTCTACTACTGCTTGCATCTAAATGAGGGGGCTGAGACTAGGTGATTTAGAGGAGGGAAATTGGAGGACTTTTTGAAGCCAAGCCAATATACCCACCCACTTGGGAGACCTGAGCTGTGCTAGTTGATATTGACCACTGCCTACTGATGCAAACACAAGCCTTGGCTGGAGGCCTGCCTGGCAGGGCTTGACCATAGTACCGGCCAGTGAGTGTCAGGACCGAGTGTGGACCGTGTCAGGCTGGGCCATGACACTAACCAGCTTATGAGAAAACTGTCAGAAAGCAGATTCTATGAGGGGTTGTGGCCTCACCACTGTGGGACTGCCGTATGAACTGGTTTGTTCAAAGGCTGGAGGTGTTGATGGACTGAGCTTGGCATGACAGTGGAACATGCCAACATTCATGGGCACTGGAGTTGGGAATAGGCCAGACTGGTTCAGGCTACAGCACCTGCAAACACACGCAAGAAGTAGATGTAGGATGAAAGGGGACACAACATCCACCAGCACACACAAAGGCCAAACCTTGGGTGCAGACTGTGCCTGGTAAGGCCCTAGCATCCATTGGCACATGTGAGATCTTGGTCTGTGAGTGGGCCTGGTGGGGGAACTTGGAGAAATGGTAGGTCATTACTCCCACTAGTGAGCATGTGAGCCAGGGCTGGGTGTTAGTCAGGCTAAGCAGGACTGCTTCACTTGTCAGCAGGTGAGAGTAGTCTCTAGGGGAGCAGACCAGAGTACATTGGCATGCCCAGTAACCAAGATGGAGTGTGGGTCATGCTGGGCTAGGCTAGGCTCACATTTGCCAGTTTGCATAAGAGCCAGGAATTGGGGCACGCTGGTCAGGGCTAGGCTGCAGGACCTGCCATCAAGAGTTGGGAAGGTGATTGTGCAGGGCCAGGTCATGCTGTAGCATCTGATGTCAAAGATCAAGCTGGGTTATGCTAGCTGTATCAGAACAACCACTGGCATGCACAGCAGCTGTGCTTGGGAATGAGTCTGGTCGGGGTCCTAAGGGGATGACCCTGCTCGGCTGCAGTTTCCACCCTGAGTGCGAGAGCTGGAATGGGAACTGGAATGGGGGCAATGGTGCTAGAGTATCCCTTGGCATTGTTGTGACTTGGTCTGATGTGTGCCAGACTTGGCTAGACTCCAGCATCCATTGATGCTCATGAGAGCCAGAGTGGGTGTAGGACAGGCTGGTTTAGTCTCTACACCCACTGAACCAGGCAAGAGCTGGGTCCGGGTGTGGACCAGGTGTGGCTGGGCTGTAACACCCATCAGTAAGAACTGAAATAGTATGGGCTAGTTGGACAGGGCCACTGTTCCTGACAGGACAGGAGGTAGACTAAGTCAATCTGGGCCAGGAACCCATCAATGTGCATGAGATCTGCCATGGGAAGGAGACTGATAGAGGATCTTGGGAAACTTCTATATCAGGAAACGGTCCCTGTAGGTGAGCACAAGAACCCAAACTGAAAGCAGTCCAGACCAGGGTAGGTTGTAGTCATTGCTGGCATATGGTCTGGGGGCAGGCCAGGCCAGGGCTACTTCATAATACCCACTGACAGATCTGAGAACAAAAACAGGGTGCAGGACATGCTGGGTTGGGTCTCAACACCGTCCAGTTCACATTCGGGCTGGGCTGGACTAGGCTGTAACACCTGCTAGCATGAGTTGGAACTGTGGCAGGCCAGGCTGAGCTAGGCTAGAGCACCTGCTGGTAAATGCTGAGGTGAGGTGAATTATGCCTGTCTGGGCCACAGCTCCCATCAGCACATGTGAGATCCAGGATGGGTGGAATGCCCTATATATTGGTGAGAGGACTAAGTGATCATATCTACTGGTACTTGCATGAGGAAGGGCAGACTTGTTGGCATTTGCTGCAGCACCAGTTAGCAGGTGCTGGGACTAGTGGTAAGTCCTGTCAGGCTAGATATAGAACCATCTGGAAAGTCCAAGATCGGGCACTGAAAGTGGGTCTGGTGGGAAAATTGTGGGTACCCCACTGATAGCTGCTGCTTCCACTGGTCAGCATGAGAACCAGGGCTGGGGGTGGGTCTGGCAGGATGGCAGTGGTATTGTCAACGTGAGTGTGGATAGGTAGGTCAGTTGGGCTGAGCTAGGCTGCAATGCCCACTGATGTGTACAAGAGCCAAATGGAATGCGGGACAGACTGGACCAGTCTGTTGCACATACTAGCAAACACAGGAACCAGAGCTGGGGGCCCAGTGGGAGTTGTTGGATGTCACTCTGACTAGGCTGCAGTTACTTCTGGTGTATACGAGGGCTGAAAATATGGTGGGAAGGAATAGGTTTGCTTATGAGATGTGGCTGGGGACAGAACTTACCCTGTAACTGCAACCGCCAGTGTATAGGCTAATGTGAGTTTTAGGCTAGACCAGACCCAACTTTGGCTGGCACACAGGGGGTAAGGTTGGGGTCACCTCTGGCAAGGTTTCTTTGGGGACCTCTCTAACTGGATGACTGGACTGAGAAGCTGTACCACGGTGAAAATCACAGGATTGTGGAGTACATGTATCAGAACTGAATCTCCATGGTTGCTGAGGCCTGTGTAGTGGACAGCTTGCCCAGCTACTCATGCAGGACATGACAAGCAGTTCATTGAGGCCTGTAGAGGACGTCTACTACCATGGAGGGCAGAACAAATTAGACAACTTTCCCAGTCAAGTATTGACAGCAAGTACCTGGGTGGGTAGAGACTTTAGAGTGGACTGTGTCAGCTAACCGATCTTGGAAGGGTTTCTTCAACCTTGGAGCAACAAAACCAACTGCATCTCAGAACTATTGAAACCACTTAAGCAGTACCCTCATAGCTTGCTCCACATTGTGGTCTTGGATGACATTGGGTGGCCATCCCTCATTCCTGGGTACTGAGATGGTTGGTAGGCTGGGAGAGGTCCTCTCCCTTGTTTCCCCACTTTCCTCAGAGACAATAAGAAAAACGGGAGATTAGAGGCAGTTTCTCATTCACTTTCCCCATTCCTTGACCCTTCCCACCCTAATCAATAGTCCACTTGGGCATGCATCCTCTCAACTATGTAAACATCATCAAAAATAAAATGAATTATTAAAAAACCCAAATAATTACTTTAGTTATTCTATCCAATTGTGGTATAGACTCTCTCCTGACACATACAGGTACACATGCAGCCCAGGGATGTACCTTCATATATTCCACCTACCCAAATGCATGTTTCAACATCTTCTATATGTTTATGTTATTGACATCCAGCAGTATTACTTTATAGATAAATTTGTCCTAGCAATTTATTAATCTTATGGAAAAATACCATCATTAACTTGCAGTTGTTTTTACAACAGTGACAACAATGCAAGCATCATTTACGTTCGGTTTCATTCTGAGATGTAATTTTCAACTACGTTTCCTTAGTTTGTACCCTTTCTTTAGCAGCAAAAAAGGTAGCAAGTTTATGCAGATTATACCTATGCAAAATCTTGTAATCATTTGAAAAATAAGAAGCACTTCATAACTTTGAGTTTCATTTGTTAATTTTCATTAATATTTCACTTACTGTGGACTAAAAGAACATTGTTCATTGGCCTAAGAGAATCTAGTTTTTCAATAACTATATGTACATTTACATTCTGTTTTTAATTTGGCTTGGTTATTTGGAATGATGACATTTAGAGAGTAAATTTCGTAGAATGTATACATTTCCTAAGACACATACATTTACCATTTCTACTACCAAGGCTTTTCAGAAGGGCATGTCCTGTGTTTGTCTCTTTCACTGTTTTATGCTTCCATAAACAATTTCCAGAGCTATTGATCCATTTTTGTCTAGTAAATTTGGCAAATTAATATAGCTAAAACAGAATGCAAATTGTATATTTTAAATAAATAGTGTAAAAGTTTATAAAAGTTGCTTATTTATGCAGGAGCAATATATATCACTATTGCTGTGTAACAATATTTTGTTCAACACTGGATCACAGATTCTACTGTGTCCTACAAGTTCATATGGCCAATAGTATTGTAGTTGTCTTTGAGTAACTATGCTGTATGATATTTGCACAACAAAATCACCTAATGACTTGTATCCTCAGAAAATATCCCTGCCATTAAGTAATGTGTGGTTGTACATACATGTAAACATGAAATAGAGTAACACGAAAAGAAAAAAGGAAAAAGGGGTAATCAGAATTAGTCACACATTTCAGATTTTTAAGATATATGTATCAAAGTTATTTTCCCCAGAATTCATTTACTTTGTGGGATTTACTTTAAGCAGGCTGCTATTAGTGTCTCTGACTACTTTTCTTTGTTTTTGCATGGGGCAGAGGTGCAGGCTTTTATGTTTTTAACTTTCCTGCTCAGGACATTGTTTGGCTAAAGCAGGCAGCAAGGGAGACCATGATGCACACAATACCTGCCTGTGCTGGCAACGAGAATCTAGCATGAAATCCACATCATCCATTTTCAGACGTGAGGTGTCCATGTCACAAAGTGAGATGGTTTCCAAAGGTTTAAGAGAAGCCACTCAGAGATGGAGACCATCATGGCAACAGAAATTGGACGATGGATAGAATGCTGTGAAAGTGTAAGAGCACATACAAGGCAACACACAGGGGCCACTGACAATGATTGATAAGCATTCAGTCTGCAGGAGGACTGACTCTCCCAGAGACTGAACAAGCATTTAGGGCCACACAGTGTTCTGGGCTAAATGCCTGGAGACACACACCCCATCCTGTGCTGACCTTCACTGCTGCTGCTCACAACAAAGCATCTGAACAGATGGGCAGTGTGTTATTTGCTCATCTTAATGAATGGGAATACGATTACGACATACCCATGCAATAAACATCTCTATACTCATCCTTTGCTTCCTTGACATCATCCCAAAGAAAAGGTTTTGTATAAAAGGGCTTTGCATGTAACAATTTTGAGTGTAATGGTCTTCAAAAATATAAATGGCATTGAAAAAACTCTAAAATCCTTTCTACATCTCTTCCCCTTCTAAAACACATTACAAGGATGCAACTTTTCTCCCCGTAATGACATAAGGTGAGCTACATCCATGGTGTTGCTGTGCTGTATAAATGGATGCCTTTAAAGATGCCTGAGTCAGATGAGGTTTCTTGCTGTACCATCAATGAAATCGAGTTTGTGGGCCCGGCGACGTGGCCTAGCGGCTAAAGTCCTCGCCTTGAAAGCCCCGGGATCCCATATGGGCGCCAGTTCTAATCCCGGCAGCTCCACTTCCTATCCAGCTCCCTGCCTGTGGCCTGGAAAAGCAGTCGAGGATGGCCCAGTGCATTGGGACACTGCACCCGCGTGGGAGACCTGGAAGAGGTTCCTGGTTCCTGGCTTCGGATCGGTGCGCATCGGCCCGTTGCGGCTCACTTGGGGAGTGAATCATCGGACGGAGGATCTTCCTCTCTGTCTCTCCTCCTCTGTGTATATCTGGCTGTAATAAAAATGAATATATCTTTAAAAAAAAAGAAGAAGAAGAAATCGAGTTTGTCCACTGCTGCGTTCCACGTTACAGCATTTCCCTGAACAAGCAGCTTGGGGTTGAGATATCTTGCCAGAATTTTCTGCTTCAACTACTATCTTCATACCCTTCTTTTGTTCCCATTTATTTTCTTCCATCATTTCATATAAGTCAGGGTATGCTAGTGGATTTGTTTCTGTACTTGTTTATTTTGAAGCTGAAAAACAGGTATTTACCTGGGCACATTGTGAGACTATCAGTTTCTGCATGCTGGTGGGTGGTTTCCATGGAGTAAAAGAGTAGGTGCGAGGGGGTTGCTTTTTGACAGTTGGCTCCCAGCATTGTTTTTTCCCTAATTGTTCCTTGTTCTTAGTTGTATTATGGAGAACTGGGAATAACCCATGTTTGAATTTCAGCTAGGAGACATCATTACACAATTTAGGAGCAGTGTGTCTTATTATTTCTGACCCTATTTAAGTGTCTGAACATTAAAACCTAAAGCAGAAGCACTAAGCACGTGTTTCCAATCGCATGATTTCTGCATCAGTTTGCTTGGTGTTTGTTTCCCATTACTGGCATCAGACAGATTTCACTTAGGAATGCTACATGATGCAAATGCTGCCCTAAAAAACACTTATTCCTTCTTGTGTTCCTATTCACAACATGCGATATTTTCTAACTTTGAGAAATCACTGCAGTAAGTTGCAAATGATTTATGGAGTGACAAGTTTTTCCTGCTGCATAAAAAGAGAACCAATGCTGACTGATGACTGCTGTGATGCACTGTTGTTTCTTACAATATTTAGTTTATACAGAGCTCTGAAAACCCAGCAGGCTCGGAACCTTCCATACAGTGAGACAAAACCCAGACAAAAATGCATTTAATGTGCTCATTCGTTTTTCTCTCTTTTCAATACACTTCCAGTTGAGCAATCGGTTTCATGCTCCAGGGAACATTGCATGCTTATTACTTGAGCTATGCAAAGAGCTTGCACCAGGTTTGACTCCTGAGGTGAGAGTAGGAATTGTAGCCCTTTTGGTTTTTCCCCATGCGTTTCTACCAACAAGGGAAAATCAGCCACAAGGAAACTCGCAGTGCGTGCTGTGATTGAGGAGAGGTCACACACGTATGTGCATGTGGTTAAGTGGAAAGAGCAAGTAAGTGGTTCATTCAAGCTTCAGCTGGGTAGGGAGAACACACTCACGTCTTGGTTCAGTAGGTTTGTACCATGACACTCTTCTGCTCAGCAGGATACACTTGCAGGGAGAGAAAGATATAAAACACAGAGAAAGCCACAAGAACAGACACAGATGGAAGGAAACCGTATGATCATCCATGAATAAAAGCCATAGCTCCCCCATCCCACCCCCCCAACCCTGCTGATAAATGATTCACATACTACTGGGAGCTTC
This sequence comes from Ochotona princeps, assembly GCF_030435755.1. Taxonomy (NCBI): domain Eukaryota; kingdom Metazoa; phylum Chordata; class Mammalia; order Lagomorpha; family Ochotonidae; genus Ochotona; species Ochotona princeps. Next base: position 32,952,982 of record NC_080837.1, on the reverse strand, counting down.
ATTTTAGAGATACTTACACATCAGTGCACATTTTTTTTTTTTTTGCTTGACAATCCTTATTATGAAATGTTCTGGGATAACAGTGCTAGGGAAAATCTTTTGCTTTTGCCTCACCCTGAAGAGATTAAGTATCCCCTCCTGCAAAAAGAATGGAGCACAAGAAACATCATTCATTCACATATGATTTGGCATCACCTTTGGCCAATGACTCAGATGGTGTAGCATGCCTTAATTTGGAAATTATTGTTCTTTCCCTGGAGTGTTTGCTTGCCTAGTGGTTATTGAGTGATTTTGAAGATGGGAGAGGCATGGGGCATAGGTGAAGAGCAAAGTTCACATGCATAGTACATTCCGATTAAATGGAGAGAGGGTTGTAGAGCAGAGCTGAAGTTGGGGGTAGTTTTGAGTTTCATGCAAGGTTTCTCTAGATCCATCAATGCTTGCACGGATCCAGGACAGACCTGAGTAGTGTGTCAGTACAGTTTAAGTGCCAGTGGGTGTTCCTGCATAACCACTTGCCAGGCGCACAGAGCTTTGAACTTCTGAAGAATACTAATGAGCATGTATACACACGGACAACAGGGAAAGGTGCTGGGCATTGTGTGCTGTGGGTGCTGCTCCTCCCCCCACAAGGAGATCCAAGCCTCTTCCTGTTGCTTGGAGTACGAGTTTATTACAGGGAGCACAGGGGCCTCCTTTACAGCCAAAGACATGTCTGCTGTGCATGTGGGCCTGGCCAGAGGGGAGCGGAATCAGGGTCCAGAGGAAGCATGTGGAATAAGTAGATAGGTCATTGTGAATCTCTAGCCTGGACCAGGACACAGAAGACCTAGTCCAGGCAAGAAACGCTTCTGAAACCACATCCTCTTGAGCCCTAAGGCTCTTTTGTTAGCACTCCAGAATTCAAGATGTATTTATGTTTGTTAATTATTTAAACTGTTCTTATCAGGGCTTCACTCATATAATATTCTTGGGTTTTCAAATGAATACCTCAGAACTTAACTTTTAGCCCAAGATCTGTTGCTGCAAAGCACTTAAGCTTCTATCGGATGAATTATCCTGCTTGCTTATAACATAAGCTTTCTATTGGCGTTATCTTAAAAATTAGATGAGTAATTTTTCTCCACATAGTTATACTTCTCATTAGAAACTAAATATCTAAGTTTAAACATCTCAGTAGCATCATTTAATAATAACAAGAATACTCATAAATATATGAGAATTTCAAAGTAACTTTTTAAAAGATTTGTTTATTTTTATTGGAAATTAGGATACAGAGAGGAGGAGAGACAGAGAGGAAGATTTTCGATCTGATGATTCACTCCCTAAGTGACCTCAATGGCCAGAGCTGAGCTGATCCTAAGCCATGAGCCAGGAGCTTCTTTCAGGTTTCCCACATGGGCGCAGGGTCCCAAGTCTTTGGGCCGTCCTCTACTTCTTTCCCAGGCCACCAGCAGAAAACTGAATAGGAAGCGGGATTGCCAGGATTAGAAATGGTACCCATATGGGATCCTGGCACGTTCAAGGCGAGGACTGTGCCAGGCCTCAAAGTAACTTTAAAAAGCAAAAGTAGGGCCCAGCAGCATGGCCTAGTGGCTAAAGTCCTCGCCTTGAAAGCCCCGGGATCCCATATGGGCGCCGGTTCTAATCCCGGCAGCTCCACTTCCCATCCAGCTCCCTGCTTCCTGGTTCCTGGCATCGGATCGGCGCGCACCGGCCCGTTGCGGCTCACTTGGGGAGTGAAACATCGGATGGAAGATCTTCCTCTCTGTCTCTCCTCCTCTCTGTATATCTGACTTTGTAATAAATAAATAAATCTTAAAAATCTTTAAAAAAAAAAAAGCAAAAGTACATAAGGATCTTTAAAATTAAGTTCATATCACAATTATACATTCATGTGATTGTAAAAATTTTACCTTCCTTAGAACTGTAATGTCTCATATTGGAAAGATGTCAAATTATAATCACTTTTTTCTTTCCTTAATAGAATTTGTTTAGGTAGGTTCTCGGAACTCCATGGAAAATTTCAGGATAGCATATTAACAGATTAGTTCTTTGAATGGCCATATTTTTCACAGCTTTCTCTTCCAATAATCCAAATCAAATAAATTAAAATGTGAAATATCACAGCTACGTTAGTTTTGCTCTTGTATTCTCACCATTGTCATTTTTTTCCTGACTAGTAGATGCCTTTCCTCCTCGTTGCCTCTCAACTGTTTTTCTCCTTGTTTTGAAATTCAACCTCAGTGATTTTTTTTTTTAATTTGCTTGGAATGATTACCTCCAAAACACTTGTCAATCAAATCCAGGTGTGTCAGCCATCTACTAAATCATTTTCTCTGCTTTAAACATGCTGAGTTGATGCTACAAAAATAGTAACAAATGTTTGGCCAAAAAAAGGTACAAAAACAGCCTTAATTATAACTTCTGCCACCAGGATTCTTCATTCTCCAAAGCATTTCTGCCATTTTATGCCCTAAACGCTCTCCTCTAGCCCCCATTGTTCAACACTGTTGCACTGTGATCTACTTTTCCCATACCTAAACGCTGAGTGATGGGAGCAGTGCATTTCTATCCTACCATCTGCAAGGCAGACATTCTGAAAATACCAGCAGGAAGATGGGAGGGCTCCCTACTGTGCACCAATAGCGATCAATCGATCAATCTAGTTGTTTATATAACTGTGATCTCTGAAATTCCTTCTTGACAATTCCATGCATCTCGAGGCTTTTTCCCATGTTGTCCCCTGATCCCATTATCTCCAAGAGGTTCTCTTTCTGATTTGCATAGAACAATTCTGGAGCAAGTAAGATTTTTCAGTTGTTGCTCCTTGGCTAGCCTACAAAGCCACAATCCTTCTAGTAGAGTATTAATACCATTCACAAATTAATAAGGGCATATAGTGGTGAAACATGTGTTTCTTGTGGAATTTGCTTCCATATAGTTTTATAGACTTGGTAATTATAATTTTAATGGCTCATTAAATAATCTCTTGCTGGTGTTATATAATTAATAAACCACTCTTTTATGGTTGAATGTTTTGGTGGTTTTAAGTGGTTTTGTTATCTTTATCTGTTTTGTTTATATTACACCACAACAGACACTTTATTTTATTTTTATTTTATTTAATTACATTGTATTATGTGACACAGTTTCATAGCTACTGGGATACCTCCACCCCTCCCCACACCCTCTCCCCATGTTGGGTTACTCCACCTTGTTACATAACCACAGTTCAAGCTCAGTTGAGATTCCCTCACTGCAAGCATATACCAAACATAGAGTCCAGCATCTTGCTGTCCGGCCTAGTTCAACGGCTTCTTAGGGAGACCCTTCCCATATACCATCAGCAAAAATTTACATCATTATGGAATTAGTTGGCATAGTAATGAGTAACCAATATGTTAAAAATAAATGCGAGTTCTTAACCACATTCTGTGACCACCTCATTAACATTTCAATTTTAGTTTATACACAACTTATAACATAACATACATAGCATTACATGTTTTACATAACATCATATCATCTTAAATTAAGGCAAACATGTGGTATCTAACCTTTTGGGATTGGCTCATTTCCCTTAGCATTATGGTTTCCAGTAACAAACACTTTATTCATGTGACGACTTCAGTCCAAGTTATTCCTTCAGAATTAATTCTCAGGAGAGTGATTAGGTCAAAGATATGAATATTTTTATGTTGAATTCATTTCCAAATAGGTTGTATCAATTAGCAGATCTCTTGGCTGTGTGTAAGTTAAAATCCTTCCCAAAATTCTGTCAAGAGTATTTCTGCTTTCTTACTATGTAAAATGAAAATTATTTAGCACATATACAAGGGTACTTCAAAAAGCCTATAGAAGCAAAATATAAAATGTTTTTTATGCAAAAGGTTTTTAAAATCAGTTTTTCATTATTTGCATTTTCCATAAACTTTTTGAAGGTACCTCATATGCATAATCTCCAAAATGTTTTTGTACTAAATTACCTTTCACTTCAATTTTCATGAGTTTTTTAGTCACCCTTATATATTTTTTTCTATTTGTATTTTCTAATGTAAATAATTTTTCCATACATTTTGGCTGCAAACTATGTGATGAATGTCTTCTTTGCTATTTTTTAATCTTTGAATTTATAAGCCACTTATGCACAAGGACCACTAACATCTTGTCTGCTGTATTTTGTGCAAGTGCTTTGATTTTACTATTCTGGAGAGAAGGAGGATGTGAGAATATTACTGAAAGAGAAGAATAAGAGAAGAATACAAGGAAATATGGTAAAAGCTTCAAAGAAAGACTCACTCAACTCAGATCTAGGTAGCAGTGACGTGGCTAAAGGCATCGAGAAGGTCAAACTTGTTAGTAAACAGGAGGCCACCATGGTGGCTCCCCCTGGAACACAGAAATCAATGAGTTCCCAGTACACTCACCCCTTCTTCAGCAGAAGATGGAAAGAAGAGCTGGTATTGCGCCTCCTGCAGGGACAACAGCTATTGATGCTGCGGCCCCACCAAGCCCTTGCTACACATGGACCAGTGCTAGTTGCAGGCCTGCTTTCCTTGTCTTTTATCTTTGCCTTGACATTATCAGTGATGTCATGTGGCTCTGCCTCTGAGGGAATGGTCTCACCAGAGTCTTCCTGTAAGTTCACATCCTGTCTCTGAGCCAGAGTACCTAATGCAGAGTGGATTCTTTTTAGATGCTGTTTTTTTTTTACTTTCAGTGAAAGCTTTAAACTTCAAGTGGATTTTCAATTTACATTGACTTGTGTTCTAAACTGCATAGCTGACAAATCCATCTCTTCCAAAATTCAGATTATGACTGTAAAAGAGAAAACTTTGATAACAGTTTTATGTGTATGTTTTCCCTATACATTTTATAGAGTTTGGAATCTGGTATTGACATTTGATAGTGATTTTTGAAAATCTTTTTTTTTAAAGATTTATTTATTTTTATTACAGCCAGATATACACAGAGGAGGAGAGATAGAGAGGAAGATCTTCCGTCGATGATTCACTCCCCAAGTGAGCCGCAACGGGCCGGTGCGCGCCGATCCGAAGCCAGGAACCTGGAACCTCTTCCAGGTCTCCCACACGGGTGCAGGGTCCCAATGCATTGGGCCGTCCTCAACTGCTTTCCCAGGCCACAAGCAGGGAGCTGGATGGGAAGTGGAGCTGCCGGGATTAGAACCGGCGCCCATATGGGATCCCGGGGCTTTCAAGGCGAGGACTTTAGCCACTAGGCCATGCTGCTGGGCCCTGAAAATCATTTTAATTGTCCATATGTGTGAGGTTCTTTGTGATAATTAAAAGTACGTGTTTAACATGTGAAAATCAAATTACATCAGTTAGTATTTCCATCTCCTCAAATATTATAAAAAGCTTTCTGAATAAGAATTTTACATATTTACGGAATATGGTGTGATATTTAATTAATGTACATAAACTATCCCGATCAAATCAGGCAATCAACCTTTGTCTCTTGTCATTCCTTGATGATTGCTGCCTTCAAGCTTCTCTCTTCTATATGCTTAGCTAATGTATGTTAGGTTATTATCTGATTTGTTTTCCCAGGTTCTCCACCACACCATTATGCTGAAGCACAGTTTGGCAAAGAGTGAAAACTGTATGATTTCAGGGATGCTGGGCCTGAGCGGAGAGGAGAGTGGAGAAGAGTATTGGAGCACGCTCTGGAAGGATGGAGGCAAGGTATTTTGCTTCACAGTCTGGTCGCTGGTGTCCTTGGGCAGAATTTTCAATTAGGTGTATCACCGTGGGTTTCCACCTTGCTGCAGCATTATCTAAACTGATTCGAAGTACTTCAGAAAGGTTGCCTGGGGATTCATTTTTGAATTTCAGTAAGAATATTTTGGTGAAAATTTGTGAGGAAGAAAATTTTGATTAAACCAGTCCATTGAGCATAATTGCAACTTTAAAGGAGAAAAGAAAATTTGAGGCTTTTTAAAAATCCTTTCATCAACATCCAAATTAAAAAAAAAAAACCTTAATTAAAAAGTCTCCATTGAATATAAAAGCACTTCCCTGGAAGCTCAGAGGGCAAAATAAGAGCCTCGGTCCCAACATTTGCAGTCAGTATTTGTCTTTTGGACCCAATACTAAGTCAGCCCCCTTAGGCCAATGGTCAGTGCCAAGAGCAAAGGTATTGCATTGGCCAGAAAGAAGGTGGTAGTGGATGCAGGGTCAAGTAGCTTTCTATTGTCCTTCATCCTCAACCCTTTGTTCCGAGATTGCCTGCAAAAGGCTACCCTGCCTTTAGGTCTTTACTAAAACCAACATTTCTTTGGAAGTGGAACTTGTGGGTAGGTAACTGGCAAAAGCTAAGCTTTATCTGAGAGTTCAGGTATCTTCTATAATTGCAACCTGCAGGGTCCTTTTTACCCACAAATCCACAGAACATCCATAGTAAGTGACAGGGGTGTTTCATTAGGCTTGAATTCTCAGTGAATATGGGTTCTTCTATTATGGAATAATTCACATTTGGAAGAATTCGGGCAGTATGAGCACCATGCAGCCGCACTAAACAGTGCGGCTCTGCTGCTTACAGAGTACCTCTTACTGTGAGGTACATGAAAAGGAGAAATAAAGGGAGGACGCAACACTCTCAGGAGCTACTTCTCAAGCTCCTCAACTCCTGCAAAGTGAATTCCTTCTTCTGCCTGTTCCTGCTCCCTCCCGACTTTTCCCTTTTGACCAACTTGGTGTTTTGTCAATGCATATACTTTATCTTTGTTTTAAAATCATAGTGGGACATAGGAGGTAAAAATCGATACCAATACATAAAGAGAGAGAGAATCTGATTTATTGAGTACATGTTATGGGACAAGCAATTTATACCTGTTTTCTTATTTCATCATCCCTCTGAGTTATGAATCTTCACATCACTGCTAAGAAATACATATCTAATTTACTCTGTGCATCAAAAACTTGAAACTCCAGGAGTTTAAGCAATTTGGGCAAGGTTACACAGCTAATATTCTCACTACTAATATTTACAGTCAGACCTATTTCATCCCCAGAGCCTGTGCTCTATACAATTTAGCCTTGTCAAGCTGCAAATGTTCTGTCATATAAAGAAAAAATAAACAACCTTTTGAGCCTTCTTCCCCAGCTAGCTTCTGTCTGCTTAGCCCTAGTATTTTATGACAGTTCCTGACTGTCCCATGAGTTAACACAGGCCTCTATCTCTTTCTTACCGCTTAAGCATCCTGCCCATCCTTCTGTTTGGCACCAGTGTTTGTGTGATGCAGCTGTTGTACCTGTCTCCTTTACTAGGTTCCAGCAAAGCAAAGCATTTGTGCTACATGTTCTGGTGCCAGCCTGCTTGAGATCTGACTAGCCAGTGTCAGCCTACTTAAGATCTGACTATCCGAGTGAGCTCAGGTAAGTTACTTATCTTCATTTGCACTTCATAACCTGTAAAATGTAACCAAACATACCACCTAAGGGGATCATAGCAAGCTGAAATATCCTTGGTTGTAATAATGAGAGTTGTAGACTACTGTTATAAACTGATAAAGTAGAGAGCAGCAAGCGTAAAGATGGCATCTTACGTAAGTAGCTCTGCATTGCCCCCTTCCTCTGCTCTTTGTTCTGAGATTGGCTGCAAAAGGCTACTCTGCGAGATTTTTACTGAAGTCAACATTTCTTAGGAATCAGAACCTGTGGATAGGTAACTGGCAAAAACCAAGCTGTATCTGAGAGTTATTTATATATATATATAGATATATATTTATAAAGTTATTATTTTTAATAATCTGTATTCATTTATCATTCATCAGTTTGGCATCTGATATATAACAGTAAGAGTTTGATAAAACTGCTGCAAATATATTTAGTTGGGATTTGCTTCAAACTCTTGTGTTCTACTTCCTGGAATCCAATGAAATTATTACCAACCTTGTTAGTAATATTTAATTACTAAATTCAATAGTTTATTTCTCTTCCTTTTAAAGTTTATGTATTTGGGAGGAAGAGATGGGTGGAAGGAGGTAGTTACCTGCCATCCACTGGTTCATTCTGTAAGTGTCCACCTGGAGCTGGGCAGCAGCTGGGGCCAGAAGCTGGGAACCCTGGGTTTTCATTGTAACAGAAACCCAATTAATTCACTAATCACCACGGTTACTCATTGAATCCTACCCACTGGAGTCCAACCAGGTACTCTGATGTAGGACACAGGCAACTGAGTGTTATGTCACACAAGTAGACTTACGTATCCATCATGGAAAAAAATCTCTTGGTTTTATCTCCAGTAAAGTCTTGCCAGCCCAAGCCCTAACTTTAATCATGATTACCGTAAGAGCTCTTCGTCATTACTCACCTCGCATTGAGTCTTTCCCCAATGCCCTTTTTATTTTCATACTGGCCAGGATTATCATTTTAATCCAGAGGTATTATTCTGTATCAAACTCGCAATTTCTTTCCTTTGCTGTTAGATACAGAACATTGTCAACCTGGCTTTGCTCAGACAACTGTTTCCACTTTCCCTTTCTGCTTTAGGTTCATATCCTTTATGCTTCCCTTTGCTTCCAGAGGTGAACTTCCCTTATGTTCATTTATAAATCCATTCTCCTCCATTGGTCCTAGAGTATGTGGAGTCTGTACGTATTTCCCCTCTTGTTAGCCTCATTAACTCACATTATACCTTCATGTATTAGTCATCACTTTCCTAGGGCAATCTCTCTTGGACTCCCTGTCCAAGAATTAATCATCCCAATTAAACGCACTCCTCTCCTTCATAACCTTTATCTCATCTCCAGTTTTATGTGTATTTGCCAAATTATTTGATTCATTACTCTCTGACCTACTAAACTAAAAAATTCCACAAGACTAGTAACATGTGTAATTTGCCTCACTTTTGCATACCTAGCACTCACTGTATGCCCAGTGACTCACATTGAATGAACTCAAAATCTTTTGTTGAGTGAATAGATAGATGAATGAACCATTTTATACTTGGGCATTATGTTTTGTTTATTTTTGAGTATTCTTCTTTGCCATTTTCCTATCATTTTTCTTCTTCACACTCCAAATGTGGGAATTCTCAAGGTTCTTTATCATTATTTTTTCTGGTTATAATTAATCCCCTAGAGATACCATCTTCCCATAACCTTAAATACCAGTTAAGGACATGAACTCCTGCACAACATCCTACATCTGATTGTTAATTCTATCAGTACCTCCATGCTATCCATCATGTTCTTTTCATTCTTCTCTTTTCCACTGTCATGTGTAAGTGTGCTATATATGAGGGTTAATAATAAAAAAGCTAGTAAGTCAAAAACATTTACAAGGAGGATGTGTTTGCCTTAGTCACTAAGATGTCAATCAGGACACCTGCATCCAGTTTGGGAGTGTCCAGTTCTATTCCCTGTGCATTTATGTTTTAGGCATTCCTTTAGAAGATTGTGCATGCTTCTTGATAAGGCAGGCATCCATCTTCAAGTGTGATTCCCATAGAGAAGGCAGGTGGACACAGGAGTATGCACATCAGTTGTGCATGAAGAAACACACATAGTGTAGTCATTAAGAGCAGTTCTTTCCAAGGCTAGTAGCAGAGCCTCCTCTCACACTGCATGTTTAATAATCATGTAAGCAGGCTTCTACATGTTTTGGGTTCTGTTTCAGTAGCTCATTCTTTATACCATTTTTAGTCTATGGAATTATCTATCTAAGCATTCTTCACATAAATGCTCCTTGATGAATAAAAGTACAGCGCAGATGATATGCCTTAATGGTATGGCTAATCTTCTGTAATAATGGTGGCGATGATTACTGTTTATGTTATTCCAGGTAAAAATGGATTTGTATGTATGTACGTGTGATTCTGATCTAGCACGGGGTGGGTGGATGGGGGAGAATTGGAACATCTGAGTCACAATGCTAGATTGGAGGAATAGATTAGCACTGATTATTTCTGATTATTTCAATCCTGTATGTGAGGCAAATGCATTACAAAACCATGTGATTTTCATATTTTAATATTCGGTTTCTAAATCACTGCAAGGTATAAGAAAGACGCAGCAAATGTTATTTTATGTTCTGCTAGTGAAGGCAATTGAAGAGAATACAAGGATTGTTAGCACAAAAATAAAGTGTTATGTTTCAGTTTCTCTTTGAGTGGCTGCTACCCAGGTAGTAGAAATACCATCTTTAGGCATCTATATCCATCAAATTCTGTTTTTGAAACTCAACCATGCCCACTCTATCCCTCACTCTCTTCAGTTTCTCTAAACTAGATGGCTAATTATAAACTCATGGATAATGGCAACATAAACAAGGCTTTATGATTTGTAGACCAAGTACCATTGCTGTTTATCTGTTGACATCGCAACACCACCCGGGATGCAGGAACAAAAGGGACTTCTCTAAGGAAACCACTCTGGCTCTCATGTGTGATAAATGGTCCTTTTCCTTATACCTGCTGTGGATGGCCCAAGCCATTGATTATTTTGAAGATTTATTTATTTATATGAAAGCAGAATAAAAGGAGAGAGATTGAGACAAAGTTCATACACCCACTAGTTCACTCTCCAGATGGCCACAACAGCCTCGTCCGAGTCAGGCTTGGAACTCCTTTCTGGTTTCCCCTATGAATGGCAAGGGCCCGAGTACTTGAGGCATCATCCACTATGCCCCAGTACTTTGGCAGGAAGCTGAATTGGAAGTGGAGTAGGCTGTGCTCAAATGGGTACATAATTATGGCATGTCAGTACTGTAAGTGTCAGTTGAGCCTAGAGCACCATATTACCAGGCACACTGGCAGGAATTTTAAAGTGAAATTTTCCCTTACAAAAACCAAGGTGAAAAGTCCCAGTAGAACAGATGTAGGTCTAACTTTTATAGATTGTTTCATTCAGAATCTCAGTCAGTGGATCTCATTTAGAATCTATATATCTGTCTCTTACAGGCCTGAATTATAAATCAATTTTTCTTGATTTTTTGTTGTCTTGGCCAACTGTTAAATCTACAATGACTGATTATCCTTTCTGTTGTTATTGGTATTACAACTATTTTCCACTAAACCATCTACTCCTGAATTGAAAGAGATCTCCCATTGAAATTGTTAAATACACCTTAACTATTTAAAACTAAATTTTCTGTCATTGCTTTATACCTGCAATACCATGATAAAATTCATAACAGAATGTTGGACTTGTGACTGTTGCTGAAGGAATAAACTATTGTAATAATGAAAGGGGGAAATGGTTGAGGGGAGAATGCCAAGGGAGGAAGAATGGGAGGAGGGGGAATCCCTATACCCACAAAGAAGGAACATCTAATACAGGAGATTGTGTACATTTCATATTGAAGCAAATGTCAGTCTCTTGTGTGATGCTAAGAGAATATGAATGTAACATCATATACCTGTTTAATGTGGGAAATGAAGGAACAGGAAGAAGACAGCTTTAAAAGAAACCTTTTTGTAAGAACTGATGTCAAGCTTTCTGCATATTGGGAACCTATTTGTCTTTGTGGTCATCTAAACACAGACTTTGCGGGCCCTTGTTCTCTGACACCTCCTTACTGAGCTGTCCTTTTCTGTGCCTCTCTGTTTATTTAAATCCATCAACCTCTTATTAGGTCATGTGTCACTTGTTGCAGACTTGAGTCTGATGATTTCATATCCTCTTGTCTGCTAATGTTAATGATTGAGTCATTTATCTGAGGCATAGAATACCCTCAAGAGATAGTGGTAAAATATCTTTCATCCACCAGAAAGTAGAGAGGGGCAACAAAAACCAATCATATTCACAGTTCGCTTTTTTATCCGTATGCTCATTCTCTACCTAGAATTCAGAATAAAGAAAAAGCCAGGTATACTTGCCTTTAATTATACATTGATGAGTTCCATTTCTGGATGTTTCTGATTTAGGACTTCTTAGTAGCACTGGAGCACCATGAGATCACGGACTCCCTTGTTGAAACGTACAGTAGGCCCCTTTGTGTGCCACAAAGATGGCATACACTGTAGACAGGTCAGGAAAATACGCATCACACAAATCCAACTAATTAGTAGGTGCCGTAGTGCTATGGTTACAAAAGCACTAAAACCAGAACTTCAGCTGGCACTAGGCCAAAGGACAGTGTGTGTGTATGTGTGTGGGTGTGCACGCATGCGCGAGCATGTATATGCATGAGAGAGACAGAGAGGGGGAAAGCGAGCGAGTGCACCAGACAGCTCACATTGAGAAAAGAAGGAATTTGAAGGGGAAAAAATAAGCATCATTAAAAATCTCAGACATAAATGGAATCGGGGCTCTATTACTAGTGGCACATGCCTGTAGAAATGTATTTTGCTAAGGTCCTCAATTTTCCTGGATTCACATGACTTACACAGACCTTAAAATGGGTAATGATGGTTCATAATGAGAGACAGAAGGAGAATCAGACAGGGAAGCAGCTGGAGACGAGAAGTGATGGAAGGGCAGCACTCCTCAAAGTGCTGAGGCATTTTAATCACGGCCGACTGGGCCTCAAGTGCTAGCACCTTCAGAGACTAATAAATGTGATCCTTAGCAAAAGAAAATTGGGCCTGTGACATCTTGAATAGGAAAAAAATGACACTTCTTGTTTTCAGGTACAAATGAGACACTTAGGCAGCCCAGAGCCAGATAGCCCCTTAGGCGTTTCCTCAGGGGGGTAGGTAATAGATCCATTTACTTTATCATTGACTGGGTCCTGAAATGAGTCCCCTTTTCTTATATAAAGAACTCATGAGGAGAGCAAAAGCCTGAATATACCATTTGGGAGAAGTGAAATTGAAGTTTTCTGGATTAAAAATATGATTTAATAGGATTTCTTCATAACCCTTTTAAATTTCAACTGTTGAAAGAAACCAAAAGGTAAGTTAGTGGTATTCTGCGATCTAAAACATTCATTTTTAAGCTATTTCCAGAAGCCATTGATTTGACCATTTTTTGTTCTCCCTGTGTGAAATGGAGAATCCGGTCAGTGTACTCACAGACTTCTGGGTTTGTCTTTCCATATTTTTTCCTGTCCTTGATTCTCACACTGAGAAACTGCTTAACAAGAGGACACCTCACTCCAGCTGCTGAAAGCAAGTGCACAAGTGTATGCTGTGAATTTTCTTCTGGGAGTTGTATTAAGGATACTAAAAACAGTGCTTGTTCTGAACTTAACAACTTGAGACTCTAACTTACTCTGTAACTTAGTGTCTGCTGTGGTAATGTCAGTTAATCAAATAAAATCACAGATAAACAGGGTGTGGATACAATACTGAACACTTACCCCAGATGGGTATATTTGTGACAGAACAAGAGAGCCAGACATGCATGCAGTGTGAATGGTTCAGGAATACACCCAATAACATGAAACTCTTGGTCTGAGAATTAATGGGGATATACATGAAGTAATGGATAGATACATGTGGCATGGTGCTGCACTCCTGTTTCCTCAATTCAAGAAGGTTTTTTCATGCTATCTCTTTGAAGATCACACTGCTGAAGAGACATTGTTGGTGCAGCACTCCTCACCCCCCACTTTTAGGCATCATCTTATTGCTAGTATGAGTTTTGCTGCTGTTGGTTCACATCCACAATATTTTCCAGTAAACTGTCATGGGGGAGCGGAGCAGGGTTGGGGGGCAGCATGGAAGGAAGGGGTGGTATGAGTACATGACAGGTAAGAGGTGGTGGCAGCCAAAGCTCTACTGCCTGGTTGCCACAAGGCAGCCAACTCACCTGTGCTAGCATTCGTGTTTCCGAAGTCTGGGGTGAGGCTGAAGCAAGATGTCATCTGAAACAGATCTTCACTGAGCTACTCTCTTTCCCATCCAAGTTTTCTCACATCCTCTGAGGTCTCCTCATAAATACTCTCAAAATAAATGATATCTGTAAGAGGCATCTTTAAGGCTCTGCTTTTAAGGAAGCCAGACTTAGACATGGAGTTATATATAAATGATACTCAGAAATGTTCCTAAATGCTGTCTCATGTTCTAACTGTTGACTTTGTGTTCATCAGTCTTTGCCATAATATTTAAGGAGTCTCATGCCAGGGCTGAGTGCTAGCCAGTTACTGCTTATTAATTCTACCTTTTTTCTTGGTTGCCCACTGGTTTTGCAATTATCTCAGTACATTTCACTCATAAATTCTTTCAGAATTATGAGGAAATTGAAAGATGAAAGTGTTCATCATAAATACATGGTATGTAGCCTTGAAACAAAGTTTAAAAACCAATGAAATTGAAGAAAAAGTGAAAATTAAAGTCATGCTAAGATGATGAATCTTTAATCTCAATCCCACTAAGTAAACATAAGGGAGAAGAAAGTGATTAGCTGTGAAGCAAATGGGCAAAAAGCAAAGAATATATATGATAGACTTAAAATGTATGGCCAAGTGTCTTGCCTGGAGGAAGAAAATAACTAAGGCTTTTATACAAATCATACTTATCTTGGCTCTCTGAGAACATGAGCTTTCGTTTTGATCTCTTTAGACAACATTTTAAACATTTGTGCACTTTATGTGTGTGTGTCAGATATACAGTATATATGAATAAAGATAGCTGCATAGCATGGGGAAATGAAAACTCCAGAAGGTAAGGGTAAGAATTCCAGTGGCTGGGGGAAGGAAATGAAAGCACACTGGCCAGATCTCTCCATGCTCTGGCCCCAGGCCTCTGCTGCAGTGTCAGCCCTGGGACCTGGCCCATCTGCTCTGTTCCCTATCAGTGCAGAAGAATTGATCATTTCCACCCACCACAGGACTCTTCTAACAGAATACTCCTGACCTCAGATAGATTCGCCATCAACCTGCACAAACCTTCCCCTGAAGACCACTATCAGCAGAAGTTCCCGTTATCCAATCCTGTTTCCTGCAGGCCCTCCCATCCTGCTGCTGCTGTTTCCTTTCTTATCATGTGCAGGCGCTTCATCCATTCACTCTGTCAAGCACTTAATCTATCTTGAAATATTTTTGCTCTGTGAACCCACAGGGATGTGAAAAGTTATACTCAAGGGGAAAAGTATGTGTTTTCCATCCAGGGTTCTCTTGAAATTCCAAAGTCATAATGCAAGGCTAGTCTCCACAGGATTGTACGGATGGTACGATTTGTAGTTTTCTGGCCCCCAAGCTGTGAGACTTACTTAAGTGAATAAGACCACCTGAAGAATGGGTGTCTTAATTCAAGCTTCAAGTTACAAAAGATCATCAGGTGCTAAGAACTCATATTTGAATTCAATGTGCTTTGGGAAATCCATTTTCCTCCACTGGGCTTTAGTTTTCTCACCTAGAAACTCAAATACAATAGTCAGTGTGAAGATTTTAAGATAAAATGACAGTGCATAGGCAAGTGTCTTAAGAAGCAATCCATAGATGTTAGTTCTTCTCAGCTAAACACTTTGCTCTCTGACTTTAATCACAGGAAATATTTAGCTATTGCATACACTTTATATAAATAGTGTATGTAAGAGAGGAAAGTAAACAGCTATAAAAATTTTGAACATATAGAAAGGAAACATCTTTGTGTTATGTTCGCCAACATCTGTATCTCTGAATTTCAGAAGATCTGGATACAGTATGAATACATATTGTGCTTTTCCTGCCAAATGTTCAGATCTAGAAAGAGAAAAGATTATTAAAAAGAAAAGATCCTTTCTTGTGCTAAACTATAACTGAAAAAGTAGGATTTGCAAGTTGTGATATTAATCCTCCCACAAATTTATTACATTTCCTTCAGTTATTGAAAATCCCTAAAGTCATCATAGGAAACATATCAATAGCTTGTAACATTGTGGATATTAAAGTTTCAAAAGGCAGTGAATGACTTATGGAATGATGTCTTGATGGAATATGGAAACTCGGTAGAGGAGACTCTCTTCACTGAGGCTGTGGGGGAGGACATTGGAAAGGACATGGGAGCTTTTTAAGCAGGAAAGAATAGAATATAAACAGCTGAAGACATGTGGGAGACTTGGTAATAAGCTGGGAGTGGGTCATGGTCAAAGGTCTGCCTGGAGCTGAAGCTGTCATCCTCTAGATGCTGGAAGTGTTGCTGGGCCACTAATCACAGCTGAGATGTTCTCTGTTCTTGATCTTGAAAGAACAAAGCCACCTCAGCTAAGCTTGGGCCTCCTGTTCACTGGGTCTGCTTGGGGTACAAAATGTGTGGCTGGCTTGATGTTAGCTGAGACAGATTAGAAGAGCTGCTGTAGCTCCAGAGCCTTCTGTTGGAACAGATAAAGCCTGGGTCATGTCTACATTATGTTCACTTGACCTCATTTCTCCTTCTAACATTCCAAAAGAGGTGGTAATCCTAAATACATTCCCCCCAAACCTTTCTGTACCAGAACTTGTGTCTCTGAAATCTAACCTGGAACACTAGAGCTGAACTTAAGTGATGGATGGAATGAAATAGGTGAGCTTCATAATCTTCATAGGCCATGGGAATATGTGTAAGAGAGAAATGCATAGGTGTGATCATTTTTGCAAACATCAGCAGCTGAGATTTGAACACTTAAGGAAAAATATTTCAAAGTAAAGGTGAACTATTTCCTGAGGCTTAAATAGTAATATATTTTCTCTCAGATCAATGGGTCTGAATAAAGAATTCATTCCAGCCTTGAAAACAAATACAAATAAATAACAATCAAATAAACTAATGGAAAACAATTCAAAAATACATTAAGAAAAGGGCTGAGTACCAGTCCCTGCTGTGAAAGACAGATCCAATGTTTATGGGCCAAAGTTCAAGGCAGAAAGTATTTATTTCAGTGGCTTCTGATTGCCTACAGCTACTTTTCTAATTTATACATTGGCACGTTATTTAGCAACGACTCAGCTTTCTTGCCTGCTAATGCAACATTTATGTCCTTCTTCCTCTGTTATGTATCTTAAAACTGCTTAATTCTCTGAGCTGTTTGTTCTCTTTTATTAAAAACAATTATAGCAACGCTTAACCTTAATTTCCCTTAGCTAATTTCTTCTGGGAATATATATTTAGTTTTCTTTTGGTTATATAGAGTATGCTTAAAATAAGAATATAGAGTTTCCCTTTAGGATTTGGTCATTGTTCTTTATCATTTCTATATGATTTTATTTTATTATGTATTAAAAGTGGGAGAAGGGAGAGAGAGGTCTGAGAGAGAACCCACTGGTTTGCTCTTCAAATGCCTTTAACAGCTAGGACTTAGCCAAGCAACTTGGAAGTCAATCCCGCATGAGTGAAAGGGACCTACAAACATGAGCCATCATCTGTGGCCTTCTGCGTGCACCTTAGCAGGATTCTGAAATAGGGACCTTAATCTGTGTAGTCTACTTTGGGATGTGAACATTTTTTTTCTTTTTTTTTTTCCTTTTTTATTATTTATTATTTTTAATTCATTAATTACATAGTATTATGTGACATGGTTTCATAGGTACTTGGGTTCTCCCCACCCCTCCCCAAACCCTCCCACCATGGTGGATTCCTCCATCTTGTTGCATAACCACAGTTCAAGTTCAGTTGAGATTCCCCCATTGCAAGCATATACCAAACATAGAATCCAGCATCTTATTGTCCAGTCAAGTTCAACGGCTTCTTAGGTATACCCTCTGGGATGTGAACATTTAAGCAGTGTCTCAACTCTGCACCAGATGTCCACCTCCTTCCCATACTTTATTGAAGTTTGTTCATTATTTACTTTTGATGGAATGGCCATAGTGTGACATGAGATTGGGATTGAGGGTCTAAAATAATGACATTGACTTGAGTTAAAACTTTGCTGTTCTTTAAAAAATGTCAGTAACTAAATCACAATGATATATAGCAGTGTCACCTAGGATATCCTCACCAGGTTCTATAGCAATCATGGCCCCATCCTAGGCATACAGTGTTTGCCCCCCTGTTTCTCCTGTTTAACTAAGGTGACTTCTGCTTTCAGAATGGCCCTTTGGCTGATATCAGTTGGTGACATTACAAAACCAAAGTGGTATTTTTACAGAGGGAATTTTCCATCCAAACTTCAGCTCACGAAAAGAGCAAAAGAAAGCTGAAATGATCATAGGAGGCAGAGAGAAAGGAAGTGGAGAAGGGAATCACATTGATGCTATAGTTAATTAGGCCATTATAGAACATCAATTTTTAGAAAATGTTCTGTTTGTTTGTTTATCTGGACAGAACAGTTACAGAGAGAGGGAGAGACAAAGGTGGAGAGATCTTCGATCTGGTTTACCCTCTAACGCCCATAACAGCTGAAGTTAGGACAGGCTAATGCTGAGTCAGGAATTCCATTCAGGTCTCCACAATGATGAAAGAAACTGAAGTACCTGGGCTGTGATGCGTCATCTGCTACAAACATTGGGAGGAGGCTGGACTAGAAGTGCGATACCTGAATGACACTCTGCTATGGGATGTGGGCTTTGCAAGAAGTAGATATATCTAGTATTTCTCAATGCCAGTCCCAGCATCAATAAATGTAATAATTTATATTTTTACCACATATTTCATGCAAGCCTATTATATGATTGTGGCAAACTACAAACAGTGTGGGTGATTGATGCGTGAGTTTTCTTCTAAAGAGAATGTTGCTCTCAGGTAAAGGAAATCCTGGAGAGCTCTATAGTCTGTAGTATTAGTTGACCCTCTCGGCAGCAATGATGCTTATGGCTTACCATTCTTAAATACCCCACCAGCATTTAAGACTTTTTTTAATTTATTGATTTGAAAGGCAGAGTTACACAGGGAAAGAGAGAAGTCTTCCAGCTTGTTTCACTATGCTAGCGGTCACAAAAGTTACAGATTTGCCAAATCAAAGCCAGAGCCCAGAGCCTCTCTGGATCTCCTACCTGAGTGCTGGGCCCAAGCACTGTGCTGCCTTCCCAAGTACAGTAGCCAGGAGCTGAATCAGAAGTAGAGCAGTGGGCCTGGAACAGTGGCCTAGTGGCTAAATCTCTACCTTGCATGTGCTGGGATCCCATATGAGTTCCAGTTCATGTAACAACTACTCCACTTCTCATGCAGCTTCCTGCCTTTGGCTCCATGGTTGGAGCTCCAGGTCCAGCAGTTTTGTTAAAGGAATCTCCAAAGAAATCTTGTCTGAAGTGATCCCAGACCTGGCTCTTGGGTGTGCTTTCCAGTATGGGGTCCAGCTCAGTCCATCACCTGCATCAGTGTACATACACATTGGGAGTTGGAATTGCTGGGTGGTTTCTGTCTTCAGCCCTGCCTCTCTCTAAACCAATGGGCAATGTGGTTTACATAAGAGCACAACATTATGTAAGAGTCCAACACTGTCCATCCTACACTCAGCCCTCATGTACCCCATCAGGAACTGCAGCCTAGTCAGAGTGACCTCCCAATAACCCAACCTAGGCCCATCACCAGCCCTAGTTCCTGTGCTTTCAAGTATGTATAGCAGACGGGTCCAGTCTGTTTCATACCCCATTCAACTTTCATAATATGTCTAGCCAGGCCTATCCCCAGGCTGAGTTCTCATGTTCACCAGTGGAAATTGCAGCCCATCAGAGAGGTGCCCACAGTTCCCCTGCTGGGCTTAGTCCTGTTCCCAAATCTTGCACTTTCCAGGTGGTTTTGCAGTCTAGCTTGACAGGATTTGCCCCTGTTCTAGCACTTGTCAGCCGATGCTGTGGCAAAGCCCAATCAACCTGCACTTACTCTGCATGCACCAGTGGATACAGTTGGTTAGCCAAGCCTGGCTGGGGGTGGGCCTGGCTAGACAGGTGATGGCACCTACCAAAATGAGTGTGGGCTGGCCAGTGGTGTCAGTGGTGTCAATTGGGTCAAACTAGACTCCAACGCTCATTGACATGTGTCCTTGCTCAATTGGCCCACACCTATTCCGTTCTTACTATTGAGTGTTACAGCCGAGCCACACCAGGCCCATGCCTAGACTCAGCTCTCACATAGTTCAGTGGGTGTAGAGACGTAGCCCAGCCTGTCCTACAGCCACTCTGGCTCTCACGAGTGCCAGTGGGTGCTGGAGTCTTGCCCAGTCTGGCACACCCCAGATCCAGTCCACACCTATGCTGAGTGATAACTACAGCCATATCTAGCCCAGATTGCTTACCCCACTCCAGCTCTTGTGCAAGCCACAACTCAACTGGGGCATTCCCCTTAGCTCCCCAACTAGGCCTGCTCCCAGCCATAGATTTTGAGCATGCCCGTGGTTGCTCTAACCCAGCCTAGCATAGCCCATCCCTTGTCTTGGCATTTGCTTTCTGAATCTGCAGCCTGGCCTGCCCCTAGTCTCAACTCTTGTGACGGTTGCTGCAGTCTAGCCCTGCCTAGTCCACTTCCATCTCTGGCTCATATAAACCAGTAGGTATGATAGCCTGGTCCAGCATGACCTGCACTCCGGCTTCACTCTTGAATATGGCAGTGGGCTAATGCTGGCCTGGCCTTGTCAAATCCACCCACCACGAGAACCAACTGACACACTTGCTGATGGGTGCCCAGCCTGACCAACACTCAAGCCGAATCACATGCTCATTAGGGGGAGCTATGACCCACCAGGGGAGTTTCTCCAGTTCCCCCACCTGTCTCATTCTCAGACCCAGATCTCAGCACAATCTGTTCCCTCTATCCTGGCCTTTTTGTGAGCTGGTGGATGTTGTGTTCAAGCCCACCCCATACCCTATTCTTGTATATGCCTGTGGGTGCTGAAGCCAGGAATAGCCTGGCCTGTTCCCAACCCCAGTGCCTGTGAGTGTCAGAGGGTTCCATGGTCATGCCTAGCTCAGCCTGTTGCTACACCCAGCCCTTAAGAAACCCATGGGAGTTGCAGTTCTACAGGGGTGGGCCCACATATTTCTCACAGAATCTCCCCTGAGACCTGGTTCTCTTGCGCTGGTTAGTATCATGGCCCAGCCATATGCAAAACCCCACACATGCCCATGGGCATACCACTCTAGCCTGGCGCCTTTCCCTTCCCCCTCTCTAGCCACCCTTGGGACCAAAACATGTGCATGATCTCAGGCCTGCATTGACAGCTCTCAGTTCGAGTCCCTAGACACCAAATCATGGAAGAAAGCAAAGCTGCTAATAGCTCCTGCTCTGTAAAGGCAGAAGGAAGCCCATATTGGGTCTAGCTCCTCAAAGGCAAAAGGCAACTTGTTCATTTTCAAGCACACATCATATGTTTCTCTGCTAAAGAAAAGCAGGCTTGGACTATGGCAGAGACAGAACCTTGTTGACTTTGTGAGCACCTTTCATATGTTAGGATTTCACCTATATTGCCCCACTTAATCTCCCTAAATTAATAGCACTTTGAGGAAAGTGCATTATTTCCTTATTATATGAGTGAGGAATCTGATACTCACAAGGTAGCCTAAACTGCATGGTAGTTAATTGTCAGAGATGGCATTTGCACCTAGGGCAGCTTCCTTCAAAAATCAAACACTATCAAGGCCCTGGCAGGTGTCAGGGAAGGAAGGAAAGCAAGAACAAGCACAGTGCCTTATAAACAGAAAGACAGGAAGCAGTCTGCACACCCAGTCTTATTGACACCTGGGTTCTTACTCGGAAGCAAGAGGAAAAAAAAATCAGTAGATTTTGTTTTCTTGCTCCTAATATCCAAAGATGCAATGCACATTTAAGAAGACATTTCTGGTTGAACTTCATGTCTCCTATCTGAACAGAACTGGGAACACAGAAAATACCCACCACATATGTATGTAATATATAAGTGAACTCAAAAAAGAGAACTATCAATATGATACCCTGAAATTTTCATTTGCCTCCCATTCTTATGCTTTTGATTGTGAGTAAAGCATGCCACACTCAGACTAAGCGCTCAGAAAAAAAAAATGTGAGGATAAGTCCTTGTTCTTCGTATAATTTCCAAATGAAATCTTTGAAACATAATGTAAAATGAGAGATTTGAGTGAAAAGTATTTTTGAGGCTCAGAAAAATGAATCCCTCATGTAATTGATTTTCTATAACGTTGAGAGGCAATAAAATACCTTTCAAAGTTGAGTTGTGGGGGAAATCTTCAGAATTAAAACAGAGGAACTCAAGAGCATCCAAGTGAAGATATACTTAGCAGTTTTAATACCTATTGCATGAGAGTTTAAGCCTGGCAATAGGCAGAAAGGAAAAAGGAAAGACAAGGAAGAATGCAGGGAGGAGGAAGAATGAAGGCAGGCAGCATTCAAACAGGGGAAGGCTCAAATGTTTACTGAATAGTTCAGAAACTTCAATGAATAGATAAAACAAATCACAAAATTCCCAAAATTCATTTTCTAGATACACAAAAAGTGAAGAAAATCAAACACAGATGTGTAGGCAAGCTCAAGTGAGAATACTAGTTATCTATCTATAAAGGAAATGAGCGCATGATAATTCAACAAGAACATTGGAAACCAGTAGAAAAACCTAGAATAGTGTCTCAGATATGTTATGAGATGTTGACAGAATTCTACTTCATTGTATTAATTTACCAAAAGGTCAGTATTTTTGCTACCAACACATAAAATCATAGAAGTATCCTTCAGGTAAACCAAACATTACACTTGAAGATAAGGCCTGAGGGTACAAAAAATAGTAAATATATGCGGATGCGCCTAACACACAGCACAATAATCATTTGAGATCCTCAGTGTCTAATTGAAGCTTTAAAGTTACATTTTAAAGATTCATTCCATCATCATAGGTTCACTAATCTTTCATTAATGCTTTTAGAAATCATCACAGACTTAGTGGTTTAAAATACCACAGCTGATTGCATTGCAGTTCTGTTTGTCTCAGGCTAACATGAGTGAGTACATAGCTTTGCTCCATTGGAGGTTTCAGGAGACATGCAGCAGGGTGGAGGGAAACCCTTTCTTGCCTTTTCTGGCTAGAGGCCTAGAGGATGTCTGCCACCTTTTTAGTTGAGTCCTGTAGAAAGCAGGACGGTTCAGGAAAGTTTCTTACACCATCCCACATTCTTCCACTTCTACCCTCTTGTGCACTCTTTTTTTTTTTATAAAGATTTATTTTTAGTTATTGGTAAGTCAGAGTTAGAAACAGACAGAAACATACATGTTTTCCATCTTTCTGCTTCACTCCCTAAATGGCCAGAATGGTCAGGGCTGGGTCAGGCTGAAGCCAGGAGCCAGGAACTTCATGTGGGTCTCCCACTTGGGCAATAGGGGTTTGAACACTAGGGCCATATTCTGCTGTTTTCCCAGGTGTATTAATAGGAATTGTATCAGAAGTGAAACAGCTGGGACGGGAACTTGTGCCCATTTGGGTTGCTGACACTGCAGGCAGCAACTTAGCCCACTAACCCTCTTGTACTTCTAGAAACTGATGTGATGCTATTGGGTCTATTCATTCAATCTAGTATATATTCATCTCAAGGTTATCTGATAAGCAATCCTAGTTCCATCTGCAACTTTAGTTCTATTTTGTCTCATAAGGAATCATGTGGAGACTCCAGGAATCAATTCATGGACAACATTGGAGAGCTATCACTCTAACATAGCATTAGAATTCTGATTCTTTTAATAAGTGTTCCATATACAGCAAGCCTTGTCCAATTATACACACTGTTGGTGTTAAGGTAAACTTTTAACAAACTGATTTTCAAGCATAAAAAGGTTAGGGTAAGCAATCATTATATAGAAAAGCAAACAAAATGGGTTTAGAAAAATTATTCAGTGGTTCCCTATAAAGGTCAGTGTATGTTATTACCCAGCAACTTCTTTCTTAGGTATTTGAATCCTTGATCACTGACAGCATACACACACAGAAAAGATATGTGCATGAGTAAAAGTTTAATTCATGATAGTGCAAACTGGAAACAACCCAAATGTCCTTAGACAAATATTGATAAGCACATTATGGTCTGTTCAGAAAAAGGGCCAAATTTTTAATTTATTCAACAAAGAGAAATCACAAAATCATTATGTTGAAAGAAGCTACATAAATAAAGATAAAGGATTTCATACAATATGGTTCCTTCACAAAGACTCCTAGGATGAGACATGATAGAAATTAGAATGTTCTTGCTACAGAGGAAATGGGGAAGTTACTGAAAAGGGGGAAGATGAAGCTTTCTGGTGCATTTGGGTGTGAATACACAGGTATATACAATTGCTAAAACTTACTGAATTTAAGACCTATGCATTTTAGATAATCTAGAAAAGCTCCTTGATAACTGTCCATATAGCATCTAACCTTCAACCCTACCTCTTCTGCCCTGATGGTTTCAGCTTACTCGTCAATTTTATCCTTACATGCCATGATTCTTGTTAAATTTATTTTTAGGTCACCAGCAAAGATAAAGAAACAAAAAATAATTAAAATTTCCCTTGATTTTTAATGTAAGCAAATAAAGTACTCAAATACTCAATATGATTCAAATGCATTGTCCATATTCCAAGCGCTCCCCCATTAGCCTGTGTGTATTCAGGGAATAAATACCCTTGCCTTTCTTTCATGGACTAATTTTTTAAATGTATTTCTCTTCAAAATTTAGAATTGGAGATGACTGTATTCAATGCCACAGGAGAGGAGTGCGTTATTGCAGGCTCATTACCTTTGAAAAGGTGTGTAGCTATTTCCCAATAATTAAAATGAAATGAGAACAAACAGTAAGAACCCCATTCAGAAAAATTTCTGTTCTTATTATGGACATCATGAAACAAATGAATCCAACAATGGAATATTCCCAATTATAATTTTTTATCCTTATTTTCATTCAATTTGCCCTTATGAAAATGCAAGTTCAATAAATTTCGTTTTATGGAAAGAATATTTGTGAAAAATGCATGCTAGTTAGGGGTGAAGAACAAAATTCAATTATATAAGTTAGGTCAGGTCAAACTGATAGCAAAATTTGCTCAACTTTGAATTACAACTAACTTCATACATTTAATAGCATACTCGTATTTTCTGCACAAATCTTTATATGATTTAATTAAGTTCTTTAAATGTTAACACCCTTATCAAGAAAAAAATTAAATAATTTCGTTTACAATTTGATGATCACACAACTGATTATAAAAGTAGTAGTTTTCCAAGTGAATTTTAACGTTTTCTAACCTTATTGTTCCATATCAATCCTTTTTTCTTTTTAATTATCACTCAGGGCAATAGATTTCATTTTAAACCTTGAAATTAATTCAGAAAATACAGCCCTCAAGTTACCAAATTCTGATTGGTGCAAACAGAGTACCATCAATTTGCAATGTTATCAGTGAAATGGGCATCTTGAGATTTGATCACTGCTTTTAGCCCCTGTCTAATTCCTGAGGGACCATGGTCTTTCTGCTTAGTTCTTGTTGAGTTATTTATTTAGTGGAGAATTAAGCTTGTGATTATAAACTAAATTGAAAGTATGTTATCATAAACATTAAAGGGAAAATATGAAAGCAAGCAGCAGGAGATAAGAGAAAGGGTGTTCTGGAAACTGTATATCTGAACTACATGAAAGCTGTCCTTTTCATATAAATACATAAACAAACATGTATGATCTACTTAAAACAGTGAGTAATTTTTCTCCGGGCAAATTGTTCTCTGTATGAAAACACATTTGATCCATGTTTTGTTGTTTGAGGTTAAAGACAAGAAAAAGTGTAATTTTAAAATCGCATATACTTCTATGTACTCATTTCTGTTAAATTTCCACCTAAAGCACACTTTGTATATGGTGAGAGTTTGATGTTTGCTGATTTGTGCTGAATTTGCGTGACTACCTGCACAAATATAGATTTCCAACAATATTGAATTTAGAAACAGTAAAAAGCCAATTTTGGAGTGAGGGATTTCTTATCTGGCAGAGAAAAGATGGCTAGTGCCTCAGAGATATATAAACTCACAGGGCTTTTTCCTTTGCTGTCCAACTCTGTGCTCCTGCAGTCCTGTCTGTTTATCTGCCCAAATCTCAGTGGGTACACTTAGTCAACAGTTACCAGAAAAGAGGAGAACCAGTGAGCTCACAAATAATAGAGAACATTCTCCAGGCAGTTCAGCTGCTCACACCATTTTCAGCAGAATGCTTATTTTAAAAGTTTTTAAAAGGATAGCTCCTCTGTATTCTAGATCAATTAAATTTCTTCTAAGCCATGCTTATACCTGTTAACATTTGCATAGTTCTGTCTCGGAGGCTCATATGTTCAGCAAATTTCTGAACACCTCTCATCTGATTTATTCCTTGTTTGTCCCTCTTAGCTTGTGGTTCGTTCTTGCAATAGCCTGTTGGGACCCGGAATCAAGACAGTTGTAAATCCAGTGTTTGTAAGGGGAGACTACTCTCTGTACTTGAATTTAGTGCTTTTTTTTTAGGT
Source organism: Ochotona princeps (assembly GCF_030435755.1). Taxonomy (NCBI): domain Eukaryota; kingdom Metazoa; phylum Chordata; class Mammalia; order Lagomorpha; family Ochotonidae; genus Ochotona; species Ochotona princeps. The sequence goes on along the minus strand of NC_080837.1, from coordinate 32,926,735 downwards.
CAGGCTCACTAGGATTCCGGACTTGATAAAGGAAAAAGCATCAGGATTACCCCGAGAGCTCCTGGTGTCAAGCCTCCCTGATCCCAACTTAATTTGTACAGCATTCTGCCACAGTTAACAGAAGTTGCTCAAGACACTTAGCAGCAAAGCCAGCATCTAGGCCTGGTAGTTCCCTGAGGTGCACTAGCAAGCTAACGTGATGGTTTCTGACCCCACTGTTCCTGGGCTCAGATTCCCACGTGACAGTTGTTTCTGTTCATTGTGTTCATTCCATGATTGTCTTTACCTTGAATTCTCATAAAGTCACTTATAGGTGGTCAGATACAGACAGCTGAAAGAAAACACAGCCCCAAATATAAAAGGACATCTCATTAGCTCATGAAAGAGGGTGGAGGGAGGGAGTGGGTTCAGACCAATTCAAAGTTTTGTTTTTCATCAGAGATTATCATTGAGATAGTTTTAAGTGTTCCATGATCACACTTTTTTTGCTTGGCAACCTTTATTTGGTACCTGCTCTGCACTAGGCACTGCAGTAGGAACTAGGGGGGATATAAATATCTTAACAGAGGCGTTGACTCAGTCTAGAACTGACTGTAGACCCTTTTGTTTGTCTAAGGGGGAATGGCTGTTTGTCTCTTAGTTGACTGTGTTGTTGAGTGTGAACACTGAAACCCAGGGCATGCAGTATGTCAACTTCTTCCTCAACCTTGAAGTCAGTAACTAACTACATTTTGCTTGACACGATGAGGGAAATGATAGGGGCATTACTTTCTAGTGTCTGTTGCATCAGTAGGATTTCCACAACAAGGCTCTCCTTTTCTCTGTTCTCTGACCATTGAAACAGAATATTTAAATACAGAGTTCTGCAATATACAGTCTATCCCTTCATCCTGTGTGTCTATGAATCTACCACTGCTGACAGGATCTCATCGCAGTTCTTAAATCTACATCAGTAAACTCTAACTGCTTGGATCATCTATTCTGCTTAATCACAGTGTAACTGCTGTTCTCTTATTTTAACCATGATGTAGCTCAAGGTCTTGAATCATGAATTTCCTTCTGGGAAGACATGCTTAGGGCACCATAAGTTGGGAAGTGTTATCTGCAGTTGTGTAGCCTGAGGGATATCATAAGAAAATATGGAAGTCCAAGGAACTTTACCTAAAATTCTATGTGGTATTTGGAGACTAAAAACTTGTCTACCAAATATGTACAGCAAGTGTAGAGACCATGGTTATAAAGAAGAAATGAGAAAAAGACGAGAAGAGGAGCTTTGGTATTGGCTTGTTTGTTATTGATTTGATTGCCGCCATGATGCAATCCTGATATGATAACGCTTTTAGGTTTTCTTTTTCCGGTTATGGCCTAGAAATACTCATACTCGATCTTTTACTTCTTTGGCCCTGTCAAATATGGAATAGACCATTGAAAGTCTTTCTCAGGACAGGTGGATTATCAAGAGTAAACACAACACAACTTTATTGGTGAGACTCCTAAATGATGTCCAGTCTTAAAGCCATTAGCAATTTAATCCCACTGCCATCTTGGCTTTTAGAACAGATTGTTGTGGAGTGCTGAGCCCTCAGGTTAGCATATATTTAAAGCAACACTATTAAAATTTAATACAGGGCCCAGCGTGATGGCATAGCAGCCAAAGTCCTCGCTTTGAATGCACCAGGATCCCATGTGGGCACCAGTTCTAGTTCCAGGAGCCCCACTTCCCATCCAGCTCCCTGCTTGTGGCCTGGGAAAGTAGTCAAGGAAGGCCCAAAGCCTTGGGATCCTGCACCTGCATGGGAGACCTAGCGGAAGCTCCTGGCTCATGGCTTTGGATAGGTTCACCTCCGGCCACTGTGTCGAATTGCGGAGTAAATCCGCGGATGGAAGATCGATCTCTCTCTTTCTCTCTCTCTCTCTCTTTCTCTCTCTCTCTCTCCTCTCTATATCTGACTTTTCAATAAAAATAAATGTCTTTAAAATTTTTAATACATTCAATTAGGTCAATATTTATAATCTTTTCATTTTTGCAGAGATCTTCTAACAAAACATTTAGCACCATGAGTTCAACTTTACATTATTTCTCTGTCTGCAAAATGCTCTTTTTTTTTGAAGATTTTGTTAATTGGAAAGGCAGATTTGCAGAATGAAAGAGAGAGACAGAGAACAAGATCTGTCTGCTGGTTTGCTCCTCAAGTGGCTGTAATGGCTATAGCTGAGCCAATCCATATCCAGCAGCCAGGAGCTTCTTCTGGGTCTCCCACATGGGTGCAGGGTCCCAGGGGTTTGGGCCATTTCCTAGGACACAAACCAGTGTCCATATGTGATCTCAGTGAGTGCAAGGCGCGGATTTAGTCAATGAGCCATCATAACGGGCCCCTGCAATTTACCCTTTAATTTTTCCCAGGAATTACTCAATTTTTCATCTGGAAGACAAGCTTTTCCTAATAATTTTAAAGCAAGTTTTACTTGAGAGAATTTTTAGGAGGTAGCTATAGGTTGAGCAAAAGGAAGCTAATGTTGTAGGAGATGTGGGAAGGCAGTCTTCCATGGTGCAGAATGTTGAGAAGCTCATCCTCAGTTGGATGAGTTTTGCTATGAGTCATAGATTCTATGTCACCAAAGCTCAAAAAAAAGTTTGAGGGTTAGTGCTTGCTTCACATTGTCTAAGACACATAAGCATATAAACTTAAGATATAATTATTTTTTCAGGAACTTATAAATGTGTTTCAGGAAAAAAAGTGAGACAAATAAGAGAAATATAACTGCATACATAAACATTAAATTATGCGGTATCAACAAGTACTGCCTGCTTGGGGAGAATGGAGAATTACATTGATTAGAAACATGGTAGAGGATCTGGAAAAGTTTTGAGTCCTAACCAACCTCGAAGGATACCTACAGTAATACAATGCACAGTGCAAACTGGTGGTGTTCTAGAGAGAGGAACCACATCAGCACAAGGTCCGTCCTGACATTCAATTTAGTTTCCACTTCGAAATTAAAGCAATTTAAAATATATTTTGAAGATAATCTGAAAGCAATACTGTTCTTCCATCTCATGAGGATGTGTAAGATGTTTATCTAATTTTTTCCTCCCAAAAAGTAGAACTGGAAGTTCAGGTGACACATGCATGGGCTGATCAGAAAGACTAGGACTAGTATAAATCATAAAGTGACTGAAGTGGCCATTACAGGAGAGGGTCTAGATGGGCTTGTGGACACATCTGCAACCCTACTCACTGCTTCTCAGCCCAGGAGCAGCAGTTACAGGGCAGTCAGAAGCAGCTAAGTGGCTGGGGGAGACAAGTGCTCCCTGTGCTCTCACCTCGGTTCCTGGATCTGCATTATTGGACTTAAAAACAGCAAATGATTATGAAAGCGTCACTCAGTCATAGGAAAAACTGGACAATGTTCAGAATTGTGCAACGAAATTCCACCATAAGGAACTTACATACACTAGTGTGGGGCAGAAGAAGAGCCTTTTGCAAAAGATAAAGATATCATGTGATGTGGAATGAAAAGCTAAAAACAAAATTGGGGGCCAGGCAATGAATCAGTGTTTGGTGAAGAAAGATTGGAGGACAAGTCAAAACTGAAATATGTTTATGACACAGTTTAATTATGACATAAGTTAAGCCTGAATGAGACAAATTAATTGGGTGACTTGAATTTAGTTCATTCTGTGTTTTAGCCACTATTAATAATCCTTTGATTGTCATTGATCAACTCCTTTTTAAAAAGATTTATTTATTTTTATTGGAAAGTCAAATATATAGATAGGAGAGACAGAGAGGAAGATCTTCCGTCCACTGATTCACTCCCTAAGTGGCCACAATTGCAGGAGCTGAGCTGATCTGTAGCCAGGGGCCAGAAGCCTCTTCTGGATCCCTCATGCAGGTGCAGGGTCCCAAGGCTTTGGACTGTCCTTGACTGCTTTCCCAGGCTACAAGCAGGTTGTCCATAAGAGATCCCGGTGCATTCAAGGCGAGCACTTTAGCTGCTAGTCTACTGTGCTGGGCTCCCTTGATCAACTCTTTTTCTTTTTTTTAGATATTTTTTTCATTAACATTTTTTTTTTGCTTTTTTTTTTTAATTCATTGATTACATTGTATTATGTGATATAGTTTCTTTGGAACTGGGAATCACCCCACCCCTCCCCCTCCCTCCTCCCATGTGGAATATTCCACCTTGTTGCATATATCCCTTGATCAACTCTTAAGAAATTTCTTAGGGCTGCCATTGTGTTATAATAGATTCAGATGTTGCTATCACACATATTTGCATGTCCTGGCTGTTCCACTTGCAATCCAGCTCCCTGCTAATGTGCCTGGAAAGTTGCAGAGGATGGCCCAAGTGCTTGGGCCCTTGCACTCCTATTGGAGACCCAGAGGAAGCTCCTGTGTTTGGTCTGGTCCAGCCCTAGCCATTGTGACCATCTGGGGAATGAATTAACAGGTGGAAGATCAATCAGTATCACTCTCTGTTGTTTCTTCCACATTCTCTCTAATTACCATTCAAAAAAAAATTTTTAAAAAGAAAGAAAAAGACATTCATTTTGGTTACTACAAAAAAAGGCACTTGAAATTGTTGAACCCAGCCAATAATTCCTGAAGGCATTCATGGGCTTTGGCAGAAAAGGTTATAAAGCAAAGCAAAACAAAACAGAAAGAAAACTTCCAGAGAATTATACCTATGCAAGGTTTAGTCGACATAGTTGTGTTACACGTTACAGGCTAACATAGAAAATGGTTTTATGTGAAACATCAGTTGTCTTGTGTTTTTGGATAAGCAACAGTGACAACTCTCATTTATAGTACAGTTTGTGGCCCTGGTACAACAAGCTGAGATAGTGTTGTTTTTCTCAGATGAGTCCTAGAAATTCTCCTATTCTTACTGATAGAAGCACTAGACACTTCAAAAATTAGCCTCTGCTTATTACATATTTTTCCAATATTTAACAATTTATAGAACCTCTGTATTTCCTATAAACTTTGCTACTTCTGCCTGTCAAAACAATCCTAGAAATGAACCCTGAAAATGGGTTTATTTTTACTCCAAGATTATAATTTCTTTTTTACCTTTCAAATTCATGTTTAGTTTCTTTCTCTCTCTATTCTTTTTTATTATTGCCAATTATCAAGTATAACTTCCAGAGTTGTCAAATGCATGTAGAAGAATGCTTCTCATACTTTAAAGTTTCTTGCTTGAAAGAAAATTATAATTCCTTGTTATTTCCCTTAAAATTAGCCAATTACATTTAATTTCAAACTTTGACAACCAGATAAAGGCAATGAATTTGTATGTAGGTTAGATCATTTACCTGAAAATTGCTCTTAACAAATCAGGACAGTTGTATTATCTGGCCATTTGGACTTTTTACCAAGGACAGAACCAGGAACGCTTTGCAGAGAGAGGAGTCGGAAATTGAATGGAAGCCTTTTGTAGCTTTTTCAAAAATATTAAGTTCTCCTGAATAAAAGGCCACATGGTATAATTCAGATGTTCACATTAGGGAAAAAATATGAAAAAATAAGCATTCAATGACATATTTTAAAAAGAAACCTCACTGATGTACTACTCTGAGTATGTAAAGTTTCTTCAGAATCGTGATATTCTTATGCATTCACCCACCTTAGGGCCAATAATTATTGAATGCTTACTATGATCAAAACATAAATGTGCACCTTGGTGTAACTGTGTACAATAATGAATTAGATAGGCACTGTGTTAGCTTTTTTTTTTTTTAAAGATTTATTCGTTTTATTACAGCCAGATATACACAGAGGAGGAGAGACAGAGAGGAAGATCTTCCGTCAGATGATTCACTCCCCAAGTGAGCCGCAACGGGCCGGTGCGCGCCGATCCGATGCCGGGAACCTGGAACCTCTTCCGGGTCTCCCACGTGGGTGCAGGGTCCCAAAGCTTTGGGCTGTCCTCGACTGCTTTCCCAGGCCACAAGCAGGGAGCTGGATGGGAAGTGGAGCTGCCGGGATTAGAACTGGCGCCCGTATGGGATCCTGGGGCTTTCAAGGCGAGGACTTTAGCCGCTAGGCCACGGCCGCCGGGCCCTGTGTTAGCTTTTAATATTGAATTCTAGTTATTATTCGTTCTTGCAAAACCTGAAAAATATTTACTGTGGCAAGTATTACAAGTAAAAATTCCCTAGGTTTTAGTTCAAATTCTGATGGGCAGTGCAGAAGGTGGAGCCTCATTATGCACTGTATAAAAGTGAGGATAAGGGTGCCTTGATGGAGTGATGATAGTTACAGGGACGGTAGTCAGTGCAGCTTCCTGCATGTTTTAAATTGCAACATAAGGGAAATAAATACTGCACACAATGCTTTCAGGAGAAAGATAAGGAGACTTGATTCCATAATACAGCACTTTTCTTGAAGCTAAATTTAAAAGGCCTAAGGTAGACAAAAAGTGATGTGTAAAGAATATAAATGAGGCGAAAACCTGACTTTACAAAATGCTGTTTAGAAGGGAAGGTGGGACGCTGCCTTCTGATGCCCACGGAAGATCATCCACGCATGTTTATGCCACTCTTGATTTCCAACAGAAAGGGCTACATGCCAGAAGGCTGACAACAGAAGGAGTGTTTGGGAATTGCATACTTTCATCGTGAAAACAACATTTAGCTGAAATTGGAATTCTACTTTATTTTTTTTTTTTACCAGACAAAACTAAAATCTACAGTTTATTGCTTTGTATCCTCTTGGTGATTTGTTACAAGTTTTAATGAAATATTTCTCCCCCTTCCACCATATCTATTTTTCATGTTTATGACTAACAGTGCTTGAGGAAGGATAAAAGTCCAGTGAGTGGGTCCTAATTTTAAAGCTGTTCTGCATAAAATAGTAACAGCAAAATGCCAGGTGGGGTCTCTAATCCAGGTAAAAATGATGATGCCTGCAGCAAGGAAGGGAGGGAGACAGCGTTGGGTCTGTTACACCATCAGGGAGAGGATCACATTCAGTGTCACCTTTTCCTTCTGCTACAGCCTGAGACGTGTAGGTTAGTTCTACCATTGGACTGTAAAAGCGGATATTGCTATCTTGAATAGAAGGAGCCCACCAACACACTCCATGAGTCTCCCTCTAGGATAGAACCACCTGTCAGCAAGCTGCTGGGCCTCTCCAGTTGTGTCTGCCCTCAGGCCTTTGAGCTCCATAGGACTTGGAGGACTCCACTGACTCTCAAGGGCGTTTTCTGTATAGCTGGTTTGAAAAATGAAGCATTGAGAGTCTTGGACGAAAAGAATGCGACCTTTCCATTCCCCACACTCCCAAGGACATTTTATTTCTGGTCACAGTTCTGCTAAGAAAGTCTCTTCACCAGTTTTCTGTGGGATGAGATTTTGGGAGATACAGAGATGCTCAAACAATGAAGTCATGGCCTAGTTAAAAATGCGTGTGTTATAACAAGTGCTGTGGCATAGTGTGTGAAGTCTCCACATGCAGTGCTGACATCCCATGTGAGTCCTAGTTACTCTGCTTCTGATCCAGCTCCCTGCTAATGCACCTGGGAAAGTAATGGAAGGTGACACAGTACTAAGGCCCTTGCACCCATGTCAGGAACCTGGAAGGAGCTTTAGGCTCCTTAGGAGTTTGGATACTCCCACCTTTGGCTGCTATAGCCCATTGGGAAAATGACACAGTAGACAGAAGACTCTGTTTCTCCCCCTTACTGTAACTCCATCTTTCAAATGAATAATTAAATAGGGAAAATTTTGTGTACATGCTTGCACGTTCAAGTGTGTATTTAGGAGATGTTGATAGAGCGCTCTTTTTTTTCTCATCTATTTATTCTTTTTTTTTTTTTTTGAAAGGCAAATTTACAAAGAGAAAGAGATACAGAGAAGGAAAGATCTTCCATCTGCTGGTTCACTCCCCAAATGGCTGCTATGACTGGAGCTGAACTCACCCAAAGCTGGTAGCCAGGACCTTCTTCTGGGTCTCCCACCTGGTACAGGGTCCTAAGAACCTGAGCCATCCTCTATTGATTTCCCAGGCCATAAGCAGAGAGCTGGATTGGAAAGTGGAGCAAGCCAGGACACAGATTGGTGCCCAAAGGGATACTGGTACTCAGAGGTAGAAGATTAGCCTGGTGAGCCACAGCCCTGGCTCCAGATAGGCTGTTTTTTGGAAGTGATCTAATCAAGCTTTTGATGCACAGTAATCTGATTAATATGAACTGACATACAGACTCACATATTGCAATAACTACTTCACTGGTGATATTTGTAGCCCTGTCTGAATCTAGACATTTCTTTTTACCCTTCGATTTTTATGATTGTCACAGTTGTGATAAAAAATGTTATGTGAGGACAGGCATCGAGTAGGTGCCTGTGTCCTATATTCATTGCAGTAGCTTATTTGGTTCCTAGCTCCTGCTCTTCACTAGAATGTCTAGTGTTGGGGACCCAAGGAAGCAATGCTGACAGCCTGCATGGTGATTCATGCCACCCATATGGGAGACCTTAGTGAGTAATCGGTTCTAAACTCAAGCAATTGATTCTAGACTTTGCTTTGTTGTAATAGTTTGGGCCATTGCATCAGTGAGCGCTCTTTCCTCCTCCGCCTGTCTCTCCCTCCCTCTGTCACTCTAACAAATTTGTACTAGGGATAATTTTAAGAATCTTATATACTATCTCACTTAAGATCTGTAATACCCAAGAAATTGATACTATTAATACGTTTTTCAATTTCAGAGAAGAGAAAAGTAAACCTTAGTGAAATTCAAAAGAACTACATCACAAAACTAGATGGCAGGGTCTTGCATGTGCCCGGATCCCACATGGGTGTAGTTTGTGTCCAGGCTGCTCTACCCTCTCAGCTCCCTGCTTACGGTGAAAGAAGTGGAGGATGGCCCGACGTCTTAGGGCCCTGTACCCATGCAGGAGACCTGGAAGAAACTCCTTTTTTCCTGGCTTCAGATCTGTTCAGCTCCAGCCATTACAGCCACTTGAAGGGGTGGTGAACCAGCAGATGGAAGATTTTTCTTTGTCTCATTCTCTCTGAACCTGACTTTCCAGTAAAAATACATACTATACATATATGCATATATACCCTAGATGGCAGCAGAAGGTGGTATTTAAACTGGGCCATGATTTAATCCCTATAACATTGTACTTCTATTCCATCACTACTTCAGTACCTATATCCTCAGTGTTATCTGATTGAGGTCTGTCTGTTCCTCTTTCCTTCTCTTCTTTCATAAATATACTTAAATAAATCTGTTTATATGTATGTTTCTGTGTGATATGTTGATAACTGTATGAGTTCAGTAATAAAAATGTCAATAACTGTTGTGCCTAAGATGAGGGAAGGAATCTTTAACTGTTCTTATTTATGTTGACATCAGAAAAGAGGGATGATGAGAGTTAAGAACGAAATATGGACTAGTGAACCCATGGTGTCATGGGCTACCCAAGTTCCATAATTTAAGAGCCATCCAGGATCCTTCCAAAATGTTCACTAAAGTTCTGCAAAAATCCAAAATAAGTTGTTGTTTAGTGGAAACTGCTGAAGGATATGAATCATCCAGGGCTCTTTGAACCAAAAAGCAAGAACCCTCAGCAAGTAGCCAGAGGCATTCCTGAGAAAATCATTCCTCAGAAATGGGAGTTTGTAGAAGGCTTAAGGGTGGCTGCCTTTCTTTCTTCGTTTCAATTTTATTTCAAAGGCAGATTTAGAAAGAAGAGGAAATAGAGAGAGAGAGACAGAGAGAGAGACAGAGAGAGAGAAAAAAGTTACATGAATCTTCCATCAATTGGTTCACTCCCCAAATGGCTGAAATGGCCAGAATTGGGTCTATCTGAAAGCAGGAGCTAAGAGTTTCTTCCAGGTCTCCCACTTGGGTACAGTGGCCCAAAGCTCTGGGCATCCTCCCCTGCTTTCTCTGGCCACAAGCAGGGAGCTAGATGGGAAGTGGAGCAGCCGGGACACAAACCATCCCTGATAGAAATGCTGTTAAGTTCGACTGCTATGCTACTGCATTGGCTCTGGTTTTGGGTTTTCGAGCATCAGCAAAGTAAGATTTAAGCTTCTTTGGGAATTTGAATTTATCTCAAAGGAATGAGACCCCATCTAACATTTCACTTTCTCTTCCTTCCCACATTTTTCCTTCTAGAAATGTTCAGTCATTCTCTTCCCCCATGTATCTTTCTTCCTTTTCTCTCTGATTTTTGTTCTTTACTTAGACAAATAATTTGAATTCTTTTCAGAAATGCATACAATATAATGAAAAATTATAAGTAGATATTTAAAATAAAGTTGAAAAGTTCCAGGTTAAGTGCAAAATAAGACAGTATAAGATGTAGACATATGCACCAATGTGCAAATCAGAGAAAACACTTTTGCAAGAAATGCAGGATGTTAAGTTTAATGTGTGTGCTTTTTTATTTTTGAAGAGAGCAAATTTCATTGTATTGTACAGATACAGTTCCAAGAAGATAACCTTAATTCTTTTCCTGCCCTTCTCCCCTTAATCTGCTTTCTTTAGTGTGAGCTTCCTCTTGATTAAAATACTAAAGAGAAATAAATGATTGCAAGATTTGTATTGTACATAATAAAATTATGTATCATTTCTTAAAATAGATATATACTGTTTTTAGGATTTAACAGTGATTTGATTCTGGGAAGTTGTAAAATATTCTTACTGGAGCAAGCAGCATAGTAGAAGCCCAAAGCTAGCCCCAGATGATATGCCGATGTTAGCTAAGCAACCAGTTTCTTAAAATACTGAGGAAAATCTGTTCCCAGGTGTTCCATCACTCATTCCAGGACCAGGAAGGGAAAATGTTCTGTCGGGAAGTCCTTTATACTTCTGAGACAGTCACATTGTTGAGTTTCTTGCCTGAGATGTGGCATCATAATTTCCTTTATTGAATTTGGGGGATCTAGTGGGCTGAGAATCTGGTAATCCCACTTTACAGTGCTTGTTGATACTTTTGTTGGGATTTTTGATTAGGAAATATTTGTATGGCAAACATGGCATTGGAGAATTAAATCTTAGTGTTTTTTTTTAAACAGAGACTATCTACGTTCTCAGTCTATAGCTAGAAATAAAGAGCATATTGCTTTACAGTTTAGAACCTGAAGTAGTCACCACCCAGTATGAGAGTACAGTAAGAAATGAATCCCATCAATATTTTTTATAAAAGAAACAGAATTTAGATTCTCACATAAGCTTTCTGTAAAGCTATTGCACTTGAGTGCTAGGCAATATTGCCAACACAGCATTTTTGATGGGTTATGGGAATTCTCTATAATCTTAAATTCTTTCAACTTAAATTGCACTTCAAAGTTTCATTCACATCCAGTAAAAATGATATAGTTAAGTTTTCAACTGGGGATGAATTATTCATTAGCACAGATAATGGTGTTAGTGCCAAACCAGGGAGCTATAATATTAGCATAAAGATTTCCCTGTGCCACTTTAATTGTTAAAATTGAAAACAAATACAAAATATATTGAGTTAGAGATCTTTTTTGTAAAATTAAATAAGCTGAAGTCTTTTATGCTAACCTTTATATCAGATTTTTAGAAATGCTACCTCTGGGTTTATAACCATTTGATCTTATTTAGTTATGATTCTAGTGCAAGAAATATGCATCTATGTAGGCTTAACAATAGTTTAGGGTGACAGTTTAGATTTTATTTTTTGGTATTATACAAATTTTGCACATAGAATATCTTGAGGAAAATAATCTGTATTATGCAATATTTTTAAATCTTTTGTTCCTGGAAGCTTTTGATTTGGAACTTGTTAGCTTACGAATGCTTCAGTTGATCTTTATAAGAATAAAAGCATCAAATCATGATTTGTTCTACAAAGCTACCCTGATCAAATCATGCAGAATGCATCATTGATTTAAAAGATAAAGATTAATATTTAATACGCACCCAATAAGACATTAGTCAGTATGAGGGATGGAGAGATAAATATGACATGATTTTTGCCCTTAAGGCAATCACAATTTGGGAAGAAAAACATAAAAAGAAGACCAGAACACAGGGTAAGGATTAGCTTCTTGGCAAAGCTGATAGAGAAAGTGAAAGAGGGAGAGACCATGTGTCAGAATGGGGTTTTAAGTGAGAAACCCAGCTCCTATCACACAATAGTGGAAGCAACAGCTCCTCGTTGCTACAGTTTTCTACTTTTGAAGAAAGTTTTAGTTATTGAAGCTCACAGATGACACCAAGGTGTAAATTCATAGCCATGAATATCTTGGGGTGCCATGTAGAGACTGCCACTTGAAAATCTAGATCACTGTCAGCCTCGGGCAAGTTAGAAAACACTGGTGTCAGACGTTCCGAGATACTGAGGGAGGATAATGAGGATGTAAATGGTGGCAATACAGTAAGCTTACAAGCTAAAAAACCAACTAAGAAAAAAAGTCTGTGAGGCTTTTAGGAAAGATCCATTCTGGCCAATTATCACAATTCAGTCTTTTTGACCATTGAAGGAATGCAATTCATCTTTGTGAACCAATATAATGTTTAATGTTTTAACCAAATGAAGCCAAGAAGGAGGAGGAAGATAGTGGTAAACACAGTTCTACCTTACTAAGTATCAGTCCACATCTTGTTAAAGGTTCTCCTACCTTGAGGTTTTGGAGTTATTTTTATTATGAAAAATTGCCTTTCCTTATCAATAAGAGAACTATTGGATGCAATAGAAAGATCATTTGCATTTTGGCTCTTTGTCTTTCCACTTGAATTCCATGACTCTAGATAACTCATCCTATTTGCTTAGTAATTCAAAATGATCCAATACTATCCAGTTACCAGTGCCAAAATCTATGGGGTCTCAGAGAGAGAAAGATGGGGATATTGACCATTAGTCAAGATTATGGGCCTTGAGAAGAGTACAAACAGTTGTACCTAGGTGTTGTGGGAAAGGGTTTCAGACCCATGTAAGTATTAGAGTGTGATTGACACCTCTGCTGAGACTGAACAATGTAGGTTAGTCGTGGTAGCTTGTCAGATGGGGTGGAAAGATGCTAGAGTTTGTTAGAGTTACAATTGGCAGTCAAGGAGAGTTTAAGGAAGCATGATAATTCAGGGTGTCAGTAAGTGTGAAACTGAGGTCCCTTAGATGTAAAGCTCACCGGTGATTGTATTTGGATAGAGAACCTTGTGAAGATATGGGAGATACTACACTGCAGGTCCCTCCAGTCTGAAAGCATGGTCTGTAGGGGCAGACCTTGTGGGACAGCATTGAAAGCTGCCATTTAGGTCACCCTCATTCCATAGAAAAGTACTTAGGTTCAAGTACTGTATTCCTGTTAATGACATCATGGGAAACTGCAAGTTTGGGTGGCTAGAGATCTTGAGTCCCTACCACCCATGTGGGAGACATGCATAAAATGCCTGTTCTGGCTCTGTTCTGGCTGTCCCTGCCCAGCTGTAATGGACATTAGAGAAATGACCCAGCAGATGGAAGGTGTCCCTCTCCTTCTCTTGTTTTGCATTTCAAATAAAAATATGGTCTGTGCTTCCAGACACCTGAACTCTGTTACCATTAATGGATCAAACACATGCTAAATAGCTAAGGTTATAATAACCTGCACAAGCTAAGAGACTGAAGAAAGCCCTTGAGAAGGTAGAGGGGATTTGTAACTTTATCTTCAATGTATGGTGCATTCTCTGTGTCCTTCATAGTTTCAGTGTTGTCTCCCACATCCCTGGCCTAGCCGTAGGATTCTCGTCCTCTCAGGATCAAGATTTTTTTTTCTGGCCCGGTATATTTGATTTTGGGAAACATAGGACCTTTCTGTTGGAAGTTCAGTACATTTTATGTTCATCACATTAATAATTTTCAAAACCTGCTTACGCTAGGAATAATGAATCTCAAATGGTTGGGCTTTAACATTAAGCAACTAGTCTGTTCAGAGCACAGGCAACTGCAATTCCTGTTGTAAGCCTGGCCTTAATCAAGATAAATTTAATAAAAGCTCTAAAGTAGAGATCCTTGCCTATTTAATGTCTTCTCTTTTTTATTCAACAGATGCAAGGCATTACCAGGGCTATTTTGTCCATGAGTCACAGAAGGCATAGTGCTTAGAACTTTAAGGCTCTTAGGAGATCATGGCTGATCTATGAATATGTTCCATTTATGGCAACAGAAGAAACAGCAACTCCCAAATTACAATTAATGTCAAGTTTTTGTCTGCCAAACATAACATTGCAACAAGCTCTTTAATTATTAATTTCAGTGTTCCCAAAATCACACATTTGAAAATATTTTGTAGCTTAGATTCTTTTCAATTAAGTGATTATCAAAAGCTAATAATTCTCCAAAAAGTAGTAACAAATTGTAACCTGATTACTTATGACTGATGTTCAAATATTTTAGTGTATTTCTTATTCATGATTATTCATTTCATAAATAAGCATGTATTTTATTTCAAATAGCTATTTTCAATATAGTACTAGTATCCTTAGAAAACAAGAAAATTTTTCAAGGAGGACATAGGTGCAGTTTTAAATGAGTTAATTTTGAGTTGTATGTTCATATGTATTCATCACTGATATTGACCAACTTAATAACAGCCCACCTTCTCAGATTCCACTTTCTTGCAGACCCATCTCCAGTTAATTATCTTTCATCCTATTTCAGACAAAAGGCCTGGACCTCCACAACACACACACACACACACACACACACACACACACACACACACACCCCTACACTCCACAGTGTAGTCTGAATCTTCCTATAGCGATTGAAAACCTTAATAGTTATTTTAACACGATTAAAGCATCAATAATTTGTATTTCACAAAATAATGTCTGCTGCTAGATCATGGTATCAGTGGGTGACTTTGAGGGAACAGGCATGTAACAGAGTGGAAGGAAGTTAATGGCATTTCTATAAAAAATCCTCTCCCATTTTTACATGGTTATTTAAACAGGCTTCCTCAGATGCTCATGCTGATATCAAACAAAGACAAGGCTAGACTGTCTTCTAGGACAGGTGTTGCAGTGTTTTGGTGTGTTGGATTAAGCCACTGTTTCCAACGCAGGCATCTGGTATCACAGCACCAGAGTACAGGCAACCCTGATTCTGATCCAGTTTCCTGCTAATACTCCTGGGGAAGCAGGGCGGATTGCCGAAAGACAGGGTTCACTGTTCTGTATGGGAGTTCGGATGGGGTTACAGGCTCCTGGTTTTGGTCTGGCCCTGTACTGGCTGTTGGGGATATTTAGGGAGTGAACCAGGAAATGGAAGTGCTCTCTATGGCTCTTTTTTCTTCTTTTCTTCCTTTCTCTGTCACTCTGCATTTAAAATAAATAAGAAAATTGGGCCCAGCATGGTGGCCTAGCAGCTGAAGCTCTCACCGTGAGCGTGCCAAGATCCCATATGGGTGTCAGTTCGTGCCTTGGCAGCCCTGTTTCCCATCCAGATCCCTGCTTGTGGCCTAGGAAAAGTAGAAGATGGCTTAAGTACCTGAGTCCTTGTCATTCAGGTGAGAGACTACCTCCAACTTGTCCAGCCACAGAAATGTGTAACTTTGGTGTTTAAATAAATAAATCTTAAAAATAGTCTTATCACCGCAAAATGAAGTAAATTGATTTTTTTTTGTATTGCACACAGAGAACTTCAAATAGTTTGTGGATAAATGGAATTAAAACATAAGCTTATCCGGAAGCAACTCAGGTTCCTCTGAGCCCCTGTCACCCACATGGGCGACCTAGACTGAGTGTTTGGCTCCTTGCTTTGGCCTGGCTATTACAGGCCTTTGAGCAGTAAAGCAGTGGATGAGAGTGCTCTGTCCCTCTTCTTTCTTGCTTTTGAAGTCTCTGCAATTCAAATACGTGATAATTATAGAAGTGCAATGAAAACATTCTGCTTGTATTTATTTACATTAAAAGTAAGTAAATAATGTGCTTCTAAATTTTAAATCGAACAAAACCTGTAACTATATCCTAATATAATCTTTATATTCTTATGTAACCAGGAAGAAAGCTTTTCAAAAGTCTTTTTATAGAATTCAAGCAGATTCTTTACAGTTCAGTACAGTATTTGCTGCACTCATGACCAAGCACTGTGTTTTCCAACCCCTTAGAGTGCCTGCAGATCACTTCTGTACAATACCCATACCTTCAGAAGTTGCCCAGATAAGGGAAGAAAGGCAAAACGAATAGATTAGAACCTTATTGTCAGATATGAAAATATAACTGGCAAGAATTAAAAATTCATAACAACAAAACAACAAAAGATTGCTTTATAGGATTTGTGAATATAATTTATTTATTTTTCTCCTGGCATTTTTCTGAAAGCCCTATTCTATATTTAGGTTATTAATTTTAAAAGATACATTTGATACATTACTCTATTAGTATAAATATAATCATAATGCATGCAGACAGTATTCTTTCATTTTACTTCAGGACAATGTTTCATTTATTGAATCAACTAATAACACTGACAAGTTTGTAATATCCAATTTTGGGAGTAGGAATGGCAAAGGCTTAAGGGGGGAGGAGGAACTGTGCTAAATAATAAAACACATCTCCTAGCTTCAAAAATTGTACCTTTGCACTTGACTTTTTTTATTTTTACTGCAATGATCAATTCCTACTTAGAATACACAACTTTTGTTTTCTTCATAAGGAGCTTGGCAGAGAACTGAAGTCAAGATGAACACAAAACACTGTTCTATGCTTCTCTGCATTTGTGTCAGTTTAGTCATTAACTTGAATGCTGTTTCTTCCCTTCTATACCCAATCATTACTCACTGAATTATCCTCTGTATGCCAAGGAAAAATAGTCATGATTCATGTGCATATCGTATAGCCCTGCTAGAAGGCAGTGAGACAGTGATAACGTGCCCTGGGCAATCACATCTGGTAATGCGGAAACAAGAGAGCTGATTCACAGTACAGCCTCTCATGATGCCTCATCTTTTTCTTACCATGAATTCTGACCCTGGGATGCCTCTTCTGATGTGTCTCAAGGCAAGGGAGCAGAGATTTGTGTTCTCTTGTTATAAATCATCAGACCCAGGCCACCACCTTAAAGGACATATAATCTTGAGCATATGTGTCTCTGCCACTGAACCTAGCCAAGGATGCAGCTGCAAGTAGTCTGTAGCATCCACTGTCCAAGCACTAGGCTGGGAAGAAGGCAACCCATTGTGGGCCTTAGAAGTAAACAATTTTTCAGTCATATAAGCAAAATTTAACATCAACTCTATACAAAGACTTATTCTGTGTATTTGGAAACATCATTAGTCCAAGCAGCCAAATGTTCCTGTACTAGTAAGGGAGAAATACCATCAACAATCAAAAACAATGAAAACAAGGAAAGTGTAGAGGGTCATAGAACATGATATATGCTATGGCAAGAAAAGGTAGAACAGGGCTCAAAGAGGTTTGGTCATATTTTATACATTGAATTATAGTGCTCATATCTCCCTCTAGAATTCCAGCCTCTTGAAGAGATTTTTCCTAATTTTCATACCTGGAATGAAGTCAGAGCACATTGCACCTGGAGCTATTCCATTTACCACAGAGATAAACACGAGACAAAGCCTAAGAAAAGTCCACTGCTGTGAGTTTTAGTGGATCTGTTTGTCTTGCTTAGAGCATTCTGTTTCTATTAGCCAGTAGGCCAGTGAAATTTCCATCTCTCTTTCCCTTTTCTTTCCCTTTCTTTTCCCTTTCTTTCCCTTTTCCCTTTGATGATCTCAACTGCCTCCCTTAGATCATGAGCAAAGCTGTTTTGCGTGCACACTGTCACTGCTTCCTCAGTCTGATTTGAAATCAGATCTCACAAAAATCAAAGAAAAGCTTACTGGTGGCCTAGTCCTTCACATTCTACCATTCAGCCTTACTTCATTACAAGTGAGTGAGTGTTGTTATCTCCCCAGTCTGCAAAACAACACTGCCTTGATGTGTTCATTCATTGGGTCCTTGATGGGATTTGAATGGGGCCCAAACTTCTGAAGGACTGGCTTGGAACAGTGGTACTCACTACTATTAAACAAGGGAAAGAATACAGACAGTGTTGGGGGAAGAAGGTAGACCTGGAAATCACTTCTTAGGGTCCTGAAAATGGTAATGTGTTTCAGCTCTTTGGGGGTTTATCTGTTTACAGGCTTTCATGCCATTTCCCTTTGATCTGGGTATCTTTGGCCTGGCCCAGATCTGATTGTTTTAAGCATTTGAGGAGTAACCAGTGGATGAGAGAGATCTCTCTTCTTTGTCTCTTTAAGTCTCTGATCTCCAAATAAATAAAAATAATAATTAGAAATACAATTCAGACATTCTTTTAAAAACAGTAAATAAGCAGTGTTATTTTCTTCTATTGTGCAACAATGAATAGGACTCTAGGAAGTGGGAATCATGGCTTTCTCAGAAGTCAGTGACAGAAATAAAAAAGAAAATACCACACATATCAGTATCTTTGTTGATTGCAGTTATTCATAAACAGTAAGTCTCTTAGATGATGCTAGGGAATTATTGAATTATGTAATTGTTACATATAGTAAAGCTAAAATCTATTGTAGTGTCATATTGCAACTAGTAGAGAGAAGAGGAAAAGGAAAATAAAGGAACTAGATATTCAGGAGAAGGAATAAAAATTATTTACATAAAAGACTAATGGAGAAGAGATGGGAAAGGTAGCACATAGAAAGAGGAGAGAGGGAGGGAGAAAAGGCAAAACAGAATTATCGAGAAGGCAAACAGCTTGAATAAATCATGAATGCTAATGGTGAGTAGCTGCTACTTGCCCCATATCTGGTGTTCGTTTGGCTTACAAGCATTAAGTTATCACTGCTTTAGGTGTACTTCTGGCATATTCCATTGTGACGAGTGGTTAATGAGATACCAGGGAATAGGCTTGCTATTATTTTAAACCTGAAATATCATTTAGCAGTAAGATTTTTGCTTTCTGATAGAATTCAGTAGATTTTATACACATGTGAAGAAATGCACTTTACATTTATGATCCTAATAGTTTATTACAAATCAATGTTCCCCATGAGATTAGAAAGGGAAAATCTCTCATTCTAAAATAGTTATAAGCAGTGTTTTAAAACTAACATTTACTTCATTGATTTTGTCTTTTATTTTTTTTCCAACTTGTCTATTTTAATGTTTTTGGGTTTAAGATGATTATAAATCTGCAGTAAAAATGGTTTAGGAGTATTGATAATGGTAATTCCATATAGCATAAATGATCCTAATAAGAGATTAGAAGTACAAGGCCACATAAAGCAACTTCCCATTGTTTTTGTGTTGAAGTGGTCTTCCTGAGGGGGATTTGTGATGTGTGATGCAGGTCCTGCTGCTGGAAAGGTTTATTACTTTGTCTGCTGAGAATGTCAAGAGAGAGGAGCCCCTGCTTCCAGCCCTTTATACCATGGTCATTACTTCTACCAAAGTCAAGTCCTCTTTCCAGGGTAGCTCTCCATATCACAGCTCACCATTTTTTCTTAGTCCCTGGAAAATAGGGTCCCTACAATGGTTCAATATCTTCAGTACCCAGGAACCGAGAGTTTCAGTGCTGCCACTTGTATAGGCCCCATGATTCCAAATCTGGATTTGCAAAGGCAAGAGTTTCTGATTTTTTTTCTCCTTTGGTGAAAATTTTCTGCTTTCCAATATAGTATAGTTTAGAAGCATATAGGGTAATGTTGCATTGAGTTGACCAGTTTACTCAGAAGAGTTCCAGAACTCACATTGCTGGACTCTTTTTGAGACTTGTTTTTTGGGTTTTGCTTATAGAAAGGAAACCAGAAAACTCTTACTTTCATGGATGTCACATGAAATTTGATCACTAGAATAGGGATGAGGCTTTCATTTAGGGTGATTCTCACACTGATCAGAGACTGGGTTCAAGACTTAGGGCTACAACCATGTCACTCTGACTTCTTGGGCTTAAAGTCTTACTGGGACTCTGTTGTCTTTTATGAGGTCTTGCATAGCTGATGCTGCCTGTACCACATGCAATGGAGATTGAAGTAGAAGTCTTTTATCCTGTGCATCTACTGCTCATTTTCAGTGTTGGGGAGGGAGGGAGGCAGATGAGGAGGGAGGAAGAGTGAGAAAGAGAAAGAGAGAGAGACTGACTGACCTACCCAGACCAGCCCGAGACCATTTCCACATGGGGTGACTGAATAAGGAAAATAATGGCTGCCCAGGGTGTACAGCACTGGCTTTTATGCACCTTAGGCATGGAGCATGGGAGAAGGCAGCAGCTCCTTCATTTGTGTATGTGAGCAACCTATATTAAGTGATCTGTAAGTCAGGGTACTTAACCTAATGGGCTGAGACAAGATCTGAGTGGTCCCTGTAGGACATTCCAGACATTCTTCAGGAGATAAAGCTGGGATGATGACTCATGAACTCTGAGTCTCAAGCTAGCATCATGTTCCACCCAACCTAACACTTGGAGTGGAACATTGGCCCTCAGCAGCTCCGTGACATGGATTGGGCAGTTCAGCAAGTATGGCTTCAAAGACTTTCAACATCATTGCTTCACAATGTCAATCATTTTTTTCCAGTGAATGCCCTCCCTTGCCTCTGACATTGCCACAAGTGTTCCTAGGGCAAACTTAAGCTATGCCAAATGAGACAGGAATACAAGTTGCAGGAAAGCCAATACTCTTATTGCTTATTCTATAGGCTTTTCTTATCTGCTTTCCTTGCTGGTAGCACTGTATGAAAACATAGGATAACTTGATGAAAATGGGTTCACATTCCAGGAATTCAGTGATAATGTCCTAAAGAATTCAGAAAGAGATAAGGCTGGGAGATAATCTATTCTACTCTTAGGCTATCAAAATATAAGCAACAAATTGAACATGACCAGAGAATGAATCACTGTTCAGATTTTCCTGTGTGTCCTGGATATGACTTTCATTTGTTGTCATTGTCGAGGGAACACATTAGCAATCTTTGAGAGGGTCACTGGAAACCAGTGCAGCATAATGGATGGCACAGCATCATACTAACAATGCAACCACGACTAAAGAAAAGATGTTAGGGAACTGCAAAGGCAGGAAGATTAATATTACTGTAATACAGAGATACTCAGTCATGGCATTGTAAGTAACGATGATGTTGCTATTTTTTTCGCATGTAGGGTACAGGTGGAAGGTTCTTGGTTTTTAAGGTATCTAGGAATAAGATATTTGACAATAAAGGAGGCAAGCATGATTCCTGGGCCTAACACATAATTAAGATTCTTTACATATTGGAAAATTGAATATGTAAATTATACTGTTATTTTAATTTTCATCAGTAAGTCACTATGTAATCACATGCATCTATGAATTTTTTAACCCATTTTATAAATGGAATTATTTATATAGATGAAAGTTTTCCAAAACATATTTGACAAGGGCCTCACCTGGCCTGTTATGGCCCTGACTAAAATGTATGGATACATTGAGTTCTCACCTGTCTGTACAGACTTAGCACAGATCTAGAGCTCATTCCAACTTCAAATCTCCACAAGTCTAGTGTAGACTAAAGCATTACCAAACTTCTCCCTTTTCACTATCCTGTTTCTAACCCTTGGCTTTTGTGGGAAGAACACGTCGTTTCTGGTAATTCTCTTGTGTCCTGAACTTGGTCTCAGAGTTGGCACCCTATGTCACCAACCTGTGAAATCCTCAAATCCGGTCAAACTAAGGTTTATAAAAACAACTTCTCATTTGGGAACTTCAGTTTTAGAAACCTCTTTGGGATAGAAGTCTGTATAAATAATTGAGTTTTAGCTACTGAGATAAAAACTAGCATTAAAGATCAAACTGGCAGACACAGAGAAGCTTTTTGGTAGAGACATATTTGGATAAAGTGCATGTTCTTTGTTAAGTCTGTCTCCCATATTTTCCTTTATTTGTGATCATTAGAGAATTCTCATATTTTTATATCATCTTACTTATATAAACTTTAAAGACTCATGGAAGTTTCAGAACAGTTATATTAGCATTTGAGATTTCCACATCACATATCAGTGCTTGAATCTGAGTCCTGGCTCCACTCTTAATTTGAGGTTTCCTGCTAATGTGAATCCTGCAAGGCTATAGTTAATGGCTTCAGTAATTGACTTCCTGCCATCCACATGGGAGATGCAGAAGAAGTTCCTGCCTTCTGGCTGTTGTGGATTTGGCAGGAGTGGATCATCAGATGCTAAATCATCTTTTTCTTTCTCAAATAAATGAATAAATATTTTTTAAAATATAGGGAACTGTCTCTGGTGCTAACTTGGAACACTGGGACTGCAGGTATGAGTAGCTTGCCAGGTTGTGACAGGAACCATAAAAAGGACAGCCCTTGTAGACCACTGCTGTTACCTATAATCCCTCGCTCTCTTCTCTTCTTCTTCATAAATGCAAACGTCTTCAAGTGGGACACAGCAAGAAAAGCCATAGAATGGACTGAAAGTGTAGAAGATATGAGAAGTATTTTTCTTTTTAAATAAAAAATACGTAACAGTCAATGGCAAGAATTAATAAAAGTTATAGAGGTCATAGATGTTAGAAATAAAAGAGGAATAACTTAATGTCAAAATTTTAAGTGCAGTTGAACTGAAAATTAAGCTCACCAAAACTGGCAATAAAAAGGAAACAAAATATGAATACTCTTATGACAGATAAGGAAATTAAACTTGTGATTAAAACTGTCCTGTGAAGGAATTTTTTTACTTCAGCTAGATTCACTATGAGTTTATCTTAGTCACTTAAAATATAAATAACAGAACCTTAAAATAAATATTTGTTTTGTGAGTCCAAACAACTCTCTACCAAACTTCCTGAAGGCTAATGTAAGAAAGAAAAGGATGTATGGGAGAGCCACTGTGGCATAGAGAATAATGGCACCGTGGATTACACAACCGTCTGCCGTGCTGGCAACCCATATGGCACTAGTTCAAGTTCCAGATGCTCCCTGCTAATGCACCTTGGAAAGCAGCAGAATGGCCCAGGTGTATGGGCACTTGCAGCTAACTGGAAGAACTGGATGCATTTCCTGACTTCTGGCCTTGGCCTGGCAAACCCTGTTCAATGAGGCTGTTTGGGGAATGGAAGAACTCTGTCTCTGCTTCTCATTCCTTCTGCAATGTTCCATTTTAAATAAATCAAATAAATTCTAGTTTAAAAAGAAAAAAAAATGTTCCCAGTGTGGTAGCCTGGTGGCAGGACTTCACCTTACATGTGCTGGTATCCCTTGTGGGTGCCGGTTCATGTTCCTGATGCTCCACTTCCCATCCAGCTGCCTGCTTGTGGCCTGGGAAAGCAATGGAGGTCAGCCCAAGGCAATGGGGCCCTGCGTCGACATGGGAAACCTGGTAGAAGCTCCTGGCTCCTGGGTTCAGATTGGTTCAGCTCTGGCCTTTGTGGCTATTTGGGGAGTGAGCCAGGACCTTTCTGTCTCTCCTCTCTGTATATCTGTATATTTCATATATATGTATATATATATATGTATGCATGTATGTGTATATATACATACACATATCTATATAATACACATACATACGTATATCCAATACATACATATATATACATAATAAAAAAGCCAACCTGATTGTTGTTCATAGATATGAAAATTACTTTAACAAGTCATCATAAACCCAGTAAAGATACCAAAGATTAATTCATAGTAACTACATTGCATTTATCACATAAATTTGAGACTGCATTAATATCTAAAAGCCAATGCATGTAATTTACAACAACAGAAAAAGAAATGTCATATTATTTGACTTTTTAAAAAAGATTTACTTGTTTTTATTGGAAAGGCAGCTCTACACACAGAAGGAGATGCAGAGCAAAAGATCTTGCTTTTGCTGCTTCACTCCCCAAATGGCTGTGAAAGCCAGAGCTGAGCTGATCCAAAGCCAGGAGTCAGGAGCTTCCTCCGGTTCTCCCACACAAGTAAATTGTCTCAAGATTTTGGGCCATCCTCAACTGCTTCCCAGGCCAAAAGCAGGGAGCTCTATGGGAAGTAAAGCAGCCAGGATATGAATTGGCACCTGTATGGGATCCTGGCAGACTCAAGGTGAGGATTTAGCAACTAGGCTATCACGCCAGGCCCAACCTATGACTATTTCAATGTATGTGGGGAGAATGGGTAGAAAAATGCATAGAAAAAATTCCACTAAATTTAGCAGTATAGAAGATGTAGGAGATACTAATGGCTTTATTACTGTACAGTAGCAGAGGCAGATTAAGAGAGCAATATTAGGAAGGAAGAAAACCCTGTTTGTTCATATAAGGCAGGATTGTGTGCAGAAAATCCAAAGGAAACCACAGTTAATTATTAAAACTAATAAATTGTTTACTAAGGTTGTTAGATACAAGGTAAATATAAACTAGAAATCAATTGTTTTTCTCTACACCAGAAACATGTTGACATTGGACATCTTAGATGGTTACTTTTACAACAACACTGAACGTATCAAACATCAATATAACCACTTTGGAAAAGTGTTCGGCACTATCTATCAAAGATGAATGCGCATGTTTGTTAGGACTCAGCAATTCCACTCTTAGCTGTATATCCAACCAAAGGTCATTTACTTATGAGCTTATAGAAGCACCATTCACAGTAGCCCCAAGACAGCAATCTGTCAGATGCCTATAAATAGTAAAATGGAAAAGTAATTAATGTATTTTCAAAGGGCAATAGAATTAATTAATAAAACACCAAAATTGTGATTTAATTTTTAATTTTAGTCCAAAGAATAAACTATAAAAATATACATACTGAATGATTCAAATTATTTGAAGCTCAAAAATATATCTGAAGATGACTGTGGAGTGGCGTCTGGAATGAAGGCAGTCTTATTTCTTGAGCTGATGTTGATTGCAGGAGTATTTTCATTTTCCAAAAAGTTAATTGAATTGTTTCTTGATTTTTTTTTTTTTGCAGGCCCGGTTTGATGGTTTCTTGATGGTTTTATATCATATTAAGATGATAAAGTTACTGTAGATGTATAAAACATTTTTTCAGAAAACTGCCAACAAATCGGAAAGTCCAGACACACAGCAGAAATAGAATTAACTAGAAATATTATTTCTAGAAATGAATTTTTTCAATTCTAAAATCAAATATACACAGAGGAGGAGAGACAGAGAGGAAGATCTTTTCTCTGCTAATTCATTCCCTAAGTGGCCGCAATGTCCTGAGCTGAGCTGATCCAAAGCCAGAAGTCAGGAGCTTCTTCTAGGTTTCCCATGAGGGTGCAGGGTCCCAAGGATTTGAACTGTCCTTTCCCAGGCTACAACCAGGGATAAACTGGTTGGTGTTGTGGCCTGACCTGGGCCCAGCCCTGACCCCTCCACCACCACCCCCCACTGCACCCTGTCCTGGTTCTTGGAGTTGCCAGTGAATGTTATGAACTGGCCCGGCCAGGTCTGTTCACAGATCTGACCTGCATATATGCCAATGGACACTGTAACCTGGCGTGGTCAGGGCTGCTCCTTGACTTGGTTCTTGCACTCACCTGCATGGCTGCATCCCTACAAAGAAGTTTCCCAAGCTCCTCTGTCAGGTATCCTCCAAGTGGCAGATCTCACACACACTAGTGGGTCTTTGTCCCATGTTGTCCACCTCTTGTCCTGGCAGGGACAGTAGCCTTACTCACCCAGTCCATACCCATTCCGGTTCTTACTGTTGGGTGCTGCAGCCCAGTCACACCTAGTTCATGGCCAGACACAGCTTTTACATGACTCAGAGGGAGTCAAGACCTAGCCTAGCCCATTCTACACCCACCCTGGCACTCACAAGTACCAGTGTGTGCTAGAGTGTAGCCCAGTCTGTCACTCCCCAGACCCCCTGGATACCCATGCTGAGGGAGACTATAGCCATGTCCAGCCTAACCTGTTACCCTCAATATGGCTCTCGTGCTCACCGGTGGAAAACTCAACACAATGGGGGCATCTCTTTAGCTCTCCAGCCAGGCTTGTTCCTATCCAGGGTTCTTGGGCATGCCAGTAGAGATTGTACTTTCACAGAATCCCACCCATTCTTTTTTTTTTCTTTTTTTTTTCTTTAATATTCATTTATTCATTAATTACATTGCATTACATGACACAATTTCATAGGTACTGGGATTCCCCCCCCTTCACCCCAAACCCTTCCCCCATCATGAATTCCTTCACCTTGATGCATAACCACAGCTCAAGTTCCGTTGAGATTCCCTAAGTAAAAGTTTACACCATACAGAGTCCAGCATCCCACTTGTCCAGTTCAAGTTCCACGGCCTCTTAGGGAGGCCC
Organism: Ochotona princeps; assembly: GCF_030435755.1. NCBI lineage: Eukaryota > Metazoa > Chordata > Mammalia > Lagomorpha > Ochotonidae > Ochotona > Ochotona princeps. The sequence goes on along the minus strand of NC_080837.1, from coordinate 32,900,489 downwards.
TCCCAGGTTTGTAGGCAGAGCCAGCAGAGCGTCACCTCGATCAATTAGAAGCTCCAACATATCATCAGCAACAGTCCAGGTATGATGAGGCTGGTGCAGAGTCCACTGATTGACATAGTCCGTCTTAGGGTTTCCCCTTGTCCAGTTTTCCGCTGCAAGCATAAAGCTGAGGTGGTTGATTCATCTACTCCATTTTCCATCTTTTTTTGATTAATGCTTTGATTCCTCCATTTTGTTCAGGGGAATCCCCCTAAAAAAAAAACTTTGAGGCATTCCCAGTCCAGGCTCCTACATGTACTACTAGTAAGCACAGTGCCCGCCACCGTCCATCACTCCGATCAGCTGATGGTTTTAACCCCTGGGTTGGTTCTCTTCTGAGCCCCGACCTCTATTGGAACCAATGAGTATCGCATCTCTCCCTGGCTCTGCCCATCACACTCTCGTCCCTCACCTAAACCAGTGGGAGGAGTGCTGGTCGGGTGTTGCATTCCCTACTAGCACAGGCCATTTCACCTTGGCATTTTGTGTTTTGTACTGTTTTTTTTTGTTTGTTTGTTTGTTTGTTTGTTTTACCGCAACCAAACCCGGCCAGGCACCACCCATTCTTAAGCTAACCAGTGGGATCTGTGCTTCCATAGAGTTGTACCCACAAATCCCCCATGGAATCTACCCCTGCATCTGGTTCTCTTGTATTTTGGTTAGTGTCATGGCCCTGACTAAAGTGACCTCCCGTGTTCCGATACTCAGGTTCTGGGTTCTATCCCTGTCAGGCAGGCCTCCAGTGCTATTTCGTGTGGACGAGCATGTGATGGTCAACAATTTTCCATGCTAACAAGCCCAACTCAGAACTCCAATGTGGGTTGTTGCCTCTGTCTGACCCAGATAGGTCTTCTGGTCTCTCCCTTCCACAATAGCAGGTCTCAGTATCCTTGCTTACCTGCAAGTACAGTGACTCTGTCGTTCAGAGTCCTTCGGGGGTCATTTTTCACCTACACATATGGTTGCCTCATCCTTGGATGTCCCTAGTTAGCAATTCGTCACCCCCAAGTCCCCAGAGCTCGTTGCCAGGTGGCCAGCAGGCTTTGCCTGGCACCATTGGTGCACTGGCTGCCCAGGCTGAGGTGGCATCAGATGCATGGTCACAGCTAGCACTTTAAATTCCCAGCTCTGGAGCTAGGCTCTGCCTTTCCCACAAGTCTAGGTGGCTGCTGGATGCTTGGCTCGATTGGGTGTCCAGCGCAGGTTGAGATGGCACCAGCCACAGCCAGCACTTTAAATTCCCACCTCTAGATATTAATTTGGATAGAGAGCTTCATTCCATGTGACTTCGAGAATTAAATATGAAATAAAACTAATAACATTTACAGAAAACAATAGAGCCAGTTATTCACAAAACATACATTTACTGAAACATCACCTGATATTTATAAATACATACAAACTTATCTGTTACGTTTTATTAAAAAATGAGTTGTTTCCATAACTCATAATAGTATGCAAGTAAAATGTAGCATTTAAATGCACATTTATATGTTAAAGCTATAACTGAAATGAGAATCAAAAATATCAGGAAGGTGTTACTTTGGCTGGTGTAATTAGTGACTAAGCCGATGCTTGATGCTCGAATTGAGTCTTGCTTGATATTACTAAGATATCTTTTACCAATTTGAACACACCAATTTGAACACTTTCAGCCTATAAACTGGAAAACAGGGCCACCACATGCTAGGCACTCACTGCCCAGTGCAAGAACGCCTTTCAGGGTAAGGCCTAAGCTAGAGTGCCCACTAATGTTATACAATGTAAGGACTTGACAGAATTTGCAAATGCACAAAATTGTGTTCTCTTCCTAGGATATTAATTTTAATCCCAGAATTCTGTTGAATCATAGCCCTGGTATAACCAAAATGTTTGTGAGGCCTCAAATTACTTAAGTAGCAATAGTTTTTTTAATGAGATATTGTTCATCATTGGTATCCATTTCATATATTTTTTATTTTTTATGGTGATTTTGTCCATTAACCAATTAATATGAGAGGTCACTAAATTGATTGATACTTGTCTGTTTGACAGTCCTAAGAAGTCTGTATTATTTCCTATGTGGTCTTGCTGTAGGCAAGCTAGGAATGAGAGTGGCACCTTCTTTCTCGTGACTTGAAGCTTGTGATGGGCTTTTGCTTTTTCTCAGCATTTTCTTAAGAACGTTGTCATGTGTATGTAAGTGACAGAATCTTACACTGAATACTTATATATTCATTTGCTATACTCTGACACTTAAGTTGCTTTATCACTGTAGCTATCTGTATCCATCATTTGCTAGCCATGAATTCAGCTGATCATGTAATTACTAATGTGTTTCATCGATGATTTTTCACAAGGCAGGCAAGACCTAAGCAAGGAAATAGGCGTTTTTCAATAACACATCTGTCTTACTGTGTTTTCAGTATTTTTTTTTAAATAAATGATCTTAGGAAGGATTTTTCCCTTGAAAGTATCAAATTTCATCATCAGCCATTCATAATTATTCTTTTCTTCTTTGTTATTTTACCTATAAGTTGAAAATTAAGATGGAATTTAGCCCAGAGTTTGTGCATACAGTGTCCTCATGTATTTCCTAGCGTTTTAGTTATGTTAAAAATTGTTAGCACTTTAAAGTAGAAGATAGAATATTTTTTGTGATCAACAAATACAGCAGGCTGAGTCAGTAAACAACTTAGAACTATGTCTCATGGGACATTTGCTAATGTAAGTTTTCTAAATATGGGTAATTTAGAGCTCATATACACCATTATCTGGTGAAACAGTTTGCATCAAATCTAATGCAGCCTAATGTTTTTAATGCATTTTCTTCTAAATTCCCATCAGACATGATTACAGCAAATCACAGGGCGAAGAAAGCTCTCAGTTTTGCTGTGCAATGGTTCGACTTCTCACATGTCTGTGGGAATGAAAATTAGTTTCAAGGACAGCTCTGCACCTGATAACTCTGACAAGGTGTGAAGTGCTAAGCTTTCTGCAGTCGTGCGATGAACATACACATTTTTTTCCCTTTTGCCTAAGGTTTCATGCTGTCTATTTTGGAGTAAAGGAATTCTAGTCTGTGACATCAGCTAGACTGCCTGGAATGTCTTGTTTTCTGAATGCTGCAAGTGTAACGGAACATCTATTCTCTGAAGCCTTCCCCTATATAACATGAAAACTTGATTTTCTAAGGATCAGAATAGCTAGAAATGCATCTTGTGTTCATGGACTGGAAGACATTGTTTTTAATGTGGCATTCACATTCCTGTATTCACATTCTAAATGACCACAATTTTAGTAGTTTAAAATAATGGTGTGTTCTCTTACAATACTAGAAGTGAGAAGTCAAACGTTAAATTGGCAGAAATGTCTCCTTCTGGAAGTTTATTGAGACTCCCAGTAACCCATAATTTGTAGTTATATTGTTCCCATGTCTAATACCAGCGTTGCATTTCCAATAGGGATGCCCAGAACATTCAAATAGAGAAGAGGAAGTAAAATTCCACATGCAAAAGAAAGAAATTGGACCCCCTATCTCACATGCTATTAAAAAACCCTCTAAATGATCATGTAGATGTGAGTACTAAATCTATTAAATTCTAGAAGAAAACATAGGCATAAATCTTTGTTGCTTTGATCTGGCAATGACTTCTTAGGTATATTAAAAAACAGAAGCAATTAAAAATAAATAAATCAAAATTAAGTTTTACATATCAAAACACTTTCAGGAAGATGAAAACACATCACAGAATGCAAGAAAATATTTGAAAAGTATGTATTTGATAAAGGTCTAGTATATATAGAGTCTTAGAGCTTAATAAAAATATTAATGCAACTAAAAATGAACTAATGATTGTACTAAACATTTCTCCTAAGAAAATGTGGAAATTGCCAATAGGTACTTGGGTGTATATTCAATACCACTGGTCACATGCAAATCAAAATCAAGATGAGATAGCACTTCATCCACATTAGATTGGCTCTAACAATGATTTCTTAAAGATTTAATTATTGTTATTGGAAAGGTAGGCTTACAGAGAGGAGAGACAGAAAGGAAGATTCATCTGCTGGTTCACTCCCCAAATGGCTAAAATTAGCAGAGCTATACTGATCCAAAGCCAGGAGCCAGGAACTTCTTAGGGGTCTCCCACATGGGTGCAAGGTCCCAAGGCTTTGGGCCATCCTCTAGTACGTTCCCAGGTCACAAGCAGGGGGCGATTAAGAAGCAGAGCAGTTGGCATATGAACTGGTGACCACATAGGATCCCACTGCAAACAAGTTGAGGATTTAGCCACTGAAACATCGCACTGAACCCTAGAGCAATGATTTTTAAAAGGAAAATATGTATTGATGAACATTTGAAGAAATTGGCACCCTCAAACTTTACTAGTGGGAGTGTAAAATGATAAAAAATGCTGTGGAAAACTTGGCAGTTCTTCAAAAACTTAAGCAGTCTTATTTGTCCTGGCAAATCTACTCATAAGTTGTATGCCCATGAAAACTGAAAACATATGCTCACACAATGTTTACAGCAGCATTATCCTAACAGCCAAAAATAAGGAAACTTTCCAGACATCTAGTGACTGATGAATAAATATACAAAATGTAATACATACTAACAGTGGAATATTATTCATCCATAAAAAGTATTGGTATATATTATAAGAGGGATGGGTCTTAGAAACACGCTAAATGCAAAAACAATCAAATACATAGGGCTGTATTTGTATGTTTCCACTTCCATGAAGTATCCAAAATCATCAAAATCATAAGTATAGAATGTAGAGTGACTGCCAAGGGCTGGGGATAAGGGATATGGAAAATCACTTCTGGCAGGCATGGAAGTGACTGGTGATAGTTATGAGATTTGTTAGGACGAAGAAAATGTTCTGAAAGCATTTAGTGATGATTATGGTACCTCTTTCTGAAAGATGGAGCCTTCAAAATGTGAAATATAAGATGACTAACAAGGCAGTAGATGGAGGCACAAGACACAAGGAGGTCCCTCCAGTGCTGAGGGACATGCCCAGATGCGAGCGCATGGAGAGTTCTCTGTATTTTTGAGTCCAAAGTTACCTCTCCTAATGAGCTGGCCCAATCATGACTGTATTAGCTAGCCAACACAGCGTCCTCATGCTATTGCTGGCAATCCTTCAGGCTGTACCGTTGTACAGGAGAGCAAAGAACAGCACAAAACCAACAAGAGTCAATAATAAAAAAAAAAACTAGATGTATGACTCGCTGGCCTTTTGCAGATAGTTCCATGTAGAGCTAGGTGCAGCCTTAGTCATCACTACTTCCTTCAACGCTGCCAGGAACAAATTTATCCTCAGCTGATTCTCCTCTACTCTTCTGGTGAATCGTGTGCACTCAGCTTCCTTTCAGAATTTCTTCTCTTCAGTGTTGTACAACAATTCTGAGCGTGAGAGAGTCAGTAACTATCTAAGTTTGGGGAAAGTGCTTCATTTTCCTTGCTCTTTTTGTTTATCTGCAACACAGAAATAATGTTTCTCACAGAAGAGTAGACACAGGGAAGTTAAATTAGGTCATATCTGTAAAAGGCTTCATATACCACCTGAAATAGTAAGCAACCAATTGATGATATCACATTTCAAAACTAGCATTTCTTTGATTCTCAGTTCTTAGAACCAGAAATCTTACTCTCCTTTCTATTTTCCATATGCAGTCAGCCTTGCGACTTTCCCCTCCTTTCTCACCCAGCACTTTTATAAATAGCCCAGGTCTTGTCTGTTTTAGCAGAAGCTGCGCTCCCATCCTTTCTAGCCACTTACCTTCATGAACACTGGACTTGTCAATTCTATTTCCCAGTTACCTTACATCATAGCTTTATCCATCAGTTTTTGTTTATTTCGTTGTCAGTTATTTGAAGGACAGAGTGACACAGGAGAATTATCTTTCATCTGCTGGGTCTGTCCTCGTTTGCCTGAGGCTAGGCCAGTGTCAGGCTGAAGTCAGGGACTCAGAATTCCCCTGGGGTCTTCCATAGGAGTGGTTCATAGCCTTTGGAGCACAATAGCAGAGGGGCTGGATTGGAACCAGAAGAGCAAAGACTCAAACCAATAGGAAGATAGGAAGTGTGGTGTCCCAAGTAGTGATTTCAATGGCTGTGCCATAACACCACCCTTGATCTCTCAATCACTAGCCTTTATGTGGTTAAAGAATGCAAAGATGTAGGGAGAATCTTTTGACAGTTTCAGGAAACCAGCCATGCACTTAAAAGTTCCCATGTCTGGGCCCTGCGCAGTAGCTCAGCGGCTAAATATCTTACCTTGAATGTGCCAGGATCCCATATGGACACTGGTTCTAATCCCAGGAGCCCTGCTTCCTAATCAGCTCCCTGCTTGTGCCCTGGGAAAGCAGTCGAGGATGGCCCAAAGCCTTGGGACGCTGCACCCATGTGGGAGACCCATAAGAGGCTCTGGCCTCCTGGCTTTGGTTTGGCTCAGCTCCAGCCGTTGTGGCCGCTTGGGGAGTGAGACAGAGGATCTTCCTCTCTGTGTCTCCACCTCTCTGTATATCTAACTTTCCAATAAAAATAAATAAATCTTTTTTTAAAAAGTTCTCATGTTTGACTTAGGGGCAGAAAAAGCGAATGTTCTGTGCAGGAGGCTCAGGGAGGTCCTAAGAAGCCTATGCATGCTGGAAGTGCAGGGATCTGACCTCTGTGCTGCCTGCTGCCGCCTTCCACCCACACTTAGCCCTTACACAGCCTGGGCGTGTTTCCTTCCAAACTCCAGTAGTAAATGAAAGAAACTGGCAAGCCACCAGTGAGTACTTTATAGTGTATTCAAATATGCTTTCGTATGACATTTCTTTCCTGGGATTTCTGAAACTTCAATACTTAATCACCATTTGAAGCTGCTTATTAAAAATGCAAATTCTTCATTCATTTTGACTGAAAAAAATCCCTAAAGATTGTAGCGTATACAGTATGGAGACTATACTTTGAGACCTGCTGCTTACGGAGTGGAGCAGCAGAGCTCACATGTACAAGGAAAGAAAGCAAAATCCCCAAAGATGCACTTATACCGGAGGAGAAAAACACAGGACATGGAGACATTTATGCAAACAAAGCACCCTAATCAGGATTGCTCTCTCTAATCCTCAACATTTAATTTTCATTTAAACAAGTCAAAATAAGACAGTCTTTTGCTTGAATCAAGGAATGAAAGTGCTTCAAGGAGAAGTCAATTTTTTCAGAAATAGCACAAAACTGAGGAATGCACACCCTTTTATGAATCATAATCCACTGGTAGTTTTATTCATACTATCATTGTGTTGCAGACCCCAAAAGTCAAAACCTTGCCTTTCTGGCTGGGGTCTGGCAAGGTCTAGAGAAACTACAGGGGTAAAAGTAAAAACAAAAAATCAAAGACACAAAATGGTCAGTCTTGGCTCTTAGGAGGCAAGTCCAGCCAAGTCTGCATGGGTAAATAAGTATGCCTTTCCTCCCCAACTTTCTAATGCTGTTTGTTTTTGTTTCTTTGACCAGGAAAACCGACCACGCTGGCCCTTTGAGTGATGGGTCCAAGGGCACAGGTGGAATAGTGATGGCTGCCACCAGAGGAATGAGCAGACACCTGCCCTTGCCACCGCCACCCACCTGGACTCAAGGCAACTCCGTGATGGACCAGGTAAGAGTCCTGGCGACTAGCCAGGCCTGCCCATGAGGACAGAAGAAGGAACCATTCACTTTGCACAGGTAAGACCCTGAGGGAGGGCTCACAGGAACGGCTGGCATTCAGAGCAGGGGGTACCTTAACTCTGTGCCAAGGGTGTGTGAATGTGTGTTTCACTTGCATTAGCAGTTTTAAATCTGTTGACCCCTGGCACAAACTATAGGTTACAAGTGGGCCTGAAAATGTGGTTCTGTTAAAACGAAATTGGGTGTGTGAATATGGGTTAATGTCGTGGTGTCAATGACAATTTCTAAGATGTGACCCAATGGTGAGAGTAAAAGAAGTCAAGTTTATTTAAGAAAGAGAGTGTGAGTGAGTAAACAATAGCTCTGAATGAAAAGAAAGACCAAGCTGCTGAGGTCTTGCAGTCTGGGAATATTGTTGTATCTTCGCGTTTTCTGCAAGGAACAAGTGTGGTGATTCTGTATTATCAACTGTGAAGGCAGGCACAGTCATAATGGAGTTCTTTTTAAATTGTGTAAACCTAAACCTTTTTGTCCATTGGCAAACATTTGTTCTAAGAGGCTTTTGTCCTGTTGAGTGTATGCTGGCAAGGAGATGTGGAATGGCATGAAGCTGGCCTGCTTTCCATCCGTGGAGATCCTCATAGGACAACAGACAGCTGGTGGTACTGTTGTGACCTGGCTTGAGCTAAGCAGCTCCTGAGAGACTCAGGCAAGGGAGGGGCCAGACTGGCATCTGACTGTTCTACACCTGGAAGCATCTCTCCACTGTTTTGCATCTTGGAACCGAAGGAGACACATGGCCAGGACACAGGTGTTAGTTCCTCCACAAATCCCATGATGGTAGGCATAGGCTCAGCTAATTCAGATTGGCTTCCCAGGGGTTTGTGGTATTCAAATCTGCCACCCTGGAACTAGCTGAACCCCAAGAGGGCCCACTTGAAAACAGTGAGGACAGAGACCCAGAAGGCCAAGAGGCTGGCTGGGAGATGGAGGCTGGTGTGCCCCAGCGCTAGGGAATCCCTTCCCAGAGGAGCCAGAAGAGGACAGGAACCTGCTGAGCAGCCACGCCAGCGAGAAATCCTAGTCTGAATTCAGGTTCAGAAATGAGAATAAGAAAGGGGCTAGGACCTGCGGACCAAGAGGAAGGTCCTGAGATAGACCTCAAAATCAAAGCAGGAGTGGGTTCCTGGTCAGCCTGGGGACACAGCACTGACTAAATTCAAGGTAAAAGCCAGGGAAGTAGCCGTGACACAGACAGGGACCAACAGAGTAACGACAGCACACTGGTCTCCAGAATGTAAGGCTGAGAGATGAGATGTGCTTTTCTTTAAAAATATTGTCTTAATTTAAATATTTTTAAATTTTACTTTTGATTATGTTTATATAGTTTATCAGGATGGGAAGGCTTGAAGAGCAGGGAAAAGTGGGCAAGACCATTGTTTGCACATTTTTTCTTCTTCCTGTATCTGGGGAAGGGCAGATAGAAGGGGATGGATGGTTTTCAAGGGTTATTTCAAAGTATGAAACTACCTAAAGTTTTCAGGAAGCTACAAAAGCTATACACAAGTCACACAAGGATCAAAATCTGTATGGTAAAATTAACTATAATTTTTAAATATTATCTCCAGTGTTTTTTTAAAAAATTAAACATTGAAAAAAGAAACAAAAATTAAACATTGAATAAAATTTCAAAACTTTTAGAGGTTTTAGGATATATAAATATCAGAAATATCCTTCTTAATGGATTATCCTTAGTTTTGTGGCCAGCTCCAAGAAGCATGAACTGCTTTTTAAATCCAAGGCTTTTATTTCCCATTTTTGTGACAAACCACAGAAACATCGTGTTTTGTACTCTTGTGAGATAATTTTTGTATTCTCTCTCTCTTGTTAAGTTCTAATTGTTCAAAGACAGCTGAGTATTATAAAAGTTGTGGTTTATTTTAAAGGAATTTGATTACTTGATGTCAGTGAGTAAATCTGGCTTCTACTGTGTTCTAATGCCCAGGGAGCCTCTTTCAACCAGATATTTTGAGCTTTCTTGCATCCTTGACAGACATTCAGAAACTCAAAGTTCCAAATCCCTTGGACCTTGGTATTTCTAGTCCCACCCTGAAATGTCAAAAGATATTTCTCTCATCTTGTAGAAACACCAACTGAAGAGGTTGATTGGACGACATTAAAGGTATTAAAGGTACTGTCAAGATCTGAAGTAGTATGGAATTTTAAACTCTGTTGACACAAAAGGCTGCTGATGCAAATGTCTCGAAAGTTGGAAGCTTCTAGTGACCTTATTGTTATTAGTCATCAATGTGATCGTAATAAGAAGGCCCAGAGGCCTAATGGTTTTACTCTTTTATAAATCCTGCAGGTGCTTTCTAACCTACTCTGTAGGGTAAACAAGTGCCCCTCCTTGTTGGTACGTAAGTTTTATGAGATTTACTGTGGCTATTTAAAATCTTTTATCATTCATGGTTTTGTATTTTCTAAAAACACAGCCAAAGTTATAATCACTTGTGAAAACCGAGATTGACTCAGGTTATTAAGACCAGGAGGTAATCCTAGTCAATTGATGGTGATTTTTAAAGTAGTTAAGGATTTTACAAAGCTCTTACTTAAACTACCTGTAATGTATGTTAGGTGTTATATACATGTATGTGTATGTGTATGTGTATGTGTATGTGTATGTGAGAAAGTTTATTGAGAACTCTGTTCTAAGTGGCTTCTAAAAAAAATAGTCGTAAATTAAGACTGCTAGCATGACATAAAATATCTTTTCGGCTCATGTGACTTAAATATATACCTAGTAGATTGTTTAAATGTTTTGGTGAAGAGAAACTATAAATGTTATCATTGATGTGTTTATACTTGTGTTTGATAGTCAAACAACTTATTCTTGTGTTTGCAACCATAAAGGCTACAGTTTTTGTCTTGCTATGTTAAATTGCAAGGTCAGGTTATTCTTTGGGGCACATGGGTTTTAGAGTTACTCTTTGCCCAACAGAAAGGAGAGAATAGTTAAACCTCAAATGTCAAAAAAGGAGAGAATAGTTAAACCTCAAATGTCAAAAAAATAGTTAAACCTCAAATGTCAAAAATTTGCCCATTTGACTAATGTGTCCAGATGGCTATGGCTGACTTTAAGGGCCCCACCTTTATCTGCTACCACATCCAAGATTTAGCTGCCTAAGATAACAGTGTGCCTTCAAAAACTGCCTTATGAACTGGGTTATGGTTATGCCTCGCAGATTTGAGGTTAAAAGTAAGACAGAGTATCAGGGTTTTGCTCTTGAGAGATGAATACAATCAACACAATATGTGTAAATAAATATGTCTCTCGATTTCTTTGGTCTCCTGGCTGTAACATTTGGGAAATAGTTTGCTTTTGCTGATATTATAGAAGAAACTTCTAGGCATTCAATTTTGAGGACATCAGAAGAAAAATCAATAACTATGCGGAGAGTTCAAGTTGAGGTAAAGTTCATGAAGGGGGAAAAGTTTTTCCTAGGAAGAACCTCATAGGTTTTTTTTGTTTGTTTGTTTTTTGCTTTTTGTTTTTTGTTTTTTTTTGCATGGGTGCTTCAAGGAAGAAACTGCTACATAAGAAAATGGCTTGATTTTGTGGAAGTTAATTAAAATGAGTTGTATCTCTAAAGAGATAGAACGCATGAGACCTGGAATCAAGCAAAGCGGGATTTTGTCTTCAACTCTGCTTCTTAGGTCGTTCATGTATTAATCTTACACATTTTTGTTTCAATTTTATTTCTTTAATTTTAATGATTTCTTTCTGCCTCTTTGGGATTTGGTTTACTGCTGTTTCTAGATCCTCTAGATATATCAGCGCATTTATTTGATGTTTTTCTAGTTTCTTGATGTAAGCACTGATTGCAGTGAACTTCCCTTTTAGCACTGCTTTTAATGTATCATTAATTTTGATATGTTGACATCATCATTTATTTGCATGAACTTTAAAAAAATTCCAGTTTGACCTCTTCTATGATCCACTGTTCATTCAGAAGCATGTTGTTCAGCTTCCAAGTGTTTGTGTACTTTCTAAAATGTCTTCACCTGTTGGTTTCCAGTTTCATGGTATAATTTCAATTCTTTTGAGTTTTCTGAGGCTTGCTTCATGGCCTATCATATGGCCTACTCTGAAGAAGATTGTATAAACTAATGAAAAGAATGTGTATTCTGAATCTGTGGGATTGTTTGGTAGCTATCAATTAGGTTCATTTTCTCCATGGTTTATGTCAGCCCTGTTTCTGTGTTGATATTCTGTGTAGTTTCTGTATTGATGATAGTGGAGTGTTGAAAACCCCAACATTATTATCTTGAAGTCTATGCCTCTATTTAAGTCCATTAGCAATCGCTTTACATAGCCAGATGTCCTGGTGTTGAGTGCGTATATATTTATTATAGTCATTTCTTGAATTCATCCATTGATCATTATATAATTTCCTTCTTCATCTTTTTTAGGACTTTTTGTGCTAAAGGCTATTTTGTTTCATGTTAGAATGACTATGCCTGCTAATTTTTCCTTTCCATTGGCATGGAATATCTTTTTTCATTCTCTAGTTTGTTAGTATGCTTCTTGTAAGCAGAAAATAGATTAGTCTTGTTTTTTAGTGCAGTCAACCAGTTTATATTTTTTTTTGATTGAAGATGTAAGCCATTTGTAATCGGAGATATTATTGAGATATTATTGAAAGGTAGCACTTGATTATATCATTTTGACATAGATTTTCTTATTTTAGATTCCACTTTTAGTTTCACTAGGATGTTCTCTGCCTTCTTAGTCTTTGATTATGGTGATTTTCATTCTCGATTTCTGTGTGTAGCACATCCTAAAGCAGCATTTGTAGGATTGCTTGGGTAGTGGCAAATTATTTCAATTTTTATTTCATTTGGAAGGTCTTTATTTTACCTTCATATAAAATTGAGATTTGCTGAGTATAGTATTCTGGATTAGAAATTTCTGTCTTTTAGAACCTGGGCTCTGTCTCCATTATTTTCTTGCCTGTAAGATTTCTGGTGAGAAGTCAGATTGGAGATTCCCTGAAGGCAACCTGTCTCTTCTCTTGTGCACATTTTAGAATTTGTTTCTTTGTGTTTTACTGTGGAAAGCTTGACTATGATATGATATGGTATATGATATGATATGGTCATGCTTATTTGGAGTTCTATGTGCTTCCTGTACTTGGATCTACCTGCCTTTATGCACATTAGGCAAGTTTTCCATTATTATTTCACTAAACAGGCCTTCTAATTCAGTATTTCTTTACACACCTTTATGAATTCCCAGGATGTATATGTTAGGTTGTTTGATGGTATCCCATAAATCTTAGATGCTGGTTTTTTTCTCATTTCTTCTCTTTTCTTTTCTGAATGAGAGTCTTCAAAAGACTTGTATTACAGTTCAGAGATCCTTTCTTCTACCTCTCCAAGTCTGTTGTTAAGACTTTACACTGTATTTTCTTTTTCATATATTGGATTCCACATTTCTAGTATTTCAGTTATATTTCCCTTCAGCATTTCTATCTCACTGGAAAAGCGTTCACATTGTGTATAGGTTTTCTTAATTTCTGCATTTACTTTTCATCGTTTTTGAGTGGCATTATGATTATTTTTAAAAAAAGGTAATTCCTCAACCTTTTTATCTTTGTATTCTGAGATTGAAGTGTTTTGTGTTCCTTTGGTCATATCGTCTTCCTCATTCATGTTGCTCATATATCTCCTCTTTTTCTTGTGCATTTTAATCTGGATTTGTTAGTTTTCTCCTCTGATGGTTTTGTCTTTGTGTCTCTGTGGGTTAATACAGTAACTGCTCCTTTACTGGGGATCTGTGGGTGTATGCAGGGTGTGGGCCTTGTAGTCTGGTCAGTGCTCACGTGTGGGGTGAGAGTCCAAGCTGACGCCTGGATTGCGTAGGGGGCTTCCTCTTGTCCTCCTAAGGGAGGTAGCAAACACACCTATCAGATGTTTACAGTCTCATCTTTGTACTAGTTGGTGTCTTGTTATCTGTACAAAATATTTTTATAAGGCATAATGGGGGTATAAAATTGTACTCATGTATCTTATCACAATTTTTTAAATGTACTTATCTCCTCATGGGGGTGAGGAGACATTTTAAATTTCTATTTTCTCTTTTCCTTCTTTATGACTCAAAGTTTTTTTTCATTGAAATACTTTTCCTTTGTAATTTTTGGTTTCTTTTCTCTTCTTACTTCTCTTTTTCTCTCACATTCCCTGTCTCCTTTCTGTCATGGTCCCACTCTCCTTGTGCTGTCTCCCTATTTTCTTCCCTATTTCCTTTTTCCATTTTTAAAAATATTGAATAGTAATTTCTATTCAGCCCTTTCTGCACCTACATAAAGTCCAGTTTATTTACAAGAGTCCCCAAATAATGGCTTTTGCAGAGTTTGTACTTCACTTTGATAGTAAAATTCTTAAATGAATAGCCCAAACAATAGTCCACAAAACAATTAAAACATGACAGTTCCATTTCCTATTTTGTTATATTCATTCCCATGATTTTTAATCACTGAATTTTTACATATCTCCAAATTTATTCTATTATTTGCACATCCTTGATATCTCCTTACTTTTCTATTTTTATATTTCTGGTGGTTACAAGGAATCCAACACAAGGGACAGCTGGAATTTCTGTGCAGACAATGTATTGAGCAAAAGTAGCAAAATTTATTACATCAGAAACAGTCAGGAGGGAGTACCACCTTAAGAAAAATACTTGAGAAGTGGTTCAAGGGATATGTTTTATGTACAGTGAGGCCAGCAGAATGACAGCTAATAATCAACAATAGGGTGGTGATAAGACCCATCAGAAGACCAGAATTGTCATTATGTCTAGCTTGCTCATGACCAAAAAACAAACAAACAAACAAAAAACAGCAGAAGGGTGTGATCAGTACTTCTTTCTATTGCCATGATAAGTATTCAATCATCACATAGTCTGTAGTTACTTCCAAATGATTAAAGGCATAGGGCTTGCCTATTTTGGATTTGGAATTCTCTATCTCATCTAAAGGACCCCTCTTACTAACCAGATAACTTCTATTCAGTGCCAGTGGCTATGTCTGCAACATTACCATCAATATTCTGAGACATTATTGGCTTTTTTGCAAAAGAGTCACCAACATATTAGTCTAATCATGCAACGTGTGCGCCAAGGCCAGACCACAGGTTCTGATCCTGTGATTGGAGATCCTGTTGTGTCTGAGGCTAACATGCATGAACACACAAGTTGCTTGCTGATGCCAAAAGCCATTGTTGGACCCTCACTCCAAAACAGGTGCTGTGGCCTATACCAAGATGCCCCAGGGCACTAGCTCTTTAGGACCTTGGCCTGCCTTCTGCCCCGGCTCTTATGGCTGGTAGGTGCCATGGTCTACCCTAGTGGGGCCTTTGGCTGTAGCTCCACCCACATCACAAGCCTTCAGTGAACACTATCTTGGCCCTAGGACCCTGAAAGTGGGTGGTGGCAGTCTTCTACCCCCAACCCTCCCATAGGTTTAATTTTTTTTTTAAATAGGCAACTATGTTGGCACACTGGTATAATTAGCATTGAGTGGACATGACCCAGAGCAGAATGCTAACCAGCTATTGGCTGTTTTTCTACCATGATTCTAACTGTTCCCTAGGTGCAGGGCAACCTAGGCAGTTGCCTATAGCAAAGGCTGATGGATCCTTTAAGATCTCTCAATGAAACTTGTTTTTAACAGTTTTTTCTTCTCTTAGAAAAGAACATAGTAAAGTTATATTGAACTGTTTTCTTAAATTCTTCATTTTTAAGATTTTAAAAGTCACTGAAAGTTTTATACCAAATATTACAATAGGAAAAATGATTTTTTAAAAAAATTGCAGAACATCTCTACTTCCTAGAAGCAAGTAACCTTATTTTCTGTCAGCATAATATACTTCATTTTTAGCAAATTTTCTTTGCAAGATAGTAGACCTAAGTCAAAATTCACAAACTTACATGTTTAAGTTTTTCATTATCAAAGTATTAATGATAAATTTTAATTCCCACAGTCAGAGTTGGTAAGGAATATAGAAACCAAATGTTTGAGAAAATTTTTCACTTGAAATTGATTTTATCCAAGTTAGGATATGTTGAACTCTTTATCTGGTTAAGTAGAATATTTGTGTACCAGCATCTACCTCTGGAGAATGAAGGAGATTCCAAGTGTCCATCCATGTGCTTAGTACTGTACATGTACAACTTCCAAACATCCAAGGAACTCTGTCATTAACTTCTTCCGTGGCAAATGAAGAGGGTATTTTTTTTAACCAGGCTTTGTACTGATATGTGGTATCACAATGCCAATCTTGCCAGCGCTAAAGAAAATGAAAGGATAAAAAGCCACAATCACACTTGGGGAAAATACAGTTCTTTTTACTACAGAAAACACTCTGTTCTTTCTTTAGCAAAGCAAACATTCACAAGTGTTTATATTTTCATGTATTTGGGATTGCTTTTTAGTGCTGAAATGTATTTAGCAGCATTTGACAACCTGGTTAATTTTTTTTTTTAAGCAAAATCATCAGGCTTCACTGTAGATTCAGAAGAAGAAAAGTAATTGGGGAAAAAATGTTGGCAATCTCTATCCGTACATGGATGGAGTCAGCTATTGCTCTCCAGCATGACTCCTGCTAGGACTGCTTAAAGGAGCATTTGGTTCTTGGTGTCAGTGAGTTTTCAGATCTGGCAATTTTTTGTGTGTACAGCATCAGGAATTAGTATGACATGTTGATTATATTCTGTGTCAGGAAAGGCCACATTGATGTGTGTTCTAGCTAAGTCTTATTGCCATCAGAAACAACAACAACAACAACAAAACAAACTCTAAGCATTTGGAGGAACATGCTGTCAGCCAAAAGACAACAACATGAAATTTTTAAATAGAGACACAGTATACCCGATTACAGTGTGATTGTTAGTGGAGGTAATTTGTTAGTTATGTAAATGCCTCTTCTGAATAAGATTTGCCTGCAAAGGCGTGTAGTGCATAGTGTGGTTAAGAGCCTTAATCACTGGGTATCATATGTTTTAAAGTATGTGATATTCCATTGAAGATAACTCATTTCAGTATAGCTGGAAAATCAGTCCTGTAGGTTCATTGGTCAGCTGAGCAATCTGCATCTTCTGGATGCCACTGCCTTGCATTTACTATTGGCTTCCTTGAAATATGAGGAAAGCCAATGTGCATGTCTTTGTAAAAACACAGATGGCCATGTAATTGCTAACAGCCATTGACAACTGGAAAGCAATTTATGAAATCTAGTCATGTAATGGAGTTTTCAGTATTGCTCATCTTAGAGTGTAGGGAATGGTAGTGAAGTGGATAACAGCATTGGTATTTGTCATCCTTTGTCAAGAAAAGTCTGTTAGAGATGCATATATTCACTGACCTGGCTCCTTAAAGAAGGCTGCGTGGTATCTCCTGAATTAAGGACACAAAGAAGGATGTATTGACTTATGATGACCCCTGACCTGGACCTGCCTTTGGAAGTCACTTCACACTTTTCAAAAAGTGGCTGTGTTTGCAGTGCTGCCTACGTACATGGGATACAAAGTTGTCTTAGTCCTCCCAATGTATTAGAGTTTACTCCAAAAAGTGCCGTCTTGAATTAGCCTGATTTTTGGTAATATAAGCCATTCATATGGCTAAGAAAATCTAGAGCCAAATAAAAGCATTTTAAAGGTGAAAATAACTTAGTGATCAAGAAGTAAGCCATAGAATCTTGAGATTTTCTTGTATCTAGATCAGAACAAAAGAAAACAGCAAATGGATAGAAAAGGTCTGTGTGTGGGTGTCTTTCTCTACATTTAAAATATATACAATCTTAAAAAAATGTCATATAATGGAACTAACCTGACAAACATTAACACATAGCAACACAGTGCAGTATTGGTCAGTTACTCTAATCATCATGTGAGTAATTGAGATCTGTGGCTCATTCCCTTTATCCAATATTGCAAGTCAAAAGCTTGTAGAAAGCAGTTGAACAGTAGATTTTCCTTAACAAAACTTGTTACGCTTCTATCAACAAAGCCATGCCCCTGTGAGTTAGTGACTATGTTATGGACATCTAAAATGTGTTAAAATGATACTGATTAATACGTTAAAGTCTACAATGGAGAGATTCTGCCTTATCACTTGTGATCAGAATCACTCAGCTCACGTTAGGCACTATGAATTCCACAGGGTTCATTTTACGTGGAAAAGCTTTTCTGCATCATTATTTAGTACTCCTCTGTGTCCTCACATGCTTCAGTCTGTAAGATGATTCTGTGCTAAGATACCCAGGATGAACTCCTGAGGTTGAACAAAAGGATTCACTTGTCTCACGAGAAACTCATACTTGTTATAAAACAGAAATCCTGCTTCCCTTTAGAAACAGAGTAGCCATGAATCACAGCGTCACGCTGGCTCGATCATAATCTAACACTTCATGCCTCAGACAATAACTTGATTTGTCAAGAGACTTTCCCTGCAAGAGCTGCCAATAGTATTGATGTCCATTGAAGAGGAGATAATTAAGCCCTTGGTGAACTAATTTCATTGTCTTTTTTTTAATAACTTGGATGCATAAGTGCAAAATAGGAAATAGAGAATAGGGTGTATGGAACCTTGCTCTATTCCAAATACCAGCAAGGGTTTCATCTTTCTTTGATCTGATAATGGATGTTCAGACACTGCAAATCTTCTCTCCATTAGCCTTATGTTCATATTTGTTTCTACCTACTAAGAACTATTAGGTTTTCTCCAAGTATAATATTTTTTTCCAAATTAAGTGCAGAAAAGCCCAGTGTTTCATGGTTGTTATCTGCTTCTATTATGGCTTCAGGACAGAGAAATTGATTGTGATTCACTCTACCACTTGCTGTGAACAGTTTGGAGTAAAGGTATTTGTCGATTTGGATAATTTCTTAGAAGCTTGTTATTTGCCTGGGAATATATCTGTTACTCAACAACTGGAAAAATAAAGAGCAGAATCAGCCATATTTTTAAGTTAAAATAAACATTTTTATGTTAAGGTGGGGAAGGAGCAGTCTAATAGTAATCTGAATCATCACCATGTCGGTATGCACTCTGGAGTTTGATGAGGCTCATGTCCTATTTATGCGAAGAAATGAACTCTCACCCCAAAGTCTCTTCACCTTTGACTGTCTTCTGTCATGAAACTTAACACTATCCAAAACACAGGGAAATGAGCTCAATATGTACAGCCTAAAGTTCTGCTAAAAATATCTCATTAGGTGGAGCAAATATCGTAAGGGATTTCTGTTTCAGGCTGATATCCATCGAGTCAAGCATTGTGTGTTGCTTGTACCTCTCTGAATCCCTGAACCTGTCCCCAGGCTGTTGCACAGGCTACACACAAGATCAGAGTCCATGTTGAGACCAGACACAGAGCTACCCTCACATCAAGCCCCTGTG
Organism: Ochotona princeps; assembly: GCF_030435755.1. Classification (NCBI taxonomy): domain Eukaryota; kingdom Metazoa; phylum Chordata; class Mammalia; order Lagomorpha; family Ochotonidae; genus Ochotona; species Ochotona princeps. The sequence goes on along the minus strand of NC_080837.1, from coordinate 32,881,343 downwards.
CTATGACTTGAAAAACTTGGTTCTTTAGTAGGATAGACTAGAAGGTATTGAAGTTACACATTTCAAATTTATCACTTCAGGATACACATTTGGTGTGGTGATTAGGATGCTACAGGAGACTCATGCACCCCATGCTATAGTATCTAATTTAAATCCAAACTCTGCTTCTGATCCAACTTCCTGTTAATCTGCTTCCTGGGAGGCAAAAAGTGATGGTTCAGGCACTTGGGTCCCTGCTAACCATGTGGGAAATCAGAACTAATTTCCTGGATCCCAGCATTGACTAGTCCTGGCATTTGAGGGCACTTTGAGTGAATGAACCAGCCTTTCTCTGTTTCTCTGGTTTTTAAATAAAAAAAATTTTAAAAATAGCTAAGTAGATTTGCTATCTCAAGTCCAAAGTCTAGCCAGGTGGCTCTTATGCCCTTGAAACACACTCTCATGTCAGTTTCCAGCAAAATCATAGCAGAGTTAGGGCTAGTAAATAGTCAAGCAACCCTAGTTTATTTGTGAGAAAAATACGAAGATGGTAAACTTAGTTTGTACATTCTCATATTTCCCTGCTATTTTATTCTTCCTTTGCCCCATTTCCCAATACCTCCAGCTTCTCAGAGTTTTCAATCTATAGGTTTTTCTCATTCCAAGAGAAAACATTATCATGACCAATTGAGACTTTTTGGGTGTATGTTTAATATGTTTTGACCTATGATCATTGGAATAGCCTAAAGGAAAAAAAGTCAAAGAATGTAAACAAAAGCAAATTGACTCACAGCCCTTGATGGGAGAGAAATTTATACACATAGGATCCTGCTCAAACTTCCATCAGCTCTCGGCCACTTGTTGCATGGATTAGTTGAAACACTGAGCCTGTTCCCTATGGGCTTTATCTAAAGGCTATGTAAAAATTCAGGAGGTTACACATGTGACTGGAGACACACGTAGGCAAGTGTCTTTCCATTAGTCCAGCATGTCTAAATAAGTATCAGTCCTTTTAGTTATAACTAACAGGATTTAACCATCAGTGAAATTCAGTAGTGTTTAAAATAGTTAGGGCTTGCATTCTCTCACACAGCAAGGAATCCTGATGTAGTTCCTTGCACTGTTTAAGATACTCAAATTCACATATTGGCCTCTTGTTGTCATCTTTATTTTTCTAACTTCATCTTTTTATTTTTGTCACAACCCAACTCCTGAGGCTTAGAAACTAGTCAATAATGTTTTCTTCTCAAGAAGGGACCAAAACAAATAGGATGGAGAGGCATTAACTAGCTATGATTAAGAGGTTAAATGCTGACTGTTCTCATGGTCACTGGAGTTTCTGGGCCAGTATTTACTCTGAGGAATGGGTTACTAGAATCCACGATGTTTTAATGGATATACTTCTCTAAGTATATTCTAATTGGATATACCTCTGCAAGTATATTCTAAAGACATAGCACATGTGTTTTTCTAGCTCAATGATCCCTTTTGGCAGCATGTGTATTGGTCATCTACTGGACTTTATCTTTCTTTGTAAGAATCCAAGCTCTGCCAGATGGCCATCTATTGTTCACAAACCATACCTAGACCAATTTTTCTGGGAAGCACCCACTTTTCATCTGGCCGACTTCCTGCTATTGCTTTTGAACCCAAACTACCCAACTTTTTCTCAAGCTTTCCACACTTGGAATTTGTTTTAGCACTTTGCAATCTCACTAGCAGATATTTTCCCCACAAATGTTTTCACTCATCTCCATATTAAATGTCCATGATTTTAAAGTCTCAGTAATCTCTGTTCTTAATCATGGCTATTTTAGTTCTCATGACACACTTCCCTGGTTCTGTTGTACTTCGTGATGTTTTCTGAGTCTCTGTGCCCCTATATGCTTGTTTTACCCAAAATATCTTTCCTTGTCCCTCTCTGTCACTTTCTCTTTTTCAGCTTTGCACATACATTCATGTTTTCCTTAAAGTGTTAGAGATTCATGTATTTATTCAAAAGATCTACACACACACACACACACACGCGCGTGTGCGCAGAAGTGGGGCGTGAGAAGGGGAGAAAGGGAGATATCTTCCCTTCCCTGGGTCACTCCCTTGGTATCTACAATGCCTGGTGCTGAATGAGGCTGAAGCTATGATCCAGGAGCATCCTTTGATCTCGCTCATGGTAGCAGTGGTTAAAGTATTTGGACCATCCTCCACTGCTTTTCTCAGTCTATTAGCTCAGAACTGGATTGGAATTGGACTACCTGAGGCATGAACTGGCATCCACATGGGATGCCAGTGCTGCAGGTTTCTGCTTTATTTGCTGTGCCACAATGCTAGTCCCTAAACTCATTTTTTCCATCTAACCACTAATTCCAGGTTGGGCCTCTGCTTCTAATGATGTCACTATAGCCAACTCTATTCTGATACTGAGAATATTGTTCATAGAGATCTTTCTTTAGCTAGTACTTTGGTTTTCAAATTTAAAAAATTGTAATTCATAATAAATAATGTGAAAATAAATTCAGTATCAATAGAAAACAAGTTAATGCAAAATTAGAACCTCAGAAGGATATCACCATATACCCATAATAATGACTAAAGCAATAAGATAAATGCTAGTGCTGGGGGCTGACATGGTGGTGTACCAAGCTAATCCTCCCCCTGCAAATGCCAGCATCCCTTATGGGCACTGGTTTGTGTCCTGACAACTGCACTTCCAGTCAAGTTCCTAGCTCATGGCCTGGGAAAGCAGCAGAGGATGGCCCAAGTTGTTGGCCCCAGCAACCATGTGGGAGACCGAAAAAGGAAAAAAAAAAGCTCCTGGTTCTTGGCTTTGGATCAGCTCAGTTCTGGCCATTGCAGCCATTGGACAGTGAACCAGGGCAGGTAAAATATCTTTGTTACCCCTGCTTTCTGTGTAAAGTCTGTTTTTCAAATAAAATTATACAATTTTTAAAATAAATAAATGCTAGTAATGATGTAGAGAAATTGGATCACTCTCAGTATAGGTGGGGAAATGAGTTCCTAAGGTGATCCTGGCAAACCATTTGGTAGTTTCTTACAACATAATGACCATATGACCTGGACTCTTGTACATTTAGCCCAGAGAAAGGAAAAATTATGTTCACATCAAAACCTATTAGTGGGCATTCATAATAGCTTTACTTACAAATTGAAAATAGTCAATGCTCATTGATACGTGACTGATTGAACAGACCACGGTATAGATCTACCTTAATCTGAAGTTTTGTGTTTCCCCCAAATTAATGTTAAAATCCAACTCCAGAAGGTTTTGTTATGGTGTGGGACCTTTGGGAAATGCTGAGGTCATGAGGATTAACTCCTTGTGAGTGGAAACGGTCTCCACATAAGTCACCCAGATTGCTGTTAACTGAGAGCGTGCTTGGTGAGGTGAGGAAGTAAACTCACAACAGACACTAAATCTTCTAGCCTATTCATCCTGGACTTCCTACTTCCCATAAATATGCTATTTATATGACCCTTAGTTCATAGGATTTTTTTTTCCTACTAGCTCAAATGAATCAAGATGCAAAGACTAACAATAGGTAGTTAAACGGAGAGTACTAGATAGATGCAAATGTTTTCTAAAAATTCCAGGAGATTATCATAAATGAAAGTGACAATCCCGAATTATAGTGAATGGAATATTACTTTCTGAGGACTGTAAACTTGTTTGGCAGGAGTGATAAATCCACAGAACATTTACCATCAGGGAGTTGAAGGAGTAGAGATTTGGAGTTTTGGACTACAGGCAACGTAGGGTGCTTACAGAGATTGGAAGAAATAAACAGCCTTGACCACTTCTTGGTGTCGCTGCATATTGTATGTAACCATATAGATTTTTAAAAATTATGGATACAGAAGCCACTTAGTATGTTCTGAATTCCCAAGAGATAGCACTATTCTCAAAGAGTTGGAGATGTCAAGTCCTGTTGCTAATGGTTCACTTTGCCTATCAGATGTTAATTAACTACCAGTTATTAACATACATTTCTAATTGGTTATATCTATCAAGAATTAAACCTTTACCCTTGGTTTCTCACAGACATACTCAGAAATTAACTATGCATACTGTTTTCATTTAGGACATCATTTCTCTTCAAAGGGCTAAACAATAAGTAGAAGTTTGTTTTTGCTGTGAGTTTCTCCTTAAAGAGAAGCATCGGAATTGTAGTTTCCAGCTGACGTGCATTTCCTACTTTTCCGGTCTTAGTCTGGGAATTGACATTGGTAAAAAAAAACTCCCTGGTAAGGTTTTTTTGTTTTTTTTTGTTTTTTTTTTAAATTATTTATTATTTAACTTCAGTAATTACATTGTATTATGTGACACAGTTACATAGATACTTGGGTTCTCCCCACCCCTCCCCAAACCCTCCCACCATGGTGGATTCCTCCACCTTGTTGCATAACCACAGCTCAAGTTCAGTTGAGATTTCCCCATTGCAAGCGTATACCAAACATAGAGTCCAGTATCTTATTGTCCCGTCAAGTTCAACGGCTTCTTAGGTATACCCTCTCTGGTCTGAAGACAGAGCCAGCAGAGTATCCTCCCAGTCAATTGAAAGCTCCAACATACCATCAGCAAAAATTTACATCATTATGGAATTAATTGACATAGTAATGAGTAACCAATATGTTAAAAGTAAATGCGAGTTCCCAGCCACCTTCTGTGACCACCTCACCTATACTTCAATTTTAGTTTATACACAACATATAACATTCAAAACATAACATGTTATACATAACATCATATCATCTTAAATTAAGGCAAACATGTGGTATTTAACCTTTTGGGATTGGCTCATTTCCCTTAGCATTATGGTTTCCAGTTTGGCCCATTTGGCCACAAAGAACTGCATTTTGTTTTTTTTAATAGCTGAGTAGTATTCCATGGAGTAGATGAACCATAGCTTTCTTATCCAATCCTCTGTTGATGGGCATTTTGGTTGTTTCCATGTTTTTGCAATTACTGATTGTGCTGCTATGAACATAGGAGTGCATGTTGGTTTCTCATAGAGGCTGTACCAGCCTGCAGCCCCACCAGCAGTGGAGTAGGGTTCCCTTTTCCCCGCAACCTCGCCAACAAGTGTCGTTGGTGCTTTTATTCATGTGGGCCAGTCTTACTGGCGTCAGGTGGTACCTCATTGATGTTTTAATTTGGATTTCCCTTATTGCCAGGGAACTTGAGCATTTTTTCATATGTTTATTTGCCATTTGGGTTTGTTCCTTTGTGAAGTGTTTGCCCATTTCCCGTGCCCATTTCTTGAGTGGCTTGTTTGTTTTGACATTTTGGTTGTTTTGTAGCTCTTTGTATATTCTGGAGATCAGCCCTCTATCACCTATGTCGTGTGCGAAGATCTTCTCCCATTCTGTGGGTTGCCTTTTTACTTTGTTGATTGTTTCTCTAGCTGTACAGAAGCTTCTTAGTTTGATGAGGTCCCAATTGTTTATTTTGGTCTTGATTTCTACTGCATCTGGAGTCTTTTTTAGGAAGTGAGGGCCTACCCCTAAGTGTTCCAGTGTGTTTCCAACATTTTCTTCCAAAAGTTTGAAGATTTCTGGATGTAGGTTTAGATCTGTTATCCATTTAGATCTGATCTTAGTGTATGGTGAGAGATGTGGATCTATTTTTTTGTTTCTGCAGGCTATCAACCAGTTGTCCCAACAGCATTTATTGAACAGACCTTCCCATTTGCCTGGATTGTCGTTTGTCTTTTTGTCAAAGATTATTTGGCTGTATCTGTGTGGGTTTCCTTCTGGCGTTTCTATTCTGCTCCATTGATCTTCCTCTCTATCTTTGTGCCAGTACCATGCTGTTTTGATAACCACTGCCCTATAGTATGTCCAGAGGTCCGGAACAGTGATTCCCCCTGCCAACTTCCTGTTCTTCAGGATAGTTCTAGCTATCCGTGGTTTTTTGTGCTTCCAGATGAACCTTTGGATCATTGTTTCCAGTTCGATGAAGAATGTTTTGGGCAATTTGATTGGGATTGCGTTGAATGTATATATTGCTTTTGGCAGTATAGACATTTTAATGATATTGATTTTACCTATCCAGGAGCATGGGATGTTACTCCATCTTTTGAGGTCTTGTTCAATTTCTTTTTTAAGTAGTTCATAGTTTTCTTCAAATAAGTCTTCTACATTTTTGGTTAGATTTATTCCCAGATATTTCATACTTTTCTCTGTTATTTTGAATGGTATCTTGCTGGTTAAGTCTTTTTCCATCTTGGGGCTGTTCGCATACACTATGGCTGTTGATTTTTGTTCATTAATTTTGTACCCTGCCACTCTACCAAACTCTCGTACAAGTTCTAGCAGTCTCTGTATTGAGTCTCTTGGCTCTTCTATATAAAGAATCATATCATCTGCGTATAGTGAGAGTTTAACTTCTTCGTTTCCCATTTGGATTCCTTTGATTTCTTTTTCTTGTCTTATGGCCTCAGCGAGTACCTCTAGGACTATGTTGAATAGTAGTGGAGAAAGTGGGCATCCCTGTCTTGTTCCAGATCTCAGTGGGAAGGGTTCCAGCTTTTCTCCATTCAGTATGATGCTGGCGTTGGGTTTTTCATATATGGCTTTAATTATGTTGTGGATTATTCCATCTATGCCTACCTTGATTAGGGTTTTTAGTAGGAAGTGATGTTGGATTTTGTCGAAAGCTTTTTCTGCATCTATTGATACTATCATGTGATTCTTGTTTTTCAGTTTTTGGATGTGGTGTATCACATTTATAGATTTTCGAATGTTGAACCATCCCTGCATTCCAGGGATGAATCCTACTTGATCTGAATGAATGATCTGTCTGATGTGTTTTTGAATTCTGTTGGCTAGGATTTTGTTGAGAATCTTAGCATCAATGTTCATCAAAGAGATAGGTCTGTAGTTTTTCTTCTCTGTTAGTTCTCTGTCTGGTTTTGGGATTAAGGTAATGTTGGCTTCATAGAATGAGTTTGGAAGGGTTGCCTCTTTTTCTATTCTTTTGAAGAGTTTGTAGAGGATTGGGGTCAGCAGCTCTGTTCGGAATGTTTTGTAGAATTCTGGAGTGAAGCCGTCTGGGCCTGGGCTTTTCTTTGTTGGGAGGTCTTTAATCACTGATTCAATCTCTACTTCAGTTATGGGTTTGTTCAGGTCGTTTGTTGCCTCTGGGCTAAGTTTTGGCAGGTGGTAGAAGTCTAAGAACTTTTCCATTTCTTGGTGATCTTCTGATTTGTTGGAGTACAGTGCTTTGTAGTAATTTCTAATTATGACCTTAATGGATGCGGTGTCTGTTGTTATGTTGCCTTTTTCATCTTTGATGCTGTTAATTCTTGCCTTCTCTTGTTTTTTCTTTGTCAGTCGGGCCAGTGGGGTGTCTATCTTGTTTATCTTCTCAAAAAACCAGCTTTTTGATTCATTGATTTTGTGTATGTTTTTTTTTATTTCTATCTGGTTGATTTCCTCCCTTGTTTTGATGATTTCTTGTTTCCTATTGTGTGTGGGGCTCTTCTGCTGTTGTTTTTCCAATTCCTGGAGGTGTGTGTTTAGTTCCTGTATTTGGCGTCTCTCTTGGGCCTTGACATGAGCTCCAATTGCTATGAGTTTACCCCGTAGCACTGCTTTGGCAGTGTCCCACAAATTTTGGAATGTTGTGTCAGAGTTTTCATTGGTTTCCATAAATTTTTTGATCTCATCTTTAATTTCTTCTCTGATCCATTGTTTGTTTAGTAGCATATTGTTCAGCCTCCAAGAGTTTCTGTATTTCCTGGGGCATTTTGAATTGCTGATTTCCAGCTTCATTCCGTGGTGGTCTGAGAGGGTACATGGTATGATTCCTATCTTTTTGAAGTTATTTAGGTTTGCTTTGTGTCCTATCATGTGGTCGATCCTGGAGAAGGTGCCATGCACTGCTGAAAAAAATGTATAATCTGTGGCCTTAGGGTAAAAAATTCTATAAATGTCAACCAAGTCCAGTTGTTCTATTGTTTGTATGAGTTCTGTTGTTTCTTTGTTGAGTTTTTGTTTTGTTGATCTGTCTATAGTTGTTAGTGGGGTGTTAAGATCACCCACTATTATTGTGTGCATATCTATGTCTCCCCTTAAGTCCGTGAGTAATTGCTTCACGTAGCTAGGTGCGTTTGAATTTGGTGCATATATGTTCACAATGGTAATTACTTCCTGATGGATCAGTCCCTTCACCAATATATAATGTCCTTCCCTGTCCTTTTTGATGTGTGTCAGATTGAAGTCCACATCATCTGAAATTAAGACAGCTACCCCAGCCTTTTTTTCTCGTCCATTGGCATGAAATATCTGTTTCCAACCTTTCACTTTCAGCTTCTTCGAATCTCTTCTGGTTAGATGTGTCTCTTGTAGGCAACAGATAGTTGGGTGCTGTTTGATAATCCATTTTGTTAATCTATGCCTTTTGATTGGTGAGTTCAGGCCATTTGTGTTAAGAGTTAAAATTGAGAGGTTGTGATTTTGCCCTGCCATACTTGTTTTTGTGGGTGTTGATATCTGTGTTATTGCCCTTCCTTGTGTGGACTTTAGTGGGGAGATCTTCCTGTTTGCCATCTTTGCTTATGATTCACCTCCTTTTTTTCTGGATTTAGTGCAATTCTAAGGAGGTTTTGTAGAGCTGGTTTTGTGCTGGCATATTCTTCTAATTTCTCTTTGCTGTGGAAGTATTTGATTTCGTTCTCAAATACGAATGAGATCTTTGCTGGGTACAATAGTCTTGGTTGACAGTTGTTCTGATTCAGGATTTGGAAGATCTTTGTCCATTCTCTTCTTGCTTGTAAGGTCTCTTCAGAAAAGTCAGCAGTGATCCTGATTGGTTTTCCCCGGTATGTGATCTTTTCTCTGCTTCGTACTTGTCTCAGGATTCTTTCTTTGTCTTCGTTGGAGTGGAACTTGAGCACCATATGTCTGGGTGAAGATCGCTTTGGGTCATATCTGCTGGGAGTCCTCTGACCGTCCTGGATTTGAGCTGGATTCATGTTCCAAGTGTTTTGAAAGTTTTCCTGTATAATTTCGTCGAGCACCATTTGCATTCCTGATTCTTTTTCTGCTCCTTCAGGAAGGCCAATAATCCTAATATTTGATTTTCTGAGGTTGTCTTTCATTTCTTGTATGGTCTTATTGGCTTTGTTCAGACTTGTCTCCAGCTGTTTAATGAACTGGGTGTGTTCGTTTTGTGTGTCTTCCGTTTCAGAGATCCTCTCTTCTGCTGTATTTGTTCTGTTGGTTAGGCTCTCAATTTTGTGCTCTAAGTCAAGGATTTTACTTTTCATTTGTTGTATTTCTGAGGCTATGTGGTTCTTGAATTCCTTGAAGTCCTCCCAATTCTTCTCATTGTCTCTGACATATTTTAACATTATTTTTTTGAATTCCTTGTCTGGTAGATCTTCTATGTCTTCATCTCGCATCTCCGAAATAGACATTGGCTTTCGATCCTTTATTGGTAGGGTGTTGGCACTCTCATCTGGATCATTACCTTTTCTGGTATTTCTTCCCATTGTGTTAGTGTTTCTTTTTTGAGAGACCTAGGCACCAGTGTGCTGAGGGGTCTCCAAGCACTATCCTGTACAGATCGGAGTCTGCAGGCGTGGAGTAGCAGGGTGTGGGAATTTTCAAGGCACTTTTGGTGCGTCTCCAGAACACTGGACCTCAGGGCGCCACTTCCAGGGCCCAGAGGATTCAAAGCGCACTCTCAGCTCGTCCCCTACAGGTATGCTACCACAGGGCGTGGGGGAGTGAAGGCACTCTCTGTGCGCGCCCCCTGTGCGCTGGATCACAGGGCTCGGAGCAAGGGACTATAGGGCGTGGGGTGTTCCAGGTGCTCTCTGGGAGTGCCTCCTGCGCAGGCCCACCCACCCCAGCACTTGCAGGGGACCAACCGCCCCAGCGCTAGCAGGGAACTGCCCAGCCCAGAGGCGTGCTTGGATTCCTGTGGGATAGCACCGCCCAGCTGAGTGCCAGACCGCAAAGGCACAGGGGAGTATCCAGTGTGCCTTTTGCCTTTCTCCCAGACACAGTTTTGGCAGTTTCAAGGCACTCGCCCTGTGTCTCTAGATGCTGGAGTCTGGGGGGGAAGGGGCGGGGAGAGGAGCACCAATTGTGTTCAGGCTCTGTGCGTGCCCCTGGGGGGCCAACTCCCGAAGCCTCCAACCCACCACTGTCCCCACCCAACTCACTGAAACCTCAGGTTCTTGCAGTCTGCCTCTTCCTCTGGTGGGAATCCTGGCCGCCAGTGCGTCTCCTGACTGTTGCGTCCGTTGCTGGTCGCGGCGGGTCGCAATGGAGCCTGGAGGCTGCGGCTGGTGCAGGTCCCGGGGCTTGGCGACCAGGGTGGGCAGATGCCGGCGGGTCCCGGTGATTCAGAGTCCTGGTGTCTGCAGCGGGGCAGGTCCTGGCGAGTCCTGGTGACCAGGGTGAGCAGATGCCAGCGGGTCCCAATCACCGCCAGTCCTCACGATCACTGCGTCTGCGGGTCGGTCTGCTGGTCGGTTTGCGGATTGGTCTGCGGCTTTCAGTGTCTGCACTCAGAGGTGAGTCAGCAGGTCAGGAGCGGAAAGTCGTCTCCCCTGTCCTTTGCTTTGTTTTTCCCTGGTTGCTCTTCCGAGTTGTGTGGATTTTTTTGGCTCCACACTGTCCAGGGAACTTCACGTTCTTCTCCCTGTAGTTCTATGCTGCTCCACTTACGCTTTTGCCACGTTCTAGCCCTCTCTGTCTGTGAGCTCTCTCACAGTCTTCCTCCTATGTCGGCCATCTTGCGAGTCTCCCCTCTTGCTGGATTTCACCACTCACATGAGTGACTTTCAGTGCAGGGCTATGTAAATACAAATGACTGATTCAAATTTTTGTCCAGAAGCGTGTATCTGGTGCAGCAGTTAAGATGCTATTTGGGGGCCCAATGGAGCCTAAGCGGCTGAAGTCTTCAGCTTGCACGCACTGGGATCCCATTGGGCTCTGGTTTGTGTCCCAGCTGCTCCACTGCCCATCCAGCTTCCCGCTTGTGGACTGGGAAAGCAGCTGAGGATGACCCAAAGCCTTGGGACCCTGCACCCGCGTGGAAGACCTGAAGGAAGTTCCTGGCTCCTGGCTTCGGATCAGCACAGTCCTGGCATTGGTGGCCACCTGAAGCACGTGGCGAGCTCTCCTGAAGGCTTCAGACACGGGTACTTGGTGGTCGCGATTTTGTTCTCGGCGCAAATTTCTCCAAGCCTTGGGAGAAGGGAAAAGCGGAGGGAGCGAGGGTCCCCAGCGACCCGAGCATTGCCCACAGCTAAGGCATACGGCGTGCCGCGCGTCACGGAGCCCCGACCCACAGGTAGGGGAGGCAGGGTGAAGGCGAGGACGCAGTTAACCGGGAGCAGGCTTCAGCGCAGCCCAGAGGAGTCCAGCACCAAGCTGAGGGGCCGGCAGAGCCAGGGTGTGCGGGTCGCTGAAGGAGCGCGCGGCGAAGGCCCTGGTAAGGTTTTCCACTGTAATTGTTAAAGGAGAAAACTTTATTGCATGCCATAAAGTTACTTTCAGAAATGTGCTCTTGCCTTGGGTTACTGAGCTCAAACTGCTGTTCAGACTGTAGAGTGATTATAAGGACCTTTCAATACCCTAGCTAAATTGACCATGGACAATATGTTTGTCTTAGACTACCTACTGGCAGAACAGACAGAGCATATGTAGTGATTAATAAAGCTCATAGAACTTATAGTAACAACAATGGGCTTGTAGAAGAAGAAATCAAAAGGATTCTTGATCAAGCCAAGTAGTACCATGATTTTGGTAAGGGAAGTTCTTGGCTTTCACCATCTGAAAGCAGTAACTAGTGCTTCTCCTTCTCTGACACTTTCCCTACTCTTGCCCTTTTTCAGTCCGTGTATACTCGACTTAATTTTCAAATGTTCTTCTTCCTGATTCCAGTGATTTTTTTGTAAGGATGCAGAGATTCTAAATCATCAGTGACTCACTTTTGATGAATTAGCAAGGGGTCCTCATGCCCCGGCTAAACAGGGACCATGTTCTGACAGTACCATGCAGAGGCTACAGAAGTTGCATGGCCATTCTGTTGCCTCTCCCATAAGGATTAAAGTCCACAAATATCAGAGGGAGGAAAGAATATATATAGCTAGGTTAGTGTAGAAATCAGAAAAAGAGCCAGAGGATATACCTTTACCATTTCACTGGCAGTAAATTCCCTTCCCTCCTACCTAGGACCCTGAAATCACCATTGTTGCAAAGCCCCCAAACCATTACCAGAAGATATCTGACATAGCTGCTGACCACAGCTGCACAATATCATTAGAGTGACATTGATACGGTTGGTACTCCTACTCCCATAAAACATCAAAGCCATTGCATTTCCAAGGTTTCCTTGAAAGACCAGAAAATGAGAAGTCACAAAAGTCCTTTGCTGTTTCTCAGGAAGCTCTACTGAAATCATCACCTCCTATGCTTTAAGGTCACAGCAAGGAATGACCCTGAAACTCATGGGATACAGATCACTTTCTGAGGTAGCCATAATACTTGAAAACGAAGTCTGCTTTGCTAACAAACTGTTTTCCTCTGCTAACTTTTCATCTATATCTTGTCTGTCTTCAAATTCTCCCTTGCCTTGGAAGCAAGGTCCTGGACTCAGCTATCCCGCAACATAAGCGCCACCTGGATCAGTAATATGGGTGTAAAATCAAAGAACTCCAAATTAGTCACCAGCCAGATCCTTTTCAAACTAACCAGTTTCTTACCTTTATATCCATCACCTAGTTGTTTCTGTTATTGTGCTTGTATAAATAGAAGAAAAAGGGAGAGAATAAAATCTGATTCTTTCTCACACTCTACTTTCTTCCTTAAGTGTTTTGCTATTGATTTACTTAGTAAGAATTGCTAAATTATTTTTTCTCCCTCTCTTTATTCCCGTATTTATCACTTGCCCAATTCTAGTATCAGCCAAGTAAACATTTTACAGATTTATTCTTAGCTACTTTTAGCTGTTAATATTTATTTAGTAATCACTAACTCCCTTTTTTGTGAAATCCATGGTAAATGTTAGCTTTCTCCCACAAACCCAAGATGGAGGGAGGTAGCGTGGGGTAGGGAAAAAGTGAGAACAGAACAGAGACATACAGATAGGAGCAGAGGATGAGGGGAAGAACAGAGAGAGAGAGCAGGAGGAAAGGAGGGAGAGAAAGGCAGAGAGAAGAGCAGAAACAGCGCAAGAAGTGAGAGAAGAGAGAGAACGAAGGGCAGAAGCATCTTTGTAGCCTCCGGGTGGGTATGGGGAGTGCCAGGTCAGGGACTGGCAGATGCAGCTGTAAGTGGACAGGCACCAGGGATAAATGCCTGGGGGGATTGGTGGGGCACATTGTTTGACCCTGACGGTCAGGTCACTAAGCTTACTTAGGCAAGTGGGCCTTAAGGGGTTGAGATCTGGGAGGTTTATGGTAATGCTTGGAAACCAGGTATTCAAGGGGACCCAGACCTAGGAGATTTAAGGCAGCACTGTTTAGTAGGCATTCTAGGTGGCACTGATTCCAGAATGGTGGGGTCAGATCTCAGAGTCCTTTCTTACAGTAAATACCTGCACAACTTCCCTATTCTCTTTGTATTACTTTCCCTGCCTTAATCTTTTTACCCTATAACTTCCAACATGGTCTTTCCAAAACACAAGTTAATCAGTCACATATTTGCCTGTGATCTAGCTTTGTTTTGTTTTATACATGCCCCTGAAGATCAGGTTTTGACAAATTTTTCTGTGTTCACTCCGCTTACAAAACCTGGCATGCATTCCACTCCAACCATATGGTTTTTCTTACATTTTCCAAAATGGAAATACTTTTTCTACACCTCTAAGTATTTGCATTTGCTCGGATTTCTTCCAAAGCTGTTTTTCTATTTCCTCTAGTTCTAGTAAAAAGTCCACAATTCCTCAAATTTTAATCAAAGCATCCTTCATTACTTCTCTTACTTCCAGAGATAATAGTAGCTTCATGCAAGACTTATTCCAGTATAATTCTTGGATACTTCTGTATGTCTACAGTTATTTAGGGACATGTCTCTGTTTTCAGATTCTTTTTCTGCTCATAGATTCTTCTATGCATCCATATACTCTCTGTAAAGAATATAAAGATTACACAGTAAGAAGTTCCTTTTGAATGAGCCTTAACAAAATTAAGAATACAGTAAATGGTAGATAGATGCATAATACAATTCTCTACAAGCATCAACGAAGCAATAGGTGTATTCTCACTTCAGAAATTAAATTGATTTTAAAGAATGAATAGGATTTCATTTGAAAAATCAGAAATAGATCTCATGATTAATTACAAATAGAAATACTTTTTATTGGGAAATGTAAACCTGTTGGCTTTCAAACATTACTTAGGAAATGCTCTTCTTCAGAGTATTTCCAGATTATGAAAGTGTTTGCACCACTCAACTCCATCTCCAGCCTTGGTTCCCGGAAATATATTTTCACTAATTAGTAATCATAAAGCAGGCGTAAGCCTGGAATTGGAACAGTCCTCGGTGTCAGCCCCTGCTGTTTGCGGTACTTGCTGTTGGATTGTTCTTTGATACATTTCCATGTTAGCCTCTGTATAAAACAGACAGACATGCTCTTTTCCAAGTGGCTTAACATGAGAATTAAAGGAAATAATATTTATAAAGCATTTGGTACAATGCTTGGCAGATTGTTAGTGCTCTGTAAATTTTAGTTTCCTAGAATTGTTTTTGCCAATATACACTTGTGCTGTTTTTCTTTGAGGCACTCATTGTTTATGGCAGGAGGCTAGGGAGACAGGAGGATTGAGGTAGAATATTGTGTGCATCCACTGTGTGGCAGACCGTGCGGATGGGCCTCTGACGCTATCCAGGGCAGAGCATTAACAGTAAATCCTGCCATGTGCCATGTGTTTTGCTGACCTCGAAGTTTCTCGAGGGGCTCAGAGTGGCCTGGATTGCTGACACAGACATGAGGAAAACTGTTGCTCGGTTAAAACAGCAAGCTCACTTCACCTGATTTTGCACAGATTTGGAGCCCCATACTCGTTCCATCTAATTTGTGCTTAGTCGAGATAAGGAAAAGTAAATGTCTGAAAATGAAACCCACATGCCAAGTCAGCTACTCTTTGTATCTTGACACAGATGTGACTTATCCGGGAATCTTCCTGATTCTCCCAATCTAAAGTAGGTTCTCAGTAGGCATGCCTATAAAAGTGTAGGTATTCCTATAAAGCTGTAAGTTATTTTCCTTTACACCGTTGCTTTTAATTTATAACACATTGTTTAATGTCCTTTTCTTCCAAAGTCTGCAGGTAGACTCTTTAAAGTCAGGGACTTTGACCACTCAGCTCATGAGTAGCTTGTTTGCAGTATATACTAGGATTTGCCATCTGTTAACCTAAGTTATACTGAAGCATCTTAAGTAGATGACCAAAATGAAAGGATGTCTGGGTCAGTCAGTAGCTATGATGCCTTTGTCCACTTCAACATCTGAAAGAGTGAAACCTCTGCCTGGGTCTTTTCTGCTTTTATCCCTGCCGTTAAGTGCGCTCTGGGACCTGATTTCCTTTGATAACCTTTTCATCAACTGTGCCTCTCCATCCAGGCCTACACTTGCCTGTACATATTTATGAATCTCTGGGCATGAATAGATACATATCTTTGTTCTCCTTATGTATTGCAAGAACAAAGTGTATCCGCTTCCTATTGTTGCTGCACTGAAATTGTTACCAACTTGGTAACTTACAAAGCATGGCATTATTGTCTTGTGATTCCGGATATCAGCCTGCACTGAGGATCTCCCTGCACTGAGATCGAGGTGTCACGCAGGCCATGTTCCTCCCGCAGGCTCTCAGGGAGAATGTGTTCCCGCTTCAGCTACTACATGGCGTCTGCGTCCTTCGCTGGTGGCTCTCCTGCCGCATCTATAAAGTGAGCAAATGCTAGCTGAGTCCCTCTCAAATCATTTTCATTCTACTTTTGGTTTCATCCCAGTTGAGGTGATGTTCACAAGTTCTTGGAATTAGGGGAGTGGGCTTCTTCTATGGGGGTTCAGAGGACATTTTTCCTACACACCACACCTCCACTTTCTCCCATTTACTGCCCAGCACAGAACACTCAAGTATGACAGAAGCCTCCCAAGCTTCACTCCTTTATCCTCTCTCCATCACAAGATCTTCATGAGGACATTTACACATCATGAAGGCAGCTATGCAACAATAACTTTGCCCTTGGCGTTTATAGGTGTGACATTCCTAGGTCCATTGGCTTAAAACTGGAAAATACATGACATTTTACACTATTGCTGTTTATATAGATTTTTTTTTTTTATTGGAAAGTCAGATATACATAGAGGAGAAGAGACAGAGAGGAAGATCTTCCATCTGCTGATTCACTCCCCAAGCAGTCGCAATGGCCAGCGCTGCATCAATCCAAAGCTAGGAGCCAGGAGCCTCTTCTGGGTCTCCCACACTGGTGCAGGGTCCCAACGCTTTGCGCTGTCCTCTATTGCTTACCCAGGCCACAAGCAGGGAGCTGGATGGGAAATGGGGCTGCTGGGATTAAAACCGGCGCCTATATGAGATTCTGGTGTGTGCAAGGTGAGGACTTTAGATGCTAGTTTACCGCACCAGACCCCTATATTATTGTTTCTTTTCTTTTTTTTTTTTTTTATTATTGGAAAGCCGGATATACAGAGAGGAGGAGAGACAGAGAGGAAGATCTTCCGTCCAATGTTTCACTCCCCAAGTGAGCCACAACGGGCCGATGCGCGCCGATCCGATGCCGGGAACCAGGAACCTCTTCCAGGTCTCCCACGTGGGTGCAGTGTCCCAATGCATTGGGCCGTCCTCAACTGCTTTCCCAGGCCACAAGCAGGGAGCTGGATGGGAAGTGGAGCTGCCGGGATTAGAACCGGCGCTCATATGGGATCCCGGGGCGTTCAAGGCGAGGACTTTAGCCGCTAGGCCACGCCGCCGGGCCCTATTATTGTTTCTTGAAAGCACATTTCAATCACAAAGGCCAAAGCCTTTGTGATTGATTTTTAGAAAATAAATTTAATTCACTCCTCATGAATTATCTGTACTTAAAAAAATCTCTTTTGAAAACTTGCTATAATATTATATAGCATAAATTATGTTTGGTGCTGTAGTTATGTGTACATCATTTCTGGAACATCATTTCCTGGAGGAAACAAACAAAAATTCACAGTTAACCTTATCATTTATCATCACAACAACGAAGCTAGAAAAGTGTTGTAGACAGAAAATGCAAAGAGGTCTTCTATACATTTCCTGATGTCCAGCAATGTATAAAGGATGGATTTAGCAGTGGAAGCACTCGGCGTAACAATAGAGCTCTTTCCTCTACTCTAAATATTCAAATGCATTTGTGTGGTTTCTTGTTTTTATCATGTCAAATCACTGTAGCTTCCAGGTGACAGAAGCTCTCAGCTCAGCACATTGGGTCATAATTAAGTCCTATTGTGTGGTGACATTCTTTCTCCTGGGACTCAAAGGAAAGCTTCTGACAGCTTCACAAGCTGTCCTTACACAGG
Organism: Ochotona princeps; assembly: GCF_030435755.1. Taxonomy (NCBI): domain Eukaryota; kingdom Metazoa; phylum Chordata; class Mammalia; order Lagomorpha; family Ochotonidae; genus Ochotona; species Ochotona princeps. The sequence continues at coordinate 32,863,813 of NC_080837.1, read as the reverse complement.
GAAAAGGGATCTTTTTCTTCACAGCAAAAGGAATCTTGCATCTTTTAAAAATAACTTTTTATTTTTTAGCAGAGGTATCAAAGTTAAGAGAAGGCAGAACAGATGATTAGTTGAAGATAACTTAGAACAGAAAAGCGTTTCTCCTAAAAGTCATCCTACAGCCTAGTGTGGTGGTTAGCTGAGTAGGACACTGAACTCAATCAGGGTTGACAAATCACAGAATTTAGGTAGAAACCATGTGTCTGTGGCCCAGGAATAGGTGGTAACAATTAGACGACTAAGCTGATGGAGGGCCTCCACTCACCCTGGTTGGTCCAGCAATGTCAGTATTTCTGGGATGGTTGGGAGAGAATTATCTCTATATATGACATTCTCAAATTATACATTCCTCTAGTTTTTTCCATATGCAAATACTAAAATATCATTTTCTGGGGGAGATACTGACGACTCTTGTAGTATCGGTAAAAATAATCATTTATGTATATGCTTATGTGCTTTTCTTGGTATGTGTATTGTATTTCAATAAAATTCAAAAGGAGATAGAATTTTCAAACTATTTAACATGTAGTCAACATGCAAGTATAAAATAAAGAGCTGTCAGAGAAACCAGTCCAGAATACATTTGATGGAAAAACTAGAGATTTACAGACAACATCTGAAGTTGTTTTACAGAGGTCAAGGCCGGTAGAACTTATTCAAACCCAGGAAACTTGTAAAAAAGATTACCAGGTCTGTTTTTCAAAGCAGCCCAGGGCTTGTACCTCTGATTGAGTTTCTTTTAACTGGTTTGCTTTAAAGGTGGTAATTCTGAATCAGGGACTATTTCTGCAGTATTCCTCTATTATCTGCACACATCACTGATCTTGTCCTCAACTCTGCTTTATCATTAGCTAGGTGGGGTTAAAAAAAAGTAATTTGACAATATTTTTGCAAAAGATATCCCTCTTCAAACAATGTCATAAATTTTGAGTAGCCATTTTTTAGTTTTCTCTGTTTCTACCTTTAATTTTATTCTAGACCTTGGGGTCAGAATGTACCAGAGTTAGGTAAGAACTGTAATTAAATTCAGTGTTCGCCGTTCACCTCTCACTTACTGGCAGCTCCATTTTCCAACCCAACTATGTCCTTTCTAATCTCTTCTTGCTGTGTATAGAGAAAAGATTATTAGCTTTGTGACCTTTGGCGATGGTAATAATAATCAAGATACAGTCCAACCATTTTTTCACTAAAACCTGGGAGGATAAATGGGTTTCCAAACTCAGAGTGTTTCAAATTTTAGGAAGGCAATACAAATACAGTACAAAAACAATATAGTACATATTTCAGAACATGCCCAGTGAGATTTGTGGAAGCATCTCCTAATCAAGCACTTTAATATTTCTACAGCTGAACACATGGACATACCCATCAGGTGGGAATAAAATGGGTATGGTAGCCTCACACCATTTCATGTCAGGCTTTGCTACCAAATGAGTTTGTGCCAAAAAGAACAAAAAATATTTGGGTTTCCTGTGTCTTTGAATTTGAGAATTTTCAGATAGAAAATATGACTCCAGATGGTAAGAATGTGACACCATAGCAATGTCTGATATTTATGAATGCTATTCAAGGAACTAGTCTTGTGTCAATTACATGCAATGGAGTATTTCAATTCCCCTACTGCCCAATGAGGTGTCTTTATTGTCATTCTTACAGGGCAAATGCCATCTGGAGTGTTAAGCACTTGGTTAAGGTTGTAAGATTTAGACCTTTGACATGTGATCTAGGGCCTGGGCTCTCAATTAGCTTGAAACCTACAATGTGTGACTCCATTTAGTGGTCATCATTTAATTTTTTTTTTCTTTGTGTCAGTGCTTTTACCAAAGATGGGTGTAAGAGCATCGTGCTTGTAGATAAAAGACAGTGTATTTGTTCCTTCTTCCTTGCATGGATATTTTTTTAAGACAATATGACTCAAATAAGTATGCTGGCTTATTTTACGAAAAGATAGACTCCCTTTGTCTGGCTTAATTCACTTTATGCCTTTCTATCAAGATTTTTATATGAATAAACAGAGCATTCACTATGTAGAGAGTGAAAATTTGACAGTTAATATTTCAGTCATATCTAAACGTATTTCTCCTGCTGATTCAGGTTCAGGGAGAGCTATAATCCACATGACACTCTCATGAAGTGATTCCCAAATGATTTCATTAGAAATTTTATGTGGGAAAAGTCTACAAAAGGATTGACCTAAAGACCACCCAACAGGGAGTAATAGTGTAGCTGGGTTATGAGACTTCCCTCTATGGGAAACAGACCTTTTATTTGTGTCACTTCTGGGGCTACAAATATATTTTTTACCTGCCACTATGCTCATAATTTTCAGTGCTTTTAAAATACTTTGGGTAGTGTTTGGAATTCTTGAAATACATCCATATTAGTTTTATGGCTGCAGTGCTATTCGTTAACCATACAGTTACACTCCTAACTCCTCTATCCCTCAGCTTCTCATCTACCAGGAAGGTTATTATTTACATAGCATCTTATTTCACCTGTTACTGACTTAAACATACCCAGTATGTATCTCCTATAGGCAATATACGGTCAGATTTTGTTTTTATTAATGCATTTTGAAAACTCTTTAACATTATTGATATGTGGTTCATACATTCTGTTTAACCTTTTAAAATGTAGCTTCCCCATTAATACTCCATTTCGCTAACGTTTTCATTACCCCTGGAAGTAACCCCTATCTTAGCCCAAGTTAGTAGAAATCAATACTATACCTTCTATCTATAAGGATTTTCATACAAATAGAACACATTCTAGGACCTTTTGTGCCTGGCTTCTTTGACTTATCAGTAAGCAAAGTTCATTTATCCTATAATAGGCTTATTTACTTTTTCTGGTGTCATAGTAATCTTTTATATGGCTGAATCATTTTATGCACATGTCAGTTTGTAGAAATTTAAGTTACTAAATCACTGAACCAAATGGTAACTCCATTGTTAACATTTTGAATAACTGCCCAGATTCCATCCCCATTATAGAGTGCTAGTATTTGGATTTTCCACCTTTTTGCCAACAGTTAGTATTTATCATCAGTCTTCTTGACTAAAAGGTATGAAGTCATATTCCATTGGCATATATTAATTGGCATTTCCATAAAGATGAGTAATATTGAACCTATTTTGTGTGTTTATTTGATATTTATCTTCTTTGAAGAAATGCCTATTCAACAATTTGATTACTTACTAAATATATTATTTTTAATTGTTGGAAGTGTTCTTTAAATACGGATATGAATCTTTTAAAATGCAGAATTTACAGGTATTTTGTTCTGTGTGCTTCCATGACTTTCCTGGTTATCATTAATAACAAACGCTTAACATTTTGCTTAATTGCATTATATCTAATTCCATTGTATTTACAATATTTTTTAATGGGCTGAACTTTATTTTCATATGAGGAAACCATCCTGTTATCTAAAGTCACAAAGGCCTGTGTTTTCCTTGAAGAGTTCTATGGTTTAAGCTCTTCAATTTAATCCTATAGGTTCCTCTTTGAGTTAGTCTTATATATGGCATGAGGTGAGGGTTCAAATTATAATTATTATGCCTGTTTAACGGTCTCACCATTTTATTATTATACATTTTTTTCTTTTCCAGTTGAACCAGCTTTTCTCTTAGAATCAATTTTGTATCTGTATAGCATTCCAATTGTTTTATTTTTAACCATTAACATTTTTGGCCTCACAATAAAAAAAAAAGGCTTTCATGTTTAGCATGTGCATAAATTACAGGGCTTCACTGAATCTATTCTTCCACCCTCTGCTTTTCAATTGAATGCTTTAGTCTATTTCATTAATGTAGTTATGGATGAGGTAAGATTTGAATCTAGCATTTTGTTATTTGTTTGCCTGGTGTTTCCTTTCAGCCTCTATTTGTATTGCTTTCTACAATGTGAAAAAGATATATTGAAATACATTACTTTAATTCTCCTGTTTCTTATTTCTTTTACTGTAGTTTATAGAGCTATTTTCTGTATTACATCCTTGCAGGATTTCATCTAACATTATCTTTCCTTAAACAGTACCAATTTAATTTTAATGTTAAATTAAAACTTTTCATGAGGCATCTTTTTTTCAACCAATATTATAATGAAAAAGTTTACCATTTATATGCTGAACACTGCAACTTATAGTTTTACTTTTCACATTTAGTTTTATAATCCTTTTTAAAATTATCATTTATTTTTACTGGAAAGTCAGACATATAGAGAGGAGGAGAGAAAGATCTTCCATCTGTTGATTTACTCCCTAAGCGGCCTCAACGGCTGGAGCTGAGCTGATTCAGAGCCAGGAGCCAGGAGCCAGGAGGTTGTTCTGGGTTTCCCACACAGGTGCAAGGTCCCAAATCTTTGGGCTGTCCTATAACTACTCTCCCAGGCCACAAGCTGGGAGCTGGATGGGAAGCGGGGCCACTGGGATTAGAATCGGTGCCCATATGGGATCCTGGTGTTTGCCAGGCATGTGCAAGGCAAGGACTTTAGCCACTAGGCTTCTGCGCTGGGCCCTGTAATCCTTTTTTAAAACATACCTTATTTATTTAGAAGGCAGAGTAGTTACAGAGACAGACAGAAAAACCGAGAGAGAGAGAGAGGGAGAGAGAGAGAGAGAGACAGAGAAATCTTCCATCTGCTGGTTCACTCCACAATGGCTGCAATGGCTGTGGCTAGGCCGGGCGTTATCCAGGAACTTCTAGGTCTCCCAAACCATTGAGATATCCTCCACTGGTTTTCCAGTACATTAAAGGGACCTTGAGCAGAAGGAGAGTGGCCAGATTTGAATCAGCACCCATGTGGGATGCCAGCATTCTAGATGACAGCTTAAACCACTATGCGACAAGCTGGCCCTGTGATCATGTTTGAGTGAAGTGTTAAGTAAATTGTTAGTGTTAGGTTTATTTATATTTATATTCTTTGGGTTGTATGTGATTTAACGAGAAGTAGAAAGGCTGAAGTAGAAAGTATCAGGCAATGCTTTAATGTGGGCTCCATACAATGTGTGTTCCGTGAAGTCTCACCAATATGTCTGTGGTCAATTGAACTGTTTTTCATCCGTCCCAGGTTAAGAGACTGTTTGACTACCTTGTTCCTTAGCGTCTCTTTTTAGGCCTTTGGATAGTTCTTACATGTGCACAAATCTGTCCACAGTGAAAAGTGTAAGGGCGATCTTCTGCAGATCCCAAGCATCGTGTCTCAGTGAGAAGTACCCTTCCCTCTAACAAACTTGATCACCTTTGACCTCTTCTGGTATTGTCTTTATTCAGCAAGCACTGTAGTCTTAGTGGGAAGTTCTGTTTTGTACTTTCTCATTTGATCTGCCAATAGGTTGTAATCTGGGACAAAAATAAAGGTTATCTTGCTTATTTGTGATGACTTAGAAATTAGTCCTCTGCTGTCTGCTTCTGAAGTCTGAAAACCATTGTTTCACATATCTAATATAGTGATTGCAGTGACTTTCTAATAGAGTGAAAACATTTTCCTCCTCCTAATCAATGACAGGGGATTTACTTTAAAAAAAAAGTCTGCTGAGAGATTTGTGCTTGGTGTGGTTAATCTACTGCTTGGGATTCTGCATTCCATGTCATAGTGTCCCAAGCTCCACGCCCATGCCCTCCTCCTGCTAGTGCGTAATCTGGAAGGTATAGGTGATATCTTTAATATTTTTAAATTTTTTATATAAGGTGAATAAATCTCATGAATTTTATACATATTAATTTAGGAGAATAGCGACACTTCCCACTCTATCAGTCCTCCTACCTGTTGTCTCACCCAACTCTTCCCTCAATTTTTATAATGGTATATGTTCAGTTCACTTTATAATCATAAGCTTCACCCTCCACTAAGTAAATAACTCAATAAAAAGTAGAGGGCCCGGCATGATAGGCTAGTGGCTAAAGTTCTCACCTTGCATGCGCCGGGATCCCATATGGGCACTGGTTCTAATCCCAGCATCCTCCCTGCTTCCCATCCAGCTCCCTGCTTGTGGCCTGGGAAAGTAGTCGAGGACGGCCCAAAGCCTTGGAACCCTGAACCTGAGTGGGAGACTCAGAGTTGGCTTTGGACTTCTGGCTTAGGATTGGCACAGCACCAGCCATTGTGGCCACCTGAGAAGTGAATCATTGGACGGAAGATCTTCCTCTCTGTCTCTCCTCCTCTCTGTATATCTGACTTTGAAAAAAAAAGTATGTAGAAAAAGTTTGTTCCTTATCTTTTTGCAAGACAGGATTTCATTCTTTTTCAAGGATGAGTAGTATTCCACGGTGTGTCTGTATCACATTTTCCTTATTCCATTATCAACCACTAGATACTTGGGTTGATTCCATATATTAGCTGTCATGAATGCAGCCACTATAAACTTAGGGGTACAGATAACTCCTTCATATGATTATTTTATTTCCTTTGGGTAAATTCCCAGAATAATTACAGCTGTGTCATGTGGTTGATCTTTTTTCAGATTTGTGTGGAAACTTCATATTGTTTTCCATAGTGCTTGTACTAGTTTATATTTCCATCAGCAGTGTATTAGGGTGCTGTTTTACTCACATTCCTTGGCTGCTTTTGTTAATTTTTTTATTTCTCTTTGATAGCCATTCTAACTAGGGTGTGGTGAAACTGTATTGCACTTTCCATTTGCATTCTCTTGAGATCTGAATGTTCTCATGTGTCTATTGGCCATTTGGTTTTCACTCTTTAAAAAATGCCTGCTCACGTCACTTGCCAACTTCTTAACTAGATTATTTTGTTGCTGTTGAGTTTCTTTAGCTATTTGTAGATTCTGGATATTAATCTTGTATCCATTGCATAGTTTGCAGGTTTTTTTCCAATTCTGTCAGTTGCCTCTTTATTTTGTTGAGTGTTTCCCATGCACTACAAAAGCTTCTTGGGTTGATGTTACCCCCATTCTCTATTTTTGATTTCATTGCCTGTGTTTGTGGAGTTTTTTTCCCCTTGTCTTGGAAAATTTTCCCCATTGTTTTTCTCCTGTAATTTTACGATATAATGTCATAGATTTAGATCTCTGATCAATTTTGAGTAGGTTTTTCTATAAGTTGTAAGGTTTGGGGTCTTATTTTATACTTCTGCATGCATAGATGCAGCTGTCCAATAGCATTTGGTGAGGAGATTGTCCTTTGTCCAGGGGTTGATTTCAGTTGCTTGTCAAAGATAAATGTTGGTTGTAGATGCATGGATTGATTCCTGAGGTTTCCATCCTGCTCCATTGATCCACATACCTATTTTTGTGCCAGTACCAGGTTGTTTTGAATATAAGTGCCATGTAGTATGGGATTATGATGCCTTTGTATTGTTTAAGATCTCTGTAGCTATTAAGAGTCTTTTGTGTTTTCATATAACTTTTGACTTTTTTTTAATTTCTGAGAAGAATGTTGCAGGTATTTTTATTGGGATCCCATTGAAATTTTAAATTGCTCTGCATAGTGTAGATAGGTTGGATGAATTAATAATATAAACTATGAAAATGAAGGATTTATCCATATAGGAGAAATGTATTAGATTTCTGGTTTCTGGCTTCAGTTTGCCCCAGCCATGGCTATGGTGAGCATTTAGGAAGTGAACTAGCAGATAATTTTTCTTTCTCTCCATGTGCCTGTATGATAATCAACTTTCAAATATCTAGATTGAGGAATACATGTCCCATAACTTAACAGCTTTTCTTTTTTTTTTTTTTGCATCAGTTATTATATTGCCTTTTTCTTCCTGGGTCTTGTAAATTGTGTGTACTTTGTAATTTTCTTGAGCATATTAAAAGTGTTTGCCACAATGGACAAAGCTTAAAATGAGATTTTTGGCTGGCTTGTTAATAGTTTATGCATTTATCCTGAATGCCTGAGAGAGCATGCATTTGAAAGCCAGAGACTTTTTCAAAAAATTTAAAAAGATTTATTTTTCATTTTTTTCAAAGTCAGATATGCCGAGAGGAGGAGAGACAGAGAGGAAGATCTTCCATCTGCTGATTCACTCCCCAAGTGGCCACAATGGCCAGTGCTGTGCCAATCCTAAACCTGGAGCCTCTTCTTGGTCTCCCACGCAGGTGCAGGGTCCCAGGGCTATGGGTCGTCCTCGACTGCTTTCCCAAGCCACAAGCAGGGAGCTGGATGGGAAGCAGGGCTGCTGGGATTAAAACCAGCACCCATATGGGATCCCGGTGCATGTAAGGCAAGGACTTTAGATACTATGCTATGGCGCCAGGCCCCCCTTTTCAAATATTCTACATCTTCCAAATTTCAGGACTTGAGTGACTTTTCTCTGAGCTGGCTTTCTCATATGAGGAAATCAAGGATCAAATGTGTGTGCCAGAAAGTGTAATTGACAGTGAAATATTATGTTAGTGTGATTATTTCAGAAGTAGTTCCTGATAAGTAATATTTATGAATATTGCCAAAACCTGGAAGAGGTACAGTGCCTCTTCAGAACACATGTTGTGTTTTTTGGTTCACTGACTCTGGTCACAATACTGATACATTTTTCACCCACTCTTGAAATCCAAAATTACACAATTAACAGCCTGTGTGAAGAGTGATTAGGTTGGCAGGGTCTTTACACTGATATGTTACTTCATAGGAAATTATATTCCACTTACTTCTTTAGCATCCACTGTGGCACACAGAGATGCGATGAGATGCTTAGGGACATTACAATTGTAGTTAAGATTACCACTTGATAATAGGCAACTTGATATTCTCTTCCTTACCTTTGAATCACCATATAAATTATCAGGGATTGAACAAAATGGAGAACATTTTGGATACCTCAAAACAACCCTAAAAATCAGCTCAGAAAAATATTGGTAAAACCCAACTATCAAGATCTCATTTTCTAGGGAAAGACTGAAAAGTCTGGAAGTATAATTTTTCTTAGAATGCCTTTGGCAGCTGACGATTTGCATACTTTGAGAGCACCTAATTTTCTAGGAGTTTCTTGATTTTGTAAATCACTATCCAAGTTGTCATATTCCTGTGGTAATGAGGATTATTTTGACATGTGGTTCTGTTTACAGAAAGATGTACATAGTCATAGCACATCAGTATACAATCTGTAACACACAGAAAAATGTCAACCAACAGCTAACCCTGGACACATGTATATCTTCCAATAGAGACAAATTAAATCACGTAACCTAAACATTGCAAACGTTATCTTCAGGCTACCAATCAAGATCCTGAAGTTATCAGGACCTATGCTAGTTATCCAAATTTATGTCAACAAAAATATGTTAGTATTTGACAATAACAAGAACATGAGATCTGATGAGAATTATATTTTAATAATTAGATTCTCAGGGTCACAGCAAACACAACATGTTAAATTAAAGAAAATAAAAGTAGAAAAGCTCTGATTTCAGTCACAGTCCCTGGGGTGCCAGCATTGTAGTGAAGTAGCTTAAGCTGCCATCTGCAACCCTGGCAGCCCATAAGGATGCAAGAAGGAGTCCCAGCTGCTCCATTCCCTGCCAGCACCTAACATACCTGGGAATGGAACAGACATTGACTCAAGTTCTTGGTGCCTGAACCCATATGGAGACCAGAATGAAGCTCTTGGCTCCTAGCTTTGGCCTAGTTCAGCTCTAGCCGTTGGGGCCATTTGAGGAGTAAAACAGCAGGTGGAACACATCTGTTTCTCCGTCTCTTTCTCTCTGTCACTCTGCTTTTAAAATAATTATAAGAAATCTTTGCAAAAAGAAAGAAAAACTATCTCACAAGCCATTGTTGTCTATATGAAGGGCCTTTTAGCCTGTTATTTCTGTTTGGGAAGTTTACCTTAGATAGAATGGGCTGTATTAAGAACAGAGTATGTCTTAGCCTACAAGAAGATAACTGGAGTACTTCTATCCCAAATTCTAAGGCAAATTCACAGGATGGACTAGAAAGCTTTCCAAGATTGAGGAAGGCCATGCTGGAAGGAGGTAATGCTTGGTGTCCTCACAAGACGTTAAATCGCAGATTGTTCCTCCGGGTAGTGAGTATAACAAGTTTCCTTTCTACCCCTGTTCACTACATCCAACTGATTCCTTCATCAAAGGATGTAAAGGTTGATAGTGCCTGCAATGTGTGTGCCAGCTTTCTGGAGGACTTAGGATTCCCACTTCAGTTCATATAGTTGAGTCCAGGACCTAGCTCTGAAGGGCCTGCTGAGGAACTGTCAGTAGTCTTCCTTGTTTGATTGATTGTACTTTCAGCAGTGCTTGGGGCGAAGTTTCTCTTACCTTGAGAAACACATCCAGTAGTGACTTCATGAGAAGTAGAAACTCTGGGACCACCATAGCTGCTCTGATAGATCTCTGAGTAACCTTCAGGAGAAAGGTGGCTGACTCACAGTCAGAGCCAACTGCTTAAGGAGAGAAGACCCACCATCAGTTAGGGTTCAGTTATTCTTCCCTGGGCAGCTAGGTGTCAGCGGATAGTTGTGAAGATGAAAAGGCCCTTACTCCATTGGCTCCACACCTTCAGTGGTCTGACCTGTAAAGCCTCTGTCCCACCTGCAAAGCACAACTCAGGATGGCAGTTTGGTGCTCTCTTCAACATCCTTCATCGAAAACCCCAGTTCTAGTTCTTCTAATTAACTCTTCACATTTTCTCACAATCACCCCCTCCTTGCACCTGTTGTCCAGAACTGTAAATAGGAATGAAAAACAAGAATATACAGGAATGTCAAATTGTTATAGGACCATAAGTAAAAATTTTCTTTTGACTATATAACAAAGATATTGACTGGTATTTAATGGCATTGCAAAGTGATAACATAAATTCAGTGAGAAGGAGCTAAATTTATTTAGTTAAAAAACAGAAAAAATTGTCATAATCAAAAGAAGTGAAAGTATATAAATGCTTAATGATGGTAAGATAAGTTAATTTTATTTCATAGCTTTAAGTTCTACATTTTTATTCTCTAAACACATTATATGTGCATTATATATGCTATATCTATGGCTTTTCCCCAAGAAGAAAAATAAATGGTAATAAACACTATTTTAAAAACCAAATGAAATCAACATCTAACAAACAATATGGAAATAAATCTATTTTAGGTCATTTTCCAACTGTGACTATTTTTCATTTTAATTCAGCTTTCTCTTCCTTACCACTTTAAAAGTTACCATAAAAAATGAAACGCAAAAATTTTAAGAAAACTCCAAGATGAGCTTGAGTGGTGTGAAGATTAGCTAAAGAAAACACCTGTGACAACCAACAAGGGAATGCAGAAGTAGGCAGGAGAGCTTCCTGACTGGTACGCAGGTCCACTCCTCCAGAGAAGACAGAAGGTGTGTAGGGTGGGGAGCAGAGTTCGAAGGCTGTTTCAGCTGGTGGGGTGTGCTGCATCCATGATGCTGTTAGCAGAAGGCTACCTCTTGAGGAAGGAACACGAGTTCCCTTCCTGGGGACAGTGAAGGGAAAGTGTGGCTTCTGGGTAGACTCACATGTGGACTCATGGTCAGTTGTGTTCTCCATAGCAGGGCTCTGGGCTGCACATCTCACTGTCTTGGTAGGAGGTTAACCTTTCTCACTCTTTCAGGATGTTCACAGAATTTTCTTGCAAATTGTGAAATCTGTTGAAATACCTGCATTTACCTGTACCCTACTGAACTATATTTCCGTTGAAATAATCAGAGGAAAACAAACTTTCCCATGCATCTGCAGTCTTCCCTGAGTTTGGCAGTGGAAGAAGATTGTAGAAGCACGACAGACCTTAGGCTGATTCTGGTTCTGTCGCACTGACTGTAGATGCCAAACCACTCACAGGAAGACATCCTGTGTCCTCAGGATAATTGCCTACAGGAACACTGTGATGGTAGCTCCCGAGTGTAGTTTCTCAAGGAGGAAGACCTTGAACAAAAACTCCCAGTGATGGTTCCTGTTCCTCTTAGGTTGGTGTGAGTAACTGATCAAACCTGGAGGTGTGTAGGAATGGGCACCTCCTCCCTTTGCTACTGGTCCTCTTCCTTCCAGAAATTCAGGATTAGTTCACATATTTCAGTGTTTGTAAATTTGCTCATCTTTCAAGTTTTTAATCAAAGCTACCTCTGTAGATTGTCATTTTCATTATGTGCACATGATGTAACACACACAAGAAAAGATGAGATTGAAAATGAATGCATGAGGCAAAAGAAAAGATCAAATGATTAAAGAGATAGAAGATATACCCATCAGGAATAGCAGCCTTGGTGCCTGGTCTTCCTGTTTCCTGCTGTCAGTACTAATGCATTTTCCTATCCTTCTTCTCTTGCATCCCAGTGTAAACATCCTTGTGATGCGTTCACTTTGGGAAATGAGTTATTTTAAATAGGTTTATGTTGCTTTTTACCAAAAGAGCTTTTAATAAAATAGAGTTCTGATTAATAGATGCTTTTCAGAATAACTGCATTTCCTGTAAGTTTAGCTTTCCTGGATTTAACTATTTTTCTGAAACCCACTTTTTCATTTTTCTCAACTTTTATTAGCTAGCTTTAGTCAGATTGTATTAACCGATTGCAGCAAAGTTAGGAAACCTGAGCAGGAGCCTTATGCATGTATCACTTTGTGGAACTAAGTGTAGGACAGAGTAAAAGCAAAGGAAAATGTACACCTGAAATTGCAGCAGCAGTTCAGCACTTCAGAAGCTTTTCGGGAAGACAGCAGTCTCAGATTCCCTTGCTTGTTGCTGAACTACGAGAGTACTTGAAATAGTCTACAGAAAAATGGAATTAAAAGACCTTTATTTTGGTGCCAAAAAAAGTTGGAAACCATTCTCAGTTTTCATATAATACAGATAGTTCATAAACTTTTGAATGCTCCTCCTAAACATGGAATTTAACGTTTTTCTCACAAAAGATACACTTATCTTTTACTTCCATTTTCCACAAAATTGTTGAAATAGCCTCACAGTTTGATGAGGAATTCGACTTCAGAAATTTCATCAGTACGAAGGCATTCTCTGTTTAGCAAGGGAAATTTAACTGGATACTATTCTTAAAGTAGAGGGTATCGATTTCTACATGTTGTCTCCTTGAACTCTTACAAAACGCCAATGCCATCATGGTGACAACGCGAACTATGTAATTGCAGATGACTCATTGTGTAGATGTCGTATTGTAAATGATGACATATGGAGACGCCAGTGCAGTGGATAAACTTGCATACGTGTGGCTACTGTTGCTGATTTACCAAAAGGTGATATTCGTGTAGATTCCACAATCTTTAGGCTGTGATAGCTCAACATAGTCAAATTAACCAGTTCATACACAAACTAGTCCTCTAGCATAAGCTGTTCATGTTTGTGTATTGATTAACTTAATGTATAGGAATCTTTTCCTTTTTATATGAGGTACACTATCAAAGAAGTCTGCATGCATTTACCAGTTAGAAATTCCTCTCCTGTCACTACATCTGCGATGAAATTCATGGGTCCCTTTATTATAGCTCTCATCACAGTCTGACTCATGTTTAATTATATGTTTCTACTGGAGTTTATGCTTTCACGTTACTCTGTATTATTCACCTTTGTATTTTCCATGAAATCTTTTAGTCCTTGTACATAATCCTTTTTGTAAACATTAAACAGCGACTAACGATATTGGTGGCCATTTAAGGGGTGGGGTTAACATACCTGGCACCTTGGTGGTCAAGAGTGACAAGATTCTATCTACTTAGGAACATAAGGTATGGCATAACACTGCATATTTTGTATTTTTTAAAATTATTTTAAATCATAGCAGTTTTGCAAATGTGATAGCAAATAGTTTATTATACACCTTGATAATTTATAAACTCCTAACTAGCCAAAAGCAAGTTGGGATCTCCTTGTATTAAATATGATTTAGTTACACTAACGAATGGAAGCATGCTAGATAAGAGTTATTTTTTGATGCTCAAAAGGACAACTCAAAAAGCTGCCTTTTTATTTATACACAAATCAGCACAAGCTTTTGCACAACATCCAACTGTTCACTTTTACTTCCTTATTAAAGAACGATCACAAAAACAATCCCAAAAAACATAATTATTATTCTACTTCAAAGAAAATATTGTCAGCAAACCATTACTCATTCAAGCTTACAGTCACCTGACTGAAGCCAGAAACTCCACGGTTGGCAGCACATGCAGTTACATAGTGACAGGCGGTTTACTTATATCCAAAATCAATTTTCAGTAAACCTAAACTAATATTACTTAAAATATCAAGAATACAAGATTAAAAGTAAAGCCTATGAATGAGGGAACTTTATAAAGGCATATATTATAGATTCTTTTTCTTTAAATTTCATTTCATTTTATGACAGTTTCATAGGCTCTGGGATTCCCCCAACCCCTCTCTATGCCCTTCCCCATGGTGGATTCCTCCACCTTGTTGCAGTAGTACAGTTCAAATCCAGTGAGGATTCCTTCATTGCAAGCATGTACCATGCATATTGTCCTGCCTCTTATTGTCCAGATAAATTCAATAGTTTCCTTGGGAGACCATCCCTGGTCTGAAAGTAGAGCTGGCAGAATATCATCCCATCCAATGTTAAGCCACAACATAACGTCAACAACAATTTATGGAGTTAATTGGCATGGTATTGAGTGACCAATGTTAGAAAATGCAAGTTCTTAACTACATCCTGTGACTACTTCATTGACATTTCAAATTTAGTTTATACACAACCAGTTACTATACACCTAAAATTGGTTATAGGGTACTATTCAGCTGTCTCATGTCTATTTTCATTTTTATATTTAACAGTTTTTAGTATTGAAGCATAATTTTTACTGAACTTGGCGAATTTTAGGATAGTTCAAACTGGCTTATAACTCTAACAAGGCATATGTCAACAGTTGAGGCACAGAACAGTTTTAGGGGTGTGCAGAGAAATCTTCAATACCATAGTGAGGAGTAACTAATCTTTCTATCCTACCTAGTAAGGTATATGTGAGTCCAAGCTGACCATTTCTTGTCTAAGTTCCAAGCTTCCCTTATTGGTCTCTGTCTATCTAATTTTTGGAGGGGTGGAGCGACCCTGATGGTCATTGCAAGAGAGGGTGGGGAGCCAAAGTTGGAACTAAGTAAGGACCAGAGAGAGCTCCCTCCCGAATCCCGAAAGGAGTTTACTCTTCTGTTTCTGAGGACCGCTCAGGGCTCCTGGCTGTTGTTCCAATGACATTATATCCTGTGAGGAATGATCTGGGCTGCTTCCATCCCGTGTGGGAGATCCGATAGGGGGTGGTTGACCTCAGAGTTCTTGGCCTACGAGGGCAGTCCAATTCCCCGTGGTCTCCTGGGCAGTTGGTGCCTGTACTGGTAGTTTTGATTAGTTCTCCAGAAGGTGGATTATACCTCAAGGATAATGCTGACAAAGGAGGATCTGTTGAAATGTCATAGATGGGAAGTTGTGCCACAGCATTAACAGAACTTAATTCTCAGAATATGATTCCAATAATGATAGCTCAATAATTAAGAGATTGGAAGCTATTTGTTTCTCAAATGCTATATAAGGTATTGAATGGGAATATTTAAAAAACGTTAAAAATCCTTGGAATTTACTAGGAAAGGAATAATAGAGGAACCAATTTCATTTCTTCAACTTGAAATATTTTATAGTTATAATGTTAGTATCACATTTCAAATAAAAAATTTTAAATGTGTTCACTATAGTAAGTGTATTTATATACTTAAGAAATAACTGTCACTGATTTATCAATAGATTTACTTTAGTATGCTTTCTTTTTATACATGTGAGCTTTATGGGATTGATAATATACTGTAAGTAATTATGGATTTTGCATTTTTTCCTTAAAAATTTAATTTGGTGTCCAATCAGGATAAATCTGTCTTCTCAGACATTTACCATTTCTTTATGATCAAAGCTTGTATAATTTTTTCTTCAAGCTTTTTACAGTAACAACTTTAGTCACCGTACTATAGAATAAAACCTCAGGACTTGTTGCTGCTGTCCAGCTGCTGTGATAGTAGCCATTAATCAGTCTTTGCCCAGGACTCCCTCCCACTTGGCCTTCTGAGCCTCTGGTAATCATTATGGTTTTAAATGAGATCACTATTTATAAAGACACCACATGTGTCAAAACATCATGTTAACTCATAAAAAAGTACATTGTTCTATGATTTCTTTTAAATTTGTGACACAATTTTAAACATGTTGAAAACCTTAAATTACTTTTTTAGTGATTATATAGCGTTTTTATGCACAGAAAAACTGTAAGAGGGAACTTCAAAGAACTCATGGAAAAGTGAAATTAAAAGATAATGTGCATTTTCCAGGCCCATTCAGAAGATCCTTTAACAATTCCCTTATTACTTAGTTTGTATTTTATTACTTTTACCATTATGTTTACTATATATACTTTAATGTTTTAGAGTAACTTTATAAATGTATTTAATGAGAAATTATGTAAATTACTTAGATATGTTTAATGTTGGTAACAATAATAATTGAAATGATAGGGTGATTTCAAAGGTTAATGACATTTTTGCCAACTTACTTAATAGGTAAATTCTTAAAATTTACACTCCTGATAATCACTCACATTGTTCCCTATATGCTTTGACTATTGTGAGAAAATATAAGTTTATTTGTAGCTTCCAATAGTGCATTATAAATTTTATGTCTCAAATAATGCAAGTTAGTAAATAAAAGCAGAAAAGCACACAGTAACTCAGACTGGTACATTCAGCCAATAATTTGTCGTATTAGGTTCTTTCATTGTATCAGTCTTGGAGGTAAAAAAGAAAAATTGCCCAATCATGCATAGTTTTCCTGTTTTGATAAAACACTGAATATCTGGCATGGATTTTCTTTTCACTATCTCTGTATTTTCAGCCTGAATAATTTATTTTGAAAAAATAGTCCATATATATTCCCAACTGAGTAACAGTAATGATGATGATGATTTATAACAAAATCAACAAGTATATTGGTTTATGCTTTGTGCCACACTAAATGGTAAGATTTTACATTCACTATAGATTTAATCCAGGGTAGAAAAATAATGCAATTCTTTGTTTTGAATGTCATTTTATCTGGTTGTTGCACATCTAAATAGTGTGTTCTCCTCGTTAATCAAATTGTGGCTATACATTTCTTTTAGTTGTTAGTGGACGTATTTGGTAATATTGGGAACTATGGGAAAGTGTGATTTGGAACTGCTTAGATAGTTAGTTTACAGATGAGATAAAAATGAAAAGTGGCAAGTTGTGGAAGAAACTGAACTAAGAAATGCTAAACAAACAATTACGGACCATGTTACCTGAAGAATCCTCCTTACATTGTCACATTTGCATCTCCTATCATAATATCTGTGCTTCATACTCATAAATGCATGTTCTGAGTTATTTAAGTTGCTTGAAAGTTACTTAAATTAGAACATGAAAATTTTAATTTTATCATGAGATGCACTATTAATCTATTTGCAATTATTTTTCATGGAGTGATCACATTAAATTCAAGACATGTAAATTTAATTGGCTGGCAAATCCTTGTTAAACAGAAAGGTATTAGGCAGGTAATAGAAATATTGCTGTGTAGGTCAGCATCTTTCCTCTTTAGTCTCTGAAAACCACGTGGAACTTTTTTTCTGGAAACACAGAACTGTAAAACTCCATTTTTCATGAAAACTCTGAGGTGTATTTGTTCTGCACATTATAAATATATGGAAGTGTTCATGTCGGACGAAAGCCATTGTGAAGAAATGAAAAGATGATGTACAGAGATTAGACTATTGGATGCAATACCCTAGGAAACTCAAAAATTACATGTCTTGAAAGTGGGGATTCACTCTGGTTTGCAGCAGCTCATCTCATTGTAAAATAGAGCCAGGTTGAGAAGGACTAACACACAAACGTTCAGTAATGTAATAACATTGGGAAATGCCATATTTGTTCCTGAGATTGGAAGGGAGGAGGGATCCCTTCCTATCGAAGAATAAAAAGAGCACATGATATCTTCCTAAACTATAAATGTTGTGCATATTATTGACCCAGGAATACATTATTTATTCAGCGGTAAATAATAAAAAATAAACTAGGGTAGTAACAGCAGAAACAGTTTTTAGCAACATTTAAGAGTTGAAAAACATGGCAGAAAAGTATGTCTAGGGATAGATAAAATTTTTGATTATATCTTACCACAAAAAGTTTGACATATCTCTGTAAAAGTAGTTACTTCTATGATTAAGTTTTATAAAAAAAAAAAGCCAAACACATTTAAGGAGAATATGTTAAGATAATAGAAAATTTTAAAAATCTAACTTGGTGGTTTGCAAGGAATGATTAGAAAAAATTACAGAAATGAAAACAAAATTAAAGGACTTTAGTATCTGCCACAATGCACAGATGAAGTGGGGAACAAAAAAAAATAGAGTAAATAGTCACAGTCAGAGTGAAGTTAAGGTATTTAAAAGGCTATATAGAAGAAAGATATATGCAAATGCTATCACTAAGAATGAAATTCCAAACAATGTGATAGCACACACATTTAAAGATTTTTTGGAGCTTTCAAAAAACCATAAAGGAGGTAGTCAAATTAAAAGAAAGGACTTCTAAAGTCAACACAAAACATTTAACAGTAGGCATATCCTGGTAATGTAGTGAATGTGAAGGAATAAGAACTCTGTTGGTAAATGAAATAATTTGGGAAAAATCTGCCATCAGAGTTTTGCACAGCAAAATTCAATGCTAGAAAATAATGGAGCGATATTTATGATTGTCAAAAGAAAGTGTAAACCAAATACTGTATAATCAGTCAAAAGACACTTCACATGGAAAAGATGAAAGAGAGGTATTTCAAATTAGCCAGATATCAGAAAATATTTTCCCTTGAATTCTTCCTTGTCGAACTTCTTGGGGAAAGAACTTCAGAAAACAATACTTTGAAAGCTTACACCACAAAACTGGAAGCATGTACAAAATCAATTTAGTGAAGAATAAAGAGCAAAATCAACATGAAAGATTCAAATGAAGAAAGTAGAATAAAAGCATTTTATGCTCCAACGCCATAAAATTGATACAGCTACTCAAGATCTGGGAAGGGTGAAGAAGGAGGTACATTGAATAAGTTGTGAATTTCCACTGTCGACCCCTTCCTTAACTCAGACAGAGCTCAAATAAAGCTGATAAATCCTGTAAGAAAAGTTCTCATGCTTATAGTACCAGGAACAATGGTGAGAAAGGCTATAATGCAGATTAAAATTGGGAGTCCAGGGTATGGGAAAGGAAAAGTTGGCAAATGTTACCATCCGTTAAAATAATGATGTCATAACTATATTCTAAAGTAATGTGTTGTTACTTATCACTTAAAAATATATTGTAAAATTGTTTCACACCATGAAAGTATTTGCTCTATTCTAGGGCTGCACAGAATTCCAGCAAAATGTTAATTTTGGTAAATATTTTTTCAAGCTATGCATAGATGCATAATACACATGTCCATGAACTGTTTGAACATGCCTCGCGTTGTTGGAGCTATAGACATTTTCAAAACATTAATGTGCAAAATAACAAATGAATGCTTAACATTTTTATGTTACTATGTGACTGCTTCTAAAGTTAATCTCTTGTTGGGGCTAGCAAATTGAGATTTGGGAAGCTTTTGGAATATATTGTTGAACCGTCTTCTAGAACAGGGAATTAAATAATTATCATTTCTCTTGATCCTTGCCAACTCTAGATAGTATCACTCTTTCATATCTACAGAATTTCTAAGCAAAGACTGTTACTTCATACTTAAATATGCACCTTGTTCTTTTTCACCAATGAGCATGAATTACCACGTATTAACTATTTGTATTTATTCTTTTTCAAAGCATCTGGTTACAGGTGGCATTTGGCGTAGAAGTTACAGTGCCTGTTAAGATGCCCACATCCTGTATCAGAGAACAGGTCCTAGGAGGTGGCACATTCTGGCTCAGATGGTTGAGTGACCCCTTGCTGCTCATGCTTGGGAGCTGAGTTCCCAGATTCCAGCTTTGGTCCTTGCCATCATGGACCTCTGCAGAGGGAACTCACTCACTCTCACTCTCCCTCTCTCTCTGCTTTTTTGTCTTTGTTTCTTCTTTTTCCTAAAAAAGCCTGATCATTCCCTCTGTTTATATTCTACTAACTTTGCATTGTCTTCATGTTGATTTGTATGTATTCATTACACATAAATTTTAATCTTTTGTCTTATTGGAAATAACATGGTTGCACTATTTTTTCTCTGTTGCTCCTGTCCCTTCATATTTACACAAAATTTTGTGATCCCAATTTTATGTAAGTTTTTTTTAATAGCATAATCCTCTAGACTGCCCTCCCTTCCCCCCACCCCCAGAAAAGAAAGAGGCTGCTCTACTGTCTTCTCAGGGAGAATTGGGTGGAAATCCTGGCAGTAAAACCTTAGTCAGTGTGCAGATGTCCTGGAGAGTGAAGCCCCCAGAGCCCTGATCTTTCAAGCTGGTACACACTGAACCTCCAAAATCTTCATCTGTTACACTGTCAGTGTTCCTTTGTTTTGGCTACAGGTGCTGGTTCCTGTTCCAGATGAGCCGTGATTCTCTGGCTTTCTTTCCAAATTAAGGGCAGCGATTTTCTCTGACTTCAACCTCAAACAGATCAAAGAAAATATGTGCAGATTGGTAGGTTTTCTTCTTTGCAGAGGATGGGAGTGGCAGGATCTGCACATAACCCATCGTCCCTGGATCTGCCTAGCAGCAAGCTGGAATCCGGTCCCAGAGCTCTGATAGCTGATGTGAGCATCTTCACCGGCATCACTATTGGTAGGCCAAATGCCCATTCAGGAGTCAATGTGTCAGAAAAAATTACTCAGTGCGTAGCAAACACCTGTTTATTTATGAATAAGGAAATAAGTGTAAATTCTAATTGGGATCCTTTCCTAAGAAATTCTGAAACAAAACACTGTCTAGTGTTGGCAAGGACCAACAGAAATAATCAGTACCATTCATTACTCTAGAAGATAGACTCGTAATAGATTCCAAAACTTTTCAAAATCTGTCAGTTCTTAACATATTGCACCAGAAATTGGAAGACTGATGTAACCTTTACATCTTAGAGCTTTCTGGATTTTTTTTTTTTCAAACAGAAAGTACATAGCTAATCATTTCCAAATGGTGAACCAGTTGTTGACAACGTTCATTATTTTTCGATTTATGTACCATATTGGGTAAGCTTTTAAGAGTTAGTTAGAAAAAAGTAACTAACTATGGACAGATTTCCTAGGCATTATTATAGTGACAAGCCAAAGCAACACTGTGTCTTGAAAACAATATCCCCAGTAAACCTTCTTCTGCTACTCTCCTTCTTCCTTAAAGAAGTGGAAGGAGGCAGGCATATCATTTTGGATCATGGGAATCAAGTCTTTTAAAATCTGAATCACTGCGAAATAACACAAAGCAGTTGAGCACATGGTTAGGCTACCATTTGCCATGCTGGCCTCCCATGCTGAAGTGCCACTTTGAGGCCAGTCTACTCAGTTTCCCATCTAGCTCCCTACTGATGCAACTGAGAAAGTATCAGAAGATGGTCCAAGCACTTGGGCCCCTGCGACTATTGTGGAGAACTACGATGGAGTTTGAGCTGCAGAGTTCTTGACTATTGTGTGACCATTTGCCACACCCCCCCGCCCTAGCCTTTCATAAAACAAAAGCAAAAGTAGTCGAATAATACTGTAGCTGTACCTCATTGTTGCTATCTATACTTTGTTCACTGTATTCCACACTCAAGTTCAATAACATTTTAAGTGAATCTGTGTCCATAATGAGTTGAAAGATGGTTATGTTAGCCTGTTCCTAATTAGCCTTTTCTTTTCATTGGCTGAAAATGAAAGATTCAATTAGCATGGGTCATAGGAACAAATTACCTGGAAAAGTTATGATCACAGCAGCTGAGAGGTTCAGACAAGAAGGTCTTTAGACTATTAAGAGTCTATCAAAACTCTGCTGCGTGAGTCTAAAGTTAGAATTCAGTATATTTGTAGAGCTGTTCAAACTGTAAATGCTTAAGTGTAATACAAAGCACTACTAAAGGGTGAAAGATCCAAGACACAAAAGAATCAAGTATACAAAATATAGTTACATATGAAAGCTATTACCAAAGCAGTTCATTTAAATTGTTATTTGTAATTTTCCAGTCCTCTTATTCCCATACTTCAGCATGGTACCAAGAAGAAAAAACTTTGTTGATTTTGTTTTATCAATGAAATCAATACATGTTATGTATCCAGTGTGATATCAGACTTGGAGGTTAGGAAGGATTCAGATCTCTCACCCAGAAAGCCTAGATTTGTGCTATTTTCCAGATAACATTCATTTATTGACTGACTTACTCCAGGAATTGGCTCAGTTATGAGGTCAAGGAGTACTGAGATCTGCCCTCTGCACTTTGAGGACCAGGAGGACCAGGAGTGGGATCGCAGCTGTGCTCCAAAGCATCAGGGCCAGGAAGGAGTTCTGATGTCAGTGGAAACAGAAGGATATGCAGCTCCAGCTTGCAGAGTGACTTGCACTCCATTGTGGTAAGTTCAAGAAATTGGAGGATGCTCCTGAAACTGATGAGCTGACCCTCTACTGATCCCAATATGAATCTCAACAAGCAGGCATTTTGCCTGGCAGTTAATTATGCCCAAATGCCACACTTGGCTCTAACTCCTGGCTCTTGTGACTGTGGCACCCTGGGAAGCAGAGGTGATGGTTCCTGCCACCATGTGTGGTACCTGGCTGTGACTTCTACGGACTGCTGCAGGCATTTGAGGAATAGATCAGTGAGGAGGAATTCATGTCCTCTTTGCCTTTCAAATAAATAAATAAATAATGAAACTTACATATAATAATCTTTCCCAGAATCAGCTTCACTGACAAAGCTAAAAAAATTTTTAGCAGTATCTGAGCATGCCTTAGTCCAGAAAATAATGGCATGTAAATTGTTCCAGTTCCTACAATAATCCTCAAGTAATTTAATTTTTACACGTATTTTAAAGTAAGAGTTGTAGAGAGAGGATGGAGGAGACAGAGACATTCCATTTTGCTGGTTCACTACCCAGGTGGCTACAGCATCAGGGCTGGGCCAGGAGCTTCATCCAGGTCTTCCCCATGGGTAGCAGAGGCCTAAATATTTGGGTCTTATTCCTCTGCTTTTACCAGAGGATTAAAAGGAGAGTTGTATTAGAAGCAGAGTGGTTGAGACAGGAAATGGTGCCCATAAGTGATGCCGTTGTTACAGGTAGCAGCTTCACCCACTTCACCACAATGCTCGCCTCAGGAATCCCTATCCCCTTGATCTTCTGTTGTCTCTCATGTTTCATCACTAAATGTTTTATTTTATGACAATTTTGGTATAAAAAGCAATTACAATAAAAAGAGTACACAAAGTTTCTGCAAACTGTGTACTCAGTTGATCCTAATGTTAGTACAGTGGTCCTTTTCTTATAACTCTTGAACGACTATTGTTTTTTAGTAACTGAAATCCTTAAGCTTTGTAGCTTATTCAGATTATCTATTCCTCCTGTGAGTGTTGGTTGGTTGTCTTTTTTTTTTTTTTGAGACTGTATTTAATCTAAAGTTATCAAGTTATGAACACAGTTTTTCAAAGAGTTATTATTGTAAGTTCAATATCCTTAAAGATCAGTATTGATGGCCCCTACTATGGACTGAATTATGTCTCTGACGTCCCGCCACATTCATGCTTTTGAAGCTTGCTCTCCTGATGTGGCTGAATTTGGAGTTAGGGCTTTCAGGATCATTAAGGGTGGGATCATAACATGAAAGGATTAGGGGGTTTTGTATCTAATGTATATTTGAGAATTTATCTTTCAACTGGTCATTTCAGTAATTACATAATTTGATGTCTACAATTTTGTAACTACTTTCTATTGTATTTGTTCTTCATGTCTTTTTTCTTGCTCTGGTTTTAGCTAACATTCTACATGTCTCCATTTTCTCTCTCCTTTTTATGGCATCTTACTTCTTTTCAACGTTCTCCGAGGTTGCCTGAGAGCCTCCAGTGTATGTTTTCAGCTAAGATCCAAGTCTACCTTCATACAATACTGTATCACTCTGTGTGTAGCACAGGTATCTCATTTCCTTCCTCACATCCCTTATTACAATGCTGCCATTTATCTCGCACCTCCAGACCATCCACTTCACTGTGACCATTCGGTAAGCAAACCATTATCTGTATCGCCAAATAAAAAGAACAAAACATTTGAGTTAAACTTGTTTGATGTTATTTATTCCTTTATGTAGATCTAATTTTCTAACCCAGATCACTTCCCTTGTCCCTGAAGAACTATCCACATGTACTACAGTGTAGGAAAACTAGCAAGTTGTTGGTATTGTTTGCCTATGAAGTTTTTACTTCTGCCACCTGGGAAGGATGATCCTACTGGAACTAGTACCACAGGTAATGAGTTGCTTTTGGATAGAACATGTATAGGTTTTGTTCATTTTGATTTTAGTCTTGTTGGTCTTGCTGGAGCTATGATTTGGTACCTGTCATTAATTTTAGAAAGTACATAGCTATTAACATTTTAAGCATTAATTTTCCTTTCCTTCTCCTGTTATCTCAGAAAAATTTGCAAAAGTATCTGACAATTCTTAAATGCTCTTTCCCTCTTCTCCCTCATTTTTCTTGTTTTTTTTTTTTTTGGCCCTTCCTGCTGTTTTCAAGCTCAACAATTTTATCCTTTCCTCAGCGATGTCTTACTTACTAATAAGGGTATCATTCATTTACCCTAGAATGTTTTATGAATATATATAAAATATTATTTGTAGCATTGCCATCTCTTTGTTTATATTGTCAACTTTTTAAAAAGTCATGACTTAGAGCAGCAGATTAGGCCTTTAATGTTACGTTAATTTAGCTGGGTGGATTGTGTTTAAGGTTTGACAGTTGCAGGTGTTCCAGATTTTTCATAGCTCTGTGTTCCTCTTTGTGTCTCCACTCTTGGTTTTCAAGTTTCCTAAGCATTCTGTCCAGTGCTAACAGCTTTTTCAGACATGAGGGTTATTCTTTTCCATCAGAGCCATAGGGAATATTTCTAAGATCTTCACTGTGATGATGTTATTGTGAGGGGTTACTACAGTGAACAGTGGTGAAAAGGTCCCCTGAAGTCTGCATTACCTGCATATTCCTCCCTGTTGTATAGTGCACACTTACAGGATGATTTTCACAAGTTAATGGAAGCTTAAGCACTGGTGTGAGTTGTGGACTCCAGTGGCTTCTGTGCAAGGTAGGTTAGACCCTTGGCTGTGACTCTGGAATTTGCCTACCTTCACATTTCAGGATCATGGTCACTCACATTCCATGGTATTTCTTGTACTCAAAAGAGTTACTACAATTTAGCTTACGCTTATTATAAGAACAGGAATGATAATGTCTAGGTTTTGTTTTTATCAGAACTGAAACTTGAAGTTCACAACTGATTATGTATTAGAAATAGACTGATTAGAAATCTTAACTGCTTTAAAATTATGAGCTATATCTTAGGGCTACTGCCTCATTTTCAGGTAACAAAGGAATTGAGGGTGGAGACAATCTCCTATGGCCACAGTATCCTGAATATAGGTAAGTTATTATTTTTTCCCCTTTGGCCTTTTTTCTTGTGGCATATTGTTTTCCCTGATCCCTGACTCCACATTTAGGATTTTGGACTTTATAGCTGCTTTGCAGAATATGCAAATAATTTTAAATATTAATCTGGAAAACCCATGTAAACCTGTTTGTCTACTTATACTCCTATTGATTTACTGTCTGTCCAACAGTGAGAGGGTTTCATTCACTTAATTTCTTCTATTCATTTACTCAAAAATGTAAGAGACTAAAGAAAAAGACTCAGACTCTGTCCTCAAAAAAAAGTGGCTATTACTGCATTAGTGTCACCCATCTTAAGGAATCTTGAAAGAACACAACATTTTGTATTTCAGTTGCAGTAATTTCTATGGTTTTGTGATATTTTCATCTTTATTTTCCTTTGTGCTCTAAAGAAGTTCTCTAAGACTTTTAGGTGGGAGGCAATGTGGGGACCTCTTTGGGACAAAATGTTCATGTGAACGCCAAGGAGCTTTCTAGACTAGATTTAAAACCAGTGAGGACAGTGCCAAGCTGAAGTTAGGGCTATTGCTCTCAGATAATGATGGTTTTCTGAAGATTTCTGCCTTGCATTTTCCTGGAAAAATGGAATTCCCTTTATTTGGAGAGGCAGGCTGGGACCTGGGGGTCTTTTGTTCCTCTCTGTACTGGCTTTTCAAGTCCTGATGTTGCTAGGAGGTCTTATCACATCAGTTCTCTGTTGTGGCTAAGACCAAAAGTAACTTTCCACCAGTTCTTTATGGAATTTTTTTGTGCTCTATCTCCTGAAAAATGGAGGCCTTACTTTTTATTTTTCTCTCTCTCCCTCCCTCCCCCTCTTTTTTTTCTGTCTTTTCTGTGCTGGAGGCAAGTGTAAGGCCTTTATTTAGCCATCTTGGAACTCTTATTTTTACATCATATGAGAACATGGCTTACTATGTCCCATCAGGGATCATTTAATATTTTAGGAAAATGTACTCATTTTAATGATCTATTACTACTGATTAGAGTTAAGAAATTATGAATTACACTTGGTCCATAGATTTCTATTGAGTATGAAAGTATCTCCCAATGTCCTGTAAGATTTTAATTGGTTTATATGTTATGAAAAGTGTAAGGAAAAGAGTGATTGGATAAAGACTTCTTTACCTATTCTATGTGTGACATGCTTTTAATGTTATATTCTCTCTCTTCCTATCTTCGTCTTTTCCTTGTCATTATCCCCAGTTAAGGGAAGGAGACAAGTTGTGTACCTTTAGTCTTTATTTTATGTTGGAAACAACTATAGTATCATACTTATTTTAATTTAATTGATGAGCAAAATATATTTCATATATCTCAGGAAACAAGAAATTAGATATCCAGTTTCATGCCACCAAATGAACCCTGAATATTTTTAAAACATTACGACTGGGTTTTTATTTGCTTGCTTGACATATGTGGACATTACTTACTGGATTTTTCGGAGTAATCTTCCTGTTTTGCAAGTTCTCCAAATATCTGATCATTAATACTTTCATCTTATCCAAGTGTGTAAACCATAGAAACATCTCTATAACATTTTCTCTAATTTAGGTTAGAACTTTCCATTTCTACTATTAATTTGTACTGTAGACAAGCCCAATGTAAAAAACGAAGTGAACAAAGATGCTTTTAAAATCACTTTAATAAAAGTGCTAGAAACTTGCATTTGAATATTAATCCTTAGTGGCATGTGTTTCATTTTTATATTCTAACAATGTCAGTGAATTTTTGATGTCCTACAAATTGCCTTGAACATGTAGTATTAACACATGAATGTTAATATCTTTCTAAAATTATTTTAACAAAGTTACAACCAAAAATGATCAAATTAGATATTTCATTTTTCACCAGAAAACGTTATTACAGATCTGCAACTTGAAACCCTATTCTTGGGTCCCCTTCTATGTTATCTGATCAGGTGTGGATTTGACCCATTCTCACCCCATTAGGGTTGTAAAACTGAGGGAGATGTATCTGCCAGCGGGGCAGGGACTTTCTGAGAATGAATGTCTTGTTTCTATGGTTCCTTTATCATTGTAGGCTTCATATCTCCTAGTTGACAGTTTACGTTTCTCATGATTTTGTTTCTGTCTGTACCCAAAATCTTTTACTCCAGGCGCTGTTCCCTTACCTCCTGGTCTGAGCTCTCAGTTCTTCTGTAATGTATTTGTAGCCTTGGACTAAGCCATACCCTAGATCTTTGCTTTTGGGTGACCAACAGCATTCCTAGCTGTTCTCTAGAATAGATGAGCTCTTGATCTCTTATTCTACTTCAAAGTTAGTATTACACTGCAAAAGTTATCTGCCTTGCTGTGTCTCCCTGAATATACTCCTCCAAGCAATCTGGTGAAGTGTCACTGTATCAGGAAGCCTAACTTCTCTGCTCCGTCACTTGTCTTCAAGGAGTTCTTATTGGAAATATGCCATCATCAACAAGTGAAGAACCTAGATGTTTTCTGCCTTTTGTAATTCCTGCCTTAATGGCTTGGCTGGGGGCTGTGTGAACTCCAGGCCTGACAGTCTACGTGACACCGGGCAGGACACCTGGCAGGTCATGTAGGCAGACCACTCCTCAGGAAGGAGGTACTAAGTATTTGATAAGATTCACCGCCCTATAGCTCATCAATTTGTACTTTTTGAAAGTTGCTTGCTTCAAACCCACCAATAGAAGCCTGCTAAATCATGACTGTATATTTAATAGCCTGAAATGTATAAGAACTGCGGGGCTTGGGCTCTTGCTCTCTCTGGCTTGCGCGCTCTCCTTTTTGCCTTCCCTGGGTATCCTTCAGCAGCCTTGGCTGCGGCTGCCCCTCCCCCGCCCAGCCATGCTGGGCTGAGCGAGGTGGCTGGGGGACCTAGATTAACCTGAATAAACCACCTTTATGCCTTAGCACCTACTTCAGACTTGATGATTTTCTGGCGATTTCAAAATCCGGCACAACACAAGGAATAATGTTTTTCCAACAGTGAGTGAATTGCTTCTGAACTTATTCAGAAGTGATTCATTATCAGGGGCATTACCAGTTTGGTATAAAGTCATGTTATAGAAAGACAAAAATAAAGATCACATAATTTCTTTCCATGGAGATATTACTTAATGAAAATAACAAATATCACAACTGGGATCTGGAGTAAACCCAGTGACTTCTTCCTGTGTAATTCAAGCAGCCAAAACAAAACCAAACCACCTTTTATGACTATAGTAAGACTGTCAAGTACATACAAAATCAGGAAGTGGCAGCGCAAGATTTGAATCTACTACTAACTGACCTTGGACAAGTTATTTAAATTTTCTGATAATAAAAGATGTATGGGGCTTATCTCACATGCTTATAACACAAAATAAATGTAATAATGTTTATGTCAGCTGTATTAAGTGCTCAATAGGAGCTATGTATTAAGCCATATATATTATGGGGAAAAGTAATTGTTCATATTTTACTAACTCACGATTAACAGAGTAATCTGTACCAACAACAGCTGCTATTCAGCATGTTGAGTCATATTCACCCGTGAAAATGACAACTAGGAGGAGATAAAACTAAATGTCCCCTTTGTCTCCTCAGGTAGTAACTTCGTGAAGAAAACATGAAAGAGTTTTTTTTTTTTAATGACTGTAAGCATGGTGACATTTTTCAACAAGGAACAAGCAGTTATGCAGAGGTTAGCTTTTTAAGTGAAGAAGCTACTTATCAAGAAGATAAATTTGGCTGATCACACAGGATTAATATGTGGTATAATTTTATCACATGGTACAATAAGAGACTAGTAGATGTGTGTGCTTTTCTAGCATGTATCACTAAAATTGCTCTTTGATGCCCAAACTTAGGTTTTATAAATGTTTATTAGTCTTAAACAGTCAAAACTCTTCAGCGGAGACAGTGCCTTTGCGGCCTATTCTAGCAATGCCTCCCAAAGTCTAGGGAGGTTAAGAGCATCTGAAAATCGTTGCTAGTTCTAAACATCGAGATGAGCAAGGCAGAGATCTTTCTCAAGCCTCTGGATGTGACTGATGTTTCACAGTGTTCGGCATGTTTTCAACTGCAGAGTCAGGTGGAGGACAAAGCCGAGACACTGAGTATGGCAGAGAGAGGGAGAGAGAAAAGGAGGGGGGAGTTTCTTATGCCAGATAGTTGCATGGAAAATAACCATTTTTCTCTTCCTTCTTACTGACAATTCTGATTTTGACTGAGGTACTGATGTAATGAACAAACAGTTGACTTCCCACCACCCCGTGGGGAAACAGCACTGTGTTATAGTTTGTTTTTGTTTTCTGGCAAGGGAGCTACAAGTAGAAGAGTTTACTGTGGGTATTAGGAAAACTTTTCTCAGATGGAAGCTGACTCACATGAAATGTGCCTTTTTATTCTGACCCACTCCTTTTCCTTAGTGAAAAAAACTCACATGCAGCTAGATACAGAGCAGGCATTTTGCAACTACAAAGCAATCGTGAACAAAAGGAACAGAGATTGAGAGACCCTTGATTCTGACACTACTGAGACCTTAACCAAGCTTTGTTTCTGCCAAACTCTACACCCTCCATTTGGGAAGAAAATGAAACCACTGTCCTGTTGACAACATTATTTCTTATGTTTCTATCCCTGCAGATAAGAGCATCGTAAGCTAAATAAATAGACATACAACATTAATAGTGTTTTCTGAGATTATAGCTTTTCATAAAATTGAGATACCTATAAATTTTTCTTTATTTGTATGATAAATGTTATATTCTTTCAAGAATTATTATAAGTATAAAGGGTTATTTCGATATGAAATTATACCTTAATGTTCATATCAACCATTTAAAAATTTATTTTTGACCACTACCTTGCAATAAAGAATTGGCAGAGAATGCAGATAACTCTATTGATAGTTTGCAGTATTTTTTTGACATTTTAATATTTTCCTGGCAAGTATTCCTGGGCATTTTAAGGATCCTTTTTTTTTAAGTTAAAGGACTTCAGTCTTTAGAGTAATTTTAGCCTACAGAACGTTGAGCAGATGATAGAGAAAGCTTCCATATATTCCAACTCTCTCCCACTCATAATTACCTGTTATTAATATCGTAGGTTAATATGGTATATTTGTAACAATTGGTGAACCAATATTAGTACACATGATTAACTAAGTTTCATGGTACATTAGGGCTCAGTCTGTTGAACAGTTTTATGGGTCTTGACAAATGTAATGTCAGGTGCCAGCATTACAGTGTCACACTGAACACTTTGAATGATCAGTAAATCCCTGTGCTTCTCTGCTCAGTCCTGCCTTCTTCCCCACAGAGCCTCGGCCATGACTGATTGCTTCATGGCTTCTATGGCTTCCTATGTGTAGATATATACACAAAATAAGTAGAAATATATGCTTTCAAATAAATTACATAACTAAGCTGACTTGCAATAATACAGTGCTTTACAATTACTCTAAAATACTATTTATTATCCGTTCACATATGGTTTCTTTATAATCTATCTGAAAAGACAAGAGATAAAGTGATGTTCCATTCACTGATTAACACCCCAAATGCCCACAGCAGCAAGGGCTGGGTCGTTCTGAATTCAACAGCCCAGAATTCAGTTCTGCTCTCTCATGTGAATGACAGGGATCCAACAACTGAACTATCAGTTACTCCCTCCCCATATGAGCAGTAATCTGGGTTCAGGAGCAAAGTCAGGATTCTAACCCAGGCAGTTCTGTATGAAAGATAGGAGTCCCAAGAAATGCACATACACACACATACCCAGTAACTGTCCACCCTTCAGCCTGGCTGCTTCCACTCCCAGTGCCTTCTTTGTCTTCATAAATCATTTCTATTTATTACTGAATAATATTCTATTCTATGAGTACAATAAGGCTGTCTAATCACCTTTCTAAGAAGTCTTGGTTACTTACAGTATTGAGCAATTACTAATTATAATACTGAAAATATTTTTGTGCAGGATTTCTTTGGAAAATTATACACACGCACACACCCCATTCATTTGCATAGCCAAATGGTGCAATTACTGGATTTTAGGGTAACCTATGTTTAACATTGTAAGAAACTGTCTTCAGTGTGGATGAATCGTTTTATATTATTCTGGCATCAGCTAAACATTCGTGTTGGAGCTGTTCTTAGCCAGTGTCCTATGCTAACACTGAATTTTAACCATTATTATAAATGTGCAATAGTATATCAATGTTACTTTAATCTGCAACTATTTCATGATATATAACATTAAGTATGTTTTATTCTTATTTATAAACCGTTTATTTTTGGTAAATTATCTGTATAGATATGTAATCATAAAACTTTTTTGTTTCTGAGGTTTAAAATTGAACATAAGGGATTTTGTATCAGTTATGGGTTTTGCAGATATTGTAGACTTTTCAGTCTATTTTTAAAAATTCTAACAATGTAATTCAGAGCAGATATTTTTTCATTTAAATTAAGACTCTTATCTTTCTTTCATGCATGGTACTTTCTGTGTTATAGTGTTTGGTATGAGTTAAAAAATATGTCACCCAGATTTTAGTCTATCTGTTTCTACAAGTTAAATTAGCATTACATTTTTTTAAAAGATTTATTCATTTTATTACAAAGTCAGATATACAGAGAGGAGGAGAGACAGAGAGGAAGATCTTCCGTCAGATGATTCACTCCCCAAGTGAGCCGCAACGGGCCGATGTGTGCCATCCCAAGCCGGGAACCTGGAACCTCTTCCGGGTCTCCCACGCGGGTGCAGGGTCCCAATGCATTGGGCTGTCCTCAACTGCTTTCCCAGGCCACTAGCAGGGAGCTGGATGGGAAGTGAAGCTGCCGGGATTAGAACTGGCGCCCATATGGCATCCTGGGGCTTTCAAGGCGAGGACTTTAGCCTCTAGGCCACACCGCCGGGCCCAGCATTACATTTTACACTGGAACTCATGATACATTTTGAGAGAGGATTAAGGTCTGGTTCTATGTTTGCTTGATTTTATCTTGTTTCCCTTCATTTCTGACTTTCCTTCCTTTCGGTAACTATCTACCACTTACTGAGAAGAATTAGCCTTTCGCCACTTCTTTGTCCAAGGACAGTCAATTTTTTCTTTGTGGATGAATTGCAAAATTTTTCATTTGGTTTCATTAAACCATTTTTCTGTTCTTTCACATGGACAGTGCTCTCTTGATTACTATATCTTTATTAGTCCTGAAGTCAGATAGTTTTAATTCCCTCAATTTGTCTGAATACAATGGTAGCTACTCCAGGTCCTTCATTTGTCTGTATAATCTTTA
The DNA here is from genome assembly GCF_030435755.1 of Ochotona princeps. Lineage (NCBI taxonomy): Eukaryota > Metazoa > Chordata > Mammalia > Lagomorpha > Ochotonidae > Ochotona > Ochotona princeps. The sequence goes on along the minus strand of NC_080837.1, from coordinate 32,830,947 downwards.
GAAATAAGTTGTCAAGACTTACAAATAGTTTTCAGTGATCTTGATGGGTACTGCAATAACTATATCAGTGACCTAGATTGTTCCTATGTATGACTCTAGATTGTACTTTTGAAAGTTCATAGGAGGGCCCGGCGGCATAGCTTAGCGGCTAAAGTCCTCACCTTGAAAGCCCCGGGATCCCATATGGGCGCCGGTTCTAATCCCGGCAGCTCCACTTCCCATCCAGATCCCTGCCTGTGGCCTAGGAAAGCAGTCGAGGACGGCCCAATGCATTGGGACCCTGCACCCGCGTGGGAGACCTGGAAGAGGTTCCTGGTTCCCGGCTTGGGATCGGCGCGCACCGGCCCGTTGCGGCTCACTTGGGGAGTGAATCATCTGATGGAAGATCTTCCTCTCTGTCTCTCCTCCTCCTCTCTGCATATATCTGACTTTGTAATAAAATAAATAAATCTTAAAAAAAAAGAAAGTTCATAAGAAATAGGATTGAGAGATAGATATTTTAGTGCAAAAATTGTGAAATCCACGGAAATGCAAACATCCCTGTTTGTTTACACTGATTTTTTTGTCAAATCTCATAGATTTCCTCATACAATCTTTAAAACAGATATTGGTTTCAAGTACTATATTTCTAAAAGGAGATTTATCCCTAACTACTAAATCTTTTCTTGGCCGCTAATAAAAATGGCAATCTGTTGTTGGACTGTTTTTTGTTATTTGTTTTACAAGCAGAGAATTCCCACCATCTGGTTTAGCTCCTAAATGCCTTCAAAGGCCATGGTTGGGCCAGCCAAAAATGGGAGTTGTGAACTCCACCAGGGTCTACAAAATGGGTACCAGGAACCCAACCACGTAACAATCACTGTTGCCTCCCAGTGTTCAGAGTTAACTCCCCTCTATTGCTAGGTTTGTAATGGTCTTCTCAGGAATTGCTGATGGATGGGGTCAAATGTTTTGTCTGCACTAATACATTTATATAACTTGTTCTTTAGTCTGTACACATGGGATACATCTCATTAGGTCATAATATAAGTTTTTTCTATACATTTTTTAGTTTGATTGCCTAATACCTTCCGTGTTCATGAGAGAGGTTGATCAGTGGCTTTATACTTTTGTAGTGTCTTTTTTTTTTTCCAATTTGGTATTACAGTGTGGTACTGTATAGGGTGAGTTACGATATTTCTAAAAGAGATGATAGAGAATTGGTAACATCTCCTCTTTACATGCTTTGTAGAATTAATCACTGAATGCATATGGGTCAAGCGCTTTGTATTGCCAACTGTGCAGATAAAATCTTTCCCTTTATGTGAGTTCTGACTTATTGCATGTGTATATCCAAAGTCAGAAAACCAGTGACAATATCAATGAACTCAAGATGAACATCCACCAACTGAACCTAATGGGCATTTATGGATTCCTCCGTCCAATAACAGTGAATTGCATACTCTTTTTAAGTTCACATGGAACATTAACAAAATAGACTGTGTCCTAGGCCATAAAACTCGTATCACATCTAAAGTATAATTGCTATAGTTATGACTACCACATTATAACAGTTATCTACATACTATACTATTTTATAAAATTATCTTCTGTTCCCTCTGCTTTCATTTTCTCTCCTCCTGTAGTCTAGTTTTAAGTCTTTTTCAGACAACTCTTAGAGTTTGCAGTATGTATTTACAACTAACACTAATTTCAAAGACACCACATTATTTAACAGGTAGTATAAGTTCTTAAAATATGATATCCATAATTCTTATCCTCATTCCTTATTGGAAACTCAGAGTTATAGAGAAGAATGGATAAACAGAGAGAGGAAAATCTTAAAATATTGGTTCACTCTCCCAAATGGCCTCATTTGGGAGAGTGATGAGTAATCTGGATTCAGGAGCAGAGTTCATTGAGGCTGCTGGACCAGCCTGAAGCCAGGAAACAAGAACTTCATCCAGATCCCTCACCCGGGTGGCAGGGGTCCAAATATTTGACCTGTATGGTGTTCTGCTGCTTTTCCCCGGCCTTTAACAGGGAGCTGGATTGGAAGTGGAGCAGTAAGGAAACCAGTCACCAACCATACGGGATGCCAGCATCTCAAGCAGCAGTTTTACCTGACATGGCGCAACACTATCCCACTAAAGAACTTTTTAAAAACCCTTCTATAAAGCATGTCTCTGGTGACAAATTCCCCAGGTTCTTTTCCCTGTTCTGTGCTGTCCCAGCACTTTGAACATTTAATGTCATTGTTTTTTGCCTAACATGGTCTGTGATAAGAAGTATAATATAATTCTTATAATGTTCTTTTATTGCTGAGATAGTTTCTTTCCTTTTCTCTTCTTCCAATATACTTTTTCAAATCTGATCTTTTGCCTGATGCTTTGTCTATTGGCAGATTTTTAAGAGTTCTCCTGAAATTCTTGTATAACTACTCATTCAGTTTTTAATGTCTTTTGGCAGCTGCCTTATTAGATTACATATGAAGGAAAGAACTATTTCCCTGAATTGTTTAAAAATATCCAAGTGCATCATTTTACTTTCCATATTTTTTCCCCTGCACAGATGTGGATTGAAAGATATACTGTCTGAAGAATTCAGCCAATTTCCCTGTACCATTGTCTAATTTAGGTAGCGTCTGGCTTTTTTTTTTTTTTTTGGTAGGTCTTCTACTTCTAAAATTATCTGCTTAAGGATTCTATTTATAAAATCTCTGTCATTGATCCTCTCTGCCCCCTTAAAGAATGCATTGTTTCTGGCTATTTAAAGAAGGCAAGAACCAGAAAATTTGGAGATCAGATTTGACCAGAGATATCAAAAATGAACCATTACTACTTCCACTAGCTAGTTAAATGGTATGCATTTTCCAGAAATCACTGTAAAATAATTCTGAACCCAAACTGAAAGACTAGCTCCAAGTACCCTCGCACACATTTCCCTCTCTAAAGTGGAAAGATGACCACACACACAGGTTTAATTTAAACTCCATGGCTTAAAATTCTGTATTCCATTAGATAGGAGTGTATTTGGCAAGGATTTAGCTTAAAGTAGCTTTAGCTACCTTTGAGTATCACCTTCATGTCAAGATTATGAAAGATCAAGCCGTAGACTCGGTATGATTATGTGGGATGGGATACATAGGATACTCTTACCAGCATGCATTTGTTAAAGCTGTTGACAATACTCTTAACATGCAGTCCCAACCTCACACTCACTACACACACACACACACACACAGTTTCTGTTTCCAGGCTTGGATCTGGTCCAGCTCTGGCCATTGTAGCCATCTGGGGAGTGAACCAGCACATAAAAGTTTTCTTTCTCGGCTCTACACACCCCCAACCTGTCACGTCTTTTTGTTTTAAAACTATATGTATTTAAAATAGATAAAGTAAAGTAGTATATCACATTAATGCTGGCAGCAGTTAGATAGTCTCCTGTTTGCCTGTCTCTTGATGGTCTCATGAGTCCACAGTTGGGGCAGCTGTTTCGTGCCACACTTAAATGCTGTTTGGGATACAACATTCCATGTTGGAGTGCCTGGGCTTAAGCCCTGTTCCACTTCTGAATTCCAGTTTCCTGCTAATGCACACCCTAGGAAGTAGCAGATGGTGGCTCAAGTACTTGTGTCCTTCTACACATGTGGGAGATCCAGATTAAGAACCATGCTCTTGATTTCAACCTATCCCAGCCTTCACTATGGCAAACATTTGTGAAATAAATCAGTGGCTGGAAGTTCTGTGTGTCAGGTCATCTTTTTGTCTGTTTATTTTGGAAGGCAGAGAGAGATAAAGACATTTGAAATAAAGAGACTGTGAGGAAATGAGTGCTGAATTTGTAACATCTGTATTTGTGAAAGTACATTCTAATGCTGCTCACACAATGAACATGTCATGCATGCATTCACTTCTTAGAATGAATACATGATGGTATCTTCCTTCTGCCTAAGAAATCTGCAGCCTAAGGAATGACAGCCTGTAGCTTTGATGGCAATGGAAAGGAGAGGGCTAGGATCGACCCGGAGAGCCTGCAGCTGACAGAGCTAATAATAATTCCAACGACAGGCTCCCCGAGGGGCTAAAGCAGTAAGTGACTTCACAACGCAGTACATTTGTCCAGACGGAGGAAGCTGAGGTGAGAAACTGTCAGCGATAAAGGGAGATAACAGGAGAGATGACTTGTCAGAATTTCCAGGAAAACATGGAACCGTAAAAGGAATTTTCTCCATCTCTTAGCAGCCAGTCAGTTTCACAACAGAAAGCCCAAAAAGTAATTCTCTTGTACTTCTTCACTCCCCTCCCTCATCTTTTCCTTGTTACTGTATTACAGCTCTAGATGCATAGTGGGAGGAGATAGTGAATGAGAGGGTGGACCACATCTCCAATCCTGAGGCAACTGCTTCAAGACCAAGGACAGGAAAATAAACTTTGATTTGGTGATGAAATGGGAGTCAGATTTTTCGTTTGTTTAAATTTGAGAGGTGGAAAGACAGGGTGGGGAGAGAGGTCCACTCTGTGAATGCCGCCTGTGGCAAGAAGGGAGAAGCCAGGATCCAGAAAGCCAGTCCAGAGGTCCCAAGGGAATCATGTGAGCCACTACACTGCTTCGTAAGGTGGGGATGTGAGGGACATGCACCTGCTCCGCTCCGGGAGTGGAGAATAGTGCAGCCACTATGGAAACCAGTAAGGAGAGTGCTCAGACAACTGAGGACTCATCTACACAACCATAAAAAATAATAAAACCCTGCCATTTGTAATAAAAATGGTCCCAGCGGGAGACCATTACACTTATTGAAATAAGCCAGTCCCACAAGAAAAAATATCTGTGTTATCTCTGATATAAGGTAAACTTGATGCAAAATATAAAACAGATATATAGGTAAACAAGTGTATGTGTGTGTGTATATATATATATATATACACACACATATACACATATGTATAATATTCTTATAAATGACCTATAGAGTGAAAGATTTCCATTGAAACAGTCAAATATAACTTGACAATATGACACTAATTTTTCTACCTTTTCCTATACCTACAATGCCATGAAGCACTTAAACGGCAGAATGTTAAACTTATGACTAACTGTTGCTAAAGGAGTATAGTACTGCAATAATATGTGTGGGGGGGAGTTGGAAATAGGAAGGGAAAGAAGGAGGAACCCTTATACCGAGAAAACTGTATCTGGAAAATAATAAAAATAAGCATGATTGGAGAGAGGATAGAGGTACCATGACATAAGATGCAAGCATCTTAACTTGTTTCTTCCCATTTAAGCCAAAGTCCTTCAATGTGAACACAGTACATTAAAAAAAATATGAACTTTTGGGCCTGGCGTGATAGCCTAGTGGCTAAATCCTTGCCTTGCATGCCCCAGGATCCATCTGGGTGCCAGTTCCTGTCCCAGATGCTCCACTTCCCTTCCAGCTCTGTGCTTGTGGACTGGGAAAGCAGTGGAAGATGGCCCAAAACCTTGGCACCGTGAACCCATGTGGGAGACCTGGAAGAAGCTCCTGGCTCCTGGCTCAGCTCTAGCAGTTGTGGCTATTTGGGAAGTGAACTAGCAGACGGAAGATTTTTTTCTCTGTCTCTGCTTCTGTGTTTATCTGCCTTTCTAGTAAAAATAAATCTTTAATACACACATGCATACAAACTTTGAAACTAATTGTTCTGGTTGTGTACAATCCATGAGTAACCAGAATGCTGTGCTCCTTTTCTCGGATAATTGAAGGACTGTATTCACCGAGAAAGTTTAAAGCAACAGCAAGAAGCAGAAAAGCAGAAAGAAAACTGCTTTAACTTTTAGACTCTGTGAGCCTTGCTTAATTCCATTAGGTTTATGATCTTGAGCAAGTCATTTAAACTCTTACTTCCTCATCTATAAAGTTATCTACTATAACTTTATAATATTATTGTAAAGATTCAAACATTTTAAGACAATTACAAGAGATGATTTAAATGACCTGTGTCTGGTACAGTAACAAATGAATGGTACCTGGAAGACTGCTCTAGTTTACTTGTGCCTTTCATCTTTCAACAAGATGTATCTTGCGGGGCCAGCAATGTAGTACATTGGGTTAAGGTGTCACAAGCTACCTCTCGTGATGCCAGAAACCTGTATCAGCACTGGTTCAAGTCCTGGATGCTCTGCTTTTGATCCAGCTTCCGGGGAATGCAACCAGAAGGCCGCATATGTTGACTCAAATGATTGATTGGTACTGTGCCACTTGCACAGGAAACCACTGGAGTCCCTGGCTCCTGGTTTCAGTCTGGCTCAACTCCAGCTGTTGCAGTCATCTGGAAAATGAGCCAGTAGATAGAACATAGATGCTTCTTTGTCTTTGTCACTCTTTCAACGGAATAAATTAATATATTTTTTAAAAGGGCATATTTTGTAATTCTTACGAGCTTGCTCAAGAGGACACTTTCTAGCTGTGTGAGTACATTCACTGAGTACTATTTTTTAAAGATTTATTTTAAGTCATATCAGAGTTAGAGAGAGGAAGATCTTCCATCTGCGGGTTCACTCCCCAAATGGCCACAGTGGCCAGTGCTGAGCTAATCCAAAGCCAAGAGTGAGGAACTTCTTCCCAGTTTCCCTTGGGGGGCAGGGTCCCAAAACTTGGGGTCATCCTCCACTTCCTTCCCAGGCCATAAGCAGGGAGCTGTGGGCCATCGTCTAATGTTCTTGCAGGCCTTAAGTAGGGAGCTGGAAGGGAAGTGGAGCATCCATGACACAAACCATCTGATTCCAGCTTGTTCATGTGCGCCCTGTGAGGGATGACGTGACATACTTCGGCCTCCATCACCCAGTGAGACTGAGCTTCCTACTTCTGCCTTTTGCCTGTACCAGAACTGGCCATTGCAAGCTTTTAGGAGCTGAATCAGTAGATGTGTTCGCTCTTCCTCCCCACTTCTCTCTCTTCCTCCTGAATACATTATGCTAAACTAAACTAGAATTGAATGCAAGCATATTACTTATTTGCTGTTGTCCCAACAGTGCTGATCAAACCTGGTTCCCTACTACTCTTTGGTTCTGTTAGAATACAATTCAAACTCAATAGACTGTGCATTTCGGACCAGCTTGCTGCTAGTGCCCAGGCTGCTAGTCATGGGACCACACTATCAGCTACAAAGTCCTATGGCAAGACTGCACACACTCACTTTCTCTCTCCCGAGAGGATCCCATAATTCCCTTTATGGTGGCTGCAAAGTACATGTGACAATTCAGTTAAAACCCAATGTCTGTGCAGTCGAATTTCAGTCAATGCCTTTGGTAAAGCAGGTGTCTTTCATATATCTCTCTACCATCTCTAATATGATTTTCTTTGGGACAACACTGTTTAATTTAAAATACTTCCCTTGGGCCTGGCACAATAGCCCAGTGACTAAAATCCTCATCTTATACTCGCTGGGATCCCATATGGGTGCCAGTTGTAATCCTGGAGGCCTCGCTTCCCATCCCGCTCCCTGTTTGTGGCCTGGGAAGGCATTGGAGGACGGCCCAAAGCCCTGGGACCCCTTACCCACGTGGGAGACATAGAAGAGGCTCCTGGCTTTGAATCAGCTCAGCTCCAGTCATTGCAGCCACTGGGGGAGTGAATCATCAGACCAAGGATCTTCCTCTCTGTCTCTCTTTCTGTCTGTATATCTGATTTTCCAATAATCCATAAATCTTTAAAAATAAATAAAATATTTTTCTTTAGGTACAATTTTGACAGTTAAGTTATAAATTTTTATAAAATGTTCCTAGCCATCTTAAGATACTGCAAATTCTCTGCCATTTGTAAAGATTTAATTAACAATGTGGAGTCTCACCTATGATGGAACTCCTCACCTTGGACTGTTAGTAAATCGACCTTGAGGCAACCAGCTGTCACATAGACAAAGATGCCTTATAAGGCCTGACATAACACTAGCACATCATAGCACTGCCAAATCTGCATTTCAAAGCCAGCAAAACGCAGCTGTCTGTCAGCCTGTCAGAAGCCATTGAGCTTGAACCTCAATGTGTTTTTATGCTTTTCAACACAATTTTTTTTAAACAGTGACAAATGCAGAGATAGCTTTTTTAACCTAATGAAAATCTCATCACATCTGGGAGATTTCTTCCCCTTTTCTTAAATATTTCCCAAAATACAATGGGCAACACTGATGCCACAGACGACGTTGTCCTGTAACCTTGCACCTCGGGGCGGGGGGGAGAGAACATTCTTTAAGGGGGTGAATCTCAAAGCTTGCATAGTGTGACTGCTCATCAAGCCCTCCTCAATGAAGTTTTAGCTTCCTCAATTCAAAATAAATCCTTTACTACATTAATAATCATGCAGGTGTGTTTCCCTTGAGAAATGTGCAAATGTGCATTTCATCGCGAGGCTGAGTTCTCTCCTTTAATATTAATGCCTTTAAATTTGTTTGTTGAATGTTACTTTAGCATCTTTTTTTTTCAAAGCGAAGAATGGCTATTAATAATATAATTCATGTATGAGATGTTTAATATTTAACACCATCTCCTAGCTGCTCCCAATCTAATATATTAATATATATGCATCATTATGCTGAAGGAAATGCCTCACGATGTTAGAAGATGTTATGGGCCCAAAGGAGCAATGTCTAGTTAATTACAAAAGAGCATCTCCATCTGGTAGAGCCTGTCCTCCCTGGCTTGTTCTCTGATAGGTCTCCAGATGATCCCGGAAGCTGTCTTCTTAAGCATGCAAAGGTTTCAGAGGTTATTAGTAGTAATTGTGTTGCATAACGGAGGAAATTTTGTTTAGCATGATGGAAGCAGCGATGTCATTATTAGTTGATTAGTGTGAACCATCTTTGACAACATGTAGCACCAACTATGACTCCAACTGGTGGCAGCTCATTATTCTGATTGCTTTTTGATTTGAAGTATTATCAACCACGAAGTGAGAGACATGGACCAAGGAAGAAAAGCAACACTTGGAGAGTCATCTTATAAGCATAGAACAATGGGAGGCATGAAGTCTCCTTGTTAAGGAAAAAGTGTATTTGTTAAGCCCTTGAGATTTAGGAGTTAGAGTGAGAGGTTGTACTTGTAATAAAATAATGCACAAAGCTGTCATTCATCCTCCCTTTAAGATGTATACCATACTATCTGATTGCTTTTTCAAGTGAAATATAATTAGGTGAGGCATTGTATTTGATTTTTCTTACTTGTCAAGGGACAATTTTGATAGAAACAATACAATAAAACACAAAGAATGATGCAAGGAAGGCTATCACTTGGAGGAATTCAGAACTACAGAAAGAATCTCTGAAAGAAAAATATGCTTTTTAGATGGAAAAATGCTACAATCTTAGAATGGAACATCTTATGTGAACCTTATAAGGGAACTACTTTCTGATGACTTCCAGTGTTGACATTATCAATAATAAGACAAACAATCAACAGAGAGGCAAGAGCAGAGTAGGAGAAAATATTTGCTTGCTACACAGAAACAAGGGACTGATATGCAAGATCTACAAAGAGCTTTAGAAACTGAACAACAGCAGGCAAACAACCCTGTGAATCAATGAACTCATACAAGATGATGCCAACTGGAGACCTTTATGCTCACCGAAATAAGCCAATTCCAGATAGACAAACATCACATATTCTCTCTGATACAAGATAATCTTCATGCAAAATATGTACATGTAATCAAATATATACACACATTCTCATAGATGTATTGTATAATGGAGACTAGCACACCAGGAAGTGAAGATATGCTGCAGGACACATCTCTATTGCCAAATAAAAGTACCCCCAATGAAACAGTTAATACATAATTAAAAGCTAATTGTTCTACCTTTGCCTACATCTGCAATGCCATGAAATACTTAAATGATGTCACATTAAACAGGCAGCTGTTTCTAAGGAGCTGTGCCACTGTGCTATCATGGGGGAAAGTAGCAGTAGGAGAAAACGGCAAGAGAGGAAGGGAGAAGGAGGAACCCCTACACCTGTAGAACAGTATTATGGAAAATAATAACAATAAAAAAGATAAATTAGCCAATCGCAACAATGTGGTGAGCTGAGTGTTTTTTAGAAGATTTTTGATGGTTTTCAAGATATCACATAATGCTAATAACAAAACATTCTAAGAAGTTCATGGAAAGCAGAATTAAAAGGTATGCTTTTGTACAATTTCAGATTTCTCTGTTTATAATACTGATTTCCATGAACTATTTAAGACTGTAAGGGAAAAAAATCTTTAGCCTACTGAAGAAAAATTGCACCAGACAGGGTTAAACAAGCAAGGAAGATGATGTTATTTAAGACTCTTGTGATGGGGCAGAGGTTGAACTCAAAGCTGCACTGTCCATACTGACAACCCCCAAGTCTGGTCCCTGGTGCCAGGCACAATGTTGAATTCCAGATTGGGCCCATGCACACACATTCCTTCCAGTAGTGGGCGCCAGAGAGAGAGAGAGATTTTCCAAGCTTCTTTCATGACTACTTAAAGAACTTCTAGGGGAAAATTATCTTTTTCAAAATAGTACAAGAGCAATATTTTCTTTTACAACTCTTTACCTCTATCTCATTACTTTTTCCTCAGTATGTCATACACTTACATGAGACTATCTTTTGGACTTGGGAGAGATTTTCAGAAAAAACACAGATTGATTATCGCCTATCATTCTTCTAGTAATGCTATGAACCATATTAGAGACTATAAGAACTATAAAGGCCAACGTTTTTCTTATATGCAGAGAGTATCCTGTGTAGTGCAGCTTCACTAATCTGAATTTTGGAAAGACTGAGGCAATTTCAACCGAACATTCAGGCTCCTGGCTCTCTAGCTTGGTCCTCCTGGATGTCAAGGTCTCATCCGTGGAGTGCAGCCACGCCTGCTTCCTCACTGGCTACTTCGGTGTGTCAGTCTGAATTCTATTCATTTCTGTATAGACAAGTTATTGGTATGCTCCTCGGGGGACAAAGCTTCCCTGACTTCTATTGTTTTTTCTTTTTTCATCAATCTTTGTTATTCCCTGGGAGACACACTCTCCGTCACTTTATCAATCTTTATTGCTTAAATACAGCATGGTGATTGAAACAGATTTGAAAAACCAACAGCCAAGTAAATCAACAAAACTATGCTTGGTTTAGGCACATCACACCATTTACCAGCTACAATCAATGCAGTACTCTATTAGGAGTGCAGGGGAGAAGCAGGAAAAAACGCATTGCTCTTTCATAACCAGGTATTCAGACAGATGTGGTAATTAAGGTAGAACATTTTCTAAACAAGCAAAGGCAGTTGGGAGAAAAGGAAGTGATATGGAATATTCCCTGGGGTTTGCTGACTCAGAGGCAGCAGCACAGAAGAGCTGGGAACCCTGTCTGAACCCTGGGGGAGGGAGTTAACTAGAAGATTTATTGCTTTCATGAAGATATTCTTACCTTTCACAAATTCTTTATGATATGGTGGAAATAGAGATTTTCATAGGTAGAAAATGAAAGCTCTATGTTGTGTGTGATTTCTTAATAAGAAACAAGTGTGTTAATATCTATCAATGCACATTTTTCCCACGTCCTTTTAACATAATAGGGGCTTCACCTTCCAGTTGTGAAATTAAAATTATTTGGGTGTGATTTTTTTTTAAAGCTGGGTTCTACAATGTCAAGCCATGCTTTTAGTTTCTTTCTGGCATTAATTTTTTAAGTTCTAAAATTGGGTTAATCACTGTGTCTTTACTTCATTTGGTGATGAGATGGGAATGGATGTAAGGAATTTAGCACAAGGTCTGGCATACAAAAGTGGCACTGTATATATATGAACGCTAGCAATGACCTTTGCGCCATTGCTAGTACGAGGGATTTCTCCCAGTGCACTTTGGCACCAAGACATATTTAATTACATCCTTCAAGGAAGATGTCGAAGGAGCTGGGGAAAGTAAATTTGGTTATTCCAGAGAAGAGCTCCATTGGATTCTAGTTCAGAATGTGGGAGGATTCCACCTGAAGGGACACAGGGAAAACCTGGAAATTGACCTTCCTGAAGCATTTACTAATCCGCATGTTCAGAGGGACTTACTAACACTTTCTAAAGACACTTAAAAGACAAACTCCCAAAAAGTAACTTCTAATAGGTTATAAAAACTGAATTAAAAAAAAAAACTATAGAGTGAGAGCCATGCAGTAAACTATATTAAATACAAGGGTGAGTGTTTGATCTGGAATCCAGTAGAAGACACAAAATCGGACCTGGCATGGAAGCCTAGTGGCTAAAGTCCTCACTTTGCATGCACTGGGTTCCCATATGGGCACCGGTTCTAATTCTGACAACCCTGCTTCCCATCCAGCTCCCTGCGTGTGGCCTGGGAAAGCAGTTGAGGATGGCCCAAAGCCTTGGGACACTGCAACTTCATGTGGGAGAGCTGGAAGAGGCTCCTAGTTCCTGGCTTCAGATCTGCTCAGTTCCAGCCACTGCAGACACTTGAGGAGTGAATCATCGAAAAGATCTTCCTCTCTGTCTCTCCTCCTCTCTGAATATCTGCTTTTCTAATAAAAATAAATACATCTTTTAAAAAGCTACAGAATTTTAGTGTACATCCAATAATTTACCAAGGATGCAAGAGAGAGCCACAGTAGATTAGGGGGTATAGTTTTCAGTAATGACCTTTTACTGATGTATTTTTTTTCTTTTTTTTAAATTATTTATTATTTAACTTCATTAATTACATTGTATTATGTGACACAGTTACATAGATACTTGGGTTCTCCCACCCCTCCCCAAACCCTCCCACCATGGTGGATTCCTCCACCTTGTTGCACAATATTGTTGAACAATAAAATTGGTCGTTTATAAGAGTTTCACAGAGTAAAGGGTTAATGACTTTTCTGATAGCCAAATCAGTTACTTTCTATGTCCCTATGCCCTGAACATTCTTACAGATGTATTGAAAGCAGTGCAATTTTTTTTTTATCAAATAGTATTTTCTAAGTAGCCCTTACCAAACATTTCTGTCAATTTGAATCATTCAGGATTTTATTAAAATTGAGATCTAGATTTAGTGGCTCTCAGCAGTCTTGGACTTTGTATTTCAATGAGCTCCTTCCAGTTCCTGCAGATGCTGCAACCTGGGAGGCACACTTTGAGCAGCAAGCTCCAGTGAACGGTAAAAACTTACAAAGGTAAAAGCTGAGGCTATCTGATCACCTCTTAGGCTCTATTATCTAGTGGAGTGACTGGGACGTGGTAAGTAATGGTAAATGAGCATAAATGCAAAGATTAGTCAAGACACGATTCTTGCATTTTATGGGACTCACTTTTTTTTTTTTTTAAAAGATAGAATCCATATTAATTCATGAAGTGTTTGGGTTCCAAATCTTAATCATCACCATAGGAGAAAAATCTGTTCTACTTTGTTTATGGTGCGTGCAGGATCACTGCTTAGTTCTGCCAAAGAAATGATGACTGCTGCCTGCCTGTGCGCAGCCATGTGATACATTAGAAACCGTTCTCCTGGTCTCGAGCAGCTTGGGTTTGTTCCTAACTACATGCCAGTGATTTAGAGCAAACCTAATGACGGAGTAGCAGGTGGAGAGAGGGTTTTCCTTAGGCCTATGTATCATACACTCCAAAATACTGATTTTTCTAGGAGGAAAACATTTGACTGATCCCCAGAAAAATGATATTGAAAAATACTCTGGAGAGAAAAAAAGAAACAATGAAAAGCCTTATACCACTGAGAGTCTTACTGTCATGCTTTCACTTGCCTTCTCACATTTAGAGTTATTTCATTTTATTTTCAATATAATTTTTTAAAGATTTATTTGTTTTTATTGCAAAGTCCGATATACAGAGAGGAGGAGAGACAGAGAGGAAGATCTTCTGTCCAATGATTCACTCCCAAAGCAGCCACAATGACTAGAGCTGAGCCAGTCCGAAGCCAGGAACCAGGAGCTTTTTGGGGGTCTCCCATGCAAGTGCAGGGTCCCAAAGCTTTGGGTCGTCCTTGACAGCTTTCCCAGGCCACACGCAGGGAGCTGGATGGGAAGTGGAGCTGCCGGGATTAGAACCGACACCCATATGGGATCCTGGTGCATGCAAGGCAAGGACTTTAACCACTATGCTATCGTGCCGGGCCCTTCTCAATATAATTTTAAAATCACTTTCCTAAATATCTGTCTTCCCAGCTTGTGAATCCTCTTCCTTAAATCCCCAGGCTGTTGAACTATTCTGGAGAACCACACAGCATTCAAAGGACATTTGAGGGCTATATATGCATGACTTCATACAAATCAATGGTTGAGTAAGTCTCCCAAACATAGCAGGGAGAAATGTTTATTCTCTTGATTCTCTTATTCTCAAGTTTGCTTTGTAATTTTACGAAGGCAGTTTACTTTCCTTTTTAAATCTACGGTGTTTTACCTTTTATTTTTCTTATGTTGATTGAGGTTAAACTGTCTCTGTTTTCAAACAATCCTATGTTCTTCCAGAAATTATAGTTTATCAAGTATTTAACAATAGTTGTGTGCAGATAATAAACACCTGTCAACTTTACATCTTCAGCATCTCAGTGAAGCAACCTAGATCAAAGGATTCAGTTGTGGAACATTTTGACTGCTCAGCCTTCTAAAGTATTTTGCTCATTGGCTCCTTTGCTTTTAGACATGCCTTATTGCCAATTTCTCCATATATCTCATTCTCCTTCAATGTGGTATCAACAAATATTCGCCCTGCTTAATTCCATCTATATATAGCAAAACCATTTAAGGTTCTCTTGCCAACAGATTAAGTTTCCAAAGAGTTGTTCCTAGTCCGTGACTGAGTACAACACAGAATCTAAGACTCCTTCCTGGGATTCACAAGACTCCTTTAGTGGCTGCCTTTGGTGGCCTCTGCTGACCTTTCTTTAGACTGTGCCAGTGCCCGAGAATTTCCACTGGCCCTCCTGCTTTGGTTGGGGAACACTTGCATCACATTTAGGAATATCTTAGTTTTCAAAGTGATTCTAAAATTTTGTCATTTTAAGTCCTGTCTTAGAAAGCCGGTACTAAAACCACAGGTAATCTTCAGATTTGCACTCATGCATAGTCTATCGAAGGTCATGAATAGCTACTCAAGATTCAGATTTACTCCTTTTCTTCTGACTACTCTAGTTGCACCTTGAAACATTCGTTTATCCTAAAACATACCTTTTGGGAAATTGGCATAAAATTTATATCTCTCAGAGTCTTTTGTCCTGAATTCTGTTTTTGCCTCACCTATCCCCTTGAACTAAAAGCATTCTCCAATACTGTCTTTTTCTCCTTTTTAGGCACCATTTCTTTCTAGAGAGTTGTTAATCCTTTACCATATTATTTAGCTTTATAATTAATTTCTTTATCACACTGAATATTCCAAGTTTGATTTAACTTCCTTATGTTTGCTTCCTAACAAGGAATTTTACTTCTTTATCACATGATGGATTTTAATCTCATATAGTGTCATGAAACAAATATTTTATTTTTGAAGTTGTTGTCTTTGAACATCTCTGTTATATTTGAGTAAGTTGAATGGCTGTTCTTCCCAAGGGAAGCTAGAAAATTCATATTCCTTCAAATCCCTCAGCGTGACTGGTGACCAAGGCCTTGCCAACCACAAGCATTTCTAATGCTGAATTCAGAACTGAGGAAATTGTAAAGCAGTTGCTTGCATGGAGATGTAAAATACTTGGACTCATTCTTTTTTTTTTTTTCAAAATATCCATTGTTGTTTTAATGCATGGCATTATGCCTTAGACTAGCCACCACTGAGTCTATCAGTATTTCCACATCGAAATCTGTTAGCCATCCCTCAAGGCTGCTAATGATCTACTCATGGAAATGTTGCCTGTCAATTCTGCCATTATTTCCTAACCTCTAATTTACTTCTTGACGCCAAAACTGCTCTTATAATAAGCACCACTGATATTTGTGTTAGTCAATTTTCAGATTAATTCCGAATGCTACAAAAACTTTCATCATAATTAGGTGTCATTGATTGTTCGCAAGTAATATTTCCTGGTTTCTCTGACTCCACTTACCTACAGATTTCCCTTATGTGTCATTCTTGTTTTAAAAATGAATTAAGTTATTTGAAAGGGAGAGTTACATGAGCTGGAGAGAAGAGGGGAGAAGAGAGAAGGAGAGAGAGAGCAGAGAGGGAAGGAGTGAGATCTGAGAAAGCTTACTTGTGCTGATTCACTCTCCATGCGCTTACAGTGGCCCTGGCTGGGCTAGGCTAATGCCAACAGTCAAACTCTGCCATGCCTCACACAGGTGGCAGGAGATTAAGCACATGGGCCAAAATCTGCTGTTTTCTCAGCACTTTAGCAGGAAGCTAGATTGGAAGTGGAGCAGCAGGGACTGCACTGGACAATTATATGGGACATCCGTGTGGCAAGCATTGGCTTAATGTACTGCACCACAACACTTGCTCTGCAAATTTCTGATTTTTTAAAACTTCTGAAGTTCTTCCTTCGCACTGAGCATTTTCTCTATGGATATTAGTGTCCATTTCTGCTTCTAATTTCCAAAACTTTGTTACCAGCTTAGTTCCATGCTTGAGCTCCTGTTCCTAGCATCCAACTGACTCTGGATATTAGATTATGGGGATATTATATTATAATTAAAAATGAAATTGATATAATTTCCCATTTATTCTTATATTTTTTTATGTCATTGAATCATTCCACTAGCTAAACTGGTATCTTAGCCAAATATGAGTATTCCTGTTTCCTTCCAACTCAACCTTTTCCTTTCATAAGTGATCAGATTAAATACTCTTTATCTTTTATTTATCTATTCAATTCATTTTGCCATCACTGTCATTGCATTCCGTATCATAGTCTTCCCAGATATGCGAAGCAGCTACCTACCTTATGACATCTTTCTTCTTCACCCATCATCACCCACCATAATGTGCACAACGTAATTTTTCTAAAGTGTCAGTATGATCATAGAACTTATCTGCTTGTTGGTTCCCAACTGCTTTAAGACAAGTTCCAACATGGAACAATTTTGCTTTGCTCCTTACCATACATCTTCTTCCTTCAAGATGATTTGTACATTTAGAGCTTACCATGTTCTCTCGCCTCTGAGTTAGTACCTTCTCTGCTGACTCCTTTCAATTGTAAATATCTGTATCCCCTTCTCCCAGGGTACATTGTAAATTGTCTGCTTCTCATAACTCCTCAAGGGCTAGCTCTTTCTAATTACTGCTTACTTCTCATTCTGTTTACTTTCTAGTGGCCTCCTCTATAAAGCACAGCACATGATTTTGTCATGAAATCCTTTTTTTTTAAAGATTTGCAAACTGTACATTTGTTTAAGGATTAATATGTAGGATATATGAAAAGCTCAAACTAAACTGGATTGCTTGTTTTGTTGTTTAAGACATGGGGTAAGGATATGAACACACATTTTTTCAAAAGATGGAATAGAAATGTCCAGCAGATACGTGAAGAGATGTTCTGTCAGCTGCATGTCTGTCAGCTATAGCATATATACATAATGGAATACTACTTAGCCATAAAAAGAATGAAATCCTGTCTTGCTCAACAAAAGAAATGGAATTGGACAACATGTGGCTTAGTGAAATAAGCACCCAAAAGACAAGTATCTTATGCTTTCTCTTATTTTCAGTAATACAAAAAACTTAATTCATATGAGCAAAGTTGATGTTTTGAGATTTGACTGTAGTTTATAGCCCTTGTCATATTCTTGAGAACCTGTGGCTTTTCTACTTATTGCATGTTGAATTCTTTAGTGGAGGGTTAGGCTTGTGATTATAAAGTAAACAAAGTAGAACATTGTAAAAGGAAGAAGAAGAAAGGAAAGAGGTGGGAGGGAGGATAGAGTAGAACATACCGTATGCCCTTAACTGCAATCTTAAATACATGCCCTATGCCCTCATTAGGTATTTTAAATAAAGACAAAGCTACAGGGGAAAAGAGAATCATCCAGTAACTAGTTCCCTCCCCAGAGCTGTCCAGGCCCAAACCGTGGGTCTACAGACCCAAGTGTTAGGGCTGTCTTTAGCTGCTTTTCTGGGTGTCTACGAGGAAGCTGCAATAGAAGTGGAGCAGTCTTCCACTGATGTCCACATGGGATGCTTGCATTGCAGAGAGAGGATTCATTTGCTATAACACAACACCTGCCCCATCAGCTGTTTTATAGGCAATTTATATTTGTGGAATGAAGAATATGGGGTGAATACTGAATTATTCTCAATGCCACAGTTGCTTTTCTTATCTTTTTTACTTTTAACATAATTCTCTATCCATTTTACTATTCTTAGAAATCGCTCTCTGTGAGCTCAGCCTACCATCACCACCCCAAAATAAGTCATATCCTGGAAGAATGCAATGCCATTGAGCAGCTGCATGAAATTTTGCAAACAGGTCTTTCTGCAATCCGTATCAGAATTAATAGAATTCCGTAGGGAAGAGGAAAGGCCAAATGCTGATCACACATTACGGATCAGAACATCTGCTGATGCTTCTCTGGAATTTAAATCTGCAGATGAATACTGTCTTCTTGCTATTAACATGTCAGAGAACGGGAAAAAAGATTTCACAATCATGTTTAAGAGGCCATATACAATGCAGTCTTTTTAGAAATCCCTGCATGGCCAAATGCAAACAGGATATTTCCATAGTTGCGCTTTTGCTTGTACATAGAGAATGAAATTTGAAATGTCAGTTTTCATTAATGAAAGAGAAAGAGATGGGGTAGCAGAGTTGATGAAGGCTGACCTGATATGCACTTCAAATGACTGGTTAGGTACAGAGATGGGAATTTGTTCTACAAAATGTAATCTATTCTGAAGATGTATGTGATTCTGCTAAAGGTATTATGGGGGAATATTGAAGTTATTGTTTCAGATAATTAGGCAGTTTTTAAGAATCAAAATCTCTTAACTGAATATAAACAGGAAACTGGTTATACTATATTTTAGAGAAACAGGAACGAAATTGGTCATAAAGAGGAAGCAATTACTCTTCTTCATTATATTGCTTAGCTCCCTGAAAATCCTGAACGACTGTCAAATCAGCACAGCTACTGTTGCACACCCATGGTTCAAATGCTATATTGCAATTGCTCAAACGTTGCACCCTTGCAAATGCCATTTATACATTATGGCTTCAAAATATTCTTTTTTGAAAAGGGAAATGGAGACTCAGAAACCAAAATGAAAAGCAAAAGCAAAATAATTAAATTGGGCCTTTATAGACTATAAATAACATTCCTTATAATTATATGTAAAATCAACTTAAACACCATAAGGCAGAGAGACAGAGAGAGCTCCCATCTGCTGGTTTATTCATCAAATGCCTACGTTTTTGGTATAGTGCCGAGCCAAAGCCAGAATTACAGAACTCAGTCTAGGTGTCCCATGTAGGTGGCAGGAACTCAATAACTTGAGTTATTGCTATTGCCTCGCATGATTTACCTTGGCAGGAAGCTGGAGTCAAAAGCTGGAGGCACAAATTGAACCAGACATTCCAATATGGATATGTGCTTATTAAATAATAGGCTAAACACACGCCACAATATATGTGGGTATTTTTATTTTCTATTAGATGAATCACTGCTCAAAAGCAAGAAGCAGAGGGAGCAAACAGGCACATGACTTAAGCTTCCACCTGTATGGGACTCCAGCATCCTGTATCAGAGATAATTCGTGTCCTGGCTTCTCTACTTTTGATCTAGTTACCTGCTAATGTGCTTAAGAGGACAGTAGAAGATGGCCTAAATGCTTGAGCCCTGGACCCATGTTGGAGAACTGAACAGAGTTTCTAGTTCCAAGCTTTGGTCTGTTCCATTCCCAGTCACTGTAGCCCTTTGAGGAGTGACGGAAGATCTCTCTTCCCCCTCTATCTTCCCCTCTCTTTCATACTCTCGCTTGCTTGCTTGCTCTCTGCTTTTCCAGGAAATACAATAAATGTTTGAGCAAAAATAAATGATTGAACTAATTTATATTCACATTAGCTATGTTTGAGAATAAATATGTATTGTTCTTAAGACTATTAGCATCACAGAAAAGAGTAATATATTCATAAGAACATCAGAGAGCAAATAGGAACATCTTTGACCTGTGCCTTATACTGTTAGGAACACACTGTTACCCTTTGAAAAGAAATCTCATAATCTGTTTCCACAGATGCTGTAAGACTTATTTGATGTGAGATTAAATAATTACGGAGATGTTGAAACTTTAAAAAGTAGTTGAAAATTGCAGTTTTTCTCTAGTAAAGACCCCTCATATTTAAAGTGTATTAATTTAATAGAACTAAGTGCACAATAATAATTGGTAAATTTTTGGCCCAGATCTAGCATACTATTGCTTTTTTTTTGTTTTTTGGTTGAGGAAATGTGGAATGGAAAATGTCATTTCCCCAAATTACAGCCATCAAGACTATTTTGCATCTCTTCACTCAACCCTTATTTCTTGGTTTATTTGTTAATTTTTTCTGATGCATATCTTAAGAGAGATGTTTATTTACCATGCCTTTTATGGACTGAATAATCCAAGTGATTTTTAACTGTAGATTTTTGAAATTCTGATAAATGAATATGACTGCACAAATGCAAAAACCTTTAGCCACAGCAGCATACATTTAAAAAAAAATGCCTGTAGCTATGGGAAGACATTGAGCAGCTGAGAAGAACAGATTCCAGCACAATGATCAGACTTTGAAGGTTGGTAACTTAGGCGATGTTTCTGCTATTCTTTTGATTTCATTTTGAAACCATTAAGGACAGTAAACAATATTCCCAAGTTCAAGGGAAATCATTGGCTTGCTTTTCTTTTGTTGTTCGTGTGCAGGAGAAGCTCTTTTCACTTCGTTGCAAATGGGAATCATATCTACTGCGTGTGACCTACTGAGCCCTCATCCTCCTCTCCAGGAGTGGGACAAGGATTCCCTCGGAAGGATTGTTATGGGGTTTGGAAGACAGAAGAATGGCTATATAACAGATGTTTTCCTATTTTCTACTGCCATTTAGTTCTTTGTACTTACAGTTTGTGTTCAGTGCAAGTCAATTCTAGAACATGAAAAGTTACTATGAATCAAAGAGTAAGTACCCAGCTATACTATGTAATCTAAAATAGATATTAACATTCAGCTATAGAGCAAAAGGGAGTGTTCACTCACACACAGGAGAGGTTTTTAACTGAATTAGAGTAGAATTTACTCAGTTAGGGTCAGTAGGAAGGATTCAAAATCTTCACCTCCCTTTCACAACTCAACAAAAACTAAGAACTAGACTTTTGAGGACACTAAAATATTCATGGACTCTTATACTGTTTGTGAGACATAAATTAGAAACATTTTCAGGGCACAAACATACACCTGCCAGTTGTTGAATGCCTCAAGTATGCTAGGCTAGGTGTCATGCCATCAGAGTTATCATACTTCTCATGAACATATCAACAATATGGGGGGTGCTTTAAGAAGTTTTTAAAAACAATAAAATTGAGATGTTTATTTGGGGATAAAAATCTTTAAAAGTTCAGAAATCTTTTTTTTCATAGTAAACATTTTCCATCAACATTTTCAGACTCCTCATAGAAAAGATTATTTTTAGTTGTGGATAGGCACAGATAGATTAGGCAGTTGCTTTGATCTATGCGAGTTGTAAATGAAAGCCACACGTCTCAAAGCCATGATTTTCCACATGGGTGTGTAAGATCTTTGCACCACGCAGTGTGCTGAATTATGAGCGTGCATGTGTCTAGAGCTGACTGGCAAAGTCCTCAATATGTATATTCAGGCTATTTTCATTCATTGTATCGTTGACTTCTTTTTAGGTCATTTGTAAGCAAATGACACAAGCTGTTGCCCCTGCACACCTATTTAATATGTTGAAGAAGCTTCTAGGTTATACTTGAAGTGAAATCACTTTTTTAAGTTTGACTATTGATTTTGTTTAAAGGCAAACAATAGCATCAGATCAGTTTTTTCTTTTGCACAGAGTGAGTCTTTGGGGGAATAAAGTGCTGGTACTATACATAGACCACATCAAAGGGGACACATAAAAGTTGATATTTTCTTTTTATTACTTAAGAAGAGTGCACCATGGCAATTAAAGCACCCTGAATTTCTAAGCACAAATCTATTTATTGTGGTTGATAATGGGCACAAAAAGAAGATGTGTTCTTTTCCAAAAGCAGGGAAGGTTTTAATAGCCTTTTAAGTGAAAACAAATAGTAAGAAAAGGCATGCAGGAGAGTTCCTCTTCCGAGGAACAGGGGGAGAACAAATTCCATTATTTGTTAATAGGATTTGTGTTGCTGCCTCCCCTTCATCGCTTTGAAACCGCTTTCTGCTTCCCACTTGTCTCTCATAAGGCAGCCTCCTGGGCAGCTGTCAGTAGGACATCCATCTGTTTCATGGCTTTTCTTTAAGCAGAGTCAAAAAGATCACATGAAATGCTTTTGGGTATTTCCAGCTCATATTAAAGAATAAAACAAACACTGTATAATTGTGATCTATGTCTCAGACTTATGCATTAGCTGCTTCCTCGGGAGCTGCCTGACCAGTGATTGTTCAGTTATATAAAAACAAAGCCTCATCTAGCCAACCCACTGTTACTGAGTTCCAGACTAACTGCCAGTACTACATCCTCTTTATTTGTGTTATTCCAAGTGACCAGGATGGTGGGAAAATGAATTAAAGAAGGGATGATCAGAAATGGCTAATGGCTCGGGGAGATCCGTTCTGAAAGCTGTGCTCTGTGCTTCTCACAGGTGCCTGCAAGGACCACAGCTACATCACTGCAAGGATATAAGAGCACTGCTCTTAACTTTAAGGGAACTCAAGCACCGATACTCAAGGAAACAAAATTAGGTTATTCATTATGTCAGTATCCACCTAGTACCCAGCAACGAGTCTTACACTTGGATGCAAATGCACATTCCAATAAAATTTTAAGAACACCAAATTCTGGGAATTGTAGCTGTGCCACTGTACCTTACTCATGATTCCTGTTTTATTTCATTTCCTTTATGTGTTTGAGTTTGCAAGTGATATTTTCTACTGTGCCAAATGAACTTTAGTAAGTTTATTTTTGTCTAATTTCTGAGTTTGGATTTATTTTAGTTTGAATTTGTTTTAACTTCCAGTTTCCTTCCTAAATTCACTATGTGGACACCTTTCTGCTATATATTCAACTCAGATTAAAGATCAATCTAAACCCTTTAAAGTTCTGCCAACTGGAACATTGTGAGACTCTCTTGTCTCTGGGTTTTTTTATGAGGAGTCGCATTTTCTGCCTATTTGTGTGTCTTGTAAATGTTGATGACTGTTGATGACTGTGAAGGATGCACTGTGGACTTTTGCCTGACTGTTTGGTCTTGGTCTATAGCATGGTGACTTTCGTTCTGGCATGCCAGTTACCCTGCTGGCAGGTTCTCCTGATCTAGTTGAGGCTGATTTATCACTCTAAATTTAGTTCTTCATTTTTGACATAGCTCTTCTCTACAGTGTCATTCTAACATGTGGTCTTTCTGAATGATGGAACGGAATGCCTACACTGTTCAGAATCCCTTTCCTAATGGACTTAAATTCTACCATCTAGTGTTTCACACGCTGGTTAAGATGCCATTTAGGATGCCCTCAAACTATGTCAAGAGGGCCTGGGGCTGAAGGTCAGGCTGTACTTCCAATGCCAGCTTTCTCATCATGCACACCCCGGGAGGCTGCAGGTGATGGCTTAAGTAGTTCAATCCTTGCAACAGACGGGAAGATCTCAGATTGGCTTTCGACTCCTGGCCCTCGCCTGACCCAGTCCCTGCTGGAGAGTGCACCAGTCATGACCCCCCCCCCCCCCACACACACACTTCTTTCTTTCTCTTCCCTTCTTGTTTCTGCCTTTCAAATAAATACAGCAAAACTTGAAAATAAATACATTCTAACATCCCTGCAGTGATGCATATCCTCACAGGTATATTTCACTTAAGCTATCGAGAAGCTACTGTTCGCTTCAGGTTTTGAATCTTGTCCTGCAGTTGCACAGCCTGGGGTTCAGACAGCAACCTTTAGGCAAAAAAAGCTGGATTTATTTCAGACCACGGCTTTAGACTTCCCCTCTCCATCAACTCAGATTTTAGTCTTTTTTATTGTGCAATAAGTAAAACAAGTAGTGTCATATATTGTCACGTTTCATGTCTTTATATAACGCAAGCATAAATCCCTCACCATGATAGCTAATTTCAGTCCCTTTGGATTTTATTATAACATTATTTTCTATTTACAAGATGTACTATTTATACATGTTTATTTTAATAAAATACCCCATGAAAAGGATGTCTGCCTGCTTTAGTAGTGCCTCCCTTTTAAACTCTATTTTATCTAATATTAATTTTTTTGAAGATTTTAATTATTTTCATTGGAAAGGCAGATTAGATTTACGGAGAGGAGAGACAGGGAGAAAGATCGTCTGTCTACTGGTTCACTTTCCAAATGACCGCAGTGCTGGAGCTGAGTCAATCCAAACCCAGAAGCCTCCTCCGGGTCTCCCATACTGGTGTAGGGTCCCAAGTCTTTGGGCCATGCTCCACTGCCCTCCCAGGATACAGAGAGCTGAATGGGAAGAGGAGCAGCCAGGACATCAACTGGCACCCACGTGGGATCCTGGTGCTTGCAAGGTGAGGATTTAGCCAAAAAGCCACTGTGCCAGGCCCTATCTTATATTAATATTGAAAAATGTGTATTTTCTTATGTGCTTAGCATTTATTTTAACATCTGTAGACATACCTTTGGTTCCATATGTTTCTTCAAGTACTACTGTTATTGTTTTTTCTTTTCAACTACTGCTATTGTTTTTTCTTTTCAACTACTGCTATTGTTTTTGACGAACTACCATGTTTCTATTCTGTTAGTATCTTCCTTGATAGTTTTTTGTTTCATTTTTCTTGAATCTTGTATAATTTTAAGATTTTAACTATTTAAACTTATCTGAGTTTTACCAGTATAATTTCTCTACTAATACAATCAATCATCTTTCTTTCTGCCTTTGAATTGATTTTAAGTTTTCCACTTGTATGGCTACAAATATATGGCCCATTTTTTTTTTCAGAATCCTCATCATAACAGAGGTGGCGAATATCACTTCTTTGGGCCCTGTCATGGCAAATGCAAGCAGGACTCAAAATGTAATAAGTCAATAGCATGTTAATTTTTAAGTTGGTAATTAATTTTGTATATACCACAGTGATGTTATAATTATCCAAGCAGGCCTTGACAGAAGGATAGTTTCCCACCCCTGGTATAAAATTGTTAAAAATAGAGTAAAGAATATATGATTATATTATATAGTGTACATATGTACATACATACATATATATACACGAATTATATATATGTTTATGGTATCACAGCATGTTTTATTGTTTAAACATTTTAAAATATGTTTTTATGTTTACAACACTGCCAGTTGATAAATCTGTGCTTTGGTGTTCCCTGGCTGCTATAGTTGGATGTAATTTGTCCCCACAGGGTTCATGCGTTAGACTCCATTCTTCAGTGTACTAATGTTAGAAGGTTGTGGAAGCTTTAAGAGATGCAGCCTAATTTGGCGTCACGGGGGGTGCTGCCCTCCAAAGGAACTAATGTAAATCTCACCTCTCAGTTGGTTCTCATGAAAGAGCTGTTGCACAAGGCTGAACCTGGCTCCTGAATCTGTGGCTTCCTGTCTTACCAGTTCTCATTCCCTACCAGGAAATAATGTAGCCAGAGAGCCCCCTGCCTAAGCATCATGCTATTTGTACCTTTAGCCTCTTACACTAAGAGCTAAACAAAGTTCCAGACTCAAGGATTTTGTTATAGTAACAGAAGACAAACTCATATACAAAGTTTTAAAAATCATGCCTGGAGTGAATTTAATGAGTATATCTCCTTCCTAGCTCCATGCCAGCCCCCAGCAGGCATCCATGCAATGCAAGCTCCACTTTACTGAGGTAGTTTGTTTCTGCATTCCTATCTATGAGCTAACTGTATAAGACTTTATTGTTAACTCCAGAAAACCCTATTTGCATGGCTTTCTCTACCAATTTTTACAATAGCCAATGTGTTAGCAGTACATCTGCCAGCATGCACTGTGTGCCCACATTTTCCTCTTGTGTTATGCTCCCTTTTCCCCGTGAGTTTGTTTATTAGTTAATGCAGGTAGAGGAGGGATTGAATCAATAGGATAGTCCTGGATACGGAAAAATGGCTGTCCATTGCTTTTTAAAAACTATTAATTGAAGGGGGGAAGATAAAAACAAATAGACGGCACCCAAATCCTGATGCAGTCTTCAAAGGTCCACATTTGCATGGGCTAATCAATCAGAAGGCAGGAGCTAGAACTCTAATCCAGTTCTCCCATGTAAATTACAGGGACCACCCAGCCACTTGTGTCAACATCTAGTCCCTACAGGGTATGTGTGAGCTGGAAGCTGTGATCAGCAGGGGAGCCATGATCCCAAGACAGGCACTCCAACCTGGGTTAACCACTAAGTCAAGCACCTACCTCCTGCAAAAAGTAATTTTCTAAGTTTTCCCATATACTTAATAAGAATTCATGCTAAATGAATGTTATTAATAAATTGAAAATATCTACAATGTACATATACATATGTGGGTAACACACATGCATATCTATTCATATATATTGTTGTATTTATGTAGTGGTACTTATATATACATGTAACTATTTACATATAAATCATTTTAAAAACCAGTCTTGTTATGTCATACAAGGCTAATAAAATGCAATTATATACTAAATATGCTCATCTATTTATTTCCAGGTAACAAGCCTTTTCTCCTTTATTAGAGAGTATCTCATTGGCCCATTGTTAAGTGATTTCACAGGCTAAATGTAGATCTTGGTAGGATCCTTTCAAAAGGACTCTATTTCATTTAGAAATTTAGGTAACCTATATAGTATTATTTCTTAAAATGTTGATAGTATTAATTCCTATTAGTTTGACGCCTTAGCTAAATCTATTACAAATTTCAAAACAGTTTTGACTATCTAGTTCATTAAAAGGCATTAATCTCAAATCACTAGAAAAATGCTCATCATATGGATTGATTAACAGAAGACTTTGATTTGCTATGGCTGCTGATATGGTGGCCATCCATGTTGCTGCTTTTCATTTTTGTTTTTTGAAATTTCAGAAAAAAACATTTAGGTGTGTAACACTAAAGGAAAGCACAAAACTCATTAAAAAAAATCCTGGTTTGTGATGTGGCTTTGATAGTTACAAGCCAAATGAACTTGATAGGAAATGAATTATTTAAACTGGATTTGCTCTTTGAAAGGAAGCTTAATACCACTGTCCAAAATAGTTGGGAAAAAATCAAAATGATATGTGAAAACTCTTTGTAAACTGTAAAACAGATAAATGTAGGGAAACATGATTACTGTGAGAGTGAAGATCAGCAGAAAACCTATCCAGCATGCAAAACAGAAAATTTGTCATCTGGGCAAACATGCTATGTCAAGCTGATTTTCATTGCTTTCCTTAAAGCGTGAGCTCAAGTAGGCTTCCTTTTACTAGAGACGGAATAAACACCTCCCACTCTCCCGTTGCTTGCCTCTTACGAACCTGGACACACACATGAAGTGTCTGTCTCCAGACTCGGAACAATATATGGTCCTGGGGACAGAACCAGAACCTAAAGCAAAATGAAACCCGTCCGCAGTGACTGCTCCTTTTTACCTTCAGTATTTCTTGTCCTATGTTAACAGCAACACAAAACAGGGATTTCTTTGTCAGGTGCAGACTACAAGAGTACCAGCAGAAAGCCAATCTCTTTAGCTCGAAAAGGAAGCTAAGGAAGTTAAAGTTCAGAAAGAATAGAGGCAACCCTGTAAGGAGATTTTGCTGTAATTGTTCTCTCCCACTTCAGTTCCCATGTGAGGTCCCCAAGTGGTGGTGGCCGTGGCAGCTGCAGCACCCACCCATGGCGGCTGTGGCACTAGAGAAAGGGCATAGGATCCGCAAGAGTGTATATCTGTGTAGCCCTAGGAACAGTGGTCTGAGGGCTTGGACAGAATCCACATTGCTTCCTTTCTCTCGTCTGTTTCCGTTTCTCAGCTGTAGAGGCATAAACAGCAACAGAAAGTTCACAAATGAGAGGGAAAACTAAAACCTGTTTTATAACCAGTAGATTAAGATGGGGCATGCTGAGGTTAGAATGTGTAGGGAAGATTATAAAAAAGGATGATTCTCATGGAAGACAATTATGTGTATTTTTAAGCTTTTAAAATGGTGTATTTTAAAGATTTGTTATTTAATTTTTGAAAGAAAGATGGCATAAGGGAGAGGGAGGAGGGAGGAGAGAGAGAAAAAAAACCAAAACATAAAAGTTCAGTTTTTGCGTAGGTAACAGCAGAGGTGAATATCACTCTTGGACCTGAAGTGTGAAGACAGAGTTGCGACAGTGTGCGGAGCAGACAGCTGGGCAGAATGGAATGAAGAATGTGCTCCAGCCGGAGCACACAGCCAGCATCAGGTGATTGTGAGTGGAGAGAGTAGAGAGAGTAGCTATGCTGGTATCATGCTGTTCTCTCTACTGCAGGTGACCTTTCTCTTAAGACTCTGGACAAAACCCAGCTGGAAGTCAGGGGGGAAAAAAAAAAAACCAATGAATGCCACCACAACATGAGACTAGGGGAACACAAACGCAAAGATCTGAAAGTGCAAACACAAGATGGAACATTCCTTAGGCTTTAAGCCATACTACAAATCTACTCTCCGAATTATTATGTTTTAACTAAACCACATCTTCCTTCCATAACATAATGATATCTTACTGTCCCTGACAACTTTCAGGATGTTTCCTTTTTTGATTGTTGTGTTTCAAGTGTGTACACAACTTTTAACTGACACTGAGTATCTTTCTCTGTGATGTGAATCGTCAATTGCAGCCTATGGAACAAAAACCAATAACCTTGGAAATTATCCCATGCTAGCTTACGATATGATGTAATTTTTTCCTGATTTTTGACCTACGGGTAATTACGTCTATTCTGGTCTGTAAAGATATATTGATTTTCATTTGTTTTTGCAATGATTTTATACTATTGGAAATATTTCTAGGAATGTATGTTACTTTGTTCATTTAAGAGTATTTTACATTAAAATTTTAAAACGCTTCCAAATGAATACAGGCTAGACAAGATGTCTTAAATGGCTATAAAAGGAACATGAAAGATAGTGTAATTATTTTGGATCAGAAGAGCCAAGGTGCCTTCAGAGGTAGGGTAAGGCAGATTCAGTTTCACTTATCTCTCTCTCAGGTAGAATCACGTTCATGTAGTGAAGGCAGTGTCTTGAACCGCAATATTCTCTTACACATAACATTATGTGCAGGAAAATAAAGGCTCTGCCCAATTATTGGCAGAAAAAGCCTTTTCTCACTCCTCTCGATGAGCTGATGCCACTGTAAGAGATGTATGTTAAATAGTAGAGAGATCCTTGCTCTCTGTATTTACTAAGGACTCACAATGTTTGCAGTAAGTTTTTAACTGTATAAAATATTAGCAAAACACATTTTTCAAATGGAAACACATCTGGAAAATGTATGGTTTCTTTTAAAATGTTGAAACATGAGACATTCAGCACATCAATTAAAAATGTGTATTGGCAAGGATGACAACTGGAAATAAAGACCCTAGAAGAATAGCCAGCTAATATGATGGACTTACTCATATTAAGGTAAAGAAAAGCACCAGGGACGACTTCCTGGGTACCTGAAGCATGGAAGAGTATGCAAAACAAACAGTAGCACTGGAGAAAATGGTGTTATTACCCTACCGTATACGCTTTTCCCCATTGGGAAGCAAAATTTAAGTAAATATTTATTAATGTGACTCTTGGTAAATACAAAACTTTTTAAAGTGACCAGGAAATACATACTACACTAGCCCTTCCTGAGGATGCTAGGATAAGATGACTGTGTATATGTGTATTTTTAAATCCCTAGAATTTAAAGTTGGTCTCATTTCTATCCAAACTGTGTATATTCTTGACTTTTTCAGCTCTGGGTTAGTAACAATGTCTTGAAGATTACTTCACTCAAGTTGGTTTAGTATAGGGTAGTCCCAGATTATGTGATTCTGAAAAAGTTGTGCATAGAAAGGTATCCTATGAGTCAGGAAGATCCATGGATCAACTCATGGCAGTGAGTGAGAAAAGTTTTGTGGGCAGTTTTAACAAATGTGAAAAGGATGCGTTCTCACAGCCCTGAACACAGCCCGTGTGCGTCATCTGCCACCTCACTGATGCATGCATCTGTTTTAGTTTGAATACAAACTATTTTATCGATGGCACTTATAACATGGGTTATCAAAAATGGAACAAGACAAGACAGCCTTGTCTGCTCCAGTCAAACATACAAGTCCTACCATCTTAGGGATAGATTGCCAGACTTCACCTTCTTACAGGGCCAGGTCATCATAATATGATTTTGATTACAAGTACACAAGCACTGAGGAGTGAAATGCATTAAACAGTTATACAAGCAGATTATCAGCCCACTAAACATAACCATGCATTAATACCACCACCTCTTGAACATGTCACTTTGCATGACCAAAGGGATGGATTTTATTAAGATTTTTGAGATGGAGAGATGATCCAGGGTGAAAAGGCAGTTACAGAGGTCAGAGTAAGTGATGAGCTCAAACTGATGTGGTTGCTAAAGCAAGGAAGTGACTCAGGGAATATGGCAACACCTCAGAACTTGGAAAAGGAAAGGAAAATTAATTTCTATGAAAGATCTCAGAGCACCTACAATTCACCTGACACTTGATTTTAGTCAAGGGAATCTCGGTTAAAACTTCTGACTCTAGAGTAGCAAGAAATTAATTTTGCCTTATTTCAAGTCATCAAATTTATGGTAATTTGGTACCATTTTTTGGCACCATAAATTTGAAACAAATAAGAAACAAATGGTATGTCAAAAATGGTATGTCAACTGGAATGAGATGCTGTTGTAATATATCCTTAAAATGTGGAAATGCGATCCAGTGTGATGGCACAGAAGCTAAATCCTCGCCTTGCATGCACTGGCACCCCATATGGGTGCCAGTTTATGTTCTGGCTGCTTCACTTCCCATCCAACTCCCTTCCTATGGCCTGGGAAGGCATTAGACTCTTGGGACCTGCACCTGCATGGGAGACTTGAAAGAAGATCCTAGCTCCTGGTTTTGGATTGGCTCAGCTCTGGCCATTGTGGCTACTTGGAGAATGAACCAGTGGATGGAGGATCTTTCTGTCTCTGCTTCTCTATATCTGTCTTTCCAATAAAATACATCTTTAAAAAATGTTAAAATGGTTTCAGAATAGGACAGTAGGCAAAGCTGAGAAAGAAAATCACACACTGCCTTTAAAAATGTTAGAAGATAAATGTTGTCAAAAATTCTGCTAGTCATGGCAAAGTTAGTGCACACTCCAGAGTGTATGCATAAATCACCATACACTGGCTACTGGCAGGTTAGAACTGGTGACCCCCTCTTCTCTGTATCTTCCATTTTTTAATGGGAAGCTCTACAATCACTATTATATGTCTGTTTTTCTGTTGTATTCTGGGAGATAACTTATTTCCTAGTTCCACATGTACACAAATGAGAAGGATTATGTCTTAGGATTGTTTATACCCACCGATTGTCTACAAGTCATCTGCATTATTTATATGATAAGACAGGGGAATTTTTTAACTGATAAGATTAAGATTCTGTGACTCATCCTATCAATGGAATGATATCTTAATGCCATTTATATTTATACAATATTTATTCATGTTATTGTATTACATGACAAATGAAAACAGAATTAACATCCATAAATGTTACTCTTATTGCAGAATTTAATCTCTGATGAAATAACCCAAATAAACTGTAAAACACTGGCCCATCATCACATCGATATTGTTAATGATGAGATTTATAGATGTAGCTTAGAACTTAAATGACTCCATTTCATATCTCCATGACATGAGATTCTCCTTCAATACCAGGGATATAGTAATGTCCACTACATTTGCAAGTGAGACCTACCCTACTAGTCCTACCCTGAACACATACTGCTGGAACGTGTGCTGACACAGTACATACATTTTTAGAAGCAAGTCACATTTTCTAATTTTTGAAGACCTGAAACGCAGAAGAATTATACCAGGTCCTTAACTCTAACATTGGAAACAGAACGCTCCTCATTTCTCAAAAGACACAAAGATGTGTTATCAGTTGTGAAAGGGTTCAAAAGGGAAAATTTCACTGATAACATTATGGTGAATAGGAAAAAAAAATCCGCCTTCCTTTGCTTGGAATCCCATATTGAAGGAAGCTTGGGAGACTTAAAATTGTTCCAAGGCTCACATCTTTGTACCTCTGAGGATGAATATTCCTGAGAAATAAAAATATTCTTTATCTCTTAGAGTAAGTCAAGATTTAAAAAGCAACAGCACCTAGCTAAAAATGGCTTTTATCTTTTCAAATGTTCTAAAATATATTTGTTTCACATTATCCCCATATGAATCTGTTTATTTTTACAAGATTTTACTCTAAAGATATTTTTGAAAGAGTATATGGAAAAGCAAAGAAATTTCCATGGAATGAATTTAAATCACTAAGCAAGAAATGTTTTAGGTAATTAGGTCACCTGAGAAAAGATTGTTTGAAAATGAAGGTCCTTTAGAAAGACCATTTGCAGTCTTACTCAAGAATACTATGCATAGTGACTCAAAAAAAAAAAAAAAAAAAAAAAAAGAAAAAAGCAAGCAAGTACATGAAAAGTTGAGACTATAGTTATTTTTTAAATGGCAAGTAGGTCTTAGAATATTAACTGCAGGGTTAGCTTCTTCAGTGCACAAGCTATGCAGTTACAAAGGATTTTAAATTTAGATATGTCCCATTCTTGGTTTACTACTCTGATGTCCTTCATAATTTTTGAACAAAGGGCACCACTCTTATTTTTACCTGGGTCCCCCAAATTATTTAACTGAGCCTGATTTGTAAGTTTATCATCACATTCTCTCCTTGCCTCATCAATACAGTGTCTTCCCATGGGGTCACCCTATCTCACATTGAAAAGATACCTTCTGGGCCTGGCCTTGTGGCATAGCACATAAAGCTGCAGCCTGCGATACCAGTTTCCCATGCAGTTACCAATTTGTGTCCCATGTTTGATCCAGTACCCTGCTAATGGCCTGGGATTATCAGGGAAGATAGATGGAGTGTTTGGACCCAGCTGCCTCCATGGAAACTCAGATGAAGCTCCTGGTGTTAGCCTGATCTGGTCCTGGACATTATGGCCACTTTGGATGGACACTGTCTCTGTGTGTCCCTTTCTCTCTGTAACTTTGACTTTGAAATAAGTAAATAAATTTTAAAGAAATACAGCTTCTGAAAAGTAGCAAATTTATAAAGTTTTCTACAATAGTTAAAAATTAAAATGCCTTTTTAATACCCTGTTACTAATGAGGTAGATATAATTTGATGAGTTTCTTACACTATTGATGCGCTCCCAGAAATCTTAAATTGAAAGACAATATGACAACCCTAGAATAAAACAGTTTATTAAAATAATTAAAACTGCTACTTACTCAAAGGAATTATTTTTAAATTTCTTTAAATAATGGCATATTGTATGCTCAGATTTAACTGTGTTGTCAATACTCATTAGAGCATATTAACAATGTAGAGTTTGAGAATTCAGCCACCGAATTGTTAATATGATAACTCTGTGATGGTGAGAACAGCAGTCTTTCTTATTCTTATATTTCCTCAAATATATTTAACCCTAAATGAACTCAATTATTTTCTACTTTTTTCTCATGTACTAAATAATAGTTTTCATGTGCTAATGCATTAAAACTTGTTTTAATGACCCTGTGATGTATCATTACAATTTTTTTCATTCATTTTATTGTGTTTTATAGTCCCTTAATATCAAAAATAGTGAGTTAAAAGTTAACCCATTATGTGCACAAGGTCTGTTACTTGGAGAAGACAGGATAGAGGAGCTTGGTGAACTCCTTTGTCAGGTTGCAGTCCCTATAGGTAAGCATAAGAACCAAGGCGAGGAGCAGTCCAAACCAGGCCAGGTTACATGTGGGTCAAGGTCTGAGACTGGACCAGACCAGGCCAGTTCATAATATCCAATGGCAGATCCAAGAACCAGGGTAGGGTGAAGGAGGGGCTGGGTCAGGTGCAACACCAGCCAGTTCACACTGGAGCCAGGACGGAGTGGGTTGACTGGGCAAGGCTAGGCTGCAGCACTAACCAGCATAAGCTGGAACAGGGGGCAGGTTGGATCCACCTAGGCTGAAGCACCCACTAGTGGATGAGCCATGCCAGTCTAGGGTGGTGGGTGCCAGGTCCCTGACCCCTAGGGATGGAGGGCCCCTTCAGATCACCTATGAGGTGGGTGCTGGATCTGTAAGCCCAAAGGATGGGGTTCTGGCAGGACTTGGGCCATCTGGCTCAGGATCTTCAGCCCACCTGTGATGTGGGTGTGGGATCTGTGAGACCCAGGGGTGGGGGGGTCCGGAGAGGCCTGGGTCTCCTGGCCCAGGTCCCTGGGGCTGCATGCATGGTGGATGCCAGGTCCATGAGCCCCAGCTTGGGGGTTCTGGCCTGAGATCTTGGGTCTGCCTGTGCAGTAGGTGCTGGATTCGTGAGCCCCAAGGGTTGGGGGGGGCGTCCACAGGGGTCTGGGTCTCCTGGTCCAGTTCCTTAGGCCAGCCTGCACAGTGGGTGATGGATCAATGAGCCCTTGGGGGGTTTCTGGAGGGGTCTGAATCTCCTGGTCCAGGTTCCTGCTTGGTAGGTGCATTGTCCATGAGCCCTGAGCGTGGGAGTTCTGGTGGGTCTATGGTTACATGGCCTGGCGCCTTGGGCTTGCCTGCATGATAGGTACTGGGTCCGAGAGCCCCAAGGGTAGGCTGCCCAGTGGAGCTCAGGTCACCTGGCCTGGGGTCTTGGGCCCACCTGTAGGGGTAGAGAAAATGCTGTGTCCATGAGCCCCAGAGTTGGAGGTCCGGCTTGGCCTGGGTAGCCTGGCCCAGGTCCATGAGGCCACCTATGAGAACTGGTTCTCCTCAGTATAAAAGATGGAGTGCTGGATGGCAGACCATGGTGCACACAGAGGACATGTTAGCCCATTGGGTCCTGCAGAGGACAATTGGTACCACAGCAGAGAATGGAAAACAGAACATATGGACAACTACCTTAAGCAAACAATGACAGCAAGTATCTGGGCAAATGGAGACTCTAAGGTCAACCGTGACAGTCAATGGACATTGGAAATGATTCCTCATCCATAGATCGGTGAAATATACAGCATTATATCCACCTGTGCAGAACTCTTGGAGCATGCACCACATTGTGATCCTGGGTTTATATCAAGTGGCCTGTTCCCATCCTTGGATATTGGGGTGGTTGGGAGGCTAGGTATGGCCTATCCCTGTTATCTTTCCCCTCCCCCAAGAAATGAGAAGAAATAGAAAGTTTGGAAACGATGATCCCACCCAATTATCCCTAACCCTACAATCTTCTCGCCCTATTAACTATGTAAACATAATTAATTCTTAAAAAATTAACCAATTAAACTAAATTTAAAAATTAAAAACTCTTAAGAAAATTCAGTGGAGAAGGTGAATATAAAGTAACTATTCAAATTAGTATTCTTCCTCTAGACAAAAAATAGTTGGTGAATGTGTAATGAGAAAATAACAAAAATAAATTTCTTATTAGTAAACTTATTAAGGCTTTTGTGAAACATAGAAGACATACCAAATGCTCATCAGACATAAAATATTAACATACTCTAAAGGCTTATTATTTTTTTTTTTTTAGATTTAGTTATTTTTATTGGAAAGGCAGATCTACAGAGCGAAGGAGAGACAAGGATCCTGCACCCACTAGTTCACTTCCCAAATGGCTGCAGTGGCCAGTGCTGAGCTAATTCAAAGCCAGGAGCTTCTTCCAAGTCTCCCATGTAGGTGCAGGGTGCCTAGGCTTTGGACCATCCCTTACTGCTTCTTTACCAGGCCACAAGCAGGGAGCTAGATGGGAACTGTAGTAGTCAGGGCTAGAACTGATGCCCACATAGGATGTGGGGCTGGCAGCCAGAGGATTACCAGTGGAGCTATCATGCTGACCCCAGATTTAATAGCTTTTTAACAAAATTACATTTAAAATATCAACTCAGACACAGTCCCAAAGAAAATATAATCATGTCATTACCATATACACTTTAGTATAAGGCAATGACAAGGTGCTTCACCTGTTAGTTATTACTTTCCTTAGCCAATATCCACAGCCCACCCATCAAAATGAACATATTACCAAAAGCAATATACAGATACAATACAATTCCAATCAAAATCCCAACAACATTCTTTTCAGAAATAGAAAAGATGATAGTAAAGTTCATCTGGAATCACAAAAGACCACGAATAGCCAAAGCTATCCTGAAAAACAGAAATCAAGCTGGAGGAATCACAGTTCCAGACCTCAAGATATACTACAGAGCAGTGGTTATCAAAACAGTTTGGTATTGGTACAGAAACAGAGAAGATCAATGGAACAGAATAGAAATACCAGAAGGGAGCTCACAGATGTATAGTCAACTAATCTTTGACAAGAAAACTGAAAACAATCCAGACAAAAATCCTGGTCTCTTCAACAAATGCAGTTGGGACAACTGCTTGTAGAATTAAGAAACAAGACCCACACCTGTCCCATTATACAAAACTCAGCTCCAAATGGATCAAGGACTTAAATCTATACCCAGAAACCATCAAACTATTTAAGGAAAACACAGGAAGCTCACTCCAAGATATAGGAACAGGGAAAAACTTCTTAGAAAAGACACCAAAATCAAAGGCAATCAAAGCAAAAATGAACAAATGGAACTACATCCAACTAAAATGCTTCTCTACAGCAAAGGAACAATTAACAAAGTGAAGAAACAACCAACAGAATGGGAGAAAATTTTTGCACACTACACAAGTGATAGGAGACTAATATACAGGATTTACAAAGAGCTTCAGAAACCGAGGGACAGCAAAAACAAAAACAAAAAAACCTGTAACAAAATGAGCAAAGGAAATGCACATACATTTTTCAAAAGAACAGATTCAAATGGCTGACATATTCAAATAGCCAACAGACGTTCAAATGGCTGATCATAGTGGGAGAGAATATTTTAATGGCAAATATGATATGTAGATTATTGGTAGATGATTAAATTAGGTAGAGAAAG
Organism: Ochotona princeps; assembly: GCF_030435755.1. NCBI lineage: Eukaryota > Metazoa > Chordata > Mammalia > Lagomorpha > Ochotonidae > Ochotona > Ochotona princeps. The sequence continues at coordinate 32,793,704 of NC_080837.1, read as the reverse complement.
TTCCTTTAAAAACATGTGAAGACAGCTATAATTATATTTGTAAGCTGACCAGATATCCCACCACATTTAAAGGATAAGAGCAGAAGCAGATTCTGATTGAAAGAGACTTTGTAACACATTGATAGTTGTTTCTGAAGTATCAACATATTGCTTCACCAGTTCTTAAGTCCTAGCTTGCATAACATGATTCAAAACACCAAATGACAGCTGCACAGTTCCTCTAAAACAAGACTTGCCTTTAAGATCACAAACTAGCAGACCAATGGACGACTATCTCATTCTACTCATATTTTCTCAATTTTTTATAATTTCAGGTCACTTTTATAAAATCTCTTTCCTATATTTATTATTGTCGTGTATCTTTATCTTTCTCTAATATACCTAATTTATTTTTTTATTTAGAAAATATTGTGCACTTATGTTAATGAGGTTTATAGTATATTTTTTGCCTGATTTTGTTCCAAATTTAATTTTGCTAGCATAAATGAGTGAGGATCCGGTGCTTTTTCCAGTTGTGAAGAAGTTTGTAAAGAATTGATAGTTTCCTTTGTTGCTGTTGGAAAATAGATTATGCATTATAGAAGTATTAGAGCATGTTTTTGTCAAGGCTAGTTTTAAAATTTATAGTATCTTCTTTGGCAGGTGCACCCTGGTAGTTCCATTGATTTACCTTTTTAAAAATATTTTTAGGCTTACTTACAACCTAGCCTTCTACAAGTCTCCCTGTTTTGGTGTAATTTAGTCATCATCCAGTGATTTTGGCTAACATTATGCTCAGCCCCTTGGAGCCCACAGGTCTTTCTCACTTACAAATGGGTTGGTAAACACAGTCAGAACCTCAGCCCATGTTTATAGGCTGTCTCTCACCTTTCACTCAACTCAGTTTGGCACATCCTTGTACATGCATAGTTTTCCTTCTGTCTGGAATATGTGGAAAGCTTATTTCATCAACATGTAGCTCTTTCCTTTTCCAGATCTCTTCATTAAAAAGAGATGAAGTGGTCTGCTACTCTTTTTACGAGTCACCACAGCATTAGGATACCAAAGCTGTAAGTGTTTATAGTTTGTTCCCAATCTATTTCATTGCATTTGGAGTTCAAAGCTGGGGGCATTTGTCTCCACCTCCAGATGTTAGCCCAGCTCACTAGTAACAATATTTGAAGTTTTCAGGCAAACTATGTACCAGTAAAATCATCACTCTCATCAACTAAGCTGGGAGACGGGAAGAGCTGTTGTGATATGAGCAGCCTCATCAAAGACCACAGACTCCACACTGTTTGACTCAAAGGTGCTGTAATCGTTCAAGACAAAAAAAATCCAATTTGTTGCTGTTCATGTTCAATTTTTCATGCCCTGAAATGACTGCTTTGGGGTATTTTGATCTGTTTATTGATTTATCGTTTTGCAATTTCTGTGATCCCTTACCAGCATAAACAGGAGTGCCTCTTTCTGCCACACATCTTTGATTGACATTGACTGTATTTATAGATTAACTTTGGAAGATTTCAACCCTTTCTAACATCCTTTTTTCATCTGAGAGCATTACCACAGAATGCATATACTTCCTTTGTGCTTTTAATTTTTCAAAATTATAGATGTAAATCTATAGTGAAGAAGTGTGCATACAATAGGAAGTAACTAAAGTGTAAGGAAGGGTGACCTTGGAGGACTAAGAATTACGCTGACAGTGGGCAGTGGAGACGTGTATTTATTTAGGTTTCATCTTCATGATTGAGTTTTAGTTTTCAAGCAAGGATTTGTAACCTAAGAAAGAATTTAATCTTTGTTTAAAAACAAAAATGTTTTAATCTTTGCTGTCCTTAATTGCTGTTTTTTTCTACAGGTTTTAACTGAAGCAATGAATACATTTGCTCTATTTACTTAATTTTCAGTAATAAGGCAATTGATGAATTTATGACTTTCTCCTGGGATAGTCTTTGGTTCTATTCCTGTGATTTTTGAACACAATGTTTGCAATTTCACTGCATTTTCTACATTTCCTCTTACAGTATCATATTTGTTTTAAAAACCTAATTTTTATTCGTTTGAAAGTGCAGAGATGAGGAGAGTGAGAGATGTAGGTACACTGTCCATCTGCTGACACTCTCCCCCAAATGCCTGCAATGGCCAAGGCAGGTCCAAGCCAAAGTCAGGTACCTTGGCCATTGCAGGTTTAACAGGCAGGTAACAAAGACACAAGTTCCTAGCCATCGCCTCTGCTCCCCAAGCTGGACATTACCAGGAAGCTGCAACTGGAAGCAGAACTGAGTCAAGCCCAGGTACTCCCATGTATGTGAGCATCTTGAAGAGTGCCTGACTGTTCCAAATGCCCACTATTTCAAAATAACTTTTGCTATAGTTTCTATTTGTTTCTTGTCTTTTTTATAATGTTTTACTTTTGTCTCTAATATTTCACTAATATAAGCATGGTATTAGGTTTATAATACTTATATTTGATTAGGCAATATATTTTGGGTATTAGCAATAGAAGTTTGTATTTTACTCTGTGAGCCTTTGTATTCAAACTATGCACAGGCATTGAAAGTCAAAATAAACAAGTAAAACTACATCAAACTAAGAAGCCTCTATACTACAAAGGAAATGATCAAGAAAGCAGAGAGGCAACTACAGAATGGGAGAGAATCATGGCACACTGTATCACAGACAGGGGATTAATACCCAGGATTTACAAAGGGCATCTAGCTATTAGGGAAATGCAAATAAAAACCACATTGAGGGTCTGGTGCGATAGCATAACAGCTTAAGTCTTTGCCTTGAACACAACCTGATCCCATATGGGAGCCTGTTCTAATCCCAGTGGCCCCACTTCTCATCCAGCTGCCTGCCTGTGGCCTGGAAAACCAGTTGAGGATGGCCCAAAGCTTTGGGACCCTGCCCATGCATGGGAGACCCAAAAAAAGCTCCAGGCTCCTGGCTTCAGACTGCCTCAGCTCGTCATTGCAGCCACTTTGAGAGTAAATCATTGGATGGAAGATCTTCCTCTCTCTCTTCTTCTCTGTATATCTGCCTTTCCAATAAAAATACACAAATCTTTTTTAAAAAGCCATATTCAAGTTCCACTAACTCCAATGAATGTGGTCTACATACAGAAATCAAATAACAATTGCTGGTGATGTTATGGGGAAAAAGATAACCTATTTCACTGTTGGTGGGAGTGTAGACTAGTGCACGAACTATGGAAGTCAGTATGGAGAATGCTTGAACCACTTTGAACAGAGAATTGATCTACCACATGACCCATATTCAAATATCGTATATATACAAATATACCCAAATGCAGCAAAATCTGTATATGAGAAAGCAGCCTGAGAGCCTGTGTTAATAGCAGCACAATCATAATAACAAAGGCAACCCAGTCTCCCTTCAAAGGAAAAATGGATAAAGAGAATGCGGTACCCCACAGGATACTACTCAGCCATTAAAAAGAATGAAATTCTACCGTCTGCAACAAAATGGTCCCAACTAGAGACATTATGTTAAGTGAAATAATCCAGTCTCAAAAGGACAAATATCATATGTTCTCTTTGATATAGGATAATCTTCATGCAAAACACAAAACAGATATATAGGCAGACAAGTAATGTGTAATGGAGACTTGCAGGCTGAGAAGTGAAGAAGTGTTGTATAAATCTCTACTCCTGAGTAATAACTATACCTGGGCAGTATGATACTAGATGTGCTACCTTTGCCTATACCTACAATGCCATGAAACACTGTAACAATAGAAAGTTGTAACTTACTAAAGGACTATATTACTGTGATAATGTGGGGGGATAATGATGGGAGGGGAATTTAGGAAGGGAGGGGAGAATCTCTATACTTATAAAACTGTACCATGGAAAATAACAACAATAAAAAAGAGAAAGAAACTGCACATTCAAACGGCAAGTGTAACAAGTGAGCAGTTAATGTAGCCATTATGATGTCTGCATCCCACTCTTCATAAGAACATCCCAAGACTTTGGGTTGATGAAAGAAGTGGCAAACTTGCCTGACCTCAGTTCTGTCTGTAACACCAGCATGCTGTACATCCAGGATCAAGACAGACACTTCCTGCTTTTGTTTTTGTTTTTGTTTGTTTGTTTGTTTTACTTAGAGGATTAAGTAACCACTTGTGAGACTCCCATCCCCAAACAAGCACTGCTGAGCTTCCCATCCAGCTCTCTGCTAATGCATCTGGGCCTGAATTTTTGGGCCACTGAACCCATGTGGTAGACCCAAATGGAGTTGCAGCTCCTGCTTTCAGCCTGACCCAGCCCCAACAGTTATGGCCATTTGGGGGAGTGAACCAGTACATGGGAGAACTCTTTGTGTCTCTACTTCTCTGTAACTCTACCTCTCAAATACTGGAATAAATCTTTAAAAAGAAAAACCAGGAGGTCCTCCCACAATTCAGTCTGTGCTGAGACAACTTGTTTGGCTTGCCATGGTTCTTGGTTACAACAGGCATGTTTGTATGCCCAGACACAGTCCAGAATCAATACCACTCATACGCTGTCTTCAACCTCCAAACTTTCCTTCTCAATATCATGAGCTTGAGTTTTAGCATCATTATGGCTTTCTTCAATTCTTGGATATTTTCATAGATATATCATTAAGAGAGAACAGTTATTGAGGCAGAGAATTTCATCCAAGACCTCATTCTGAGACTTGCCAGTTATATGATCTTGGATAAATTCCTTAACCCCACTGAGCCTTAGAAGTCAGTCTAGAAATGGCAAAAACTTGGGAGTGTTGAAAAGAAATTCCCTCCCAAAAAGACAAGACCAACACTACAGTTTTGTGCTGCTTTGCTGAAAATTGTAGGTCATAATTTACATTGTCCTTCAATGGTTCCTCAGGAGAATTGGGCCCAATTTCCTGCAGCAGTAATCAACCCAATATGGCACAACAGAGCAGTAATGTTCCTCATTTCTACTCCTTTTACTTCACAAAGGAGGATGGAAGGAAGAAGGAACACTGAGAGCATCTCCTCCACCTCTTGCTCCCAATCCTCTTTTAGTGTCATAGTAGGCAGTGGTTACCGAAAAGACAGCTCTCATGTCAGGAGAGTGTTCATATCTGCTGATTCACTTCCCAAAAGCCTGAAACAGCTGGCACTGAGCTAGGGCATAACCAGGAAAAGGTTACTTACTACTAATCTCCTATGTGGATGGGACGGACTCAGTCACTTGAGCCACCATTGCTACTCTCTTGAATGTGTCCTAACAGGAAGCTGAACCAGGAGCTGGAGCTTGGAATTGAACCCAGACACACCACTGTGTGAAGTGAGTCTTAAACATCTGTCTAAATGCCTGCTTTGCTTTCTATTTTTCTCTAATAAACTTCTGAGAGTTAATTCAACTATTTCTTGATTTCAGTCATTACCCGAATAATGTTACAGCAGTAACTTCTTTATATCTAGATGCTGAACCCTCTTGATTTGGGCAGGAATTTGTGTGTGTGTGTGTGTGTGTGTGTGTGTGTGTGTTTTAATTTTTATTCTACATCTTTACTCTTTTCCTATGTTATATTTATGTAAAGATGAAGTTCTCCTGCAGGAATGTTCCACTTCCTCACTCGCACTCCACAGATACTATGGTCAGATGTAATTACTCCAGGTTTGCTCATATTTCCAAACTAATTATTTTGGCACTATTTGGAGGCCAAGTCTCCTTGAATTGTGCATAGTTCAACTAATGTTTGAAGACAGGTGTAGAGTTTAATGTGAAATGATGGCCTTTTATGGTGTGACTAACGGTCAACCTCAGAGTGAAGACAGACAGAAAGAGGAAGGAGATGTGCTTGAGGGAGGTTGTTAGTAAAACCAGGCTGCCATGGCAGTGTTGTTGTCAAGGTACAATGAGCAGATTTGGCAGAAGCACCAAAATTACCTGCTGGGCCTTGTAAGAATCATTTCCCATATAGTGTTTTGAGCAAGCAAATAGCCTCTCTGTGATCAAATGAGGGGAACATTTTGGAGTAGAGCATTGAGGAGAACCACTGCCAGTGCAGTTGGCTCACTAAGACCCTAGGTGCCTGTTCAAATGCAAGACACAAGACAAAAGCAGAAGCAACAGCTATCGAAAGGCAACATGTGTTGATTCCAATACCATTCCAGAAGCTAGAGTTTGAGTTTCTGAGGTCAAATTTTTAACTAATCTTATCTTTCCTTCACATAGCACGCCACCTGGTCAGTATTTCAACATTGCTCAAAAAGCTACCACTACTTTTTATACACCATATACTTTTTATATCACAGTACATTAACTTATGAATGAGGATGTTTTATCACCTATGAAGTGTTTTACAAATGAGCTACTTTCCCAATTCCAGTGTATATTAACTAGATCAAACTGAAATATTTAAAAATATATGACTTTTTACCTTTGCCAAGTGTTTTATTATACACCTGCTGTTTGACAACACCCATGTCACATTATAGACTGGATGGCAGCAAATCTGGAATAAATGAGTGCAAGTCTGCCCACTGCCATACATAGTAGGCATTTCAAAGAGAAGATGTAACAAAGGAATTTTTCCACTGAAAGTGCATGCTCATCCACTGTCACACTTTCTATATCTAATGTCAAACTTTTCTTGGACTAGCAGCATTGCACTATTTGAGCTCTATTTTATCCTTTGAGAACCACAAATAACTAATTCTTCCTTTTTATTCAGTCATTATTATTTCTTTAATTCTGTTTTTACATTCTTTCTTATTGCCCATTTCACTTTTGCCTCCTCCAGTACCTTCTTCCTGATTTCTGTTAAAGGAGGTTGTTTTAGCCCTCATTCTGTGTGTTTTTGTTCTTCCCTATCACAATGCTTTTTCTCTGCCTAAGAAATTACAATGAATTTCCATTTATCTTTAGAAATGCAGAGCCTCATGAACACCTTTTTTTTCCTCCCAGGTTTCATCTCCTTTTCCCATACCTTATGATATGAATCAGCATGTTCATAGCAATTCCGTAGAATAGTTCAAATATCTAAGACATATGAAATGCTATATTTTACATTTTAACAGACACTGTAAGCTTTCTGTCTACAATGAGTCTCTGGAGAGCCTCACACCACCTTACATATAAAATGCAGCTTGCCCTACTGTTGCTGTAACTTTATTTCATTACAGATAGGCAGGCTTATTTTCAAGCAAAAGTGAACTGAATTAAAAGTGAAAGACAGACTTCTCATCTGATTAAAAATATTATATGGTGCTTCAGACATTCTATCTGAAGTTCGGAAAACTGCACTGCATTTGAAACCAGGACTGATGTCTGAATGCTGATTACCAACGGTGGATCATAAAATAAAAACGGAAAAAGAAGGTTGCCATCTCCTATCCAACAGCCTATCAATTTTTATTTCTCTATGCTGCTTCTTTACTATTTTTATTTATGCTTTTATCCTGATCACTGCTGTTCAGATATCAACTTCTTTTTTCTTTTTGGTTTACATTTCTCAGGAACATTTATCTGCGTTGCTGCATTGCCTCCACAACTGTCCTTAAATGATGATGAAGTATTTCAGCAAGTACATGCATCCATAATTAACGATGTAGTAACTCCTTAAAATTTGTTTTTGCTTTATATATTAATATAAAATAATGATGCTCTGAGAAAAAACCCGATAAGCATCTACACATTGCCAGCAGGACCTCTGAGCTGAAGTACCTTCCAAACCAACTCCTCTGCTGGCCCACAGCAAGCACACTGCCTGTTTGCAAACCTCTGCCGTCACTCTGGCTGAGAACACAAGCTGCCACATCCCTGGTCTTTCTCATGCATAATGACTAGGCTCATAGTCCACAACTTCATCCAAGTTTTTTTATTGCTTACGCTGAAACGCATTACACCATCCGTTATGGGTTTTCCATCTTATTGTTTCTGTCCATATTATAGCTTATATTTTATCCTGGCTTAAAAATTGTCTCCTATTTCCATAGCTATTTTCTCAAATAATAATTCCCAGATATTTCTTCTTTCTCTAAAAGCCCATGTATGGAATTAACTATGTAGATTTTTTCTGACGAATGACAAATATTGATGATTAGAGTGACCATTACCTATTATTTCAGAATGTATATAAAGATGACAAGATTTTTTTTGTCTTAATTAGGAAAGGTTAAAAGATTTTGTTTTGTCAGAATAATTATGTAAAAATTATAGTTTGTTTTATTTGTATATTTTTCAGGAACATAATTTTGCTAAGATGACTATTGCCATCTTAATTTAGTTTTTTTTTTTTTTTTTTACAACATTGATTGAATGCTTCAGTGTTTTCAAAACGTTTCACCAGCTTGGTTTTTATTTGGTGATTATGGAAACTCTGCAAGTTATAAATTCACATCTTATATGTTGCAGAACATATAATAAGCACTTGTCCTCCATTTCTGCAAACATTTCTCATAACACAGTGAGGAGTAGGGGGGAAATGTGCCCAATACACAGAGCTGCATACAGTGAAGGACGTGGGACAGCTACTCACATCTGGGTGACACTAAAATCCACGGCCATTACCTTAGGTGGGAGTAATTTGTTAGGAATCCACGATGTTGACTATTCAAAAGTTTCCAAATTGTATAATCTGAATTCTTTGAAAAATAAGAAATTTTACAGATCATGTTTTTATAATAATAGAGAACATTTTAGAAACATTCTTAATAAATGGTGCCTAACATACAAGTTACGCCAACACCAATGCCAATTTACACTTGCTGGCTGAATTACCTCTTCCAAGTGTTTAGAGAGCTCTCAGACTTTCCCACGATAGGATGTGGGGTACAACCATAAACGCCATAATTTTGACAAGAATTACATTTAAATGTAGAGATGGCTATTGTCCGTGGATAGCTACATGCTAGTTTGAATGTAAGGAACTTTAAACTGCTGTAGAATTTAATATTGAAGTTGCAGTGAAAATTAAGAAGAAATAGGCTATAATAAAATTCAAAAGGAGTAATAGTTCTGTTTAATGATAAAATGACAAATAATGTTGAAAAGGCATTTTCATAAAAAATATTTAATGGTAAGAAGATGGAATTTTCATATTGGATTGGAAAAGCAATAACAACGCAGATGTTTAGATCATGTGAAATTTTTTAATTGGTAAATCAAGACAACAATATGTTTGGTGCCTGTGTGCCCTTCTAAAAATCACCTTCTAGTGAAGGTGATTTTTGTTGTGCTATATCCAAACAATTTTGAAATTAAAGTTTAGTAAGCCATTGATCATTGCTAACTTGTAGGTGCTTTTATTTTTTGTATAAATAAAACACTAACATATACAATGCCTTTTTTTTTTGTCTGCTGGAATGTATAACTGAATATACATGAGTTCCTATTCCTGAAAACTTTGGCAGAACAAATTTGTGAGTATAAAGAATATAATAAAGTTCTTCAACAAAGTACAAAGTAATTATGATTCCTGTTTTCAGCAGTATTCAGCGAAAACTCTCCAAAGTAATCCTGGAGAAAATGAATAGTGTGTGTGTGTGTTGTAATATTTGAGTCAGGAACAAATTAATAAGAAATGTTGATGCAGTGGAAAGAACAGCATGGGCATTTGTCACATATGATTCTCTGTCATGAGTATTTGACTAGTATCAACAAGAGACAGATCTAAGCTTTGAACTAGATGCACAGAAAGACTGAAACTCTGTATCAGCTAGGATTCCTGAAGGGTGGCCACCTGGGCAGAAGAGCTAGACAAGCTCATGGGTAAGGCTGATGGGTACACGTGTTTGTGTCAGTCTTTCTTCTAGGTGGATCAATGTTTCTCCTAACAGTGTGGATCACAGGTTTATAAGTTGATGGATATACAGAATGATTCATATAACCTATATATTACAAAATTGCCCTAAATCAGACATTTAAGATTCTCCAATATTTTTATCTACTTTGGGTCCTTGTCAGAGGTAAGCACAAATATCTCAGGACCCGAGAGCCTGTTTTAGCAGAAAAATACAAAGCCCTGGTCAGCCTCACTCAACAATCAACAGACTCGTAATGAAATGAAAGTATTTTAATAGTTTAATAGCTCAAGTATTTACACAAATGATAGTATAATATAGTTGTATATAAATGATACAGTAAAAAAGTAGAAATCTGAAAACACAGTTAAAAGTACCCATGGAGAAATAATATTCACAAAGGGAAGAAATTTGGTACATGTCAGATTATTTAATTTTCCTTCCTGGGTCTCAGATGCACAGGGTTAAATTATGGCTGCAAGGAAAGTTTCTTATCATTTGTTTCCTCAAAGCTATTTAGTTTTCTGCTACATCATTCATGATTTATTGTTATTTTCATTTTCTCACTACATAAACAAATATTCTAGTGTAAATCAAGACAACAATATGTTTGGTGCCTGTGTGCCCTTCTAAAATTTGCATAAAATAACAAGATAGTATGTTATCTACTTCTGTCTCTTCATTTTATTTACTTGGGCATGCTATTAGGATCAGCCATTTTTGTGCCGTGTGTTTCTTTCATTTCTCCTAAATGCTAAGTAAAGCTCCATGGTTTGAATCTGCAATAATCTGCTCACTTTGGAAACTAGACCACGTCTAACGGTTCACTGATATCAAAATCAAAAGCAGTTGAGTAAATATGTTATTGCTTTTCTTTAGAAACTGTAAGATTAATGCAATATGATTTAGATTACTTTCAATTTTCATATTACTCTGGAAAGAATAGGCATATTAGATTAGGATATCCTAAGAAATAGCCTACTCATTTATTTAATCAGTGACTTTAATTGCAGCTTTGGTGTTGGTTTTTTTTTTCTAATACTTATTACACATTCTTGAGTAAGCTCAGTTGTAGATATTTTTGTTTTTCCCAACATGTACAATCTACCTTTCATTATGATGTCCAGTTGATTTATATTGCTGTGGACATGTTAATGATGTTTTAGTGTTGATTTTATATGTAGCAAGTTTCTAGACCCCCACCAATTTTCTAATTTTTTGTTGTTATTATGCTTGGTTTTTAGACATTCATAACTCCTAACAAAAATGACCAGTTTTTCCCTTTCTGGATTTTTTGTTTGTTTCTTTATGACGCTGGCAAACATCACTAGATGTCTGCTAACAGAGTAGTGAACATGATGTACATTCACATCTCATTTTTGATCATACAAAGAATCAATTGCAACTGTTTACATTTTTGATAAACTTCACATGATGAATTGAATCTGCTTACATTTGTAGAGTGTCACAAGTATTTAAATCACTAATATACAATAAACTTCATTTTTCAACAGTGAAATAACCATTTAAATTCTTATTTTGTTTTGTGGCTCTTCATTTAAGGGAATGTATAGTAGCTGTGTAATAGAGACTGTCATATCTAGTAACATGTCATTTAACGTCATGGCAGTGTAAATTTCCATTTTTCTTTCTATTGTTGATTTTGTATCATGACTTTTCATTTAAGGGGATATGCAGTAGCTGTGAAATGGAGACTAACATCCAGATGTGAGGATGCAGTGTGGTATGCATTTCTGTTTCCAGACAAAGATGGACTTACAATGAAACTGTTCACTATATCTTGACAGTAGGACGCCGGACTCCCTGCCATCGTCCATGCCCACAATGATGGACATATGACTGTGTATGAAGAACTATATTTTACTAATGATACAGAGCAACTAGGTGGCGGGGAGGGAATTGGGGAAGGGATAAGGGAATATGGAGCTGTAGCATAAAATGATAGCAATAACAATAAAATGTATATATAAAAAATAAATAAATTCTTATTTAGTTTTAAGTTCTTCTGTTTTTTGTACTTTTGAACCATCTATTTGTTCCTAAGGTAAGTTGCGCAATTAGCTCTACTGCCTTTCATAATTTAAAGTCTTTCCAGGAATTTTCCAATATTTATGAGTTGGAAAATGGTCATGTTTTTATTTAATTCAAGCATATCACGGTTGCAGAAGAATGATTCTGTTTTAATGTGATCGAGAAAGTAAAGCTATTCTCTACTTTCTGAAACACATCACATACCAAAGGGATTAAATATTACTCTAAATAGTGTAGCGGTATTACTTTCAAAATCATGTGCTCCAGTTTCTACCCCCTGGGAAGGATACAACCATTTCAGACTACGTAACATATGGATGTCTTTTTGGATTCTCTATTATTCCTTGTAATGATTTTAACTGTTCATCGTCAAATTAGTAAAGTATTCATTAGCAAATTATTTATTTGCTCACCATCTTTAAATTTGTCATGTAATCTTATTAATAACAACCTATTTTGGTATTTTCATATTTTTACTATGGATTTTATTATTTTCACTTTTTTCTCTCATTTTTACTTGCTCTTTTATTAGTTTATCTTTTCAAAAGTGTTTATCACTAATTTTTTCAAGGTCCTGGATTTATTTTAAAAATTTTTAACTGTTCTCTTTTTACTTATTTGAAAATCATGTTGTTTCTTCATTTTATTTTTTCTTTCTGATTTTACTTTCAATTAACATATAATAATTATATACGTTTACAGGGTACACGGTCCTATCTCCTCAACAGATATAGAGTAGAATAATTGTTATCAGAGGTTGGAGAGTAAAGAGACATTGTTTTCTTTATAGATTAATCATCCTAATTTATGCACTTTTTGAGTATTGTCTAGCTCTTACATAAAACTTGGCTTTAGTGTTTATATTTTTTCCTAAACATTTCTCATTTCTGTTATTTCCTATGTAATCAGCTTATGATGCTACTTTATTTTTTAAAACTAAGAGATGTTTTAATGCTATTAAAATTTAAAGCTATTAAATAAACATAGTTTAATATAACATGGTTTGTGGGCTCGGCAGTGTGGCCTAGTGGCTAAGGTCCTTGCCTTGATCCCATATAGCTGCTGGTTCTAATCCCGGCAGCTCCACTTCCTCTCTGTCTCTCCTCCTCTCAGTATATCTGACTTTGTAATAAAAAAATAAAATAAATCTTAAAAAAAAATAACATGGTTTGCTTGTAATTCATTGAAGGTTAATTTGCAATTTGCTTTTGAGTTTTTTTCAAATATTTGTTGTATTATTTTGAACAATAATGCTATTCATATTTCCCTACATAATTTTGTTAATATTTTCAGATGCAATGGCTAATTTATTTAATCTCATTTGAATTTTAACAGTTCTGACTATAAATTAGGAGTGTAGTAAACATTTTCTTTACCTTAAGCATTGATAAAAATAACATTTTGTTATTTTTTGCCCTTCCATTAATAGGTTTACATATTAATATCAATCCCTATATTGTCTTTTGATTTATTTTTTTCCGATATAACTATATATTCATTCCCTTTTAAATTTTTCTGAGCTTTTCTCAAGGCTAGATGGTACAGAATCATCTCGCTCACTAAATGCGGGTTTTGTGATCATGTGTTTTAATTAACTGGGGTAATATTTACATTGACAGAAATTGGCCTCAATTTTTCTTGTATCACATCCTAGAACTTCTAAAAATATTCAGTTCTTCTATTCCAAATTCCCAAGAATAGAGCCCATCTTTTCTGACTCCCTCTTGAAAGAGTATCTTAGTACCCAGCTCACCGATCAGACATTATAAGCAACAATTGAAAAATGAAAAAAAAAAAAAAAAAAACCAACATTTTTCATTTTGTGATAATGAGAAAGAGGCAGAGAGGTCTCCTGCCTGCTTGTTCGCTCCCCCAAATCTGCAATAGCCAGGGCAAAGTCAGATCAAAATCAACAACCAAAACTCTGAGTCTATCACATAGGTGGTAGGGACCCAAGTACTTGACCCATCATCTATTGTACTTGCAGTGGGATAGGAAGCAGAGCTGAGACTCCAACCAGGCACTGTGAAATGGAATCCAGGGATCGCAAGCAACAGGTTAACTACTGTCACTTCACAAGAAGACCAGGGGGCAGGCCACAGTATTGTTAGAATTGTCTAGTTAGAATCACAAGAAGGTCTGGCATGATAGCTCAGTTGCTAAATTCTCACTTTGCAAGCACTGGGATCCCAAACAAGTGCTATTTTGTGTCCCAGATGGTACACTTTCCATCCAGCTCCCTATTTGTGGCCTGGGAAATTAGCAGAGGACAGCCCAAAGACATGGGAGACCTAGACGAAGCTCTTGGCTCCTGGCTTAGGATTGACTCAGCTCTGATCATTTTGGCCATTAGGGGGAGTGAATCAGTGGACAGAAGATCTTTCTCTGTTTCTCCTTCTCTCTGTAGATCTGCCTTCCCAACAAAAATAAATCTTGAAAGAAAAAAATCTTACCTCATCAAAATTTTAGGAAAACTCTTTTACATGTGCCCAAAATCAGTTTGAGCAGCTTAAAACACTAAGCTTAAGCAACAAAACTTTTTTTCAGAGCAACACAGTGATTGGTAGATGGCTGCTCCAGTCTTGAATTTAAAGGACCTATACTTATGTGCCTGAAACAATTCAATGAGTCGGGAGGTCCAAAGACAAGCAGGAGAACATTGCATTTAAGAAGCCTAGAAAGCAGATGCCATTTTAACTGAATCTTCCGTTTTACTGCATCTCTATGATCCAAACATACAGAGGATCGTAAGGATTAGTGTTTTCAGAAAACTGGCAGACTTAACACCCTGAGAGACTGCTAAGCATCCAGACTCTATCTCACTGACCTCAGTAACAGGCTATATTAAAACAGTCCTCTCTCATTTTCATATTTCTGACTTATTCCAAGATGCCCATCTCCAACCACTGAGGAAAAGCCACCAAATTTATATGACTTCCTTAATAGTGTGGAAGCTTCTTAGAAACTTGACAGCAGCAGAACAAGGAATTTAGTTAACAAATAGGCAAAGAACTTGAACATGCATTTTCTAAAGATGAAATACAAAGGCTAAGAGGCAAATGAAAAAAAAAATGCTCCAGTTCTCTAGCTGCCAGGGAAAGGCAAGTAAGAACCACAATGAATTACCACCCATCCACAGTGAGAATGGACATAATACAAAAATCAGAAAACAACAATGCTGGTGAGGATGTGGGCACCCCAATTCACTGTTGGTTAGGAATCTAAACGAGTGCAAACACTATGGAACACAGTATGCAGAATCCTCAGATATCTGAAAATAGGTCTACCATATGACCTAGTCATCCCACTCCTGGGAATACATCTAAAAGAAATGAGACCTCTATATGAAGAGGCTAACTCATGAAAGCAAAGATATGGAGCCACCCCAAATTCCCATCAGCTGATGCCTGGATAGAGAAAATGTACTTATACACTATGGACACTACTCAATCATTAAAAAGAAAAAAGAAAAAAAAAAAAAAAAAGAACAAACAAAAACAATCTTTCGCTTGCACTAAAATGGATCCTGCTGGAAACCATCACGTTTGGTGAAATAAGCCAGTCTCAAAAAGGACAAGTATCACATGTTCTCTCTGATCTGTGCAAGGAAATACACAAAGCGTGGGCATAATCTCTATGAGAGTTTAACATACTGGGAATTATCTGTTGGATACAGCATGCATCTGTATTCCTGAGTCATAATGACATTTCGTTTTTTATTTTTAGCTTACTTCTATTTCATGTTAATTTATCTTTTTCCTGTACTTTCTAAGTCATTATACCTTTATATATCAGAGAGTTAAGCCTGTTACCTTGAAGCAACTTACTCTGCTATTTTAATAGTTTGGGAAAAGATAATGATAGGGAGGGTAAAGGGAGAGAGGGGAGTGAGGAACTCCAATGCTTCTAAAACTGTACCATGAAAAAATGTGAAATCTGCTCATTTAAAATACATTAAAAAAGAAAAAGTAAAAGTCCTTCACTGTCAGGAATAAAGGGCATCAGGAAAAAGAGATTAATTCAAATGTTTCTTGTTTCCTTTTGTGTCAACTGTAGAATCAATGTATTCAATAGTGGTGTATTATTCTCCTGACTCATGACTGAGACGGGTGTGCGTGCGTGCGTGCGTGTGCGTGTGTGTGTGTGTGTGTGTGTGTGTGTGTGAAGCTGCATCTCAAAGTGAATACGGGGGAGGGGAGAGAAAGATTTATTGATATCATTCAAATGGAAAGTACATAACCTGAGGCCAGTAGCTCTTTCCCGCAAAACAAAGAATTTTTAAGTTGGTCTGTCATACTGCAACAGGTTAATCCTACAGCATTCTCATTTGCATAAGAAGCAAGACAGCTCTTTATTTAACCGACTTCCATGCAATTCTTAGCTCTTCATGATTTTTCACAGCCTCCCAAAGAAGCTGTATTTTTTCAGTGCTGAAGGAACTCATAACTTAAACTGGCTGGTCCTGTCAAACTCAAGTTGACAGAGCTGTTGTGAAAATAAAATCTGTATTTCATACAATATTTAAAGTGCACATATTTCAGAAATTATAATTATAAAACCTAAGCCATTTCACTGAAAAGAAAAACCTATCTGAGCACACTAACCTATCCAATATCTTATGTCACTAAGCACTACTGACTGTACATAAATTGTGCTGAAGGTTTTTACGTTTTTCTGGGACAGAATAAAATGGGGAGGTGTGTGGATGCTAGAGCAATCGTGAATCAGAATGTAACAGGCTGATCTAAATATTCTAAATGTCATTTAAAAATTGTGAATCATTATTCCAAAAGGTTTAACTTTATGTTTTTAGAGAAAGTTCCTCACAGTACAGAATTTAGTTATTTCATTGTTAACATTTAAAATTGCACATTGATTATTTTATATGCTGAAAATCTACGTATCATTGCAATCAGAATTAACTGAATTTAAAACGATTCAATATAGTAAGTGAAGTATGCTGTCTTTAAAAGTATTAGATCAAACTGTGTTATCCACTCTCTCACGGCATGACTACACTGAATGTTTTAATTGAATAGAGTGATCCACCAAAAGAAGCTAAAATGGACAAGGTTCAATTCAGTCCTCTGAGGATTAACCATAAACTAGCTTATAGCGATCAAATGGTTATCAAATATGAACAAAAATCTCCAACAAAGAATATGTAGCAGAAAATCTCAATTATCCCCAATTAATTTCATCTATATTTAAGACCTTCTCTGTCAACAATCTATAAGTTAGAAACAAATAATGAAACTGTAATTAATTCTCATATTTAAAATGATGTTTAAAAGAAGTAATTGATAAACAAATTATACTAGCAATTAGAGAACACCTGTGACTGAACAATATTTTACAACATCTAAAATTCATGAAAAGGTTATTAAATAGTTACATTAGAAATTACATTAAAGATGGCATTAGGAATGTATTAAACATCATGCACAATCTACTGAAGTAAAGAATTAAAGAAAATTAAAATAGAAAAAGCTAACTAAAATGATAAAAACAGGGCAGAAATTAATGTCTTTAAAACATTGTTGCAATAAGAAATAGCAAAACAAAACACATGACCCTTTGCTTCAGATCTCTAAAGAAACCAAAAAAAAAAGGAGGAAGGATAGATGGATGGATGGATGGATGGATGGAAGGAAGGAAAAAATAACAAGAAAGGAGGATGAGAGAAAAGGAAGGAAGGTAGACCAGCTACGACGGCGATCCTAAAAAAATTTAGACTTTACAAGACACAAGAAATGAGATGTTCTCTATTATTGTCAATTCCACAGTTCCTGAGTTGGGATTATTTCCTGACTGTGTTAAAGGGAGCAGGAACCCAGATGGAGCCCAACAGATTACCAGGGTAAGATGGAGATGAATTTGGGGGTGAACAAGAAATTAGGGTTCACAGTACACAGGACCAAAGAAGAGAGGTATCTAAGGAAAATGCTGGAGAACCTGCTTAGGAACGCCCTCAAGTGATCAGGAGAATCCTGATAGGAAACTGCCTCTGGAAGAGAAAGAACCTGCTTACGAAGAGCACCCACTCTTACAAGCCAGACTGGGAGAGCTTGAAGACTCATGGGCGGGCGGACATCATGAGGAAGTGTCTTGATTTATAGCAGAAATAATTAGATCTGGTATGAAAAGTGTTCTGCCTCTTCTTCCACCCAAGTATACACAAGGCTTAAAAGACTAAAACTTTTTTTCCTCAAATGAATATATCTGAAAACAAAGCCCAAGAATATTTAACATGATAGAAAAGTATCCAGCACCCAAAAGTGAAAAATCCCCTGTCTGGCATACAGTCAAATGTGAGCAGGAACACAACGGGGCAGACACATTTAGTTCATACTGGGAAAAATAATCAGTGACTGACACCAACACTTGAATTCAGATATTCAGAAGTCACTGTAGTAGCAGGAAGAAACTCAGACCTCTAGAGGTGAAAATTATAAGGTGGCAGGTGAAAAACCCAGGGAGTGGATTTAACAGATTATATATTGCAGAAGTGAAAAAGAACAAAATTTTAAGGCATTATATAGGAAATACTCAATATTAAATACAGAGATATAAACTAATACTACCGGACCTGGTGCAGTGGCCTAGTGGCTAAAGTCCTCGCCTTGAATGCACCAGGATCCCAAATGGGGCCGGTTCTAATCCTGGCAGCTCCACTTCACACCCAGCTCCCTGCTTGTGGCCTGGGAAAGCAGTCCAGGACGGCCCAAATCCTTGGGACCCTGTACCCACGTGGGAGACCTAGAGGAAGTTCCTGTCTCCTGGCTTCAAATCAACACAGCACCGGCCGTTGTAGTGACTTGGGCAGTGAATCATCAGACAGAAGATCTTTGTCTCTCCTCCTATTTGTCTATCTTCCTTTCCAATAAAAATTAATAAATCTTAAAAAACTACATGATTTAAAAAACAACTAGTACTATGAAGACTGTAAACAAATTGTGTGACAACTAAAAATAACTAATATATTCTTTTTTTTTTTTTTTAAAGATTTCATTATTATTGGAAGGCAGATATACAGAGAGGAGAGACAGAGAGGAAGATCCTCCATCCGATGATTCACTCCCCAAGTGAGCCGCAACGGGCCGGTACGCACCAATCCAATGCCGGGACCAGGAACCTCTTCTGGGTCTCCCACGCGGGTGCAGGGTCCCAAAGCTTTGGGCTGTCCTCGACTGCTTTCCCAGGCCACAAGCAGGGAGCTGGATGGGAAGTGGAGCTGCCGGGACTAGAACCGGCGCTCATATGGGATCCCGGGGCTTTCAAGGTGAGGACTTTAGCCGCTAGTCCACACCGCTGGGCCCACCCCTAATATATTCTTACATGGAGTTCCTAAATAAGAGAGAAGGATACAACCAAAATTCCAACTTTTTTTTGGTAAATTTTACAACATGATCTTAAAATTTTTAGAGAGCAACACAGTGACAATGATAGTTATAAACAACTGGGGAAAAATGAAAATACTGGAGTTTCCACACGATCTCATTTCAACACAAATAACTATGAAAGAGAGACATCCAAAAGTGGAGCAAAACAGTCAACTACTTTTAGACAAAACTACAAAGGAAATTTTGTGGAGGGAAAAATATAGTCTCTTCAACTGTGAAACAATGAATCTCATATCCTGATATAAAGACAGGTAGATACATATGTTAGCTCTACCTGTGAAACAATACTAAAATTGTTTTCTAGAACAACGTAGGAAAAAAATGCCAGTTTTTGGTGTTGATTAGGCATTTTTAGAAGAGACTTCAAAAGGATGCTTCATAAAAAGCATGTTAATAAATTGGACTTTATTGAAATTAAAAGCTTTTGATGTGTGAAAGACAAGCTGCAGACTTACAATATAATTGTAAGTCCCAGAACTGCTAAGGGATGTGTCCAGAAAATAATCAGCAAAATAGAAAACAATCCAAATTTTTCAAATGGTAACTCTAAATTAGCTCAACACCAAAGAAGATATATAATTGGAATCATCATAGGAAACAAAAAACAGATCATTTTTTAGGAAATTGAAAATTAAGAAACAAGTTTATGTTGTTGCACACCTACTAAAATGGTTTTAAGATAAACTAACAACTGTAAGGACAATGAGGACACAAGAGCAAAGGCTCTCATCTATTGCTTGGAATGAAAAATACTGTAACCATTTTGGACAAAAAGACGGAAAATAAGAAGTCCCACATGCACTCACCATATAACCCCGCATTTTCATTCCTAGAACTTTATTTGAATGGACTTAAAATGTATGTTTCTCTTAAAACATGAATACCACCATTTTTTAGCCCCTTTATTTATAACTACTAAAAATCTGAAGCAAATGTCCTTCAATTGGTATATGGATAAACAAACCACAGTATCTCTAATGTGCCAGTCCCTAGGATTTTTTTAGAAAGTAGAATACAGATCGACACACTAACAAAAGTGAATCTGAAATTCATTTTGGTTATCTAAAGAGGTCATACCTGGAAGTCTAAATATATCATGATTCCATTTGCGTGGCATTCTAGGGAAGACAAAGCAATAGGCATGGAAACACGCCAATGATGCTGGAGGTTAGTGGTGGGTTTGAGTATCAGGAATGGTAATGCGGAATTTTTACATGATGGGATTATTCCATATGCTAACATGGATGGTAGTTCTAGGTAATTATTGAGACCTATAGGACTGAAACAAATCCAAAGTCGCTTTTATTGTATGTAAACAAAATGCTCTGAGATGTTAGTATATAAAATAGCGTACTGACTTTACTGTGTTCGTTCCACACAGCGGGAAGGCAAGAACTAACCTAAATACCTCGGCAAGGGAGTGTTGTTTCCAAGTACTGTTATAACCAATAAAAAAATACTGTATAAGATAGCTGTCCAGTATTTTCCAAAAGATCTTGAAAGATCAAGACCAAGAAATTATCAGGATGACTATTAGTGTAGGGTGCTTTAGCAAAGCACTGTACATCAGCTGGAATGTAAGTCACAGACGTTTATGTCTCATAGTTCTAGACCACAGACGTCTGAGATCATGGGGGCCAGCAAGGTTGGGTAGTGGGCTACAGGTGGCCACTTTCTTGTTGTCCAAATAGGCAGGGAAAGCTTTTGGGGGTGTCTTTAATGAAAACCTTCCATGAGGACCTGACCCTTATAACCTTACCACCTCCCCAGAGAGCACTTTTTTTTAGCAGAAAAATGATATGGCTGCTTTACTTGTATTTATTTATTTATTTTTACATTTTCTAAATTATTATTGTTTTATGACACAGTTTAATAGGCACTGGGGTTTCTCTCTCCCCCTTTCAAGTTTCCCTCCCCTCCCCACTGATTTCCTCTCCAGTTTCACACTGGGTGTCTTTCATGAACTTTCCCAAAATGATATGACCTCTTTACTTGCATTTATTTTTTATAAAAACAGGCAATAGTGAAGCCAGTGATAAAGTAAAACCTATTAAGTATTACTAATAGTTAGAATTTGATTGCATTCAATGATGCAGCACCAGCAAGCCTTTTAAACTGGTAATGTCGAAACTCTTCAGTCTCAGTAAGAATAGCAACACAAAGAAAATGGCCTCGTCCTCAATGAGGTGTTTTGATTTTGCTACACTTGACATGACAAATTTCTCAGAAATTATACATTAAAGCTGCATTGTAGAGATACAGTTCAAAAGCCATCACAAAGTTGAGATTGAAATGATGAAGGTCAGGATAAGCAGGAACTGAAAGCAAGTTTTAATTGGGCAGTGGAGCACCTGGCTTCTGGTTTCTTTCCCTGCGGATGCTATAGAAGAGCAAGACCTGTAGCCAGTTTTTGGGGAGGCACCACCCCAGGTGGAGTGGGACCAGTCACACTGTTGCGGCAGCTGTTCCACTAGTCTCTGGAGAGGCAGCAAGGTGATGGCATCCCTGATGACTTACATTTGGTGAGGGAGTCTATTTAATATGGATACATTCTGGGTGTCTGGGGTGTGTGGTGTTTGCAGCATATTTCGTTTGTTTCCTTGATAACAGAGATTCTCCTTTCATTCCTTTGGGGGATCGCTCAACATTCACAGTGAGTTTCTGACAAGGCCATCCTGTCCAGGCCTTCACTCAGACACCAAACAGCAAAATACAGCAGCTCTCCTGATGCCTATTTCATGACAGAGAAGCTTTCTTACTAGGATCTTCTGAATCAGAGTCTAAAGAGGACCCTCTTTTTCTCATGCACCATGACTTACATGCACATGCTTGTGGCCCTAACTCCCACCATGTGGAGCCACCTTCCAGAAAGCAGGAAGGTGGTCAAGAAGAGAGGTGGAGTGAAAGAAATGGTGGAGAACATAAGGATTGTCAGAGTCAGGAATCTCCTAGAAGCAGACCCTGAAACAAGGATGCTAGGGTAGTGTTTCATGTAGAAAGAAAAAGAAATGCTGGTAGCAGATATGGAAGTGAAGCAGTGGAGAAAAGGAGCCCAATAAAATGAGAGTTATCAAATCAGTCATAACTGTGTATAATGAACAACCTTTTTTAAAATTTAGAGCAGTGGAGCTGGCACAGTGGGTAAGAGGCTTATCCTCAGCCTGCTAGTGCTAGAATCCCATATGGACACTGGTTCACGTTCTGGTTGCTCCACTCCCCGCACATGGCCTGGGAAAGCCACAGAAGATGTCCCCAGTCCTTGGGCCCCTTCACCCATGTGGGAGATCAGGAAGAAGCTACTGGCTCCCAGCTTTGGGCAGCCACTTGGGGAGTGAACTAATGGATGGAAGACCACTGTTTCTCTTCCTCTTTCGGTAAAATCTGCCTTTCAAATAAAATGAATAAATCTAAAAAATTACAGAAGTGACATGGATATCTTTGGCCTGTGATGCATGTGTTGGCATTTGGGGAGTGGCATTTCCCTGGCACTAGAAGGAAGCAAACTATAAACTGAAGATTGTTTAGCAAGACAAGGATCAGAAGAAGAGGTGGTGGCAGTCGCCAGGTTCTAACATGCAGTAGAAAGCAGCAAACATCCAACTTGTGCCCCGCCCCAAGAATCTGACTCATTGAATCTGTGAGTACAGACATACTCTTGGGCAGCACTGAATACGTATAATCGTTTCTAACCCCAAACCCTATAGATTATTGATTCACGTTGTCTTGTATTCTCCTTTTCTGTCTCTTCTTCCTTCCTTCCTCCCCCTTCTGCCTATCTATTCCTCACTTCCTTCCTGTCTCTTGCCTTCAATCTCCTTCCTCCAATATCTCTCAGTCACTGGTGGGTAATGCATATCTGGAACTGTGCAAGTGCTTAAAGTGCATCATCTTAGTTAATTTAGCAAGTAGACTAGTCAGTAGAAGTAAGCACTCCAGACTACGGCTCAGACACTGCTAATGTTAGTTTCTCCCAAATGAGGAAGCTTGTACATAACACGATGTTGCAGTATCCAGTGTAAGTTCATACAATGAGTTCAATTTGGAGTCAAAGTCCTTTTCTTTAGAACCAACAAAATTCTCTGTCTTTTCCTCAACATTTACTTGGCATTTACTTTTTAATCTATTTTTATTTCTCTCCTTAAGGTACTTGATTTCATCTCTCTTTGTTATGCCCATTTTACATAAAGTACAATGGAAAGAGTGCTCATTAGATCCCAAAAACCCTCAGACTTGAAACAGGTCTACTCTATTGATGGTTACTTAAACTAGAGCAAGTGGACGAAGCACTTGGAGTTTTTTCTTCAGCTCTACATTGGAGCTAAGGCTCTACAGACGTCAACAGATACATCAAACATTGGAAATGTGGAATCCCTTTGTGACCTGGCAATGCTGTGAAGAATCAGAGCGTGGGTAGTAGGAAAATGTCATGTGTCGAATCACAGGCATTGTGGGAGCACTGATCAAATGGGGATTAAACCACACCGTTTTGCAGACTTGGGGTGGTTCTCCACGATGCGGGGGTCATTAACAAGATCTACATCTCCATAAAGGGATTTATCATTGTTGTGCTTTGGAAATGACCCACTGAAGTATTTTTAGAAAACTGTTAATGAAGTAGTTTATCAATTCTTGTGTACAACCTGCACACATTTTGTGCTCTGCTGCATCTAGGCAAATATTTTAGTTAATTACCCTCTAATTATAATATCATTGAATGACTACACTGAGGCAACCATATCATTATGGAGCAAAGCACTCTGAACACTTACAAGACTAAGCATATTGGCTGATTACATAAATCCCCAGGCCATTGGTGATATTTGTCACCTGCTTAGTGTTCCTAATGGCTTAATGTGATAACCCATGTACAACACAGATAGCATGGCCTTTCAATAGAAGCAAGATCCTGATTTAAAAGAGAGACAACAACACATGCAGCTTCTTTATAGATCTGATAACAATTTAAAAATTTTTCTAGTTGGGCCTGGCACGGTAACCTATCAGCTAGCCTTCACCTTGTATGTGCCAGGATCCCAAAGCCTTGGGATCCTCATCTGCATGTGAGACCCCAAAGAGGCTCTTGGCTCCGGATCGGTTCAGCTCCAGCCATTGTGGCAACTTGGGGAGTGAATCATTGGACAGAAGATGTTCCTCTCTGTCTCTCCTCCTCTCTGTATATCTGACTTTACAATAAAAGTAAGTAAATCTTTAAAAAATTCTCTAGTCCGTACATAGGTTCAGGTACTATTCTAGTGCCCTTGACCTCTTAAGTTCCTTAGTTCAGAACAAGAGACTGTAAGATATTCCCAGTATGCTGGTAGAGAGGGGTATGGAATATTGTGGAAGCCTAGGCAAAAACAGAGATTTCAGAATGTCTTTACAGAACAAGTGATATCAGGGTACAGTTGTGAATGAAGAAAATGTTCCCAGGCATGGCACAATGGCTGACTTGGCTAATTCTTCGCTTGCAAGAGCCAGGATTTCATATGGGTGCTGGTTCAAGTCCCATCTCCTCCACTTCCCATCCAGCTCCCTAATTGTAGCTTGGGAAAGCAGTATAGGATGGCCTAAACCCTGGGCCCATGTACAGATGTGGGAGTCTTGGAAGCTCTTGGCCAAGTAAATCTTAAAAAAAAATGTTCCCAAATATATGGAGCAGAAAGACTCTGTGAGAAGAAAGGATTTCCGTAGAGGATGTTAGTCATTTAGCAAAACCACGTGAAGACAAATTATCTTTTGCTTCATCTCCTGAAAATAATATAACTCGAATTAAACAGAAACAGTCATCTTAACTGTTATGATTAGGGGAGATGAGAGATTCTAGAATGAGGAATACACTCTAAAAATTCATTTTTAAATGGTTTTGTTCTCTCTGTCATACCTTGTTTTCTCAAGCAAACCCTTTTGGGTTTCTGGCAGAGTCTTATCTAAGAGCTACCACTGGTGAGGCCTCTTATAGATCTTTATCCATGATTTGAGTCCATCTAGAGAAAATTAGTATTATGTAATTGTAGAAGTGTTTTTTACATTTTCACATCTGCTTGAACTTTCTTAGTGCTTTGTTTTTCCATGTACCTTGAAAACCTTTCAAAAGGCCTCAGGTCTCTCTTTATGACCCTTTGAGAGAGGCTGTAAAAATTTCAAAACATTGGATTGACATTTTCAGTATACAGTATATAGATTTTTCTGGTTTTTGTTTTTTAGATCCTGTAGGGCAAAAAAAAAATAGCTACTATGTAATTAATATCTGTCTTTTATATCTAAGATTGGATTGTGATCATTTTACTGAAAAGACTGAAAATTAGTAATTGAGTGTATTACATAGCTCAGAGCTATATGAGCCTTTTAAATATGGAACTATGTTTCTCTTTCTCAAAAATAATATTGAACACATGACAAAGATAAGTGGCAGCCAGTTTCCTTTGAGATACTCTAACAAAAGCTATATATTGTGCTTTGCACATGGTGGTAATTAATAAGTGTGTGTTGACTGATTTAGAAATTTGAGACACTGCCTTGACAGAATTTTGTCTATAGTAAAAAAAAAAGGCAGGGAGGAGGTTAGATTGAGGACAAGAAAATCAAGAGTCTCAGATCTCTGTGCATGAACAAGGGCATTTTTTTTTCTTTTTGCACAGAGAACAATCACTTTCTTCTAAATTGTTGCCTAATTCAACTGCCCATCTTGACTCAAAGGTCAGTGCTCTCCATGGGAAAATGAAGGTGTCAATAGAAGCCTACAAATCATTCACTTCTCAGAGGCTTTGAGAAAGTAAGCACTTTTCCTTAAATATTATTCTATTGTTTAAGGGAAATCTTTTCTTTCATTTAAAGGCAGAGCTACGGAAGTGGAGAGAAAGAGCAAGACAGGGAAAAGAGGAGAGACAGAGAGAAAGAGAAAGAAAGAGAAAGAGAGAGGTCGTCCATCTCTTGGTTCATTCTTGAAATGGCCACAATAGCCAGGACAGTCAAGAACCTCTCCTGCTTGCCAAAGCACATTAGCAGTGAGCTGAATGGGCAGTTGAGCAGTTGGAACCTGAACCACCCATATGTATGCTGGCTGTACTGGAGCAGCTTAAACCACTGTGTCACTGCGCTGGGCCCATGACATCTTCCGCTGACATTTATAAAGAAATGTTAATTTCAAAAAATTACAAGGAAAAGTTAACATTTTATTGTTGTTTCGTCATAACCTAGATTTCCTTAGCATCCTTTATGTCTACCTTTTTTCCTTTTATCCTATAGAGTTCTGAAGTTGGGATTACTACACAACACTTTTACATTTAAATTCCCTACATCTGCTCTTTCATTTTTATTAATGTTTAATGCAGCATTTATACATTTACCATAATTTATATTCTGAAAATATTTTTATATTTGAGTCATAAAAAGTACTTCAAAGAGTTTATGAGCTTGTGGAATAAAAGGTTAGTTGATTCTGGTGCAAACATTTTTGCAATTCACTTAATTTGTTATAATATTCTCAATGCACTTTTTTTTTAATCTGTTATGCATATTATATTCCAAATAACATTTTACAATTGTGATCAATAGTTTTCATGCAATTAGCAAGCAAAAACGGTACAAAATTATTTCATACAGAAGCCATATAACCTAGTATTCACTATATTTAGTGAAGATACTAATGAAAGGGAAATGTTTGTCTCACACTACAACAGAATGAAAAGGACATAATGGCTCTAACAGAACTCTATTTGTGATCAACTGCCTGCACAAAGACAGAATTACAGAGACTGTGGAAGATCTTAAACGAAGAGAGCAAAGGTACATGTGGCTCTACTTCTATCTGAGCCCCTCAAAACAACCAAAACATTGCCAGCTTGCAACTGGAGACAGAATATGCCTAAGAACAAAGTGGCAGGCTATTTTTCACTTCTCCCACTAGAACAAATTCTAGGCCAGCCTAGTTGGCCATTCAGAGCCTCCAATGAAATCACTGTCTCATCTTTGCATTGACTATTTCAATCAAACATTACATGACATAATCAGTCCTTAGGCTCAAGGTAAATGAATATTTTCATTCATTTAATTACAAGCTGGACTGCCTGGAAAAAAAGTATAGGAAAATGTAGCTGTAAATCAACCAGCAACAAAGTTTCTAGCTTCTTAATCTCAGTGTAAACAATAAGTGGATTCACTGGCACTGAGATTTGAAACTGGAATTCTCATTCTACCATCTGTTTTTAAAATGTATATATTATTAAAGTATCACATCATGATGGAATTATTCTTCAAAAGAGTATGATACCCCAGGAGACAGATAATTTGAAGAAATGTGAAAAGTTTTCTGTGTTCAATAAGGAAACTCCTTTTAGATGAGAAACTATCATTGTTTCTTCTAGCTTACTTTCCAAGCTGCATCTGTGAATAGCTGATTTTTAGAATCACCCCATTTACATCAGTGTCAGATCACGTAAAATTCCATTGGTGGGAAATTATTTAACTATTGAACAAATAGAACCTACTGCTACACCAAGGCAATGCATTCTAATCCTGAAGGATACATTGAGGAAATCAGTTTTTCCTCCAGTTTTTAAACTTATATCCTCTTAATAAGGCGCCCCAGAAACTCTTGCAATTTAACTCTTTATTAGAGAATTAATAGAATGTAAGATACCTATTGAGAATAAAAATATAGTTTGTTTCCCATTTCATAAAAGGAAAGAATAAAAAAACTAGAAAACAGTGGGGTAGAATCTGAATCAAAAACTGGCTTTGTTTGAAGGCTTTGTCTTAGTCGTGCATAAAGAAGGTGTCTGATCACCTAATGTCAAAACATCTTAGCATGTTGGAACTAAAATTCCTGTGTGCTATCTACTTTACATGAGCTGGACAATTTAAGTCATAAGAGGTGATTCTAGTCACCCTGGCCTTTGCTGGAAAGTCAAGTTCAAGCTGTCAGTTCACTTGTCATGCATAAATGTACAGGCTTCTATTAAGCCACAAGAGAATAATAATGCCAGGTTTTTAATATATGGACCACAGTTGAAGAAATATGAGATTGAGATGTGCATATATATTTTGTTAGAATGTCAAATATTGTAAGGAAGACTTCAGTTGTTAATGTGACATTTATCAAAGATGTAGGTGCATGTAAAAAGCAAATCTCTAGGTACTTTATTTTTACAAATTCTGTCTCAAACTGTTGGTCAACATGGCAAGGTCAATGGCTTGGGGAACTACAATGGCACGCATACCAGTCTTCACGTGTAGCAGACATGCAGGTCCTCGCTGTGCTGACAGCCATGTCATGGGGAGTTTAATGTTCTTCTCCCGCTTTAAGAGACAGTAGCCGCGTTCTTTTTTATTCGTCTTTACAGACAGCTACTAACATGTGATGTGCCACTTGCCTTTCTGAAGGACAGGACAACACTATCAGTTCTCCCCTCTGTTTCCCCAAACTCAGCACATATAAAAACATGACTCCTACAATTCCTTCGATAGACAGTAATTTACAGCTGTGCTGCATGGCCTAGGAGAGCTCATATGATAGCAAAACATGGACAGGACTCTGCAATGACTTTGAGTCTAACAGGCAGATGTACAAAGCAGACAGGCTCACTTCTTCTTGGTGCTCCAGAAGACAGCGATGTGACAGAGCAGTGATATGTGAAGTCAGGGAGGGATGTGAAAGATAAAACTTTTTTAGAGGAACAGGGGATGTGAAGCAGCTCTTAAAACACAACAAACCATGTGGAAATCAATGCCACCATATAAATACACTAGCAGAGAGAGTTTTGTTCCATGAGAATCTTTCACTTTCTCAAGTACTTGACTTTTCTGGTTTAGCCACAGCTGTGGGCATTTGAAGGATGCAGGAATTTTTAATACTAAAACCAGGAAATTCATGGAGAGAGAAGTTGCCCTACATGCCCGACTTCCTCACTTTGGAGCCATGTGCTCCAAGAGTAACCTGTTGACTTCATCTCCTGATTATTTAAAGCATCTTTTTCACCACTTGCACATTCTGTTCAATCATTACGGTTTTTATGGCTCGATTACTCCAACAACTTTCTATTCATCTTCCTCCCATCAGAGTATCATCTCTCTAAAATGCAAATGTGGTCATGTTACTGCCCTGCTGAGAATTTCTCGATCACTCCTTTTTTACCTTCAGGGTCACTTCTAAGACTTAGTGTCTATAATAATTTGAGAATCTGAAAAAAAGGTAATACACATTAATGTGAGTGTGATAATACAACTAGTATGTGTTGATGATCTACTGCATGTCAACTTCTGTTCTAGGAACAAAGATGGTGAGAAAGCTGGGAATTATTTTCATAGAACATATGTTCTTGTGGGCAGAGGCTGTCAGTCAAAAAACAGATTTAATTCAGCATCAGATAGTGATACACCGTTAGATTTTCAAAGAAAGCAGTAAAAATAGAGAGATGAGTACAATTTTAGGAAGTATGGTCAGGAAAACTTCTGAGTAACACTTAAGTATAAATCATGACCTGTAGCATAATTGTGGAAAACAATGTTTGAAAAATGGGCAACAATTATGAAAATTCTGAGTTGAAGGACTGTTTGGTGCACTCAAGAAAGGAGTCCTGAGTGAGGTTGGAAAGGAGTGATTTCGAAGAGACTGATAGGATGCCCAAAAATAGAGGCCCAACTAGGAACCAGAGCAGCCAGGGACATGCTGTTTATTGTAAGAATTTTAATTTCAGTTCCCTGATATGGTCAGTCACTTAGAGTTTTGAACAAAGAGATATCATGATTTGAATTTTAAGAAATCTCTTGGCAGCTGCTTTGCAGAGGAGTATCAGAACAATAGGATTAGAAAGACCACACAGAGGTTATTACCAACAGGACAATGATAATGATGCTGACCTGTTGCATGGCCGCGTCCCAGGTTTTAGTAATTGGCTATGCTCCAGGCTTCACTCAGTGCCACTTTCTGGCAGGCATACCCTACAGTTCACACCTCTGTGTGGTTCCACATTTTTCTTTGTGCATGCCTTGATTTCTCCTAGATGGCCTCTCTTTTTCAGATTGCCTAGTACGATCGGTCCTTTCCAGAAGCCCTCAGTGATGTGGGTTTGAATTTGGTTTTCTGCTTGAGTTGCCCTGCACCTGCACGGAATTGATGCGCAGGATTTTAATTGGCTGCTGACAGGTCTGCTTACACCCACACATGCCCAGGATGCTTCTCAGTTTTTCTCTCTCACACACACCAGAGGGGGAAAAAATGGCATCTAATAAATAGAAAACACTTTGTGATAAGTAAATGAAGGAAGTAGCTTGTGTATCATAAATGAAAAGATTAGAAACTGGACATGATTTTGAGTTATATATTGGAAAAGGATGATGAAGATGGTGATATTTGATCAATGAACTAAAATTGTTTATAATGCATTGCTTGGTGCCTACTATATGGCTATTCTTACTAGGAATCAGAACAATAAAACATAATAAGCAGTGAGTGTTAGTTCAATCATGAACATATTTCAACTGTGACTGCTGGAGTACATTGTCAAAAACACCTAAAACTAACAAGCAAACAGGATGCAGAGAGGTTCACACATTGTGATATAATCCCAGATGATCCTTTACAGAAAGGATGTGCTTCAGTGACAGAAACAGAGGAAAGAATGTTAAATGTGTGACAAACGTTCTCTCTTCCAATGGTACAGACTGAAGTGATTTTGATAGAAATTGTGGAAAAGCATAATTATGAGCAACATGAAGCCAATCCCAGTCCAGGTCAGAGACAGGCTATGCAATCAATGGGAGGCTGCAATAGAATAAGAACATGCCAGAATAATCCCTTGTAACAGAATCCTGAGAGTAGACACAAAACACATTTGTTCTTTGTGTATAAATGGAATAAAAGTCCTGAAATAAACTTATTTAGAACAGGTGGCTTGTGGTAAATACCACCATCTTGTAAAAATGATTTCACACTGATAAAAAACAAAGCATGGAGAAACCCTGGAAAGCTTTCTGGTGCATGATAAATCAACCAGGGGCTTGACCTTTCTTTCTGCTTTAAATATACACATGTGTTATTAGAACTCTGTTTATATATATATTTGTGTGTATATGTAATCTATATGACCTTTCTGTTCTACTCCAACAAGGTTTTTTTTTTTTTTTTTTTTTTTTTGCATAGAACTATGCCCTTCTACTACTGGTGTTGTCAAACAACTTGCAGCTGGAGTAGGTAGCTTAATTACTGACATAAAGAAATGCCATGACCAACTGTTCCCCTGGGGATTTCTGAAGCTGCTCAGCTACAGATGGAAGAATCCCCTGCCGGATAAAGAGCTGCTTGGGTTAGAAAGCACAAGGAAATGGCGCATGCTGTGAAAACCATAACGGCGCACTGCTCCTGTCTGTGGCTGCTAAGATGATAATTAATAGAGAGCCAGAAGGTGACTGCAGTCTCGGAGAATTGATTACTGAAGGACTAAAACCCAGGGCAGAATTTTCAGCCTTCAGGGTCAGACAAACCTAGGCTCTGGTCATGGAGGTTTTTAATGAACAAATTTTGCTACCTTAAAATCATTGTGTTTTCAAGATATGTGTTAGTAATGGGGCTCTAATTGCATTGTTTCTTGAATATAATAGTTTAAAGACTTTAGATTTAAGGGTATTTTTAGATCTACTTCATGTCTATTTGACATACATAAAATTGTTTTATGCTAAATTTCATCCACATAGTTAAAATAACAAGTATTTAATATTCCTTTTCTTGTTTTCATTTCTCCTGCAGTGATTCTTTCCAGTGCAAACACAGTAAGCTCCTCTCTACCCCTTATATAGCAGGGAAATATTCCAGGACTACCAGCGGAGACCCGAAACAGAGAATGGCATCAAGTCCTATGAACACATTTTCTGTGTGATGGCATCTATTGAAACGTTCATATTTTCCACATTACAAGTTCGATAACTTTTCCAGCTTAAAGGATTTACCATGCACTGTGCTGTTACTTCTGCAGTTTACCATGTGATGGCAAAACCAGCACAAATTTCTTTTTCATTTTTCACGGTCTCAGCGATAGAGTTTGCTCTTTTCACACATATTGGCAACCAAAACATTCAATTAGCTCTTTATTTCCTTAAGAACTTTCACCTTTTCACTCAAAGGAAGCATTTCATAGATTCTTTGTCGTGTATTCAATCTTTCAGCATCACTACTATTGGTTTTTGAGACTAATACTAAATAAAAGAAAGGTTAGTGGAGCACAAACCCTGTGATACCTCTATAGAAATTCTAACAACAGAGCCAGCTGCTAAGTGATCAGTAGATAGGTAGCATGTTGAGTGGATGTGCCGGACAAATGAATGACTTCCTTTCTATGCAAGGTGAAGCAGGATGGCACAAGATCCCCTTTTGCCACAGAGAATGGCGTGCGATCAGAAACATGTGAACTATTTCTGGAATTTTTTTCAGTGTTTTCGGACCACTGTTGATTACAGATGGGGAAGGCAGGCAAGGAAAGAGTGCATATTATAACTTGTATCCTTTGAACAATGGAATTTAAAAAGCAGCTGCATCCACACCTTTCGCATTGGGAAAGTGATGTGTACAGAAATGTCAAAGAGCCCATGCCTTCCCCAGTGTTTTCTTAAATCACTCATAACAACATACATTGTCACGCATTAACCAAACAGGAGAAGTTGTTGATTTTACATGAAACCCTTGCGGGACTCCAACCTCCCAGCTAACTTTAGTTCTGCAACCAGTGGGAAGGGCAGCTGTCAACAAACCTCCATTTCATTTCTGAATGTTCTTTTTAATTGTATAATTTCAGATTAGTAGTTAGCAGCATTTTTATATTCAATGCCACAGATATATTTCGTTGTTGCAATTTTTTTTGCTAAGTATGTGAGAATAGAAGATTATGTCACAAATGGCAGAACGTTGGGTGCGGATTATAACTATTAGAAACAGGATTTAAAACATGACTTTTAGTGCTTACTAGATGCTGGACACCATGGTTTTAAAATTATTGTTCTGACATTTGCTAACTTAAATAGCTGATGTGACCAGCTTGGGTCTTGATAACCTTCTTAAAAAGGAGCATAATACCTCTCAGGTGAGATTTACTATGAGAATTCAAAGACAATAATTGTCCACTCTTTCATTGCTTTCTCCTCCCTTATGACTAAATGAGTCCATAATTTTCTAAATCTCTAATGATATACTTTCACCTTCACATGCTTAGGATTTCATGTCTTCTGTTGAAAATATGAATTTGTCTCTTATGGCTCTTCACTGTTTATGGTCCCTCAAAAGCCTCTTGTTAATTATAAAAAAGTCGATGTTGCTTTTTTCACTGTTTCTAGGTGCAATTTAATTCTTCTCAATCTATTATTCCTAGTCTAATGCTGTCTCACCTTTTTAATGGGTTAAATCTGTGGTCCTCTGGGAGATCTCTTAAACTCCAACCCTACTGCCCATGTGTTAAAGATGCAAACAGCTCCTGAATGGCCTCAGATTAACATGTCCATTTGTATAATATTTTCTCAAGACATGAGATAATCAACAAATCCACTAGCTGGGAAAGCAATTCAGATGTCTGCCTTTTCCAAACCACGCACATAAAGTATTGTTACTTTTTAAAAATGTATTTGTTGTATTTATTTGAAAGGTGGAGAAACTGGCAGACATTTCCTATTCACAAGCTCACTCCAGACACTCCCACAGAAATTAAAAATGAGATACACAAAAGCCAGGAACTGAGAGGGCAAGGCGGGCAAGCAAAGACACAAACCCTTGACCACCACCCCATCCTCTCAGGGTTTCAGTACTATGAAGCTGAAATGAAGAGAAGACTCAGGAACCAAACCCAAGCACTCTGATATGGGTTGTGGGTGTTCCAAATGGGTATAAGCACAACACCATTCACCCCAGAATTAGTGACTTCAATTCCTAAATACCTGTTGACACTTCTTGATTTTCACTTCCAACTGATTAATTCAGGAACATTTTATTTTTCATATAAATGAATCTTGGACCACTTTTAATTATAGCTATTATTAAATTATGCATTGTCAGAACCATGGGTATTTCCTGGGCTGTAGAGGAAGTAGAAAGGCATGCAGTGCAATTTAGCACTGTGCTTCTCATCCCTGCTACAAGCGGCAGAGTCCCATCATTTCTATCTGAGATTTTTTTAAGTATGGTTTTCTCTAAGAGGGAAAAAAAATCTTGCTATTCAAGTATTCTAGATCTAATCCACTTTGCTTGCTATGGGTATCAAGATAATGTGCACATTTTATCCTATTACATCTCTGACAAATAGCCTCAATACCTGCGTTTTTACACGGAACCAGAATAATAAGTAGCAAGGAATTTGGTGTTTCTGACACGGTTCAGACCTCCCACTATTCTGGAAACTGGTGAAGAAGAATGAGTGCATTATTGCTAAAGCATCTTACAGTGAGCAGAAGTCCCATCGGTCCTAAGGACTGGCCCTTAGGAGGAAATGCTGAAACCGAGTATGGGAAACTGCAGCCCGTAAGCACAGCTTCAGCCACACTTTTCTGTCACTTCTGTCAATGTTGAAAACATGTGACATTCAGAAGAAGTAATTTTCTTTTACAGACCTGCTGGAATTCTGGCTAGGGACTTACAGAAGTTGACCAGAAGGTCTTGTGGAAGTAGAGGAACCACAAACCTGCCTACTGCCACATTCCAGGGTTACCGGGGGCAGAGCATCGTATCTCTGGCAATATGAGACACTGTGGTCACAACTCCTACCCTATGGATATCTGTATACAGAAACTTGTTACTTCACCTTGCCCTTCACATTTGAACAAATCTATATGGGGGCTGACTCTAACTCCCAGCCATACAAGGAAGCAAAACCTGGGAAACAGGGAAATTTATATCCTGTGAGATGGGCACACTTCCAATGAGCACCCGGAGTCCTCAGACGGAGAACCACCAACCATTTCAGTCCATGTAGAACACTATTTATGGTCTGTCTCACTCACCACCCCCGCTCCCTGACATTGTAAACCTAGTGAATAAGTCGCTGCATCTAAAAGATGTTCTACTTTCCCCTTCTCCTTGCATTTGTTTACACTGAGCTTTATCCTTCCTAAAAAGCTGTTATTTTCTTCCCGTAGCGCCCACTACTCATCTCTCATTTTATTCAATTCCAATTCTTCCAAAAGTTCCTTCTTCACATTTCCTCACAGTGGTTTGAATAAGTATTTAAGTATGAATCCTTCCTTTATTGTACTTTCAGCCATAATTAGAGTAATCCAATAGTTACTGCCAAAAATATCTGTTCCTCATAACTTTATTCAATATGCATTAAGCTCCCTGAGAACCAGGGAGACATGATCTTGTTAATTTGTTCATGTAAAAGCGTTAAGGAGTTTCAGAATCATTGAAGTATTCCATACATGTATTTTTTGACTAATTAGTAGAGTGAGCAAATGAATAAGGGTATGGATAAATGAAAGGAAAGGACCAAAGGAGAAGTCCCGCTTCAATGCAACAATGCACTCTACCAATGATAAAGAACCAGAAGGTGATGCCAGTGTCAACAGCAAAGGTTTCCCTCGGGAGACTTTGCCATCATCCCAAAAAGAGGAAGAACACACCCCCCCATCTCTAAATCCACATATTTTTTCACTCCCTTAATTTGAGGCAGTTTCCTAAGGAGTTGTGTGTGTAGACAGGAAAGGCATGTCTCCATATGATTTAATTAAGTTTGTGACTCCTACCTTGAACTATAGCCCAAAGAAAATGCTTTAGACAATCACAAGATGCCAGAGAAATAGATACTATTCAGTTTGGCCTTCAAGACCTCACAGCCCTGTTCCAACTTGTATCATTTTTGGACTCAGTATTTTTTTTTAGAATACTTATTTACTCATTTGAAAGGCAGAGTGATGAGAAGTGCTGGAGGAAGAGAGAGAGAATGAGGTGGAGGGGAGAAGAGAAGGGCATAAGAAGAGATGAAGAGAGTTAAAGAGTGAGAATACAATCTTTCTTCTGCTGATTTACTTCCCAAATGTTCACAACAGCCTGAGGTTGCTCCCAGGCAAAACCAACAGCCAGGAATCCCATCTGGGTCCACAGATTTGGGGGCAGAGACTCAAGCACTTGGACCATTTCCACAGCTTTCCCTGGAACATTAGCAGAAAGGTAGATCAGAAATGTGGCATCCAGGAATTGAACCTATACTCTAATATGGAATGAAGGTGGTAGCTTATCCTGCTATACTAGAACATCAGTCTCCACACTGTGTAATATCTGGCCTTGCCAATTGTGACTCTTGTAGGTATATTTTACGCTTCAGAGAAGTTGATCAGTAATTGGCAATAATTATTTTCTCCACGTACAAATTTCCAAGTCCTATTTCAAAGCCACAATCTTACAGACCTTAGCTGTCCTTTTCTAGGAATGCTATTTCCCTCCATTGAACTCTCATAGCTCTCTATTAACAAGGGGTTGTGCATTTTCCTCCATGTGGCGTTTTGCTTTTGTGTTTTCATCTTCACCCTTGTCTTAAAAGCTACCAGTGGTTTTTTAAACTCAGCTACCAGTGGCTTTTTAAACTCAGCACTATAGTTTGTATATGCAAATACATTTATCAGCTTAAACTATGTATTTTCAAAAAGGGAGGCAGTGTGTTATGGCCCAGGGCCTTGGGATCCTGTGCCTGCATAGGAGGACAGGAGGGGGC
The DNA here is from genome assembly GCF_030435755.1 of Ochotona princeps. Taxonomy (NCBI): domain Eukaryota; kingdom Metazoa; phylum Chordata; class Mammalia; order Lagomorpha; family Ochotonidae; genus Ochotona; species Ochotona princeps. The sequence goes on along the minus strand of NC_080837.1, from coordinate 32,756,820 downwards.
TCCTGGTTCCTGGCTCCTGGTCAGCTCAGCTGCAGCCATAGTGGCCATTTGGGGAGTAAACCAGTGCATAGAAGATCTTTGTTTCTGTCTCTCTCTCTCTGTAAATCTATCTGTCCAATAAAAAATGAACACATTTTTAAGAAAAAAAAAAAGAGTATTACACATTTGAGCATTCTTCATACTCACAGTGGTGGTGGTGGGGGGGTAGGGAAGATCCTGTTTACAAAGTCAGAAACAGACCCTTCAGAGTGAAGTCAAGTGCAGTGGTTCACAAACTTCAGTGGTCAAAGGCAAAAGAAAGTTTATGAAATCTGTGATAGGTTCATGAAGGTGAAGTTCAAAAAACAACTCAAATGAATCTGGTTCAGCTGGTACAAACACCATACTTTGAGAGACACTGGGAGAGGTAACAATTTGTAAAGGGAGCTAAGGCAGGTGGTAGCAAACATGCAATGGTTTGGAATTGAAAACTTCAGTGGTTTTGGCCTCACAGTGCACAAAGCTGTTCCAAATAAGAAAGTGTAAGTGGTTGACTATTTTTTTAAAAAAAATGTTTCATAACTGAAAAAAAAAACTAGAGAAATAGGATTATGCTGGGCAATAGTGCTGCTTAACTTGGGAAATGGACAAATGAAATAGATTTTTTTAAAGAAAAATATTAACAGTGGAAGGAAAAGTTCAGAAAAGATGTTAGGAAAAAAGTCTAATATTCTGTTGGTGTTAGGAATGAGAGGCAGTAAATTCACACAGGCACTATGTGAGAAACTTACAAGCAGACAACATTAGCATCAAATACTAGCCTAGAGTTTAAGTTCACAAAAATATCAAAAGTTAGGGAAGAATTAAATGTACAGGAAATAACTAAAGTTTTATAAATATTAACTGTTTGAAAGGGTGTTATCTAATTGCATGTAGGATTTGTATTTTAATTCTGTTCAGATTTGAGTAATTTATAAATCTATATCACTAGTTTGAAAATAATACGTGTAATACAGAACAAAATCATATCTCAAGTTTCCTTATGCCTAAAGTGCATTGAAAAAGGATAGAATCACATTAATAGTATCAGTTCTAACATGGCTTAAATTTACTTCACTGACAAAGGATTCCATTTGCACTGCAAAGCCTCTCCACTAATTATGGCAGAATCCAGGAAGTGTCATATGTATGCAAAAATAGATCTTTTATTATTCGCAGATGCTGAGTTGCTTGGCATCATCTGGGTACCACTATGTTTGCCAAGTTCCTATCATCTCCTGTCAGTCACCACTGAGTACCTGCCTATCCACCAGATGCCTGGATCTTCTACAACCTAGTCATAGACACTACCAAGACCATAGGGTTCCTTTGTAAATTGAAAAAAGCTAATTCTCTCCATTTGATTCATACTATACTAGACTAACCCTGGATATTCCAGCCGAAGTGCAACATTTGATAAGCTCCTTTTCCCTTACAAATATTCTACATTTTAATTTTTAAAGAAAGACACTCTGACGAGCACTCAGATACAGAGACTAAAAGGGATCTTCCATTACTAGTTTACTCCCAAAATCTTGCAACAGCCAGAACTGGGCCAGACCAAAATCAAAACCTAGGAACTCTATATGGATCTCCCCCATGGGTGCAGGGATCTCACTACAGGGTCTGTTACTAGCAAGGTATACGTTAGCAAGAGGTGTCAGAAGTGTATCCAGGGGGCCCGTGTTGTGGCACGGAGGGTAAAGCCACCACCTGTCTTATATGGCCACTGGTTTCAGTCTTGGCTACTCCATTTCTGATCCAGTTCCCTGCTAATGCAGTAAAGGGTCAAGTACTTGGCCCCTGATACCTGTGCAGAGGTTTCAGATGAAGCCCTTGCAGCCATCTGGGCAGTGAACTAGAGGACAGAAAGTATTGTCTGTCTCTGTCTCTCCGCACACATCTTGTTATATATGATTTTCCAAATAAATCCTAAAATAATAGAGCCAGTGCTAGAATCCAGGCATTCCAATAAGATGCCCCAAGTGTCATCCTAATCATTGCTCCAGACACCTAATAACTCTTCTCTTTATGGGATTCAGATGCTCACTAAACATAACTATGCCAAAACATTAGTATGAATTACCAAATATCTACTGCATTCCCTAAGATATAAACAGTGTAACCTGCTCCAAGAACTTCTGATTTATCATCTATATGAGTTTATTTTGGCTTTTCAGCATGATGTAGGTCTAATTATATTTATAGTCCAACAAAGACCTCTTTACTTAAGTAAAAGCTATGTTTTATTGTTCAAATTAAGAACACTATTTTTACAGAGTGCTCCAATAGGGAAAAAATATCATATTGCATAAAATATAAATATCACACCTATGAGAATCTTTTCTTGCATAAGAACTTAATTCAGAGACTGCCAACAATTTGATATATGTTTACACAAATTATGTTGATAAGAGTAGAAATAAAATAATTTCTATGCAATTTAAATCAATTGCAGATGAGATGAATATTTTTGGTTGGTCTTATATGTACTTAGGGATTTTTAATATAAGAAATTTATAGTAATTTACAATCAAACTAATGATAGCTAGCATTATCCATGTGTTTCTCAGGTGTGGTTTTAGAATCTTTGACTCATTTAGTTCTCATAAAATGAAAGGCAAGCAGTGTCACAGCAGTGCTGGTCTCCTAAGGCATCTCATTGCTTTCCACAGAGCACTTTGCTTGGGCTCCATTTTCTGCTGAGTACCTTCAGGTACAGAGGTAACACAAGAGCTAGTTGTACCTCCATGTTTATGGCAGCTGAGTTCACAATACACAAGCATGGAATCAACCCAGATGTCCGTCAGTTGATGACTAAAGAAAACGTGGTGCTGGGGAATATGGCTCACTCACAATAAGGTATGGAATCCTGTCCATTGCAACAGCAGAATGCAAGTAGAAGCCATTGTGCTTAATTAAATAAGCAAGTTCCAAAAAGACAAATATCGTAGGATTTCTCTGATATGTACTGGTGAATAAAGAAAACAAAGGAATGCGTAGGAATGAGATGAACATCTTGGGGTTTGATTGCTGTTGTTAGCTCTTGTTGATATTCCTGCAGAGCTGTGTTCTCTCTGCTTCTTATTTATTTAATATTAATGGTGCTCATGCCCATGAATATAGTGTGGATTAGTTACATGTTTGCAAAAATTAAAAAGAAAGAATGAAAAGGGCAGGTGGGGGCTATGGGTATATTTGTAGAATTATACCTGTGAAATACATGAAATATGTTCTTTTCACACTAATGATTTTTTAAAAGAAATCACACCAGAGTCACAAACAGGTTGACAGCGTGGAAAGGTTTTAAATTCTAAGTCTGTTCTGGGCCAAGTTTCCTCTGACATAAAACTAATTCATTTCAGCTTTTCTACCTAATTTATTTAGGGTATTTATCATGAAAGGATACTGTATTTTTATCAAATGGTTTCTCTGAATTTACTGAGATAACCAAACATTTCTCCCCTTAGTTTTGTTGGTGTATTATGCCACTTCTATTGATTTGCTTATATTCACTATTTCTGCAATTCCTAGAATAAACCCCAAAATATAGGCTTCTACAGTGGGTTCTCAGATAGGACTCCCAAAACACAGGCAGTAAAAGCAAACGTAGACAAAATTATACTAAAGAAACTTTCCAACAGTAAATAAAAAAAAAAAAAACAGAATGAAAAGACAACAAACAAAATGGTAAAGCTATTTGCAAATATATGCATCCAATAAATGATTAATGATCCAAATAAATGATTAATACAAAAGGCACACAAGGAACTCAATAAACTCAAGTACAAAACAGTTTTGTTAAACTGACCAAAGATCTGGACCAACATTACTTAAAAGAAGAAATACAAATAACACATGAAAAAATTCTTTGTATCTCCAGCCATCGGGGAGAGGCACCTAAAAAAACCATAAGGGCGTATGTCCCTCCAAATAGAATGTCTACCCTGCAGAAATCAAAACACAGTAAATACCAGTGAGCAGGTGGATAACACACTGTTGGTAGGGATGCAAATCAGTATAGTCATTATGAAAAATAGCATGGTGATTTCTCAAAATAACTAAAAATAGTTTTACCATATGATCACGATATTCCATTTCTGGGAAAAAAGCCAAAGGGAAAAAAAGTCAACTAATTAGAAAGGAACCTACACTCTCCTGTTTAATGCAGCTCAATTCACAACAAAGAGACTCAACTTCAGTATCAACTGATGACTGAATAAAGAAAATGTGACATACATACAAGATGGAATACTACACAGCAACAAGAAAAATAAAATCCTGACATTTCCAGAACAATGGATTCTGCTAACACACGCTAATACATACCACGTTTTCTCACATATGTGGAAATGCCTATTTTCATTAACCTATGCAGTATCCAAATGTGTGATGCATATGTCCTCATAACTGAATATTTATGAATATTACATCTCCTGAATGTATGACTCTCACATGATACACCTCCCTCTCCCTCCCCGGCTTTATCATCCTTATCCCCAATCCTCTATTATGTGCCATTAAGGTTCCTGTTTTCAAGAAACATAGTATGTATATGTGTATATAGTACTTACATAGAAATGACAAAATGCTCAAGCCTGTTTTAAAAAAAGAAGTCAACCAGAAAAAAGCAGACTTGTTTTCTTTGTCTTTTTTACTACTGTGTACTCCTCTGTCTGGCTCGTGTGGAGCAACGAGAGAATGTGGCAAGGCAGGCGGCTGTTCTTGCACGCTGCAGAGGCTTTGCAGGAGATGGTGGCTGCTCCCTGGAACAAGCACAGCACAGTTCTCTCTGTGTCTCATCACAGGCAGTCTTGGGCAGGCAAGCTGCCTGATTGCTTTCTTACGGTAAAATTGATAAAACAGTTAAGAATGTGGCTTTATGCTTGTTTGCTATCAGAGGCTCTGTTAGCACGTACACTTTGGAATCCAGATCTAGTCCTTCCAATCAGAGTAACATCACAACTCTATAATAGAGAGTTCGACTCCGAGGATATAGAATATGCTGGTTTGATTAAAGGATTAACCAGACATAATGTAAATTCTAACCTTACTATCGCATGGCTATGTGACTTAATGTAATTACATGTTAAATTCCGAGTCTCAGCTTCTATTATTGTTAAGTACATTAAATATCACATACTCATCATGTGTAGTGAATGAAAACACATGTATTTGAAGAGGGTAAGTATTTGAAATACTGAGAACTGCTGTTTTTACTATTCTGCATCAGTCCTTGGTTTCATGTATGAGTATTTGATATTTTAATGGGATATAAAGAAGGCTGGTAGTAATCAGTGAAGATGATCTATATGCGGATGATTTTGCCCTTGGAGGTTTTAATCAGAATGTTACAAGACAATGGTTACATGATTTGCTTTCAAGCTGCATATATATTTGATCTATCAGTGCTAAAGGCAAATACCATTATGAGGGAATTAGCAAAGATATCTAATTGATACTCAGATTCTGGCCAAGGATATCATTTCCCCTGAAGACTGGGATAATTTTCTTCACTTGATAAACTCTCATTCTTATATTAACCTCAGCAAAGTAACTACTTGCCTGAAAATGTATTTGTTTCTCTTTAATCAAAGAATTTACCAAAATTGGAATACTGATGTCCATTGTTTTCTAACACTCATTTCTGTTCATGATCAAATCTGTCTATTTAAATACTGCAATATTACATCCTCTGAGGCTAACATTATTGAGGGCTCAGCCAAGTGTTTTGTAGAAATCAGCCATTTAATAAGTGCTTGGTCAAGTAGTAAATGAATGGGTGCATAAATAATCAAAAGCATTGCAGGAGGTTCATTATATTTGCCATTGTTTTCATGAGATCATATATACAATAAACATCAGTGTTCACAATGAAAGACAAACAACACAGATCAAGGCAGGGTCTCAGCAGCTGACCCCAGATCACGAGAATTACCATTCCTCCAGTATGTTACATGCAAGCAGTGAGATTCAAAATGGGCTGTGGCTATTCCCTGGAGCATGAAGGGACTTCCAGAAGGGAGCTTAAAGAAGCTTCATGAGCGTCCCCATTAAACATACAAAGATTTCCTGAACTTGAACACAAAGGGGCATTTCTCATGGGAACTGGGTATAAAATCAAACTCCCAATGTCCCCCTGGGCCACAGCATGGACCAGCTGTTTCCAGCGAATTTACTGAATATGTCAGAATCAAACACCAGTGGGAAGCAAGCAGTGGAAGAGAAGCCAAGTGTCAGTGCGGCATCTCATGGAAGCCTTAATTACTCCAATAGCAAAGAGCCATGAAGGGATCTGCAAGCTCACAATTCAGAAGACAGCTTCTACATAGAAAACTTAGCCTAAGGAAGTTCACATTTATATTAATTCTTCAAGACCTGGCATTTGAAATATGCTTCAGTAGGTTTTGTATTATTGCCCTTAAAATATAAAAATATTTTGTGTTCTGATTTAAAAACGTCAGAATAAAGAATTGAGTGGAAAAATGCATCCCTAAATACAATTTATCATATTATTGCAGAAATCATAAATATTTCATTAAAATTTTATTTTAAGGTGAAGTGAAAGGAAAATGTACCTCTTTAAATAAAATTAAACAATTCTGCATTTTTCTCAGAAATTAAATATAATACTGAAAACTCAGAAAAGCCATAAATTTCAATAACAAATACAAATTAAAGTCACATTTATTTAATCCTTTTCTTCAAGTAAAATATTAGGGAAAAAACATTGAAATACTGTGCACACTGAGAGGAAAAATGGCAAGAACTCCTTAAGCCACAGTCTGCCATAAATGCCTAAGTATTCTGACACTCACATTCAGTCAGTTATGACAGTTTGATCACCTACATTTTTATTCTTTTGTTTTGAAAAATTAAAGTGAGAGGAACAACAGAGGAAGAAATGGATAATCTTGTGCGCACATGCTACTTCAGGGAAGTTCACATGGAGAAATAAAAAAGAAATTAATGCTTTCCTTTCTGAAAAAGTTTTTTCCCCCAAGGTAAATTTTTTATGTCATAAATTTTATAAACATGAAATCGGTGAAAATATAGAGACAAATGGCAATCATCTATTAGTTGCTGATCCTGTCAAATGTTTCAGAAGAAAACAAAATTATTAAACAAAGACTCATGAATTTTGGTTACAGCAACATCAACTTTGGGTATATTTTCAAGTGAAAATACCCAGTCTGTTTGTACTGGATGAAATCTGAGGTCAGATTCAGTCCTTGGAATGCAAACCACAGATGATTTGATAGGGTAATACAGCAAGTCAAATAATTAACTGGAACTACTACTTACAACAGCCTGCTCTCAGCTCATTACTGTTCACATTCATGAGCAAATAACAGACATGAATAAAACAAAACCACATTCCAAGAATCAAGCTGAGAATGCCAATAATGGGACCCACTAATAGGTTGTTTTCAAGAAAATATAAATATATTGAGGAGATGAAGAACACAGCATGAAGAATGAAGAGTTTGTTTAGGACAAAAACAACAACATAATTAATTTTCATAGGCTAGAGTAGGAATGCAAAACTATAAAAGGATAAAATGAAAACAAAACAACCATTTTCAGGATCAGGAGTTCAGACAGGACCCAGTAGGTCTTTGACCTGCATTTTGGGCCTCAGACACAAGGATTCAGATAGCTGGTAGCTGAAGATGAATGGATGCCATCTTTTCTATTAATGGCGAGCTTATACTTCTCATAGTATGAAATTTTTTTAAAAAGATTTATTCATTTTACTACAGCCAGATATACACAGAGGAGGAGAGACAAAGAGGAAGAGCTTCCGTCCGATGATTCACTCCCCAAGTGAGCCGCAATGGGCCGATGTGCGCAGATCCCAAGCCGGGAACCAGGAACCTCTTCCGGGTCTCCCACGCGGGTGCAGTGTCCCAATGCATTGGGCCGTCCTCAACTGCTTTCCCAGGCCACAAGCAGGGAGCTGGATGGGAAGTGGAGCTGCCGGGATTAGAACCGGCGCCCATATGGGATCCCGGGGCTTTCAAGGCGAGGACTTTGGCCGCTAGGCCACGCCGCCGGGCCCGCATAGTATGAAATTTTTAAGGTTGTTTAGATCATAATCCTCTTAAAAATTAGGTCACGACTGGCAAGTGTCACTTCACTGTACTATAGAGGTCATAGTGTCAAACTAAATTCAGGAAGAAAAAATAAAATTTCTCTCTCAAAGTGTAGAATATAAAATATTTGTTGATGTATTTAATATGACACAAGCAATAATATCCATTTTGTCAACAGTAGAAAAAGTACTTCAAAACCCTGTTTTCATGTCTGCCATCTCAGACATGGCATATCAAGAGTCACAGACTGAGTGAGATAATTTAGGTGCATGAGTTTTGTTGGGGAGTGCTTTGGGAATCAACTGGAGTTAGAGAGGGAATACTGGCTAAAGTGAGAAATTAGGCTGTAACAACAGAAATGTGAGCCTATCTTGTTTTAAATCAGGAATCAGAAGGCCCGAAAAAGTTGCTGCAAATTGTCACAAGGAACTAGACTTTTATAACAACATTTCCAGGTATTGGAGACTCTGTATGGATTGAGGCTCTTTCTTTCAGTTGAGAGCAATTCAAAGCAGTGGTAAAAATGAATGCTTCCTTCCTGAAATTGGATATTAGGGACCAGGGCACTATAAGACAGGGTTCATGAACTACATTGAAATCAGCACAGTCGAGTCTAGATGCTACTGAAAAACAAGTCTATGACCTGAAGAGTTTTCATAAGGAAAAATCAACAATCTAAAGTGAAAGCAAAAGTGATGTTGGATACCCAGAAATATAATAAAATGATAAAGAAAGAAGAAAGACAAAGAGTGTTCATCAAATGAATGGTTAGTGTTCTTCAAATAATATCACATAAGAATATGCTCAAATGATAATGAAGCCAAATAGAATTAATATGGTCAAAAAAGAATGGGAAGCAGATGATTCAAAATACATGAATTCTGGCTGAAATCCACTTTAAAGATGGGCTCAAGGACTATTCAGACAGAATCATTGTGTTTCAAATAGCAGAGTTTTAGGTAGATCCTTTAATGTTTCACAGTAACATTTGGCACCCAAACATAGTAGAACAATACTTTTACATCTTCTGTAAGAAATGTATTTCCAGTTATTTGATTTCTATTCTCAAGGTTAATACTAAAAATTGCACTAATGTTTTCGGTGAACCTACCATGAACCTCCCTTTCAAAAGAATTACTGCTGTAATCTTCAATTAACAGATAAATAAAAATAAGAAAGTCAGAAAAAATCTATGGCCGGATATGACTGAACTATATAGGGAGCATGTATGTATGTATGTAATAAAGGCATTTAAAAATCAGGTCTAGGAATTTGGAAATAATGATTACAAAATGAAGAATAAATATGAACTTTACAATGCAGAAACAAGAATGTAATAAATGGGGAAGGCAGAAAGGAAAATGGATGTAAAGTGAAATTTAGCTACATTTATTTTCCATCTTTCATGGTTGGAACTTTCTAAGATAAGCAAAACAAAATAAGAATATAATTGATTAGGTGTCATGTGCAAGAATGTAAAACCAAGTTGCGCAAAATTATACATTAGAGAAATTGAAAAAAAGCTAAAAGTAAAAATAATTCAGAAGATCACAAAAAAGCATTATAACTCATATTTCACAAACCCAATCTGTACATACAGAAAATTCTAGAAAAGACAAATCACATTCAGCTTGTGCTTTTCTTCCCTTGACCAGCGAATATAGCACAACTAAACTTAGAGAACATGAATAGAATGGTTATTAATATTAGCTCCACAGAATTTTAGGAAAATGGCTGTGTCTGTAATGAAAAACTTTGTTACAATTTTAAGAATCCCTTCTCTTAGTTAAAAGAAGTTTCTACAAATGACTATTTAGTAAGTCCAAAATGTTGTGTAAAATCATTTTATGCTTTATTTTTAATATCTTTAAAAAACATGAAATTAAATAGAAAATCAAAACCAAGTTTGGAACACCTATGGATTAAAAAGTGATCTTCACTGTGACACATGATAATCAATCTCTCTTCAGTTGAACATAAGGAAAAGAACCTTAAATGTGCCTATGAAAAAAAATCAATTGACATAAAGAGGTACCCCAATGAGACACACAGCTGACCTCTCTGGACAAACTCTACAGGCCAGAAGAGAATGCAGTGATATATTCCAGATTCTAAAAGGGAAAAAAAATGTCAGCCCAGAATAACATAGCTAGCAAAGCTTTCTTTTGTCTTTGGAAATTAAATAAAATTCTTCCACAGTAAAGAAAAGTTCAAAGAATATGCCTCTTCAAGAGATGTCCTACGAATGATACTTGAAAATAATAAAAAAATGAATTGGATGATCATCTCAAATCTGGAATGGTGATATTATTAAGGATATAACTTAGTGTGTTGGAAACCAGAAAGGAATGGATAATTCTAAGTTATTAGGACCTCTGATACAAGATGAATAATAGAAAATCAATGTAAATTCATCAAATCTAAAAGAAAAATAAAATAAACTTTCTATTCTGCTTTCTCATGTCAGTTTGACTACACCATCCTACACATCTTTTTTCTAAAGGACAACCTATTTTCTGACCTCAGAGCCTTTTCATTTTCAACTCCCTCTACTCACAATGCCCACTTACTTTTCACAGTGTAGCTTATTCTGTCACCAGCTTACTTTAAATGTCACCCACCCTGGCACATCAATTTATGGTTTAACAGTTGTGTAGGTCAGAACCAGGATTGGGTTGTTTTCTCTGCTCCCACAAGCCCCACAGAGAGGTAGGTGTTAGTCACTATGGGAGGTTACTAGCAGCAATGGGGAAAAATAAGACTTCCAAGATCACTGAAGGTGGGAAAATTCAGCTCTGTGCATGTGTAAGACTTGGATTTCTTGAGAGATTTTTTTAAAAAGATTTATTTGAAGAGAGAGGGAGAAAAAAGAAGGCATGGAGGGAAGGAAGGAAAGAGGGAGGAAGGGAAGAAAGATAATTTGGGTCAGACTGAATGCAGGAGCCAAGAACTCCATCTGGATCTTGTACATGGGTATTAGAGAGTGTATTAATTGAACCTTCACCTGCTAATTCCCAGGCGCATTACTAAGAAGCTGAACTGAAAGCAGCGTAACTGGGACACAACAAACATAGCAATGTGACACAAAATATATTGGCTTAAACAAAAGTCCCACAACTCCATCCTGGCTTTCTGATTGGTTTCTGTTGTAAGCCAGAAATCTCTCTCAGCCCCCAAAACTTGTCCCACTTCATACATCTTCAATTCAGTAGTCATGAGTCTTTCTTTTCACATTTCTAATCGCTGTGCCCAACTCTGCCACATCGCTTCTGCTTCCTGCTAGAGAAAATTCTCTCCTGTAAAGTGTCATATGCTTCTATCCAAATAACCCAGGATAATTTTTCCTATTTTGAGGTTCATACTTGTTATGGTGCCTGTGTTGCTATCCCTTCCAAAATTTCTGTTGAAATTTAATCCCTGTTAGGATGATGTTGAGAACCAAGGCCATTTGTGGTGTGATTACACCCTCAGGGCTCTGCTCATGAATGCATTGGTAAATTGCAAAAGGGGGTGCCCTTCCATCCTTGTTACCTGTGAGGAAAGCAGAGAATAGTCCTTCACAAGATAACAACCCTGATAGCACCCTGACCTAGCACTTGCCACTATCCAGAACTGTAAGAAATAAATTTCTATGGTTTATAAATCATCCAATCTGTGATGTTTTAATACAGTCTAAGAAAGTAACCACAAGTATATCTGAAAAATTACTTTTCCATGTGTCATGAATGTCTGCAGGCCCAGAGATTACAGTGTATGCTTCTAAGATGCCGCGTGCCTCACCTCACTTTGACCACTCTTTCAGGCAGTGACAGCACATATCCTGCAACCAGAAAATACACTCTTCTCTCTTACCTAGGTTTCTTGCAATCACTGGTTATAAGTTGCCTGTTTCATAACTTATTTGGCTGTTTGCCATCTAGGAACACCTCCTAAACTACGTCAAGTAGGCAAAAATTTCATATCTCTATATTCATTGTTATATTCCTAGTTCCTAAAATGCCGCCTAGAACCTATTAGATATAAAGGTATTTATTAGATGAAGCAATTAAGTTGTATATAATTACTACAAACATGAAAACATTAAAATTACATATACATTTGTTGATTTAAATCTAGTGTAACAGCCAAATGTTGATGAAGGATAGAAAAAAAAGTTGATGAAGGATAGAAAACATGAATATCATGCTGTAGCCAATTGTCACCTCTGCAGACCATCCAAAAATAGTGGAAAAAAATGAGAAAGTAGTGTCCTATCTCATTCCAAAAATAATTTATTGTTTAAATGCTTTATAGCCAAAAGTCATTTAGTTGTTAGTTTGGCAATTAAAGCATGTTGATCTTTTCTCAAAAATGAAAAACGAAGAATAACTTTAATAGCAATGAAACTGCTAAAAATCCAGATTCTCACAAATCCATGGGTGTTGACAATGCTATTTACATATATTAGACTGAGAGAAATAAGTATGAAAACATAGCCAGAAAATCTCTTATTCAAAACAACAGGGAGAGTTAGTTATATAAAACACTGGATTGGTTTTATAAACCTTCGGTGTAAGCAAATGGGAAGACAGATTAACAGAACAGAGTGTAAACTTCAGAAATAGCATGGGGTATAGATGGAAAGTTAAAATATAATATAGCAGTAAATTCTATCCAGTAAGACATTTTCAGGAGTAACATTTGGACACCTAGAGTAGATGCAAAAGCAAGTGAAAAAAAGCTATATCTGCATCTTCCTTCTCATGGCAAAATAAGTTCTAGAGAAACTTTATTTAAAAAGTAGGTGCTATAATAAGAAAAATATTTTTTTATAATCTGAGTTAAATAAGACCTTTCATGAAAAAATAAGTGATACAGTTGATGATGTGAAGCCTTAATGTATATACAGCAAAACTGTAGCCTTTTTAATGAAGGCAAAATATGAATCAGACTAAAAATATATATGTAATTTTGTAAATAAAGTCATGTGTTACATAATGACTTTTCAGTCCATGACAGAACAGACAACAAGGGTTCCATAAGAATATATGACAGGGCCAGCATTGTGTCATGGCCAATTAAGTTGATGCCTGCAACGCAAGCATCTCATGTGGACACTGGTTTGAGTCTCTGCTTCACTTCCAAACCAGCTCTTAATTAACACACATGGGTATGCAGAAGATGGCCCAGGTACCTGGGTCCCTTTCCCCCACCTAGGAGATTCAGAAGAAAGCTTCTGCCCCTAGATTTGACATGAACTAGCCCAAACAATTATATCCTTTTGGGAAGTAAGTCAGCAGATGGACAATCTTTCCCTCCATCTTTCTCTGTAACTCTTTCAAATAAATCCTTTTTAAAAGACCATTTGCTTACATGTGGTTATTTTGTTTGTGCAAGTACACTCTATGATAGTCACAGAAGGATAAAATGACATACAACTGTACTACGCATTCATCAGATTGTGTTCTTGTCATTAAACAATACACGACTAGTCTATGAACATAACTCATTTATAAGAGGATACTTCAAGTTTGTGGAAAGTGAAATTAAAATCTAAGGTGTATTTTCCATGAACATTTATGCAAAAGGTAAAGCTTTACAAGTAATTTAAGAGTTTCTCTTCCTCTCTCCTTTCAAGACACCTCACTTCCTGGTTCCCTCCTGGGAGGTGATTTTACCTTCCCTGTTCCTTCCATGTTTACCTGGTCACTTCACAAATAAAACTTCTCTGTACCTGATTCACAGCTTTTGATTTCTTTATTAAGCTGAGAGAAGGACCCATCAAGTTTTTCCGGTAAAACATTTTCCCTGACACCTAATGTGGAAACCATGTTCCATCTGCAAGGGAGATCGCCAGACATCACAATGCTTCCAGCTCTGAAGGGAGCTGGGGTCTGCTGACCAGGACCCCCAGTGGTGGGTGCCAGGGTCTCCTATCCAGGCTCCCGCTACCTGGGTTTGTACAGAGGAGCCTTGGGTCTCCTGATGGTGGGATCTCGGAAGGTCGATTTCTTACTAGGCATAAGTCCTGGATTTTCTGCCTTGCCTTTTCTCCTGGACTGAGATCCTCTCATAAGGTAACTGCAACTGCATAAGGCATCCATGGACAACTTCTCAAATGATAACTCACCCAAACACTGACTTGCGCTTCCACCACTCTTTCCTTATTATTCCTGAGACTCCTTCACTGGAGCAAAGTAAGTTGGCAAAGGTCATTGTGGGTTTATCTTACCCCCTGATGTTCAAGGTTGTTTTCCCCTGTGAGGTAGATATGGACTCTACAGCCTGAGGCCAGCACACCAAATGACCCAGATTCTCCAGAACCAACCTGTGAAGATTTAAAGCTGCTTTTCAAATAGATAAGTAAGTGTTTTCTATGAGGCCACATCCGATCCTCCAGTACCACTGTCTGATTATCACTGTGGCTTTATTTCTGCCAAAAGTTTAGCAACCAAAGTGTTGGCTCAATGGGCAGGAATTGTATGTCTCAGAGCTACCATCCAAAGTATCATTCACACCTGAGAACAACTTTTGTTGGCTAAAGCAGATGCCCTTTGTTTCTGTATAAATGCTTAGTGCGAATGGTATTCAAAAGCCTGCTATATGTGGGTCCTGTGCTCTCAACTGTCTTCTGTTCTTCATTTCAACAGGAAGTAGCTAGAAGTTACCCTTTACCCCTACAGGAAAAGGATGTGGGATTCTGAGAAGGGGTCTGAGACTGCCCAAGTCTGCTAAAATCTTGGCCACATCTTCAAGTGGGTGTCACAAGAATTGCCCAACCATTTTCTAACTAGTTGAGAGACCACCAATGGGGAACCTTTTACCTATAGGATCTAAACAAACAAGGAGGAATCAGGGAATGCTTAAAATACCAAGATCCTTCCTCAAACCTTGTTGTCTCTCTCTCTCAAGACGTACCCCACTCCCAGCTTTCTCTCAAAAGGTGCCTTTTCCTTCTTCCTTCCACATTTACCTGGTCACTACACAAATAAAACTTCCCTGTCTGCAACAACAACAATGACAACAATACTAAAACTGAAGTATCAGTTAATAACACCTTTAACTCCATACCAGTTTCACCCTTGCCCCTTCACAATAGTGCAAAAATTTAAATAGAACATTGGTTTTGCTGAATTTTTTTGTAGAAACTGAAACGTAAATGTTCATTAATGAAACATTCTTATATGAATTAATGGTCTTTAAAATACAATGATACATAGCTCTTAGGAAGAATTTGGAGCAAAATATTTTAATAGTTTATTTGTTTCTCCTATAAAATTTCCCCTCTGCAGTTAATAAAAATCTCAGGGAAATATTTTGCTTCTATACAAATACCGTTTTTCTCCTTAAAGAGAGAAATGTATTTACTAACTAGAATATAGCATTTTTGAATAATTCTTATTGTCTTTAGCCATAAAGTAGGCAGTCAAAATACTGTTTTCCAGGGCTAATTATGTTAGTTCTATTTTCCCGATCTTTTTCAACATGATAATGTCAGTGATCTATGATATAAATATACTACTTGTTACAGTTGATATGCTATTTGGGGTTCTAAAAATGTGAACTCACAATTTGTCTAGCTTTTTTCTTCTCCATATTTAAGAGGAACATTCTTACCAGCTCTCCACATTCCTGTGTTAAAACTCAGAGTTCTGATCTGCACTACTTTTCAAATGAAAAATTTTTCTAAATATGAAAAAAATTCCACCAGATAGTCATTACTAAAAAACTCCAACTCGTCTACATACACAAGTAAAAGCATGTCTACTGGTATTCCTATATTGGATATTTAAGAAGACATGAAATTCTAAGCAGATTTAATAGTGCTTGGTCTGCAATAGTGAGAGCTTGGTTAGAAAGTTTCCACAATTTAAGACAATTTTAGCCACATTTTAAAGGCCTCTCTCTATTGCCGTTCTTTCTGCTATGGTTCTCAGTGACTCCCTCAGCATAGCTTTTTATAGATTCTATCAGTCTTATTAATTACCCGAGCTTCCTGAAAATAAAGAAAATGGTAATTGCACTGGTGTGGTGTACTTTGGCCTTTGGTGAACTTGACTTTCTCTATAGATGTCTCTACTCTCACTCTAGTCCTTAACGAATGTAGAACTCTAGGCAAGAATTTCTAAGACATTCAGAGAATCAAAGCACATGGTTCTCAATGAGACTGCACAAGCGTCATTTTCACAAGACACATTTACAGATGTGTTCCAATTTTCAAAATGTAGAGCATAGATGAATAAACACATTGATATGCATATATGCATCTGCATGTATACACATGGACAAATTTTCCTAATATTTTAACTGTCAATGATAAAGTATGCATTGCATCATACTATCAATAGAGTAATCTGAAACGCCTGACAATTGTTGAACAAAGTAATTCATTGCAATCTTGGGGGAAGTTTTCTCTTGATCAGCATGAACAGCATTGTTTTTCCTCCTAGAAAGAAAGCTAATGCAGAGAGCCAGTGATCAAGTGTCCTGGAAATGTGCTTGTAGGTCAGAGTCACCTCCACATGAGTGTTTCTTTTGAATTCTTTTGTTTTATAAGAATGCCACTTGTGGCAGAAACACATCGGCAGAGGAGATTGACAATTCTGAACAAGGAAATAAGGCAAGGTGAGATGTTTTCTGATGTCCTGATCAATCTAAAAGGTTTTTCTTTGTAGTTCAGTCAGCTACAATATCTGCTGTGGGCAGGCTGGCTGGACAGCAACAGCCTCTCTCTCTCTAGCTGGCAGGAATGTTCCTGGAGGTTGACAAGCAGCCCGCACAATATGGCTTGTGCTCTTAATACTGAAGACAGGCTGAAAATGCATTGCTTGCTCTGGCTCTCATTGTTGCAGCTGTTGTTAATGAGGTGCTTTTTAAAATAATCACGTGAGACTCCTCTCCCATGACAAGTCACAAATGTGTTTGCTTTTTCAGGTGTGGATCTAGATAGATAATCCAATCAGACCTGTCTCTAGCAATCTCAATTATAAATGGCTCTATTTTGCATGCACATGGGCCACTGATGCTAGACTTTTTACTTTGGCATTGTTTCTAAATGTTTTTAGGGCCATTTGACTTTATCTCTGATTAAGATAAAAAAAGACGTTAAAAATTAACGTACTTTCTAAGTATCTGCACTGACTGCTTTATCCATAGCCTGGAGTTCTCACATGGAAATATATCTAACATTAAAAATGATATTTTCAAAGATTGTTGATACAATGAAAAAGATTTACAATGCAATAGTAATTAGAATAGGTTTAAAAACCAAAATGTGATGTGATTTCTGTTCTGTAAAACAAAGATATTCCTATATCTGCACTTTATAATTTTAATATTTGCAAACCAGATAGAATAGAGGAGAAATAAGCACAAATATGTACAGTCAGTTGTTTTACACATGGATTAAAGGTAATTCAACCAAGTGAGTAGGGGGCTTTCAAAGAAGTGAATCTGAATCAATTGGACATCCATATGCTTGAAGTTAAATAACACATTTAAAACATCTTTACTCATACTGTATAAAAATAAAATAGGATAATGGTAAAGTAATAGTAACCTAATAAAACAGGAAAATAGATGGATGCCACGACCAATGTATTTGAAGGACTCAATTTAGAACAAAAATATTAAGTGATAATAAAGGTTGGCAAGGATGCAGAGAAATTGATCGGACATATTGCCAAGTGGAAGGCAAAATGTAATAAATACTTTGTAAAGGAGATTGGCAAAACAATGTAAACATACCCTAACCTACCAGGTGATCTGGCAGAAATCCTACTCCAGGTACTAACCCAAGAGGAACAAATACACTGTTTCACAAAGGAACATTTCTATTAATTTTATTGCTAACTGGCAAGTGTGAAGCACAACAATGTTCATCAACAGTAAACAGAGGAGCAAATCTTGGCACATCCATACAATGTTGTCTTATCAATAAAATGAGGAAGCTACTAATCCTTATGGAAACATAACTTGACATCATGAATCAGGATACTAAATAAGGCAAAGCAAGGAGTTAATACACTGTACTTATTTAGCTGTGAATTTTACCTACATAAAAATTATATCTTATGAATCAAGAAAAGTACTAAGATTTTCTATTTTAGGTGAAATAATTTTTTCTGTCTGCTATTTGATAAGTTCCATTTTTTAAAAATGCTATAACATTTCAGCACCAGGAAAATGCTTTTTCCTCAGTACTCTAAAGTAGTGGAGTTGGCAGTAGAGTTTAAACCAGGCTCCATTGTGCTGGCTGCTAATATAAAGTGCCTCCCTTAGATGGGAAGATTGGGAGGAAACTGGCATTTGGAGAAATCCAGATTCTGCATTTAGAAGCCACTGAAGAGGGAACAGAATATAGAAAGGAGGGAGTCCCCAAAGCTTGTCTGCTATTCAGTGTGTACCGGAGCCAGGGGGAATCTCATCTGTGACACTCCTCCTTCAAAATTAATAGCTACGTTCTCATGTGAATTTCTAAAGACATGAATCTAAACAGAACATAATTATTTCATTTTGGAGTAAGAAGAAGTGGAAACAACTCTGTTAAGACCCTGAAGTTCTCTGAGAATCAGATTCTTTCCTGAGAAATGACCTTTAGGAATCTTCAAAGGGGCCTTGCACTTTCAGGCCACCGGAGTACAGTGCTGAAGCCTCCATCATTGGCAGAGAGGTCCAACAACAGCACAGGGCAACACAATGGACAGCGTGGACAGGTGGACAGTCCAGAGAATGCTCCCATCTGCCAGCAACCACCCTGCTACAATTTAACCTCTTACCACTCATGCTGCTTGAATATCCTGTTAGCTTTTAGATTTGTGTATTACAACTGAAAGTGTAGGACTTTATTTTTTTCCTTAAGGACTGCTGCAGAGAAAACTGATGTAAGATTTTTTTTTTCTTCAAAAGTAGCTTCACAGGATTTGAGTTTGGTGCAGTGATGGAGTTACCACTTGGGACACCACATCCTGCAATCATGGAGACTGTTTCTATTCCCACCACTTATGTCCTAGCTTCTTGCTAATGTGCATCCCAGGAGGCAGCAGATGGAGTAGTTGCTTGGGTACTTGCCACCCACATTCAAGGCCCAATTTAAGATATGGGCTACTGGCCTCAGTCTGGTCCAGTCTTAGATGCCATCAGTATTTGAAAACTAGACCAGTGGATGGAATATCTCTGTGTCTGTTCCTCTAATCCTCCTCTCTTGTTCTCTCCGCCATTCCAATAAAAGGTAAAAATAAATTTAAAGTAGCTTCAGTTTTAATCAAACTTATGCAAATATTTCCTTGACCATACAACCCATTGATGGGTAGAATATGGCACTAGTAAAAACAACAGATTTTCTATAATAATATACTGTATTTGCCACCATTTTTTCAAATTCTCATATTCTACTCTTCATCATCTAAAATTCTACTATCCACATTTTTTGAAAATTCTTTTACCTGAAACTGCTATATGAAATGATCTTACGTGGGAGGGAACATATAGAGGTTTCCCTAAATGCACAATGGGTTCATGCCATCTGCATTTATGTAGGTCATTGTTATGGTCAGCCTATATATGTAAGCGTATTCTGGTTCTGTTTTTTGATTCATTCACCTCATGACTGCAGCTTCCTGTTAATGCTGACTTTGGGAAGCAACCAGGATGGCTCAAATGACTGGAGTCCTGTGATCCACACAGAGGACCTGGACTATGTGCTTGGTTTATTGGCGTTTGAAGAGTGGAGAGTGGGTAGGTTCTTTCCTTTTCCCTCTCTCCGTACCCTCCCACCACCACCTCTCATGCAAATAAAATTCTTCCTGAGCAAGTACTAACAAGCTGGTGCAAACAAGAGACTTTTCAATAAACGAACAAGGAAATATTTCAGATTGAGGTGATCATAGGGGATTTAGAAATTTTCTGAAATATTTCTGGGAATCTACAAAGCCATCTGAAATATAAAGTAAAAAAAAAGTGAGGAGTCATCACCCCAAATCGTTGAAATTATATTACAATGCTGAAATATAATTAAGATATTTTCAGATAAGTAAGAACTATAGGAAATGACCACTGACATTTTTGCCCTAAAGCAAATACTTAAGACATCCTTAAAGATCAAATGAAAGGATGCATAAGTCACTTGAATCCACAAGAAGTAAAGAACATGATAAAAGGGACTCTTTGGGGGGGGGTAAAACAAAACAACATAAGGTATCTATTTTATAATTATTTCCTTCTCTTATTTGAAGGACAACATCATGAACCAATAATTACAATTCAATGTCAGTGAGCTTAAACTAAACAAATATACCATTTATATGGCAATGATAACACAAAGCAAGAACTATTTTTGGAGAAACTGCAAATATATACTATCTATATTGCTAATATTAATACAAAGAAATTGTTTTATATTTATGAGAATTATAATTCTCAGGGCAACCACTGGGAAAATAATCATAACACACAAAACTAAGGGAACTAAAGCACTATAAAACATCCGCTTCACACAAAATAGGACAGTAATTAAGAAATAGAGAGAAAAAGCAAAATATATAGAGAGAACTGAAATTATAAATGTCAAGAGTAAATCCTACCTTATCAGTAATCATATTAAATGCAAATTGTTAATATAATCACTGCAAAAGTAGGGAATGGAATGTAATACATGATGCTATACTATATAAAAGTGTAGAAATTGGCTAAGAGTAAAATATAAGCAGTAACAGTGAGCTGGAATAGCTATACTGATAGCTGAGCACATGAAAAATCAGGACTCAACTAAAAAGATAGATTTTAGAAAAAAACTTTGTTACCAGTGACAAAAGCTAATATTTCATAAACAATGTTAATCTATGAGTGCATACCAGTAAAACATACATGCACCTAACAGAAACTCTCCAAAAAACATGAAAAAAATAGTTGAACAAATGAAGATCCAGAATCATATTAGGTTTCTCCATCCTTTAATGTCATCTTCTATTTCTTTTTTTAATGTTTTATAATTTTCATTATAGAGGCCTTCCACATATTTGGTTAGATTAATTCCAAGTTATTGGTGGGTCCTCTCTGCTATTTTATAGAATGTACTTACAATTTTGTTCAGAGTCATTTGCCACTGAGTTATTTGTGTTTACGTGCCATCAATTTCTGTTCATTAATTTTGTATCCTGCTACCATGCCAAATTCTCCTATGAAATCTAGTAATCTCTTGACTGAATCTTATTTCTCCTATGTAGAGAATCATATTATCTGCAAACAGGGATGATTTCAACTCCTCAGTTTCAATTTGAACTCCTTTAATTTGTTTTCCTTGCCTTATAGCTCTGCCAAAGTGGTGGCAGTGGTAGAAGTGGACATCCTTGCCTAGTTACGGTTCTTAGTGGAAAAGTTCCCTGTCTTTCCCCATGTTGTACGATGCTGGCATTGGGTTTTTTTGTATATTGCTTTGATTGTTTTTATAGAATATTTCTTCTGTGCCTATTTTGCTTAAGGTTTTTAGCATGAAGTGGTGTTGAATTTTGTCAAATACCTTCTCTGCATTTACTGAGATGATCATACAGTTTTTATTTGCCAATTAGGTCACCCAGCTTTGAACTGTTTTCAATGTATTCTGTAAAGTAATTCAGTGCCTTTTAAACGGGTGTGTGTGTGTGTGTGTGTGTGTGTGTGTGTAATTAAGCTTGCATTGGGACTTTGTATTCTTTTAAGAAATGTATGCATTTCAATCAGGTTATTTTCTTTGTCCACATGATTTTTCATTTTATCTCCTCGTACAATCTTTTCTGTCTTCAGAGCTGGATAACCTAATTGCTAAATTCAACCAAACATTTTTAAAAGTACTTTTTGTTTATAACCTTAAAGGAAATGTGATGGGAATAATCTATAAATGGTTTTGTGAGTTATCACTTTAATATCATGAACACAGATCTCACAAGACATGACACTAATGAAAAGCATCTCTTTGAAAAGTAGACATGAAATACCTGAATAAAAAATTAGTAAACAGAATATCAGCAACACAAAACAGATTTTTTCCATAAACACATGTGATTTATCTCAAATATTACAGGATGATCTGACATCTAAACATTGGCACAATAAACTGTACTAACAGAAGGTGACTGAAAACACATGATTTCCCAATAGTTACAGGGAAAGTGCTTGATAAAATTATATATTGTTAGTAATTGAAATACCCAAAAGCTGAATTGGAAGGCTACCTCCCTTACTTGATAAAATCCATCACTGAAAACTGACAGTCTATGCTACAGTTTAAAACCAAATGCTTTTGACCTAAATCAAAATAATATAAGTGCATCTCTTCTATTCACTTTTAACTTTGTAGTTAATATTCTCCCAGGCATATTAAGGAAAAAAAAATCAAAGACATCCAGATGGACGAGAGAAGTAAAACTGTTCATTCACAGATGACATGCTTTTGTGCACAGAAAACTAATGAGTCACACAATTTCTTTTAAAAAGACAACTAAAAGAACTAATAAAAAAAGTTCAACAGCTTGCAGGATACACAATCAATCTATAAATATTGACACTATCAATCAAAATCCAATTGCAAGTGTTTGGTCTAACAGTTAAGATTCTTAATAGGACACCAACATCCTATGTAAGAATATCTGGGTTTGAGTCCTGACTACAGTCATGATCCCATATTTCTGATGTGCATTCCAAGGGGAAAGTGACACTCCAAGACTTATATTTCCCCTAGTCCTGTTGGAGACCTGATTGTCTGTCTTGCCTGGCCCAGCCATAGCTGTCATGGTGTAAATGATACATGAAGAATGGTCTCTCTCTCTCTCTTGTCATCTCTTTCTCCTATCCTCCCTCTCCTTCCAGGTAAATTAAATATGTACACTTTTTAAAACAATCCAAAGATAAAGAGCGAAGCATCATAAAAAAGCAAATACTCAAGAAATAAGTTTAGGAAAAGAAATGTAAGAGGTTCATAATGAAAATAGGAACCACTGATGCATGTAACTACAGAAGATTTAAATAGATCCAAGAACATCCCATGTTGCTTAATTGGAAGACTTAGTCTAAGAAAAGCAATATTTCCCAAATCTACATATTGAGCAGAATCAGAAGCTAACATAAACTTAAGTGGAATTTTTTGCAGAAACTGATAAATTGATGGTAAAATCTGTAATGAAAATGTGTCACAGAATTTCCAAGACAACTGTGAATAATAAAGCAGGAAGTAGACATGATTATGAGGTTAACTGAAAAGTCTAAGAGTAAGCCTTTGAATTTGTGTCAATTTTTAACAAAAGTGGGAACACAATTCAAAGGGGGAAAACAAAACACTTTTGACAAATGGTGCAATGGAACTGGGTATCTAGATATGAACAAATGAAACTACAGCCAGACTGTATCAGAAATTTCATAGAAAAATTAAGTTACATGGATCTATATCAAAATACAATGGCTAAAACTATTTAACTTCCAGAAAAACATACAGGCAAACATTTCCTCTCTTGGGCTACATAACTTTTTACTTAAGTGAAATTCAAAGCAACAGAAACAAACAAACAAAAAACTTTTATAAACTTAATTTTATCAACATTCAAAATGTTGTGCTTTAAAGGGACCCCAGAAAAATATTTATAAATTATTTATCTGATAAAGAATGTATATCTATAATGAATGACCTTTTCTGACAAACAATATATAAATTCAACAAAAGGCATACTAACTATTTTAATTGGTCTGAAATCATGTACATATTTCTCAACAGATTATAAATAAATGCCTCAAGCTCATGTGAAAATATGCTCAGGAATTCCAATCATTATGGGAAAAAGAAATCAAACCATAATAACTGTGATAGTATATATATATATGTATATATACACACACACACACACATACGTGTGTGTATATACATATGATTTCACATCATCAGCTGCTTAAATACTACTTTTGTATCTTTACCCTCCCTTCTTGAATTAACTTTAATCCAGTTTGCAAAATATACTGAGAGAATGGGGACAGAGCTGTATAATAGCAGAAGATATTACTTTCTGTTGTATTGATGATTCTGCACATGTGGGATATCTCAGCATCTCCACAGTATGTATGAATTTGGAACAAAGAGAAAAAATGTAATGGATAATGACATTCGAATTTGATTTGTTGGTGCCGCCACTTTTTTTTGGAGAACATGTGCCAATTGAAGCTGTGAATCCTAATATCTGTACAGTGTTGGAGACATCCTGGGAATTATAAAGATCTTTTGTTTCCTTTGCCCAATTTGCCATCATTCTATTAATGCTTTCTTAAATACTTTGTGGAAAAAAAATGTTCAATTATAACTATCTACACAACAAGGTTGGACATGTGTCAAGTACTTCATGTGCTTACTTCTGTAGATGGTTAAGTTCTTTGATTCTAGTATTTCATGCTCAGAAAATGGCTGTTGTCTTACAATCTACCAAATATCCAGATTCCTTGGTTACATCATCTTGTGGAAGAAACAGCAGATGGCAAAGACTTTGATCTCAGTGCCCTGTTTTCTTAATGTAATAGATAGCTATAACGATGTCAGTAAGATTCATAAATTGAGTTTTTGTGGAGGCAATATTTATCTCTCTCACTTCCTAATCACACTTGCGGGAATTTTGCTGGGAGAGTTTGGTTCATTTCATCTAATTGGATTCTTGATGATGTGTATCATCACTCCCCTGAAAATAAAGCCTTAAAAGTTCATGTCAACTATCTCCTCCTCTCTAAGTACTAAATTCTTTTTAAAATTAAGCATCTCTTAGTTTTCATTAGGGAGTCTGAAATTCCTTTACACTCACAGAAGCCAACCAAAATCACTTTTAAATACATACACAACAAATTGAAATTGGTGGAAGAAATTGAACCATACAAAACATTGAGATTTGTTAGAACTGAGGCTCCAGATCAAGGAAGTTCATCAAAATTACCTGGAAACTGAAGGTAATTAACATGATATGTCTATAGTACCATAGGAAATATAAACCAGTGCAACCATTAGGGAAGACAGAAATTTGAAAAGGAATCTCCCATATGATTCAATCTTCAAAACTGGCAATTTATGCAATTGAAATAAAATCAGCATGTGAAACAATTATCTGTACTCATGTGTCTATTGTAGCTTAATTCACAATAACAAATGAAATCAATCCAGATGTTCATCAACTGTTGAATAAAGAAAATACTGTAAACACCATAGAATACTACTCACCTGTAAAAGAATGAAATTCGGCCTTTTGCAGCAAAATGGAGGTAACTGGAAACCATTATGCTTAACAAAATAAGTCTCTAAATGATAAATGCATAATTTCTCTGATTTATGGCAGCTAGTATAGAATATAAAAAATGTATAGAACATACCTTTTGTGATATGATTGTCTTTCTTAGCTCTTGTTTATAATCCCATGAAACTGCCATCTTCCAGCTTTTGTTGAATGTTACAGTGAGTGATGAATTAAGCCTGTGATTATAAAGTGGAGTAAAATTTTTAAAAATCCAGTCATGGAAGTGTTAATATAACACACCAATGATTCTTTGCTTGAAGTTATACCTCATTATTTTCAAAGTTGATTTTATATGACTCTCCAGTTACTCTATGCAAGGCAAAAATAAGCTGTATTTAGGCGGAGGGATTTTTAAAGATGATTGATGTCCCCTGATGGCTGATGAATGTTTGGGGATTGGAGATTATCAGAATTAAAAATGGCATTTTGTTTCATTCAATTTGCTAACCTAGTAAAAGTTATCTTTTTGTTTGTTTTTTAGATTTCATTGACTTATGTTTCAGATCTTAGCTGGGTGCACATACATCACAGAATCACTTTGTAGTTTAAATTAAAAAATGTAGATAGCACCACCTTGCATAATAACTTTTATGTGAAGGGGCCAAAACAGAAGTTAAACAGTAGTTTCATACATTCTTCCAATAGTATTAATAAGTCATGAATATTCAATAAATGTACATTAATTTTGGATTGAAGGATGAATTTGTACCAGAAAGTTCTCTGAAAGTTTAAGATTCATGTGCTAATAGCATTATATTATCAGAATGCTTACAGCAAATGAAGAGTTTAGTAGTTTCAGTAGTTCGTCAGGATTTCAGACCCCAACTCTTCTTCATGCTTCAAGTCTTATCCATTTCCTGTACCAAAAAATGACAACACAGAATGGCTTAGAGTGTGGCTCTAAATTAAGACCCCATGGAGACAAGCCTGGGCCCTCTCTTCCAATAGCTCTTTGAGTTTAAGGCTTTTCGTTTATAGGATAGGGATACTATAAACTCCGTTAGCATCATTGTGAGGATTACATTGAATCGTGTCAGACCTGGCACACTGTGAACACTTAGCATTTGCTGCCACTTTTGTGCTGATTGTGTGAATGTAATCAGTTGTCCACCTCACCTACCAAGAAAGCAGCAGGATATAGAGCCAGATTTTACCTTCTTAAAAGGCATATTAGCTTGCCTTACTTTTTTTTTTTTTTTTTTGCCTGCAATCAATCCCCTTTGATGAAGACTTTCAACATCATTCTATCTGTAGGGGGAATTTTTCTTTCTTCTTACTTTTTAAAAAGCACTTACAGTCTTCATTTTTTAAAAAAATATAATTCACAAAGATTCATAGACCTCTTGAGAAAATTTCTCACATTTTTAATCAGAAAGAGTGGAGGAGGGAGGAAGATGACGAATCCTGAGTAGGTTGAGAGGCAGCTATGTGAAGAACAGATTCTCAGACAATGGGAACAAAATGCCATAACAGACGACCAGGGTGTCTTCTTTTATTTTTTGACCTTTAATTGAAAGATTGAAGATAAGTAGTTCCTGTGAGAAAGGAAAAGGCTGATTCACTTACCCTGTAGCTTAAAGCAAAAAAAAGCTTCCTGGAAGCAGTACTCTATATTATGAATCACCCTCTTGTCACTCTAAGAAGTTTGCAGCTGAGTAAAATGCTAGAAGCCAATTGATGGTGCTGTGACAGGCACCTGAGCTCCAGAAGAGGTGAAAGGCCTCTAGATAACACAGCCAGGCCTCCCCCAAAGTGTTTTCTTTGTGCATAAAGTTGATGTTTTTGACCTTTAGTTTTCCTGTCTCATGGGGTCATGAATGATTTTTTTTTTAATTTTCACTATTTTTAAAGCACAGAAATCCATAGGGTAAGACAATAGGAAAAGTCAAGTGCATTCTTTCGTTCTTTCAATTAAAACATTTTCTGTGCTTTATAGAATGATCAGGAGAGGAGCAGTCATGATAAGTCCTAAAGAACTGGAGAAGTCTATACCAAGGCAGTAATTGGAAACAGTATAATAATCAGGCTTTGAATGAGAAACTGTTAAATACTGGATTCAAGCTACTATCCAAAATGCCATTTCAACAAACTGTGATGTAGCACATCATTTATCCTATCACTTCTGCTTCAAGCAAATCAAACTCCTGTCTCTTTGCAGTTACTTAATATGATTCAGACATAACTGTTACTAATCTTTGTAAATTTTAGAACCTTCACCAAAAAATAGTTGACAAAATAGGAAAGGTTGACAGCTACTTCCTCATATAAATTAAGCAATCATGTGTCTCCTCCCAAATTTTCATTCGTTATTGTGAACTGATACAGTAAGCAAGGCGTGATAATAAACATCTTACATACAGCTATAAAGAAGATAATGAGTACATGCAGTTGATTGAGGATAAACAGCATTTTTTTTGCAAATTATGCAATAAAAAGTAGCTAAAGATGGTTTATATAGAGGCACCAGAGCAATTCTATGGAGGCTATGTTAAGAAACATCCAATTATGGTAAAAAAGTTTACAAAATTTCCTGGATTGTAGACACTAAAAGAGGGGTAGAAGATACATAAACACACACGAGATAGCAAGAAGCCTAGGTCTATGAAACTCAAGAGAACGTTGCACAGAGGAATACAATGTGCACCATAGTTTCTGGAGCTGTCAGTGTCTACTGTATCATGAAGATAAAATATTAGAACTGAAGTAGGCAATACTTTCAGAAAAAGTGGGGCAAAAGGTGTTTCACTTATTAAACAAATTGCAGTAATTAAGTTGTGGAAGAAGAATCACATGCTTTAATAAAAAGTGCTGAAGTTAGGTTGCTAGATAAAACCAGGGTTGCACAATGGATCTAATAGCAAATGTGGCTGAATTACTTATTGTTCATTCATACTCACTAATTGCCTGTGTGTAAGAAAGATACTCAATACCAATGAATCTCAGATATCTCATTATCAAATGGAAAACATGTGTAATTTGAAGATGTCCAAAGTTTACAATCGATTTATAAATCTTTCTTTTGTTTTTCTTTAAAGATTCATTTTTATTGTATAGTCAGACAGACAGAGAGGAGGAGTGACATAAAGGAAGATCTTCTGTCTGTCGATTCATTCTGCAAGTGGCTGCAAGTGGCTGCAATGGCTGGAGCTGAGCTGATATGAAGCCAGGAGCCTCTTCCTCTAGATCTCCCATGTAGGTGCAGGGTTCTAAGGCTTTGGGCCGTCCTCAACTACTTTCCCCTGCCACAAGCAAGGAGCCTGATGGGAAGTGGAACAGCCAGGATTAGAAATGGCACCCTGAACAGGGCTGAACCAAACTGAAGCCAGGTTCCAAACACCTAAGTCTTCCACATGGATGTAGACTAGCCAAATACTTGTGTCATCATCTGTTGGCTTTCCAGGTGTCCACCACAAGGAAGAGAGAAGTGAACAAGACCCTGAAGTGAAACCCAGGTGTTACGGTGTAGGAGGTAAATATCCCAAATGCTGACTCCATCAGTTGCATGTACCTCAGCATGCAGAAGGCTATTTATATTAATACACCAACATGAGGCTGTCAATAAATAGAATTCATGGAAAGGGAGTTAAGCAAATCATTCTAGGTAGTCCATATAAGCATTTACTATGCATTCTCTACACCAGACATTATATTTAAAGTTTTGTGTACATTTTCATTTTAAATCATTTTCAATGGCTATCTGAAGCAGTAATACTTCCCTACATTTTACACAAGAGAAGAGACAAAGGCATGCAGAGTGGATATCATACTCAGGGTCACATTGTGATTTGCACCAAGATTCCTTCAACACTAAATCATCTAACCACAAGACTTCATTGCCTAGGTTTGAGTTTGAGGTACTGCAAATGTACCTGGGAGAGTAGAGAAGTATACTACCCAAGAACTCAAAGTTCTTGCCATTTCAACTCAGCATAGGGCTACGATATCAGAATTCGTTTTGGGGGAGAAATTGCATTATTTCTGGGAATAATTATGATATGAGATTTTATTACAAGATAGCTTCAGATTTATTTCTTCCATTACAACTACCTATTTAAATCTAAGCAGGATTTGGGAAATGCAGGTTCAGTTAACTTCTCAAGAGGATGAAGTATGGCTCCCCGTGGAGAAGGGACTGCAGATGAGAGGAAATCTATGTAACATTGACCTTTCCCCAGACTGAAACAAATAACATGTGACATTTGATCATCGGTTTTGCAAAGTCTTGTTTCCCACGTAAAAATACTCAAAAACCATTAGGAATACAATCATCTCAATTCCCAGTGGTCAATTTTCAATTTTAAAATGTAAATTGTGCAAGAAGTTCTCCAGTTGTACCTAGTTGACTCATAAGATGAACTTTAACAAATTTCCTCGTAATCTACTTTGTTTCGTTTCTAGCCAAGTAAGTGACGCATCTGTCTGGTGAATTTACAACCTTACTGCCATTTCTGATTCACCAGGCTTTTTCTGTGTGTTCATTTCAGTTATCTTCTATGACCACACAAATGCTTAATTTTCAATCAAATTAATTTCTAGGAGATGGTGTTTTGAGAATCTGACTGCAATATGTTATTCAGGCTGGTATATCACCTAACAAATTGATGTAAAGGTCATACCAGGAGCTTGGCAACCAAAGCAATAATTTACAGTTGATTTGACTAAACAACTCTTTTATAAATTACAGTGATATTAAGATAGCCTCCATTTGGCCACAAGACCTTGTGAGATTAAAGAAAAATCAGATTAATTAGATTTTGCTTTATCCCACTAACAAGTAGACAACGTTGAATCTAAAACAGATTATAGGGCCAAGTACCTGGAATGTATCTTAAATTAGTGACTCAATTAGAAAATTTTTATTGCTAAATATTCATTAAGCTTGAATACAAGATTAGAGTACAACACAAAACTTTTTATAATAGATGGAATTGTGTATTTCTTGATGTGATCTCTGATGACCATTTTCAAAAGGAGACAAATCAAGGCTGTGCCTGCTTTAATTCTATTCTCTCTAGTTTCAAGCACAGATCCCTCCTCACTTTATATTTATTCAGTTGGATGGAAGGGGGCCAGTGTTAGCAACAGCAGGGATGTCAACATCCCACAGCGGAGTGCCTGGTTAGACTTCAGTTCTACTTCCTATCCTACTTCCTGCTAATGTACACACTGAACAGGCAGCAGATGATGGTTCAAGTACCTCGGTTTCTACAACCCATAACCAAGACCTGACTGAGTCTGTGGCTCCTGGTTTCACCCTGGAGTAGCCTGAGTTGCCACAGGAATTAGGCAAATGAAGCAGTGAACGAAAGACCTCTTCTAGTTTCTCTGGCTCTTTCTGCCTTTCAAACAAAATGAAGATTTTTTAAAATATTAAATTATTTTAAATTGGATGAAAATTAAGACTGAGATTTAAATTAGAGAAAAGAGAAATGATGTTTAAACATACTCTACAGACTGGTTCACATGAATAGTCTTTCTATATAGGGATACTTGGCTGTGGTGCCAGTCAATACTGGAGTGACTCAATGCATACATAACATTCCATGTTCCCTAACTCAGGAAGATCTGAAAATTGACAACACACAGGTACAGATCAGCCGCAGCATTGTCATGCAGGAAGCACACATGTAGTGAGAAGCCCTAGTAGGCAAAGATGGGGTTCACTTCTCAGGGGTCATATTTCCTATTGTTTCCTCAATAGATGTATCCCCTTAAACTTGTATCCCAGCTTTTTTCTGAGACTTTGAAATCTGGCAGTATACAGTGTACTGGATCTGACAAGCAGCATCTTTTATGGAACTTTTTAATTACTTCATGATGCCAATGATAGTTTCTTCAAGTAGAGTCAAGGAATAAATCACTTGAAAAGAATATTTACAATCTTGGATTTCTGGACCCCAGGAAGTACAGGTCCTAATATCCATCTGAGGCTGCTCTTTGACTACCACATTAAGGAGGTTCCTCCTGCCCCTTGACCACACTCACACTTCTTTGGGGTAGGAATTATACGGCACCATGTTGAGTATTAGCTGGAGGCATGTGGTTACTGGGGAAGTAGGGTGCTATCACACCAGCAGTTTCACAATTACAGAAGAGAAATTCATTTTGCTTGGGGATTAATTTTTTTTATATTACAGTGGGTAGTGTGAACGTGTGAGAATCTTTTTAGTTTCTTCAAACCTAGGAAAATATTAGATTTGCCTGGAAATGAAAATTTAGAAACAAAATCATGGGAAGGAATTTCCCAGGTCTGTTTGGAAAGCAATTTTTTTTCCTAATAAAGAGCAGGGCTACTCAATAGAACTGACACTCCAAATGGTTTGTGACTGCCCATGAAATTAAATAAAGTAAAAATCTCTAATTGCACTCCAACAATTTTGAATTTAGTAGAATTTCAAGCCAAAGTGGACATAGACTACTTATGGAAGGACTTTAAAATACAGTGAACACAGATGAAAATATTATAATACCTGCATGTGGTTCTCACCATTTCAATTTAACTACTTCAAGCAATGACATTTTTTGACCAACAAAATCTTCAAATATACTAGAAAACAAGTGATGTCAATGTATTCATTAGATGTCAGGTTGTTATCCATGAATAGTGTGATATTACTGCTTTTGTTAAGATTCTTGTAAGACATGCACTGTTTAAAAAGCAGTGTCACAGAAAAAGAATATTTACCAGTGATTTAGATTAAAGGCAGGTACTACCAGCCTATTTAATAATGGTTGACTATTATTTAATAGTTAATATGTACCAACACTACAGTTGCATTATCAGATTGAATGATGACAACAGAAATAGCAGGTGGATACTTCCTTATAACATTTTATAGGCTAAGATACTGCAGCTTTAAAACTTAATAGCAATTTGCCAAGGGCCAAATGGGCAATATGTGGTGAGATAAACCCCAGACCAGGTCTGTTTGGCATTGATCATGTGTTTAAAATTGAATTGTTTCTGTTATTGACTTAGTTTTACTCTGTCTGCTCATAAACTGATTTCTATGCATAATTGCTACCAGAGCAGGATTGAGACAGCAATGAATTCTATTTAAGATGGTATAGTCATATCGCCTGACTGTGTTATTCAACCATGTGTTTTTGATGAAATGTAAGGGATTTGGAGGGGGGGGTTAGGATATGGAGTACTGAAGTCGGAAGGACATGTGTGTAGTCCATAAGACAACTATGTGAAATAGGGCCACAAAAAGGAAGAGCCATTTCAGAGAGTATGAAAACAGAAAATACACATTCAAGTTCACAACCATTAGCCTCCTAAGACTGAAGCCATGGTGGACCATATTACAGAAGAAAGTGCATAACAATGAAAAATGGACTATATATTCATTTAAGAATTATGTTTTATTGACGGATCACAGAGAAAACTTGCTTTAGTGGTAATAATTAATTAAAATGCATGTCTTTAAAACTATACACATTGAGATATGCACCAGTTCAAAATGTCCCAATTACTTTCTCAATGACTAACAGAAGAACTTTTATGGTATACCTATGTGAAATCTGACTGTCAACTTCTTTGCCAAATCATTCTACTCTTAAGCTACACATTTAAGACCGAGTCTGGTTTTAGCAAATAGAGCAGAAGAGCCTTAAAGGATGCAATACTGACTCTGTAGTCAATTATTCATGGATTGCAGTCTACCCATACACTTTGATTTGATAGACTGGAGGATATAAATGAACTAAAATGTGCACATTAATGCATTAGAAGGAGGTTCTTTCTGAGATCTCTTTTCGTTTGGAAATTTAGAAGTTCTCATTACAAAGAGGAAAGTTGTCTTACTTTTATCTTTTTGTAGACTTTTTTAAAAAATAACATCAAAGAGAAGAGTGGGAGGGGGACTGATGGAAATAGTAGCTTGGACTTCCCTCTCATTGACCCACAAAAGCCAAAGAGAATGGTGTTGAAAAGCTTAGGCTCATTTCTCAAGAAAGAATTTAGGGCTGCATGGGATATTACCTTCAGTTCTCCGTCATTTGTTAAACTAAACTATCTAGATGATAGGTATGTATCATCTGGAAATCTAAAGCAGTATAGGAAAATGAGAGGCAGAGGAGAGGAAGAAAGACTGAAACACCTTATTCGTAAAAGTAACAAATACAGTGCTACTTTTTCATCAAATACATATTAGTTACTAGATGTTTGACAACTACATGGAAAATACTGAGTAAAGACGGAAGTATCAAATATAAAGCAGGACAAAGCATTGTAGGAACTCAAATATTGCTAGGCTAACATACAAAAAAGTAACACATATACATAATCTAAGGAGCATACATTTAGCCTTGAAATTTAGATGTCTTACATTCCACACTTAATACTTGGCTTCAATTCCAGCTTCATGCTAAGCAGCAGTGATGGCTCAAGTAACTGGGTTCATGCAACCGATGTATGAGATATGGATTGCATATGCAGCTCCCTGATTTGGTCTCCTGGTCAGAGTGGACATTTGAGAAGCCAAGTGGCAGTTGATAACCACCTACTCATACAGTGTTTCTCCTTCTCTCTCTCCACTATCTTTCCTTCTTCTCAAATATATAAATCATTAATTAAAATACAGAATCCATTTCAATGACTATTTGTTATGGAGTAGTCTGTACCGAAAAAAAGTTGCTATGTTGAAGTCTTAACCACATGTGACTGTATTTGGAAGGAACACTTTTCGGATGCAGTTATGATTAGGTGAGGTCATAGCATAAAATCCCAACCCAGTAGAACTGGTGACCTGAATCTGCCCAAGGAAAGGCTTTAAGAGCTTGCAGCACAAAGTCCCACCTAGAATCCAGGAAGGGTATTCTTACTTGCAGTTGAATTTGCAGACACCTTGATCTCGTCCTTTTAAACTTCCAGATATGTGAAAAGTACATTTTTGTTGATTAAATGGCTTATTTATTGTATTTTTATAGCAGCCCCAAATAAACTGAATACCACAGAAAACAGTAAGTTGGTTTTTAATCCAAGTACAATATATCAACCCCCATCAACAGGTGATACATTTTAAGATCTCCACTTTGAAACTTTGGATAAACCCCTTGTACAAACACAATTCTGTAAAAATCAATCACATATCTAAGACAGTAATGAAATGACTAATGGGTAAATAGTATATTCAGCTTGGATATGCTACACAGAACAATGATGTACATGTTGGTTGGGAGAGAAGGGTCAATGTAATATTTAACATAGTGACATATACATTTGAAATTAACTATTTCTGGGAATTCTGATTTAATATTTTAAAACATTTTTCTGTGGTAAAACCAATACTCAAGAAAGTGATATATTTTAGAGAAAGGTGCACTACTGTAAATGTCACGTATTGCAAAGAAACCATTGTTGGAGTAGTCAGAAAGACTAATATTTCTTTGAAGATAAAACGTTTTGTTTAATAATAAACATTTAAAATTGTGCTTATTTATGAAGTCTGTGATGTTTCATTACATGTATGCATTATGTAACATCCAGTCAGATAAACATATTTATCCCAAACTGAATTTAATAGTTCGCTGTAGTGAAAGCATCCCAAACCCTATGTCTAGGATTTTTAAAATAAGGCAATATACAATGCATTAACATTGCTTACAGTCACTTAGACTCTCAGCATGGTCCATGGAATGCACTGGCTCTGTCTGCAGGGAACAGGGACCATTAGCCTGTGCTCAATACTGCGTCCAAAAAAACAGGCCTCTAATGCCTTACTCTGTGCCTGTAGCTGTAGCAGGGGTGATAGAGCATTCCTTTCAATTACTTATGGATACCTTAGCCAGGTCACACATGGATTTCATCACCACCATGACCTGTGGCTATTTTTGGAGTGCACACTATGGCTGCAAGAGGCTTTTGGTGATAAACACGCTAAAACAAATCTGTCTCACCAGGTCACAGGTCTCTGCCAGACTTAGGGGCGAGCCAAGTGACTATTACCATAAGAACTTGCCATTAGGGTGAGAGCTGTGAGCTCTGCCCAGCAACAGGCTTTATCAGCTCATCACTGACTCCCTAGACACAATGCCACAGTTGCTTACTGTCCACCCAAATTTGGAAGATCTTGACTGGGCAAATTCAACTTGAAATTCAGAGGCATGGCTGTAAGCTTTCTTCCTGGTCTCTCCATTCAGCTAGAGTTCCACCTTCTGCCGGTGACTGATGGAATGCTAGCTGTGGACATTACAAGAATGTACCCCGCCAAACACGTGCCTGAGGCATGGTTTCTGAGGTGGACGGTATTCAGTTGGAATGAATATCCATTCTTTTCACAGTGAGCCTGACACTGAATTCTCTCAAGAAGGCTGCACTCGTTAGAGAGGCAGGAGGTGTAACTTGGAGATCTCTTTTTTGCTTTATGCATTTGTGATTTTTCCTATGATTCTAACAAGACATTCTAACAACACTGTGGCCTGCCCCTTCTTGCTTGTGAAGGCAATTCTATTTGAAGAACTGTTTTTACTTGTGTCTCTGCAGGTCGCTGGTTGCAGGAGCTTCTCCTCACCAAGCCACCTTGTTGGTAACAAAATTCCACTTTATTGTATCTATCTTTTTAGAAACATCTAAGCATTTCTGCTTCCAGGAGAAAAGCAAGGATTTGTGTGAGTACCGATCAGACTATGAACAGAAGAGACTGGGCTGAATATGGGTGCTCTGAGCACATTTAGCTAAGCAGAGGTTCACACAGAGGAATGAAGGAGATGGAACCGCAGCAGCCTGGACCAAGATCATGGTCCAGCAAAGCAAGGAATCTGACTACAACTGGGAAACAAGCCACAATTCTAGGAATAGATAGAGTAGCTCTATGATGAAGGACCGGAAAGGGAGTGCATAAAATACAGGAAGACAAGTCTAAATACTTTGCTATAGTCTAATCAGATGATGGAGGAGAGCCTTACTTCTGAGACGGTGACTGATATACCATGAGCTTATCTTATAATTAGGAAGACACAAATAAAATTATATTTGCATGGCATGGCAGCAAGTTCTGGGGAGGCTAACAGAGTTCCCAGCTAATGGGAAAGTGAAGAAATAGCAGTATTTAAGTAAAGCCTGAGGCATTACAAACGAAAGCAATGGGCCACCTATGACATAGCTTTTGGAATTCATTGTTGAGAGTGATTTTTTATTTTCCACACTGGGACATTCATCAGCTCCTACTAATATTGATGACTCACAGACTTGTTCTCTAACCTTCACCTTCTCTCTGCTTGTTCAGATCTCTGCCTTCAATGGCATGGACTAGTGTTAAAACTAACCCCTGATATTCCTGCTCCAATCTCACTTGCTTTATAATGTTCTCTACTGCTGTAAGATTTATATTGCTTTTTTAAAAATTGTGTTATTACTTTTTAGTCAGCATGTAATACTTGTGCATGTTTAAGGAATATGGCACAGTGCTTTACTACATATCCTTTTCTTTGTGTTTGGATCGACTACCTCTTCAATTGTAATACTTGATTATGAATACATTATTACAAACCGGAGTCACCACCTCTGCTGTAAAACGCCATAATTTGTTATGTTCATCCCATTTCATCTTATTGTATATAACTTATATTACATTTATATAATATATATTTATAATTTGTAAATTATTTTATATCATGTAAACATTTATATACTTATTTCATATATATTTATATATACTATGTATAATACATTTCATGATATGGATCCATAGGCACAGGGATTTCCCTCTTCCGCCCTTCTCATCGCCCCTCCACTGTTTTCCCTTTATTACTACAGTCCTTCAGCAACAATCACAGTCCTATATTCTTCTGCATGTATCATGGCATTTTATGCATTTTGTTACTGTTATCCAATCATCATCCTTCACCTTCTCCCAATCCTCAGCCTCCAGGAACCACAATTTTAAATTCAGAGAATATATATGAAATATGTTTCATATACTTTTTCTGCAAGAAAGAACACATGGTGTTTATCTTTCTGTGGCAGATTTTTTTCTACAAAAATACAAATCTGATCACAACATTTCTTTGCTTAAAATCAGTCTTTTATGTCCCCACTGCAATGCGTATATTGAAATTCTCACTCTCATGGCAATGGTATTAGAAGCAAGCAGGCTCCCAATCAAAGATGAACTCCCAATGAAACTGTCAAATATATCTTGGCAATAGGATACTGGATTCTCTGCCATTGTCCATACCTATAATGTCAGTAGACACTTAAATAGCAGAATGGTGGACTTACAACTTTTCTGAAGGACTACACTATTGTAATAATATAGGAGTAATCAGTGGAGTGACGGATTTGGGGAGAGTGCGGAGAGAAATTCCAGGACCTATGAAACTGTATCATAAAATAATCAGTTACGAAAAGAAGGAAGAGTGCTTTAGGATATGATTATGTCACAGTAGCAGGTATCTCATGAATGAAATTAGTGTTGTTACAAACTGGTTTGTAAAAGGGATGAGACTCCCTCACTCCGCTATGAAGCAACTCTGACCCACAGTAGCCATCAGGAGACCCTGAGTTTACTTGTACCTTGATGTTGTATTTTCAACCCTCCAGGACTGTAAAAAATAAATAAATTTCTGTTGTTTATAATCTACAGTGGCCCAGATTAAAGCAGTGTGCACCACAATACTGATTAGCTATTCTCTTCAAGCTGCCTGACATTTTTTTTGTGTGTGTTAACTCTTAGTTTTCTTCCATGACCCAGGTCAATTTCATGTGAAGTTTCTTTTATACCCTCAAAATGTTTTCTATCGCCTCCCTCCCAACATTCACTGCGTTATATTTTAGTTATTGTAGAAATGACTTCATTGGGACAAAGTTTGGGACTCCATGATTTTTTTTTTTCATGGAGGTCTGGAGTTACATAGCAAAATGAGAATGAAGTAAAGATACTTTACCCTATTTTTGTTTCTAGCAAACAGAACCATCTGGCAATAACTTCTGCTCATTTCTCCTATTCCCTGCTCCCTTATCCATCTTGATATCCAGGATGAATATAAACTGGACCTTTTACTACTGGTCTATTAATCCTAGATAAGAGGTACAGGCTGAAGCAGCAAGGTGATTTACAAAACTTAAATGAAGCAATACACTTGCCTGAGATGTTGCCCTAATATGGGAAGTATATCCCCAGGACAAGGAAAAAAGTGTTTCACAGCAAGTGAACTGACTAGATTCCAACTGGTAATTCATCCTCTACTAACTCAAAGCCAGTATCACAAAATAATCATGGCTTACTTAGGATAGGGATTGGCAAGTTTTTCAGCTTGGTGAAACTATACATCCATTGAAAGTACTGGCCATGTAGTACAAAACTGCCATTTGGCCTGCAGACATTGATTGTTAACTTCTGATGCAAAAAAAAAGAGGCAAGGAAATGAAAGCATCCTCCTTTTCCATGGAAAAGGACTTTCAAAGCCATCCCAGGGAATTTAAATTAGCCACGACAAAGTTAACCCTTGGTGATACACTAAGTATTAACCCATTAAGCCATAAGTATTTGCTATTAAAACTAGAAAAATTTCAGAGAGTATTTCTAATGAAGATCAGGAAGACAGGTTCTAAATTCAAATTTTGAAGTATTTCCATGATAAAAGACCAGAAAGAGTAAGTTGAAGGAAAGAAATAAATCTCAGGCAGAAAAGAGTGATACATGGAATAAGAAATCCTCTTTTCAATCATCAGTATCTTTATCGAATAATCCTCCTCTATCTTTTAATTACGGTCAGGAATTAATTCAGGAACGGTTACAGTACCCAGTATCTTAAACACTTTCCCACACTTTTTCCCAGTATAGAAATATACTTTCAACTCAAATAATAGGCCCTACAGTTCCTAAAATGGGTATCCATGCAGTCAAAAAGCTATAATTATGGTAAGTTCCAATAGCATCCAGTATTTGTTGAAGGTCATGATGCACAGAGTTGGGCATGCTCCCAGAGGTGCGGCGCACCACTAAGACAACTTGTAATTAGGGTGGCCATAGGAAACTGTGTGGAGAGTGACAGAAAATCCAGGAGGTTGAGTGGGTCTCTTGGAAACGCTTTGTAAACATACAGCTTTGCTGTCTGCTCACTCTCCCCACTCCCACCCTTCTTACTCCCTGAAGTGAGATTAACTTGCAACAGTTAGAATGAAAAATGCCTGCTCAGAAAAACAGAGCATGGACCTAAGACAAGTCTGGGTCTGAATGATACAGTGGAGTAGCAGTAGCTGCCATGGGCTGCCTAACTCCATATTAAAAAAAAATCCTTCCTGGAAGATGATGGCAATTAAATCGCTTATATCTTGCAGCACAGTTCTCAAAATAACGTGACAACAGGGTTGTGTCCTTTGCAGAAGCTCAGGATAATCTCTTGGCTCTTCCTGAGTCCACAACCCCCCCCTTCCTCCACCTTTGAGACCACTGGTAACTATATGTCTCTTAGACACTAGAAAGAAAAGGTTCTCACTTTTGGGCCTGGTGTCGTATCATAGTGGCTAAGGTCCTCACCATGTTTGCACCAGGATCCCATGTGGGCAATGGTTTGTGTCCTGGCTGTTCTGCTCCCCATCCAGCTCCCTACTTGTATCCTGGGAAAGCAGCTGAGGATGGCCCAAAGCCTTGCCATTCTGCACCTGCATGGGAGACCTGGAGAAGGTTCCTAGCTGCTGGCTTCAGATCAGCTCAGTTCCAGCCTTTGTGGCCACATGGGGAGTGAATCATTGGATGGAAGACCTTTCTTTCTGCATCTCCTTCTCTCTGTACATCTGCCTTTTCAATAAGAATAAACACATCTTTAAAAAAGAGAGAAAAGGTTCTCACCTTTAAACACTAATGGGATTAGGCAAGGCTAGAATGATCTCCCTTTCTTCAGATCCTTAATCACACACACAGTTCCTTTGCCATGTAAAGCAACATTCAGTACCTAGACATTAAGATGTGGATATTTTCCGGTGGCCACTCTTCTGCTTACTAAATATAAAGAAAGACACATAAATAATGAATTCAATAATATTGTTCCTAATATATCAGAAGTGTATTGAATTGTGTCATGGAAGTGCAAAGACAATTAAAGAAACAGCTATTGGGCCCGGCAGCGTGGCCTAGTGGCTGAAGTCCTCGCCTTGAATGCACCAGGATCCCATATGGGTGCCGGTTCTAATCCCAGAAGCTCCACTTCCCATCCAGCTTCCTGCTTGTAGCCTGGGAAAGCAGTCGAGGATGGCCCAATGCATTGGGACCCTGTACCCGCGTGGGAGACCTGGAGGAGGTTCCTGGTTCCCGGCTTGGGATCGGCGCAGCACTGGCTGTTGCGGCTCACTTGGGGAGTGAATCATCGGACGGAAGCTCTTCCTCTCTGTCTCTCCTCCTCTCTGTATATCTGACTTTGTAATAAAATAAATAAATCTTTAAAAAAAAGAAACAGCTATTATACTAGATTTGGAGAGTGTCATATCAATTTTGGATACCTATACTAACGTAATAGTCTTATATCAGAAATAATCTACCTTTACAGGATGGATAATGACCCCGAACTTCCCTTAAATTGGGAAAACTAAAAATGAAAAATTTCTATTATTCACACATGAGTTGTTGCAATTTTTCAGCAGGATGGATTATAGAAAGAAAATGTTGTAAAACAAATGGTTGCTTTTCAAAAATGGAAGTAGTTTTAGCAAATAGAAGGTAAAATTTCACATAAAACATACACAAATAGTAAATACATTAAAAATGTTTTAAAACTTACAATGTGAATTTTCCCATTTATCATTCTACTTAAACTCTTATTTTCTGTTGCACTAATGTGAAACCTTACAAAGGCATTTTTTAAATTATTCTATTTTCTCCTAGACCTGGAAAATATCCAAATCATTTGATTTCTTTGCATAGATTCATTTTGTTTTCCATCTTACTGCCATATCAACTGTCAAAAGCTACTGGTAGGTTTTCACACTTTTGTGTTTATATTACCCAGTTGAATTGATGCTGAACAATCTCCACTACAAAACACCAT
This sequence comes from Ochotona princeps, assembly GCF_030435755.1. Taxonomy (NCBI): domain Eukaryota; kingdom Metazoa; phylum Chordata; class Mammalia; order Lagomorpha; family Ochotonidae; genus Ochotona; species Ochotona princeps. The sequence goes on along the minus strand of NC_080837.1, from coordinate 32,715,449 downwards.
GCTTTGGGTACATGCCAGTGCACTACACTTTCAACTTGTATAGACAGTCTGTATTTGTAATGAATTGACTTATTGAAGGAATTTTGAAAAGTAGTCATCCTTTTTTTTAAGTATTTATATATTTACTTAAAATGCAGATCGTACAGATAGAACAGGACAGACTGAAAGATCTTCTATCTGCTGGTTCACTCCCCATATGACCATGACAGCCTGGGCTGGGCCATACTAAAGACACATGCCAGGAGCTTCTTCTGGGTCCCCCAAGTAGGTGCAAGGTCCCAACCACTTGGGCCACCCTATACTGCTTTCTCAGGCACTGATCTGGATTGGAAGTGAAACAGCCAGGTCTTGAACCAGCAACATATGATATTGGCATCAGAAGCAGCAGTGTTATTCGCTGTGCTGTAACACTAGTCACGTCGATTCTTTCATCAGCTCTGCAAGGCTCTTCTTACCACTTTCTGAATATTTGGGAAATATACCTTCTTATTTTCATTTAGCTTCTCATTTCTGCCTTAAAGCCACAGACACAATCAATAAAAAGCTATAATGTCTATCACGTCTAAACCATGTTGTCTCAGTTAATCATTCCTTCTGTCTCCAGCTCTTCTCTACTGTAACTGGAAATTGTACGTTCTTCAGTGATCATGACATACCTCATAATTCAGTAAAGCTATCCTGAAAAGTTCATTGCTTGAGGTAAACTGGGTGCTCCTGGTTCCAAGTCTGCATAATGTGCAAACGGAGGTGAATCTGGCCTAATCATTTTGCTTTCTATGACTTTCATGTTGTATTTTTCCATGATTGAAATTATAAAACCATTCTAATCTTTTACAATTAGAATCTTTTTTTAAAAATCTCCAATGCATGCTGATTATGCAGAGTGAGATAATTTAAAAAAAGAAATACCAGAACCTGTTCATTTAAGCAATTACTGACTCTCAGAACCTACATGTAAAAATTGCCTTTGAATTTCAGTATCAGTAAATTAACTAATCCAGATGAATCCTCCCACCAAGTATTGCTATGATTGATAAAGTTGCGGATTATAAGAAAGGAGATAGTTACATACTTATCATTGAACATTAATATGATGAAACATATTTAACTGTGATAACATCTAAAAGAAGACAGATTCAAAGAGGCTGATCAGCCTTTGGATTAGAGTTCCACTGTTAGTGCCTTTAATGCTGAGAGCTGTACTCGTAGGAACACTTAGAGCCCACAATCAAAATGCATGGAAGTTCTAGGAACCCAAAACACTGGATTACAGCTGTAAAAGACCTCATTCTAGAGAAAGAGCAAGCAGCAACAGAACCAAACTTGCTCTCACACAGACTGCAAACAAAATAAACTTCCAAATAAGTTTCAGTTTCAGGAAAGTTATTTCAAAAACTCAAAAAGTCTACAGATGCTTAGCAGGAGTTAATACTACCTTTTTGTACAAAACAATGTTATTCCAACCTTCAAACTTGATCTACTAATAAATTCCTAAATATAATGTTTAATACAAAATCAAAATGACCACATCTACAATCTAGGAATGAAAACTAGAGTAATCAACAGACAAAATAAATACTCTGGGTCCCCTGGTACTGGAATTTTAACTTACACATTGTAGTATAAGAAATAAGCTAAGAATTTTGAAAGGGCTTATTAATAATATAAAGAATATTAGATTTAAAATATAAATTTTAGAACCAAAAAAATACAAGATATAAAACAATTCAATGAATAAATTAGCTAATCTGCCTCATAACTAAAATTATAAATCCTTAATATTAGAGTATCAAATATATATATGTATATAAAAAGTATAAAGTACCATATTGAAGTGTGCTGCAGTCCAAAATTACAAGTGGATGTAAGATTCAAAAATCAATGTAAATTAACATATTAGCAAAACAAGGGAAGAAAAGTTGATTCTTTCAATATAGTCAATAAAATAATTTCAACATTGATTTATTCTAAAAAATCCTCAGCATACTAAAATTATTGGAAAATTTATTTATTATAACGAAATGTCCATCGAAAAGCCTAGATTTCACAATGTGCTAAAAATGTAAAATTACTATGGGCTGACATTATAGAGCAGTGTTAGTATTCCATGTGAACAATGGTCCTAAATCCGGGTGCTCTACAACCAGCTCCCTACTTATGTACCTAACAAAGCAATGGAAGGTGGACCAAGTATTGGAACCTAGCCTAGCCACCCACATGGGAAATGTGGATGGATTTCCAGGCTGGCTTAATGTGGATGGATTGCCAAGCTCCCAGCTCTCTGGCTGTTTTGGCCATGTTGGAAGTGAACCAGTGGATGGATCATTCATTCATTCATTCATTTTCTCTCTTTCTCCCCTCTTCTCTATCCATGCTGCCCCTCCTACTACCCTGCCCCCATAGCTTTGTCACTCTGGCTTTCAAATAAATAAGCAAAACTTTTTTAAAATCCACAAAATTTTTAAAAGTAAAAATAAAACTGTTGGAATACTGGACAGTTCCCCTTGATTCCAGAGAAAAACAAGAATGTCAGCTATTTTCATTGGTTTTGGAAAGAGATACTCAAAATACTTCTGGCCAAGATAGAGTATCCATGTTCCTTCTGTATTTTTTCTTTTACAAATAAAAACTCTGGACATAAAATAGTAAGCAAGCACAGGACATCTCAGGGAAAGGTGGAAGGAAAAAGTCAGTTAGCCATGTCTCAATTTAGAATTTGAGACGTGGCATACCAGTGCATTCCTTTGCTTTCCTGTTGATTCTCATTTATCCTAGTAAGGTACTGCACACATCTCACATCCAGACCTGCTACAGGCACTATCAAAATTATAAAGAATATCCTGTCGCCCTAGTTTATAGGGCAAGAAATAACGTGAACCACCAATGAATTCCTTTTTTAGCAATAACCATTCTACTCCAGGCAAATACCAACAACCACATGATACTCTGCAAGATTTCAATTGAGCAAGAAGCAGATTTTCTATTTGCCCACACCCCTGTGCATCCTTCTTCACAAATCAAATCAAGCAGAAATTACCTAAGTCTCCTGCTCAATGGCATGAGTGGGAGTGAGTCTTTCACTCCCCACCTGGGCAAAGCTGGCAGCAGTCCAGTTCCTGGACCAAGTGGTATCCGTGGGCTGAGTGAGTAGTTTAGCCTTTATCCGTCTGCAGGAAGCAGAGGGTGATGCCATGATCCCTGATCCTTTACCTGGAGGTAGATGGTACTAACCATGTCCCCCTGGCATACCAGCGGAAGGTTCCAGAGGCAAGCTGAGCATCCATTCCTCCCCAGGAAGGAGACAATAAATGGCGTACCTACTCAGGACTAGCTAATACTTTTCCTTCAAATCCTGGTGCTTCCAGAACAAAATAAGGAGCTTTATTCCCATGCATTGCCAGCAGTGAAAAGATTAATTAGGCAGTACAAAGCAGGCTCATCTGCACTAAATGTTGTCATCTCTTGGTGTCAACAAAAGTCAGTGGAAGAGGGGAGCCTCTACTAGAGGTGGCATCAAGGTGCTTGAATGAGGAGGATGTTTCCTCTACCCATGACCATTGGTATCACTGAAGGTAATAAGGAGGGGCTCACTTTCCATATACAGTTTTCAAAGGAGAAGTGGAGGAACTAAAACCTCCTACAATAAGGCTGCGTAAATTGTTATAACACTTGTATTAGGCTGCTGTTGGCAAGGTCTAGATTTAATCTTAAGAGACATATCATCCACCCCACAGGTAGACCTTAACAGGAGAACTGTCTGCTGCAAAAAAATTAAATAGTGTCAAGGTCCTATAACATCCAGAATATCTGCGGTACAATGAAAGGATTACTAATCTTTCCAAAAAATCACAAATTAACTTTAAAAAGACAATCAGTAGATAACAACACTAACATCATTTGTTAGAACCATCCAAAAAGGTTTTTAATGCATCTAATATCAAAATGTTTCAAAACAAATTGAGGAATAATACGAAAATACAGAAAAATCAGCTAGGAAAATAAATTGTAAAAAGGCACCAAATGGAGATTGGAGAACTGGAATCGCGTGGACGGACCCACAGTATGGTGGGGATCACAGACAACAGATTCAGTGGACTTGAAGGCAGACTGATCTAACTTGCCCAGTCTGCACGAGATGTGGTAGGCTTCCTGTTCTGACCTTTGCAAGAATTTGGTCCCTGAAGCATTATGTCAGTGGAATTAGAAAGTGGAAAATTATTTCAAATTTAATGTTTAGATGTAGGGCTTTAGGAAGTGATTAGATTGGTAATGCTCCTTTGTACTTCATGGATAAATGGTTAAATAGACTGTGATGTAATCATATCAAGGAATATGATTCAGCAATAGAGAATACTAAAGTGTATGATAAAAACATGGGTAAGTCTCAGGGTCACTATACGAAGAGAAAAATCTTAAAGGGATATTATGAAAATCATATTTTTAAGAGGAAAAAAATTATACAAATAAAGAAACAATTAAGTGGTTTCCAGGTCTGGTGGTGGTGAAGAAAAGGTGATGAGAAGGAAATTGCTCTTCCTACAAAACGGTAGCCAAAGGTCCCAGTGGCAATAGGGCCCCATGGAGAGCGCCCCTGCTAGTCCCAAGGGCACTTGGGCCTAAGCCATCCTGAGAGTTGTCCAAATCCTCTCAGAGCAAAGACATGGAGCCCCCAGGCTACAAAGTTTCTCTCCTGCTGGCAGCCCCTGAGGGCGCACTCAGGTCAGGTCTGTAACCAACAGACTGCAGGGGAACCCAGCAGTGGAGGTACAAATCCAGGGGTAAACAAAGCTCTCCAGCCCCCCCACCTTCACCTGCTGTCCCCCATGGAGCACAAAGAATTATGCTTCTGTCTGGTCCATGCCCACAATGAAGGAATTATGACTGGTTATAAACTGTACTACTGTAACAATATGGAGGAATTCAGTATGACGAGAGGCTTGGGGGAATCCCAGAACCTATGAAACTGTGTCATACAATAAAAAAAAATAAAAAAAGAAGCTCCAGACTCTTGACTTTGGCATTTCCCAGCCCCATCACTGAGACCATCTGGGGAGTAAATCAATGGAAGGGAAAACTCTCACTGTCTCTTGTTCTAGCGCTATAACTCTTTCAAATAAACATTTTTTTAAAAAGAAAATATTCTGATAATTTTATAAATTATTATAATTAATGCCTGATCAAAGTCTCAAAATCTAGGTCAATCTTGCCGAAAATTTTTTGTGTATATAAGCAAAAAAAATAGGAAAGAGTTCTCTTTAAAATATGTCACTTATTCTAGAATATGAATACTAAGTGCTTAAAAGTAAATATGCTATATGCAAGGGTTATACACAAAAATTAGAAGATATTATTCTTCAATGATGACATTTTTAATGAGAATAGAAAACCAAATCCAGAAACTCACAAAACATTCTGGGTAACCTGAGCAGTCTTGAGCCAAATGGATATAGACAGGTATCAATCAAATGGTATGAGCCTGGCATACAGGCTTACAGATAGGCCACTGAAACAGAACAAAGTTCATACCAGTATAGCCAATAGATGTTAAACAAAAGTACAAGAATATATAATAGAAAAAGGACAGAACTCATCCACAAAGGTATTAAGGAAGCTAGTTAGCCACCTGCCAAAGAATAAAAGAAGACTATCAAATTTCACATCACACACACAAAAATCTACTTAAAATGAATTCAAGACCTAAATATCCTTGAAACCTAAACATATCCTTGAAGAAAACATGAAGGAGAAACATCCAACATGGATCTGGGTCATGACATCTTTGCCTGTGACAACAGAAGTATAATCAACAAAAGCAAACATCGGCAATCAAGTCAAGAGGCAATGTGCAGAAAGCAGCTATTTGAAAGCCAGACTCCTGGTGAGAAATTAATATAAAGATATATTAGAGGTTCAAGTAACTCATTAATACAAGATAAGTACCTTGATTCTGGAAATGGGCAAAGGGTCTGATTAGACATGTTTTTCAAAGAAGATATTCATCAGGCATCTAGAAAAATGTTCAGTATCACTAACCATTAAGGAAATTCAAATGAAGGCTATAGTGAGATTTCACTCTACATCTGACAGAATAGCTAATTTTAAAATGACAAAAGATAATAAGTTTTAGCAAGGATATAAAGAGAAAGGAATTCTTGCATTCCAGCAGTAAATGATTGTAAATATAGTTTACTGTATGTAAATTATTGTAGCCATTCCGGGAAACAGTACAGAGTTTCCTCAAAAACTAAAAAAATAGAACCACCATATGGCGTAGAAATCCCACCACCGAGTTATAATAGCTCTAAAGTATATGAAATCAATCTGTCAAAGAAATGTCTACAATCCCTTATTCACTGCAGCTTTGTTCGTAAGTCAAGACATACAAGTAATCCAAGTGTCCATGGATGAATGAAGGGTTAAGGAAAATGTAGTACCTAGGTATAAGCATTACTCAGTCATAAGACAGAAGGAAATTGCATCATTTATGACAACAATAGTAGAAGACATGATGCCAAGGAAAATAAGCCATACACAGAAAGACAAACACTGGGTTCATTTATACCTAAGCTGTAATTTCCTTCCACTATTATGAAGTTCCATATGACAAAAAATGTATTTACAGTGTATCGTTAGATGATTAGACATTTATAGATTTGTGTGTATATATGAATTAAGTATCACAATTAAGCTATTAACATACTAATTACCTCACATAAGTATGTTTTTCATAGTGAGAACATCTAAGGTCTACTCTCTTCTAATTTCAAGCGTATAATACAATAATATTATTTATCCTATGGTAGAGATCAGGGATTTATTTACCCTAACTGAAGCTTGGCCTATGACTGACCACTCCCCTTCTCCCTCATGTTCTCAACTTCAATCATCCAATGATAAACTGTAAATACATACATTTTTTTAAATTTAGAACTCCATAAGAGTGGATGGAAATTATAGGGGTTATTAGCGCTATTATCTCCATCCAAAGGAATTTTTTAAATTTTTTGATTTTCTTTTTTCTGGGAGGAAGAAACACTATGGCTGAACACTCGGGGTTTTAGAGACACACGAATTCAGGCTTCCTTAGCATTTCTCAGATTTTCTCCTTCCACTCCATTTTTCCATCCCAAAATACTGTATTTCTTTTGTGGCCCTGACTCCTAGCACATGAAATTTCTGCAGTCTGTTTTAAATGCCAAGCGTGTTGAAGAAGGATTCCTGACCACTGAAATCCAACCTCTGACTCTACCACCTGCTGAGGTCTCTGCTTGGCTGTTCAACCTTCTAGACACCTGTGTTACTATTTTGTTCTTTTTCTTTTTCTTTTTTTAATGCTATGCATACCACTGAAGCATTGGCTAACTGGGAGGAGGTAAGCCATTTTGGGAGCTCTGTCACTTCACAGCCCTTGGGCCCATGACTCAGCCTATGAAACACTCAGAGACCTTAACTCGGTCTTCTCATCCAGAGATGAGAACATGTCCTCAGATGGAAAAGCATGGCATGGATGTATGTAGAGATAACCTACAACACATCTATCCTCTCAAAGATCGTAGACTCTGAAGCCCTAACAGCATTGATAGCCTTCCAAAGCCTGAAATAGTTTATTGTTTTTTTCAGCTTTTATAGTCCAACTCCCTTTTATCCTCTAGTCCCCTTGTAGAAAACTTGATACAAATTCCTCTTCATAAGTAGGATTTGGAATTGGTTTGTTTCTGCACACCAGATGTGTAAAAGATATTTTAAAACAGATATATTTATTTTTAATGGAAAGGTAGATCAGATTTACTGAGGAGAGACATACAGCAAGATCTTTCATCTGCTGGTTCATTCCCTCAGTGACCACAAGTGCTGGAGCCGAGCTGGTCCTCAGCCAGAATCCTGGAGCTTCTGGGTCTGCCTGCTGGTGCAGGGTCCCAAGGATTTGCGACATTCTCTGGTGCTTTCCCAGGCCACAAAGCAGGGAGCTGAATGGCAAATGGAGCAACCAGGATATAAACTGGAGCTCACCTGGGATCCTGGTACTTGCAAGGTGAGGATATAACCATTGTGTCAGTCCCTGATGTATAAACATTTTAGGGGTTAAGAAACACACTGCATCGTTCCACTATTCTCCAGTTGCCTGATGCAGCTTCCAGGTCGCAGCTTCCAGGTCATAGCTTTTGTTCAGAAAGTTTTGCTTTTATTTGATCTTGAATTGTGGTAAGAAAAAAGCTGCAAATGGGAGTAGGTGAATCACTGTGTGATGCTGGGAGATTCCCAAGTACATCTAATATTTAAGTAATGAGCAACAAAATCCAGGATCTCCTTCAGATATGTGATTCTGTGGGAATCATCCTGCAGGGATTCAGGGTCAGGTGTCTTACTGTGGAGCAGTCACAACTGTCTTGACTTGGAACTTGTGAATTCATAAATAGAAATATGCAATCTACTACTTTCCTAAACTGCTCCAGAAAACTTTAAACAGATGAGGAAACAGAATCAGAAAGGATAGAAAAAGAAGTGAATAGAGCCATATTTCATGACGTCTCCGTTGAGGCTCATTGTACAGATTTCTTTTTAAAAATTAAAATTCTTTACTTGAAAGAGTCACACAGAGAGAAGAGATAGAGATTTTCCATAGCTGGCTCATTTCCTTAGATGGCTGCAACAGCAAATGCTGGGCCAGATCAAAGCCAGGAGCTTTGCCATCCACATTTCTCACATGGGTGGCAGGGCTCCAACACTGGGACAATCTTCCATGGCCTTTTCCAGTTAGCAAGAACCTGGATTGGAAATGGAACAGCTAGGGTGCCAACTGGTGCCCATAAGGATACCAGCCATTTCAAGTGGCTTTCCTCAGTTGTGCCAAAATTCTACCTGTTGTAAAGATTTCTTACACATAACATTTTTAAAATCCCCACAATTCTTGGGTTACATGGTTAGTAATTTTCAGAAATATTAAATTTTTATTCTAGTTTCTCAGGTAATAATGAAATCACTCTGACACTTGAATACATCTTCCGATGATGACTGAGATACAATATTAGTTAGCAATCACCATAGAACAAGACACTTACAATCCTGCCTACCAAATTTCAGGACACTAGCAACAAAATATGCAAAAACAAATCAGCCCGCTTCTAACATCACATTGAAGAAACTCTCATGATACAATGCCTTTAATAAAGAACAGAATACTATCAATGTATGCCTTCACCAATTCTCTTCTAAAGGTACAAGTATTACTCAAATACTACAAGCAAATATGGGCTAGGGCTAGAAGATTTCTTGGAGAACTATACGATAAAACTAGAAAATATAAATCTGCCACCATATGCTATCCAATATTTTTCTCTCATGTTTTAAGTGAGTTAGAGGGAAACTGTTCCCATTTGCCCTAAACTAGGGCTGTGAACTTTGATTAAACCTACAGAAATAAAAATAAATTTAAAAATATAGTTGATCTAAAAATATGTCCACAGACTGTGTCAGCTGCTCAGAGGCTATATGCCATCATGTTCCTTAGAATTGGCCTTTGAACAAAAGCATGCCCAATGTGAAAACACGAAGCATTTCTGCAGAGCACAGAGCATTTCGCTACTTTCAGGCCATAAAATCAGTAGGGATTCTATTGATTACTAAGCAGCATAAAGACCTTTGAATTTTCCACATGTGCTTTGACTGAAACACTAAATTTTGATTAGGTGTACATGTAAGTGAGTTTGGGGAGAGCTAAAGAGGAGGAAAAGGTTTCTTACACTCTTGTCCTGGAGGCTAACTGGTTCCTCAGTGTGCCTAATAAATACAGTAATGGGAGAACACCTTCCCCCTCCCCCGGGAAACCTTAACCCAACCCAGTTCACTATGACACTAGGTCAAGCGGAGAATCTTGAGTTTTAGTAGAAAAAGCATGACCTTGCTAACGGTTTCAGACACCTTTGCTCAAATTTAGTTCTACAAATCCTAGGATTGAACTGCTTCTTAGAGCTGACGATACTCACTGTTCCAAATGAATGCCAAGTAAGCAAAATTTAGTGAAACACACCCTGAGATTTATAATGTTTTGTTCAGAGAACTCCGAGCCATCTAGCATATTACCTCATTTATCAAAACACATTCTATTACAATGAAGAAGAAAACAAATACAAAAGGTTTCTTGCAAATGCATTATTTATGTAAATTCTAGCCTGTAATATTTTCTATAATTTATCCTTTAAATATCAATAATCGTTAGTGAAATAAAAAGAAATATCACTGTCCCATGTTTACCATTTAAATTGACAATATTTCTGGTTCCACTTCACATTTCACCTATCTTTGCTGGAGTCATTATTTTTAAACTGTCGTGAGTTCTATATGGATGCTATGTTCATCCTTTCTTATTGCTACCTTTTCTTCCTTCCTTCCTCCCTCCCTTCCTTCCTTCTTTTTTTCTTAAAGATTAGCTCTTCTCGGGGTTGGCACTATGGAGCAGAGATTTAAGCCATGACCTGCAGTTCCACCAACCCATGTGGGTGCCAGTTAGAAGCCCAGCTGCTGCCCTCCCAATGCAGCTCCCTGGTAATATGCCTGGTAAAGTAACTAACAGTCATCCAAGTCCTTGGGTCCTCTGCATCCATATGGGAGAACTGGTAAAAGCTCCCAGAGTTGTGGAAATTTGACAGGTAGACCTCCTTTTCTTTCTCTCTAACTCCACCTTTCCAATAAATAAATTTTGAAATTCCACACACAAGTAGGGATAATTACACAAGCAAGCCTTGATAAAGAGGCTGAATTGTGATGCATTCACAATAGAGACACCAGTCCATTCTGCATGGTTCCCTGGCACAGGTAGGGGCCTTCAGTATTTCCCTGATTTGGGACAAATGTACAGGCTTCTCCCTCTTGTATTGACCAGCTGTCACATCAGGGCTACCTCCGAGTCAGTAGCAGGATCTTACTAGGCCTTGCTAGACAAGAGCGAGAGAGCAAGAGCACAGCTGGTAATATTCAGGAGGAAGAAATGAAGACTTTGATTATGGGCAGTGTTCCTCTGCCAGAAGCTGCTGCTGCTTCTCTCAAATGAACTCCACACACTGTTAGACTGCCTCAGGATTTGTTTCTGAGGGAGCTCTATCCAGGACAGCTCTATTGTAAAACAGGAAGGCCTCCAAATGCCTGCCATTAATTTAACTAGCATTACAGGAATGCAGTGAAAGGCAGTGGAAAGTGCAATAAGCCTGGAGCCAAAACACCAGGTGAGAGCCGTCTCCATAGCTTACCAAATGTCAGGCTTGAGCAGGGCCACTAGTCTTTCCCTGCATTGCTTTTCGTATCTGTCAAATTAAGAATAATAATAACTCATCTCAGTCCACTTCACAGAGGTACTAAGCCATCAAATGGGATAAAATTTTGCAGAGCCTTTTGAATCACAAAGCATACAGACATACGATTCCAACATTAAAAACTATTACACCAAATCCTATAAAAACAAACTGGATGCTTTTTGAAATAATTGTGTTACATGAATACTTGCTAGAATTTTTTTGTGTGTGTGTGAGGCTGCAAAATATAAAAACAGAAGCTAAAGATATTTGTGGAAAATTTAGAAATAGAAGATCCTTTAAGAACTAAAATATGAAAAATTATGCTTGTATCTCAGTTTCCACTTTAAAAGTGATAATCTTTAGATAAACCACTTCATTTCTTAATATATAAACCTCCTCGTGAATAAAGTGATAAAAATAGTATTAAATCATTCATGTACCATCTTCCTTTTCTGACATGTAAGAAATGTTCAGATAAAAATTAACTAAATGTTTATTAGCACTCATGTGACAGTAATTGCCCTGCCTACATGTCATTAACCTTTTTTGCTTTTGTTATCATTGTTATTGTTAGTGTTGTTATTCTTATTACTATTTAATGAGAATGGGGGAAGTTAAAGCCCATGTATTTACTTCTCCAAAGTCTTCAGAGCATTAGCTGCTACGTTCTCCAACAAGTTCTTACATTTTATTCTGGCTTATTCCAGGTATTTCAGAAAATGGAGAAAAATATTCTGCTCATACAGTTGGATAACCAAATAATTAAAAATAACAAGTGCTATATTCTTTTGCTTTCCTTAAAATTCTGACAGTGGAGACAAGGAGCCTGGAGATAAGTGACCAGCTTTTTCAATACCTTGTGCTCTGTGGCCTTTGAAACATTAGGTGATAGCTTCGTGCTTCAGCTTAATGTCTGTGAAATGGTGGAGAATACCAGTGACTTTTTTCAAAGTTATTGCTCCAGTGAATGCATTACTATCTACTGTGTGATAGGAACAGAGTAAAACCCACAATCAACACTCAGTGAATGCATACATTTGAATACTGTTATTTTAAATCTGTGCATCAATAGCCCACTGATTCACAGAAAAGTCACCATAACCTCTAGAAATTCTTTGTTTCCTTCCATTGACGTTGGAAAAGAATTCTGATTCCCTTTCCTCACAGCAATACAAATGACAAAACTACGGCCCTCTCATCTTAGGGAGGGAAAGTTATGAGGAAAGAAAACAACAAATTCATTTAATTGCTTTTCCTTATTAAACAGAAGAGAATTCCTGTAGGACATATACTAGAAAATGAAATAATTCTCATTATAAATCTACTTTTAGTGAATATTTCTGTACTAACTGGTTTAAAAATAGAAACTGAAAAACATGCGATTGAAACCTGATGGAACATAGTTATTTTTATAGTATCAGATTTCAGTATGTCATATTGTTTTCATTATTTTTCTTAGCTTATACTCATTCTCCACTACAATATTAATAAAAAATTTTTTGTTTGATTCTTTTGTTGCTTTTCTACTTAGTTAATGCGGATTTGCTTTGACCTCAGAACTTAGTTTATACTTTGTGTAATAATTCTTGTAAGCTACAATTTGATACAGAAACTCAATCTCTGATTTATTATGACAGCAGTTGTATACTTTGTTGCAGTATCAACCAGATGGTAAAATTAATGATTGGTAGTTTATTCAGCTCATACTATGTGACAAACGCACAAAACATGTTATTTCTTACTTAGAAAAACCTTTGTTTCTCACTTCTCTATTGTTAGATAAGACAGCCAATGTTCAGAAAATTTAAGCAAATTTCTCATGCTGGCATTGCTGGTGCCAATAATACTATTCAAATAAAACTGTCTTTAATCAAATCTTAGCATTGTCCTCCTTGGAAATTGAAATCTTATATTAAAAATGAACACGCCCTCTAATTATACCAGATTTTCTTTTATGCAATGTACCTATCTGGGAGAACATTTGCCTCTGTTGTGAGGGAGTAGCTTGCACCATGTTTGCTTTCTTGCCACAAACAGAAAACTAGCCAAGAGTATGACAATCAGCACTACTGGATGCTTGACTACAGGGAGTGTTTTTAGAGAGATGTATGTACAGGGCTGTGACGCCTGAGAAAAAGAAAATCACAAAGGTGAATTCCAGCATCATCCTGGCATTCCTCAAAAGGGGGTCATATTAGGCTGTGAAAGGAAGACAGGAAACTCAGGCAGGATGTGTGGGCCAATCAGAGTGGAGGACACAGAGACTGAAGATGGGCAGATCCGTGTGGATAGAAGGTCTGGGGCAGAGTCCAGGAGCAGGGGAAATAACAGAACTGCAGATGATCTGTGAAGTGACCCCCTTTCAGCACATTCCTGACGATGAATGACAATGTACTGTACAGTGAGATGGGATGGGGCTGGCAAAGCAGAAGAATTACAAGCTCAGCACCTCTCGGAATTCACAACGCACTTGAAGGCAGTGAACTTGTCAAGCCGAAGCATACAGGCCTCACAGAATATCCAGAAAATGCACAAGTTCCCCCAGAGGTGTAATGCTGTAAAAGCAAGGCAAAAATCAGTTTAGGTATAAAAACTGAACTGAATTTTCTGCATGAATTTTTGTAAAATAAGACTCAGTGATTAAGAGGAGCTAAAACTTTGGTCACTTCTACCCACAAGTCAACTCTTTTTAAAAGAAATAACAGACATTTTAAAATATTCTCAGTGTTGTTAGACATGTGAAAAAGCAGCAGAAAAAATCTGTAACTTAGAAAATCAGTCATATATTTCTGATTGAATTGTCAGAAAGGAACTTTGTAAAATTATTGTACACATGTTTAAGGACTAACATAATGAAATTAAGATATATGAAACAAAAACAAATAGCATTTCTATGGGTAATATTAACAAACTTTAAGTGAAAACTCTACTGGTCAGGCTCCATAGAAGATAAGGCGGCATAGAAGAAGTGAGGAGTATCCGTGCAGACCGAAGTAAAAATGATCCCAAAGGAACCATGCAAATGAAAGGCTCATGAAAAGAGCCTTAGCAAGCTGTTGGATAGGATCAACAAGTGTGACAGGTACATGGATGGGTGAAAAATAGAAGTGTTTAAAATGTGATGACAACTGCAAGTCCCTGCATCAAAGAAGGTAAGTGAAACTAAAGCAGGTCTATGACAAAGAGAAACATATCAAAGCAGACTTCATTCAAATCACTGGAAAATCATCAAGAAGGACTTTTAAACTTATCATTCAAACAAAAAATTATAAGGAGAGGGGCAATGTATAACTGAAACCTCATGAGAAATAATGTATATGAGAGGACAATCGAATGAAATCTTGCCACGATGGAAGAAAAGAAATGAAGACAACCTAGAGCTCATTGTACAGTAAAAAGACATTCCAGTTCAAAATCTAGTAAACTCTACCAAAAACTAAGATTTTCAAAAGAAATGACATCATGAGTCTGTCTTCCATGAACATGTATAATATTTGCATTTCTTTGTTCTTGAATTTCTTTTATCAGTGTTTTGCAGTTGTCTTCAAATATATATTCTGTTATGTTTCTGCCTAAATGCTTCATGCCTTAAATAGTATTGAAAGCATTTTTAATTTCAAATTTGACTTATTCATTGCTTGTTCATAGGAAGTAATTGGCTTATTTTTTTTACCTCATATCATGCAATGCTGCTATATAATGGCTTATGATTCCAGGAGGGTTTCTCTATCCATTAAAAAATTATATAAGGTGAACAAATTTCACCGGCTTTACAGATCCAGGTTTAAAAGCACGGTACTTCCCAGCCCTCATTCCTAGCTGTGTTCTCATCTATTCTTCTGTTTTTCTTTTTCTTTTAGTTATTACAATGACATATATTTAGTCTGTTTTATATTCACAGACTAAACCTCTACTACATAAATAATTCAATCAGAATTACATAGAAAAAACACTGTACTGCAAGAGTTATGCGGGCTATAAACAATAATCAAATCTCAAAATGTCAATTTTGCTCAATTACATTACATTTTCCTGTACTCTGTAAATTAATTACCCCAAATCAGGAAAATTTGAATTGTGTCACAAACAGGAAAATGAAGTTTTTTTTTTATTTCCTCTCAGTCCCAATACCTCTTTTCCCTCTCTGTCTTCATCAAGTAACAAGACACCATATTCTTTTCCATTCTTGTTTTGAACAAAATTAACCCTGATACTCTTAAGATTTTCATTTTCAGGCTAATAAGTTTTCCAATTGCTAGAAAAAGTCTTGGCAAAATTTAGAAAGCCAAGAAAAGGCTCAGTCCAGTCCCACAGACTTCTGTCCACATGGAAGCCTTCTGGGCAGAAGCTTGGTCACACCCGACACAACACTGTGCAGCTCCAAAGATCAGACCCGAGTCAGCCTCTGCAGCGTTGCCCAGCCCTCCAGGGTCCTGGCATTCAACACTTAGCCTCCCAGGGCAACTTCGCCTGCGGCAGAATACACCAAACTAAGAAACCTGAGAGTACATTTTACAGCCCCAACTTTCTTGGAGCCAGAACAAATCACCACTTGATCTAGATGAAAACATGAGAAGCTATTCTAACAAATTTGTTATGTGTTTGTCATACAAATGGTTAAGATAAATGCATTTATAGTAAGATAAGATATATGTGGTATATATAAGAAATATATACTATATATAATATTGTATATAAAATGTTATACTTCAGTTTTAATGAAAAATTTACTCTGTAAGTAAAACTAGCAGTCTTTATTTGCTTGTTTTTTTATAGCCCTTGCCTATATTACTAAGCAACTACTGTCTTTTTATTTTATTTTACTTTTATGAAGGGTAGATTTACAGAGAGAAGGAGAGCAGAGCGACATATTTCATTGCTGTATCACTCCCCAGATGGCTGCAATGGCCAAAGCTGAACCTATCTAAATCCAGTGAGCTGCTTCCTGGTTCCCCATTTGGGTGCAGGAACCCAAGGACTTGGGTCATCCTCTACTCTTTCCTAGGCCACAAGCAGTGTGCTAGATGGGAAGTGGAGCAGTTGGAACAGGAACTAGCATCTATAGAAGATACTGGTGCTGCAACATAACAGGATTAGCCCACTGAGCCACCACACCAGCCCCAGTATGTTTAACTGTTTAGTGAAGCATTACAACTTTGACAATAATGCAAATTAAAAACATGTTGTCTCAAAACTTACAAAGCAAGCTATTTAGCTAAAGGCAGGTAAGAAGGAGAGAAAGAAGAAATAAAGAATCTAGTCACTATGTTAAAAACAAAAATAAAAAGAAATTCAGAAATTTAAATTGTAGTTACTATTCAAAAAAATCACTTCATTCTTTCCATTGTCTAAACATTATTTTAAAAACATTTTCATTATAGAATATATTTTCTAAAATATATCAAATATTTCTAAATCAATACTGTTGATGGGAAAACAGATTAGTATAGCCACCATGGGAAACAGTGTGGAGATTCCTTTAAAAGCTATGACCAGAACTGCCATATGATCCAGTAATCCTACTGATGAGTATATATTCAAAAGATGTAAAATTACTCTATCACCTGCTTCACCATAATGCTTATAGTACTAAAACCGTAACCAAGATATGGAATAATAAAGTTGTCCACAATCAGATGAATGGACAAGCAAAATGTGGTCCTCAAGTGACATCCTGTCACTTGCAGCAACATGGATTGAACCAGAGAATATTATGTTAAGTAAAATAAGCCACACGCAGAAAGGGGAGTGCCACGTGTTCTCTCTCACATATGGAAACTAAAAATCTCAGTGTGTCCACGGAAGAGTGATTACCTGAGGTGGAGAGGCATTGCGGAGCACAAAAGGAGTTTAGATAATGGGTACAATTCAGATTTAGAGTGGAAGGGTAGGCGCTGAGTGTAATGTAGCATAGTGCTATCAGTGTGGTCCACAGCTATTATATATTTCATGAGATAATTTAAGGAAGAATTTCTAAGGCTCAAATCATAAGATAATGTCAAAAACAGGGCAGTGTGGATTAACAGGATTTGATCCCTACCCATTTTAAACGTGCATTGAGACAGTGCATGATAACACAGAATTACGTAAAGTTAATTGTAATGGAATAAGAAAATAAAAAAACTAATTTGTAATACAGCATGTTATAAAATATCCACTAAATTTTATATAACATTTTCTCAAAAATTATAACCACAAGGAAATATGAAAATAATTAAAACAGCAAATTCTATTTAACTGCTAACATCTTTGAATTTTTTTCTTTACTCTGCATCCTATCTATACACATATATGGATAAAAGGGCATTTCATACTTTTTTGATGATGGAATTAAGTTTATTCTAGTACAATTATTATTGAAATTCATACATAGATTTTTTGTAGCACACATTTTCCATTAAGTTTTAAAGATTTACTTTATTTTTTTTACTTACCAACTTTTAATGGAACACACATTTACTTTGGAAGATTCTAGGCTGATTTCAACCTGAAACCCATCTGTCTCTTCATAACACATACACACACATGCAGACTAATCAGTTCTTGAGGGAAATTGTGATGTAATTTAACTTCTTTTTTCTAGCAATGAGGAAACTCAAGAAAGCAACTTGTTCGAAGTCTTGCCTGCTAGCTGCAGGGCTCAGTCTACATTCCTCTGTTCTGGGTTCATTCTGAGGGACACACTCACTTGCATCTAGCTTCCTGCTAGCACAGACTAAACACAGAACTAAATTTTCTATGATTATCTCCATAACTTAATGTTCTTGAGCTCTCCCACTCCAGTTGCTCATCCTCAAATGCAAAGCAGTGATGGTGAAGGAATGAGTACCCAGGTGACTGAGCAGTGCAGCACATCACCCAGGACCACGCCAATCGTCCCGTGAGCTCCTGGGGACTCTCAGGTGGCAGCAGCTCTGGGATGTTAATGTCTGGGAACAATAGCACCATCTTGATTTAATCTTATACTACCTACATTCTAATGTATTTTATGTGGAGACAATCTCTAGAATTATATAGGCAGATACAAAGATAAGATACAAATAGAAAGATCTTCCATCCACTTGTTACTCCCCAAGTGGCCACAATGGCCTGAGCTGAGCCAATCCGAAGCCAGAAGCTTCTTCTGTGTCTCCCACATGTGTGTGGCATCCTCAGACCTTAGACCATCCTCTACTGCTTTCCCAGGCCACAAGCAGGGAGCTGGATGGGAAGTGGAGCAGCTAGGACATTATCTGGTGCCCATACGGGATCCCGTAGCATTAAATCAAGGATTTAGCCACTACATATCTTGCTGAACCGTTTGTTAATTTTTTTCAGGACTCATTGTATGTGTGGGTTTCACATTATTTCTGCACTAAACTAATTTATTTTCCTATTTCATTATCTATGAAAACTGAGAAGAACTCTCATCTTTACTGGGAGGCATATATTTGACCATGGATTTCCTTTGAATAACTCATTTAACTGAAACCATTAGATTTGGATACGATGCTTTCCCATTAACATTTAGTTCAAAAGCACTTTATATTTCTTCAGGGATTTTCTTTTTGACCCATGAATTATTTAGAAATGCATTATTTAATTCTACCTGTTTGCTTTTACTTTTAATTTTGACTAGCAGAATTTTTTAAATTATATATGAGTAAGTTAAATTATTGATACAAATTGCATATAATATTTGCCTTTATTTCTATTGGACAATGCTGTTCTATATCCTTACTAATTCTGGGATTGTCTGATTTATCAGATATATGAGTACTATGCTTTTGGCTTTAATTAAAGAGCAATGCATGTATGCCTAGGTTTCTTAATATTTTCATTTCAAATATTGTACTCCTCCAAATTTCTATTAAAAATTACATATTTCCTTCCATAGCTTAATAGAGTGGTAAATTATAGTGAAAAAGGTAATACCATTTTGTTGTTTTAGAATGGATTTTTAATTAATAGTGAAACAGAAAATCAGCCAAGAGGATTTCCCTGTTAAAGAATGAAACTCAAAAGACATCACAGTCACTGAGATTAGGAGACGAGTGCTTGCATTTCACCTACAAATGAATCCTGGAAGTACACAGTAAATCCTACAATCCAGAAGGCAAATCTGGAAAGACTGCTGTGTTTCATAGCATAACCTAACAGGTTGTGGAGCTACAATAGGAAGTGGCTAAATGAAAGTTACACTTGATGTAGCTTTAGTTCTAACCCAGAGATATATTCCATGGGGGAAGCAAATCCGTACTATGAAAATTCTGCTCTTCCTCCTAAGCACAGTTGCATGCCACCTCTCATAGATTCTCATCCTCTTTCACTTTCCAGAAAAAAAAGGCGTAAATGGGAAAATTAACTGGTGCAGTTGCAACTATCTTACTTACACAGGATACTAATTGTTAGCCATTACCTTTAATTTCAGTTAACTTTTTCTGTATGCAAAAAGCAAAAAATATTAAAGGACAAAGGAAAGCTTACTGTTTTTTATATCTTTTTATATAACAAAGCAAAACCTCTTGTTACCATAGGTAATGGGAAGAAAACCACATTTGTTAATTGAACTCATTTTCCAATTTCTTATAGGCAGTCCACTATTAGATTACTACTTTATAACAATCTAATTCTCATTGGTATTATACTAAGCTCTCACCAAACCCAAGATGAGAAAATAGTATCTACCCCCCCCCCATGTTCATTGTGATGACTATCTGGTTTATTCCTGAATAATGACTTAAAGATCTTACACACAGGGCCTGGCGAGGTAGCCTATTAGGTAAAGTCCTTGCCTTGCATGTGCCAGGATCCCATAAGAGCACTGATTCATATCTGGGCTGCTCTACTTCCCATCCAGCTCCCTGCCTGTGACCTGGGAAAGCAGTGGACGATGACCCAAAGCTTTGGGATCCTGCACCTGTGTGGGAGACCCAGAAACTCCTGGCTCCTGATTTCAGATTGGCTCAGCTTTAGCCACTGCAGCTACTTGGGGAGTGAATCAGAAGATGGAAAATCTTTCTCTTTGTTTCTACTCTCCGTAAATCTGACTTTCCAATTTAAAAAAAAAAATCCTTAAAAAAGATCTTACCCACAGGCTTCTGATAATAAATGGTATAATCACCCATTTTCATGTCTTAATACCAAGTGACTCAAGGTCATCCACCATTTATGTTAGTGCTATAAGAAGCACCACAAAAATCAGTAATCAGATCAACTGTTTCAATGTGTTAATTCACAAATCATAGTTGCCCTAGAGATTGTTTTAATCAATTTATTTTCCCTAACCTTCTGATTAATTTCAATTTTGACATATTAGATGGTGATTAGCATTAGTGTGGTAGCTCTGTATAGTGTATCATATACTTTTTTTTTTCTTTAGTTCCAGGCCGACTTTCCATTTTATTTTCCTTCCTTCTTTTTAAAGATTGATTTTCTTTATCTTAAAGGCAGATTTAGAGAGAAAGAGGGAAAGGCAAAGAGATCTCTTATCTGTTGGTTCACTTCCCAAATGGCCTCAATGCCCACAGCTGGGTCCGGCTGATGCCAGGAGCAATGTCTGAGTCTCCTAAATGGTGCAGGGGCCCAACTGCATTGGCCATCTCTACAGCTTTCCTTGATGCATTAGCAGGGAGCTGAGTCAGAAGTGACTTGAACTGTTACCAACACGGGATGCTGCACTGCAAGCAGCTGCTAAATCCAGTGTACCACTACACCTGCCCCTCTTAATAATATTCAAGACTGATTCATTTTTGGTTCATAAATACATAATCAAATAAGTGAAAAAGACCGTAAGTGTTATGCATAGAATTGCAGAATATTGATCAATTTCTTAAGAAACTGATTTATTATTCTTATGTGAAAACGAAATATAAGCTGTCAATAGATTTCCTTACTTTTAATTTCTGTTTTGAGTAGTGCCAACAGTTGTTTTTTCAATTATTATTACCTGACAGTGATTTTCAATTCTGAAACAGATACATCCTATTACAGAACTTAAAATTTACTGTCCCAGTTATTTTTAAGTGGTTTTGAGAACATTCACACTGCTGTAATCCCATCACCCTCATCTCTGGGACTTTCTCATACAGCCAAACTTAATTCTCTCCCATTCAACACTAACTACTCAATACTCTTCCCTTTCTCCTGGCACCCACCATTTTACTCTGTCTCAATGGATTTAATAACTCCAGGCACTTCGTATGAATTGAATTATGCAGTATTTATCCTTTTATGGCTGACTGCTCTGACTGAGCAAGAAGTCATCAGGTTCATTTGCATTGCAACATGTGTCATTGCTTCATTGTGTTTCTTGGCTGAATAATACTGTTTTTGCAGTGTGATACACTTGTACACATGGAATGTAATATGTTGAGAAATATGGCAGTTTGAGACTGAGATTTCCATACTAACATACAAATAAAGTCTGTTATGATACACCTTTGCAGTACTTGTATAGATTTTGGAACTATTACTTAAAGGAATAAACTGAGTGCACCAGTGCAAGCTAATCCTCCAAAAGTAATGTTAGGATTGCATATGGACACTGGTTTGTGTCCAAACTGCTCCACTTCCAATCTAGTTCCCTGCTTATGGCCTGGAAAAGTGGTGGGCAGTGTACAGTTCAATTCATTGGGCACCCACATGGAAGACCAGGAAGAAGTTCCTGGCTCCTGGCTTTGGATAGGCTCAGCTCTGGCTATTGCAGCCCTTGGGGGAGTCAATCAGCAGATGAAAGATTTCTTTGTCCCCCTCTCACTCTCACTTTCTCCCTCCCTCCAGCCTTCTGTAAATGTGCCTTTCAAATAAAAATAAACAAATCTTCAAATACTCAGCAATCATGATATTAAGAGATCTATATTGCATTACTAAAATCAAATGTAATAAAATTATATGCAGATGAAAATCCCAATCTTCCACCTGCACCCATGAAAAAATAACAAAATCACTGATATCTAGTCAATAGGATGATATGTCACCTCTCCACATAAATAATCTAGACTTACAGAAATCCATATAGGATATGTAAGCTTACAGCATTAGACTGAAAGGAACAGAATACAGAGATATAAATATGATTCAACAATTCTGAAGAGAACACACAGGACTTCACTTTCATCCCTCAGTTGGGAACAACATCTGAGCTAAGGGCCTGTCATGCATGATTAAAATTGGAATACCTTTCAAAATGTCGATTTAAAAAAGGAAAAAAAAAAAAACAGTAAACAAACTCTTTCCACAATCCCTTACAAGCATTAAGGAAGTCTGTCATCTTTCTGGAGCCATAGGTTGAAGTAACAAAAGACTAAGTAAGAAGGGTATAGGACTCAGTTTCTATGCCACAACTACAATTTTGTGCTATTGGACCTCAGAGAAAAAATACCAAACTCAATAAAGCAGAAGTAAATTCAAAGTCACTGTAAAATCACTTCTACATCTTGGGCACTCCACAGAAAATATTAGTGATGTTCGACATGTGATACCAAATCTCAAATAGTCACTTGTATTATAGTAGATAACTCTAAACCAGAAGCCTTAGAATATCCTAAAAGTGACATTTAGATGGGAAAGTCTTTAAATATTCAAAAATGAGAAAAATGGGAAAGAATGCATAAGGCAAGAATGGGATCATATGAGATGAAGTGATTCCCTCTGGACTTGGTGTGAAAAGAGCTTTAAAATAGAACTCTTGGAGATGATTGAGTATCCTAAAGATTTGCATCCGTTTCTTTCTGTACCTAACATGACAAACCATGAAAGAGTAGAAATAGGTAAACCTGCTCATCTGATTTTGGGCTGAAAGTAAAATAGTGCTCCATTTTGATACATGTGTTTAGAATCTTATGGGAGTGAGTCTTGCTACAGATGTGGGCCAGACAGTAGAGAAAACATCCTTTTGAAAAGCAGCATATTCAGATCTAACATGCTGAATGAACAGATGAATAACTGGTTACCCAGGAAATGAGCACCAAAAATCTATAATAAGGTATGTGGTTCTTAATTGGAGAAACACAGATGAGAATTTCCTACCCCCCAACCAGGTTAGGAAGAGACAAGAGAAAATATATCAAGATTCATCTAAGCACCTGAAAGATAATCTTAGTTTGTAAGTCTGCGCTAAACTTGTATGTCTGAAGGCTGACCTGTGTGAATTGTACCATGCACCTGAGTGCATGCTGTTGGTGGAAGATAAAGCAGAACAGTGGAGGGTGACTGAAAACACTTGATTTATTCTCTTGGCTTGCTTCACAGTTGCAGGGCTTATGTCCCCACCCAATGGCAAAGCTGTTGGTGGGTGAATTCAATGATGGCTTTGGCTTTTCATTGTCGCTAGTCTTAAGATCTTTCCATGTTTCCTTTAGGTTCTATCTCCTGTCAGGCCCTTGACTAATAGAAACCTTTATCTGTTAGGTTAGACATCTTCTCCTTGTATAATTCTTGATGCAAACTCTTTCTGCTCTGCAAAGTTAGGAAGCCAAGAAAAATCCTACTGAAACCCAAGGTAAACAGAGAAGCAAAGTCAGACACACTCTTCACAGTTACAGACTTGACTCATACACCTAGACTGAAACTGGTCAGGGAGAAGCTTCAGTGAAAAATCTTGCCCAAAGTTTTGGCCATTGTAGGGACTGTAATGATGCTACTGGATTTGCAAATTTAATTACCAGTTTAAGCTAACATACAGTGCTTCTGGAAAACCATATGACTACCCTAACCAAAGGGAATCAGAAATGTTATCAATGACACAAATTTCTGCCTACTATTTGGTAGGGTTTAGCACCTGGAGCAAAGATGAAAGGGTCAAGGGAGACATGAAATCTCTTCATGATTAAGTTCTACAATTGATGCTTGTTTTATGTGTCAGTTACATACAACTTGAAGACTCAAAGGGTATGTAATAAAATGTCAATGATCATAACCCTGTAGCGACAGCAATCAAAAGTAGCTAAATATTATCTCAAAATCTAGTTTAAATCTTTCATGAGAAGGACTTGAAATCAACAACATTAAGTCTTAAAAACTGCGGATTGTGGGTGTAAAAATGTTTTCTGGTATGAAACTTGCCTATTTTCTTGTAAACTTGACCTGAAATTATTCCTAGATTTCACATTTCCCTTTTTTTATGTCTATAAAGGCAAGTTGATTTATACTATCGGCCTGAAAAATGGCCATATTATTGGTCATTTCTTGGTGTTAGCATCTGGTTTGAAATTTAAGAGTCTTCAAAAAGGCCGGAATTCAGAACATCACTATAATGATAAAAATGCTAATAACATTGTTAGCTACAGCTCATTTTGCAGTTATAATTAGGGGCAGTCAGACATGGGCCTGTAACTCAAGAACTTAATGGGAATCCCTGAAGCAGAACTATTGAACTGACAAGTATGTCTGTAAAAGCTAGACATAACACACCCCAACAAAGATCCTGCCCTGAATTGACTTCCTATATTTAGAAATTGACATGCCTGTTATATGAATATTGTTTAGAATCACATATTTCTATTTTTTTAACTTCACAAATCACTCCTCCAAACCTTTCTATTAATATTAAACTGCTCTTCTGGGTGGAGGGAGGGGGGACAGAGTGGAGCAGGAGGAGACGGGGAGGCTTGTATTCCAACCCTGGAGACTCCTGGATCCTCACCAAGGACTATCAGTATGGGCACCAAGGACTACATCCCAACAGCCAAGGAGACCACAGGGAATTGGATTGCCCTTGTAGGCTGAGAACTCTGAGGTCATCCACACTCTATCGGATCTCCCACATGGGATGGAAGAAGCCCAGATCCTTCTTCACAGGATCTAATGTCATTGGACATCAGAAGCCCTGAATGGTCCTCAGAAACAGAACAGTAAACCTCTTTCAGGACTTGGGAGAGGAGCTTTCTTTGGTCCTTACTTAGTTCCAACTTTGGCTCCCCACCCTCTCTTTTAATGACCATCAGGTCATTCCAGAAGGCCCTCCCCCCCAAAAAATTAGATCAGATAGACAGAAACCAATAAGAAAAGCTTAGAACAGACAGGGAACAGTCAGTTTGGACTCCCATATGCCTTACTAGGTAGGACACGAAGATTCGTTACTCCTCACTAAGGTATTGAAGATTTCTCTGCACACCCCTCCTAAAACTGTTCTGCTCATCAATGGCTAATATTTGGCATGTTTGAGTTATAAACCTGTTTGGACTAGCTTAAAATTCACAAAGTTTAGTAGAAATCATGCTTGAATTCTATAAGCCATTAAATATAAAAATGAAAATAGACACAAGACAGCTGAATAGTACCCTATAAACATTTTAAGGTGTATAGCAACCGGCTGTGTCTAAACTAAAATTGAAATGTCAATGAAGTAGTCACAAACTGTGGTTAAGAACTTGCATTTTCTAACATATTGGTCACTTAATACCATGTCAACTAACTTCATGATGTTGTAAATTGTTCTTGAAGTTGTGTAGTAGCTTTTCATTAGAGGGGATGATATTCTGCCAGCTCTACTTTCAGACCAGGGATGGTCACCCAGTGAAACTCTTGAATTTATCTCGACAATAAGATGCCGGACTTTCCATGCCCGCAATGAAGGAATCAGGACTGGATATGAACTGTAGTACTGCAACAATATGAAGGAATTCAATATGTGGGGAGGGCTTTTTGGAAGGGCTAGGGGAATCCCAGAGCCCATGAAATTGTAATAAAATGAAATAAACAGATACTGTTAAATATTAAGCTGCTCTTTTCTAATTTTATTGAAAGTTATATGAAAGAAAAGTTATATGAAAGTGTTTTGAACCTTTGGCAAGTGAATTCCCATGCTCTGGAATTTATAAATGTGTCTTAAACTTTGATGTAACCTCAATTAAATCAGTCCATAAACTGGCCAATACTATCTAGCTGTCAAAATGTAAAAAAAACTAAATTCAACATTGGACATTCTCCTTTCTAAATAACCTAGAAGCAGAATGTATTTCTTTAAAAGTAATGGTAAAACATCAAAAGAGAAATTACATGTTATAAGCAAAAACAAAACTTTCTTTCAACATGCCACTGATGATACCAGTTTTGCCATGGGCCAGCACTCCTCCTGACGTTGCTGGTATTTTAAGAACAAGCCATAGCACAAATCTCACTTTTAATGAGGTGTTCCTGATGTCAAGAGTGACTTCTTTGATCTGGACCAGAAGGTAAAAATGGACAAGCTTCTGTTGTGTGACCACCTGGTGTCAGAGTAAGATGAATATGAGCAGCTCTCCGCAGCGGTTCTGCAGGCTGCCCATATTTATGCCAGCAAGTACATGTAAAACCTGTGGCAAATTTGGTCTCCTTACACACATGCACCTGCACACCTTCCATGTCTTTTATAGTAACAAGATATCGCTCAGTGTTTGCAAATGACAGACTCAGCTTGTGGGGTGTTTTTGGAAACCTAAAGATATATTGGTGAGACATCACTTTGACTAAGTCATTATGTCCAGATGCCTATAAACATGGTAGCTATAAACATGGTGGCTGAGACCCTATGCAGGGTCAGGTTCATGCTCCCTGGCCTTCAGAAGCGAAGCTTTACAAAGTTAAATGTGGATCAGTTTGAACATGTTGGCTGAGCAGAGGCTCATTCCAGGTGTCTGTGGGGTCAAACACATTCCTATTCATCTTCCCAGACAAGTGATAAGTCCTTTCTAAGGATGACTTCCACTCCTTTGCAGTCTCCATAAAATCATGTAATCAATAATACTGATCGTTGTCCCAAGAAAACAATGTCTAAAAATCACTTGTGCCAAACTGAATTCTAAATTCCTCTCAGAATACAGCACCTAGTCCCAAACTCTCCTCCGTTTTTACCAAAGCTTCTGCTTAGCACCACAATCTCATCTCCACTCCTTATTCTCACACTAATCCTTACTTCTCAGATATGTCTTTCAGAGGAGTTTCCATTCTTCCTGCTTCAAATGGATATGTTGTCATTTGCAATTGTTCAAGTTTTTAAATTCAATTCCTTAACTGTATAATAAAACCCAAAGAATTTAGTAGGCCATAAAATAATTTTCCTGGGGGAAGTTGGAGATAAACGCACAGGATTACCCAGTTTGCAAGTAAAAACAAAGAATTCCCAATTCAATATTAATACCAGATAAACAACAATTATTATTGGTGCAACTACATCACAAAGAAATAATTTGGGCATTTTTTACTAAATGCATATACATGTGACTTATCTGAAATTAAAATTAAACCACAGTTTTGTGCTTAATTTGTAATCCTTGAAGGGAGGATTTGCAAATGTGTAATTATATTTGTTCTTGGGAATATATATGAAGACACAAAGATCTAAGTAATATCTATGGCTCCTAGCTCCACCGGCTCTGATGATTTGTAACGGTACTATTTCTAATATAAACTTCACCCTGGCTAGGTGAGGGTTACTTTCATAACCTTTTCACTATAATTTCTCCATTCTTAGGAGGGCTATGATAAGGCTCCCTTTCTCTTCAGAAATATATCCAATTTTTTTTTTATTCTTGCTATTGACAAAGAGGCATTTACAGAAAAGGAATGCTAATCAGATCATCTCTCCCGGGACAGGAGAGGGATTTCAGAATTTCTTTGTAGCCAAAATCCTCACTAACACTCAACTTTCTCCACACTCTACGAGAAAAACAATGGGAGATGGAAGAACTTAATTATGAAGATGCTATGAAACTGACTGCAGTCTGTAACATTTATCAGACCCTATTCCTGCGCTGAGTTAGATGTTGGGTCCAATCAATTAAAAAAAAAAAAAACAAACTTCCTTTAGTTACACAATAACTGCAGATTTTAAAGCAATTGACCTGGCTCTCCCTGTTTCATTGGCTTTTGTGCTAATGTAGTTGAGGCCACATTATTTAAGTTGAGAAAAAGATAGACTTAGTACATATTTTGTTTTTTTTCATGTAATTGCTAGTTCTATAGGCCATGTGCACTGTTAATTAAAGTAGTAAACACACAACATTTCTTGGGATAAATAGTGACATTTAATTCTAGAAGTTGGATTCATAGCACTTGAGTGAAACTACGCATATTTCTTTGGCTAAAGCTATTTTAGTTGAAGGATGAGTTTTAAGTTATAAGAAGAAGCACAAGTTTCATGCTCATAGAATTTCTTTGTCTTAAGATAAAGCCCATTTCTCAGAGCCTTTTGTTTTTTAGAAAAAGGATTATACCACTGAAGACTCATCTCAGACATTAGCCTAGATCAGCCTAGAGGCTTGGCACACCATTCCACCATAAGGGCCCAGTGTCAAAAGGAAAAAAAGATACAACTGGTTTTTTCTTCCTATTTTTCCTACTAACTCAGTTGAGCAATCCTCATTTCTTTTCCATAAGGCCTTGCGATCACTGGACGCAGACATCTTAGAAGCAAAGGAAGTAATGGTTTTAATACCCAAAACATAATTTTTTTTCTAAATTGTTTGGATGCTTACTACCATTTCATGTCCATTCTAGTATCTTTGGGATGGTAAACTGACATTCAGAAGAGGGTCACTTTTTGTTCAGGGTAACTGGGCAGGAATCCCAGAAGCATTTACATTAATGGTGTGTATTAGACAAAAGGAGCACTGTTTAGATTTAGGGAAGTCCTAGCATCTCTTGTCTAAGAGTCACAAATGGGGCACTGCTGTAACGTAATAAAGACAGGACTATCATGGATTAAAATACTGCAGATTGAAATGCTGTGTCATCCAAGAGTTAAGAAACAACATGCAAATGATATGCTGGTGGTTCTTGCCACCAGAATGGAATTAGTGTTGGAAGGCTATAGCCATGCTCCAATTGACTGATTTAGATAAAAGTTTAGATTCTCAGGGTCAGAGCAAATGCATGATAATTGCCCTACAACACAAATTTCCTGGTGATGTGATGTTAATAAAAAGAGAAGAGTTTAAATGCATTTCATAGATAAAATTACAATGTTACAATGATACCTATGCCCTTCCTGCTTCTCTCTCCGGTCCTTCCTTTCTATAAGATGATACATAATTTTTACATAAATTTCGAAACCCAATTTTAAAAGAGCACCCAGGAACCCTTTACTCAAGTACCTACAATATTATGTATGGACATTCTTAGTGTTTAATAGTCTGTTCTAGTTTCCATAAATATTTATTTTCTCATCTACAAACTGCATCAAAAATCCCATTGATTCAGTATTCAGAATACAAACCAAATATGACCATATTTTACCATCTGCACTAGTAAATTCTAGTTCTATAGACTAGGTCACCATGTTCTCCTCTTTGAATTTCTAGATTTGTCCCTTTCTCTAACTTATAGAAGCCAAATGACTATTTTAAATTAATTTTAAAAAGCAAATAATCTAAATCCTTTACTGAAAAACCTATAATCATTTCCCACCTCACTTAAAAAATAATCCTGGGCCCGGTGCAGTGGCATAGCAGCTAATGTCCTTGCCTTGAATGCACCAGGATCCCACATGGGCAAGGTTTCTAATCCCAGCAGCTCCACTTCCCATCCAGCTCCCTCTTGTGGCCTGGGAAAGCAGTTAAGGACAGCCCAAAGCCTTGGGACCCTGCACCTGCATGGGAGACCTGGAGGAAGTTCCTGGCACCTGGCTTCAAATTGGCACAGCACAGGCCATTACGCCCACTTGGGGAGTGAATCATCAGACAGAAGCTCTTCCTCTCTGTCTCTCCTTCTCTCTGTATATCTGACTTTGCAATAAAAATAAATCTTTTAAAAAATAATAATAATAATCCTAACATCTCATTGTGATTTGAAAGCTATCAGATGATGTTGTCCATGCTTTTCTCTAATCCTAGGCTTTCTTTATTCATTCTGCTTCATTCACCCTGGTCTTGTCTCCCATTTGTGAAACCACTTCAACTCTTTCATATTTGTTATTCTGATTGGAATGTTCCTCTCTCGCCTATCTCCGAAACTGAATCCCACCTTGTTTCCTGTTCTATAAAATATTCCTCTTGATATTTTCTTAGATCACCCTACCTAACCTGGTACGTTTTCACAGATACATCATTTTTTATGCCTCCTCTCTTGGTGCATTCTCTGTATGTATTATACACTTATATGCCACGTGTTATCCAACTGTGTAAGATAAAAAATACACTATCTTTGCCTGTATTATTTACAGCCATATAAAATACAACACAAAGTTTGCAGAAAATGCAGTTAAAAGATAAGCTTATTTTGGTGCAAAAAGAGTAAAATCCATACATCTCTCTTTCAAAAAACCCATTTCTTTATACTTTCTTAAAGTTTCCTCATATTTATGGATTTCAAAGATTTTGCATCAAACTAATCTTTTAAATCTATTTAACTACAAAAATTTCAAAGCAGCTTTATATTCACAGTTTATAGAATAGTTTATTCAATAAGAGAACAATCTCGATGTCTTAGTCCTCTGTCTCTCCTCTCTGTGAACCTACCTTTCACATAAAAATAAATCTTCAAGAATAATAAATATGAAGTCCAAAAAAGCTCGTATACAAAACATGACAGTGATGCTGCTTTATTTGGAAGCCCAGGTTCATAATCAGATTTACACTCATTCAAGAAATCTCAGATCTAGAGGCAAGCCAGATTGACATGTCTTACATGATAGAAGGAATTACAAGGAGTAAACACAGATTCCACAGAATGCTTCTTTAGGAAGGGGCCTTGAAACTAGCTCCTCAGGAAATAAATCTGCTTAAATATAATTAAAGGTGTTTGGCCCTTAAAAATGACTTTTAAAGGGCTTGATCTAACAAAGTCATCCTTTTCTATAATAATATTTCTACTATTTTTGAATTTTCCACATATAAGAGTGGTGATATACCGGGAAATATCAGCATTTACTTGTGTTAAATCTGGTGAGGAAAAAAAATGTGAACAGAAATAGGATTCAAATAAAAGCTTAAAAGCCTGGGGAAGAAAGGATAAGTAGGTTACAACCTGAGAGGCAGGAACACAATGTGGTTATCTTCCTGAAGAGAATACTTAATAACCCTTTGTATCCATCCACAGTGGAGCAATCTGTGATCTTCCACCAAGACAAACTCAGCCGCTTTCCCAAAGCCAACCGGAATGCGATGACTGTATGTGAGCGGTATAACATCATGTGCTTCTTAAAAGCACCCACAAAGTTTCATAAGGGCAACTGCAATCCTCTAGTCTGAAGCCAGTACAATCACTCTTTATTTCTCTGAGAAATAATGCCCTGTCAGGATGAGCATCTTTGTCAAAGTTTCAAAAGAACTGTCAGCACAAAATGGGGAGGGGGGGAGGATAAAGAGGAATTATTTATCTATCAAGTAAATGGGCAGTAATAATTCTGTTCATATATATGGTTGCATCATGATCCATAAAAATGATCAACACATCCCTCACAGTGTGTCGAAGAAATTCTTAAAAAGACAAAACAAAACAAAACAAAACCCGGCACCCTCTTATAATAATGGAAGAGTATATACTTGCAAGTCACTCGTGGGAGAGGCTTGTTGATATGTTTATCAGAAATGCTACATATTGAAGGCTACTATGAGATTGTTTGTATTCAACATTCATGTCATAACCACTCAATAATAGATTTTCTATTACATACTGTTAACACATCAAAAGGGAGGGTTGAAGTTGAATTATTCATTTTGTCTGGAGATCATTTATATTTTGCTTTCAAGAAGCATTTAATATTTAACAATTTCTTATCTCATATAGGTTCGAATATATTAATAATTGTCATAAGAATATATATCCAAAGGCACAAAATTCAACACAGATTAGAACAGAAGAAAACAGTGGTATGAGATGCAAAAGTTAAGATAGCTGATGGGGACAATGGTGTCCCACATTGCTGTGGTTTGACTATGGATTCCAATTTTCTACTTATACACAGACCCTTGGAGACGGTGATGAGACTCAGACATTGAGTCCCAACCATTCACACAGGAAAGCTAGACTAAATACCCTTATGCCAGCTCTGGCCTGGTCCACTCCAGGGAAGGAAAGCAACGGTTGTGAACTCTGATTCTCTGTTCATCTGTCTTTCTGCCTCTCAAATAAGTATAAACAGACTCCTATGCTTTGAGGAAGAAGACAGTATCATCAAAATTAAATTTCAATGTACTAATCCCATTGTCGTAGAGCATTAAATAGCATAACTAGTTATTAGCTAGAACTTCATAAACCTTTATAGCATCATTTTTGTCTGGCTTCTTTTGGTGTTTAAAGAATACATTCATGTTGCTACATGTTAATTTTTAACTCTTTTTATCATTGATTAGACTTGACTTTATGAATATGCCATGATTTGTTTGTACCTTCTATTTCAGATATTTCGTTGTTTCCAGTTCCTAACTGTCATCAATAAAGCTTCATGAAATTCTTGGTTCATGAAATTAGCACTTTTTTTTGGATAGGTGCTCAATTTCTCTTGGGCATAATACTGACAGTAAATTTTGAGTCAGAGTAAACATTCCTGCATGACAGGAATGGTCTATGTTTTGATTGGATGGAGATGGAAGAGCCATAGGGAGGTTTATGTGCCAGTCACTTCCCTTCTTGTCCTTCCTATACTGATAACTAAGAAACATTTATTTATTTATTATATTCTTTGGTGTTTATCTATATGAGGTGAACACTTTACGTTCACTTATATATCTTCAGTACCTCTAAAATGAAAATATGACAAACTTAAAATTTCTAGACATAGTAGCAGATTATTGTTTATATTTTCTTACCTATTTTCTGACTCAACTGTTATTTTTCTATTTGTTCTTCAATGAACTCTTTGGGAGTGAGCATT
Source organism: Ochotona princeps (assembly GCF_030435755.1). Classification (NCBI taxonomy): domain Eukaryota; kingdom Metazoa; phylum Chordata; class Mammalia; order Lagomorpha; family Ochotonidae; genus Ochotona; species Ochotona princeps. The sequence goes on along the minus strand of NC_080837.1, from coordinate 32,682,389 downwards.
AAGCCTTTGACCATAATGTAAGTTAAAACTAAATCATCCAAAAACAATAACTAGAAGAGTTAGCTATAAAGAAAACAATAAATTGAATAATTTCTAAAAGAGAAACTATCATAAAGACAATAACAGAGACTTCTAAGACTTCCAACCCATTAACTATGCACCAAGGACATAAATAAAAATCTCAAGACCCAATAGAGCAGAAAGCGCTGCATATGGGATGGAGAACAAATTACGCTGTTCTCAGGGGCCATGAGCTGCAAGGGCACAACTTAGGCTAACAGCAAACCATCCCTTGTGCTGCAACTTGTAGGTGAAAGCCACATTCTAAAGAGTGTTATTTGGTAAGAGCAGAGTGTGCAGATCCTGGGAGTGTACAGAATCTGGCATGCTTAGGGAATGGAAGCAGATAAACATCCAACAAACTGTGTCTCCATTACATACCATGCTTCATTGACTTCGATGGAGAACTGTCATTACATCAAGGAATAATTCAGAAATACTGAGTATCCTAAGTGGCAAGATGACATAACTGCACACGCGGAGCCTTGGGAAATAAAAGAAGTATTAGAAAGCCACCTCCCGTTGAATACCTAAAAGAAAGCTGAATGGGAAGAACTGATACTTTTGTTACTTTCATCATTAATAAAAACAGAGAACAACAGAAAAATCGACTCAACTGCACTACAAGGAAGAGGAAGAAAACCCAGGAGAACATGACAATGGCTACAAAGCTCCATCATGAATTTAGAAACATGAACTAAGCTACTGCTTCTGTGACATGAAGCCTAAGAACACAAAGTCTGTCAATTCAAAGAAGCAATTACCGGCAGCAAGTGCATACCAGTGAGTATATAGTGGTCAAGATAGAAGCGTGAGATAAATATAAAATCAAACCACTACAGAAATAAGGTGATTTGAAAGAGCTGCAGGAAGAAAAGATACACTGCTAAAATACAGTAGGGATTATAAAGTAAGGATTATAAATCATAGAAATGAAAAGATATGGTGAGTAAAGTTAGACAATTGTGATGTATAATTCAGTAAAGATAATAATAAAAAAAAAAAGTGGAAAGGGGCCCCAACACAGTAGCTTGTGGCTTAAGTTCTCACCTTGCATCTCCTGGGATCTCACATAGATGCCAGTTCGTATCCTGGCTTCTCCAATTGCTTTCTAGCTCCCTGCTTGTGGCCTGGGAAAACAGTCAAGGAAGGGCCAAAGCCTTGGCACCCGGCACCCGTGTGCAAGACCTAAAGGAATCTTCTGGCTCCTGGCTCCTAGCTTCAGATTGGCTCAGCTCCAGCCATTGTGGCCACTTGGAGAGTGAACCAGCAGCTGGAAGATCTTTGTCTCTGTCTCTCTTTCTCTCTGTAAATCTGACTTTCCAATAAAAAAATAAAGATTAAAAAAAAAGAAATGGCAAGACATCACGAGAAATAAGACTATTATAATAAAGGAATGCATAAAAATACTGAAAAGATGAAAAGACCCAATATAGAATAGCAAGGATATGATGCCATTGTAAAACTGAGTAGCCAAATCTTAAAAGCTACCAAACGCAATAATTCAGTCGCTACACTAGAACTATGGTTCTGTATGTGAGAAAATGCTGGCAAGTCCTGCCTCCTGTCAAATGCACTGGGCTGATGGCAGGTCTGGATTAGATTTTCCTTCCTTACACTTGGCTTATCTTTCTCTATAGCTAAGTTAGGCTTCAACCCAGAGTAGTCCAAACAACTCACCGTGAAGACTGGCTACCGAGAGGGGAGGGAGTAGCAGTCATCCATGCCCTGAATCATGGCCTGCAGGAGGACAGTCTCATTTCTAGCACTTACTGTTGGTCAAAAATAGAGAGCCAGTCTAGATTCAAGGAGGGGGTGATATGCAGCCACTTCAGCCTTCTACAGAGTACATAATTCTAGAAAGTAATACTGAAGACTGAAGAAAATTCACATAACATGCTGAAAGTACATACTGTGTTCCAGGAATAACTGAACCTAAATAATTGCCATTAACACAGACTTATCATTTTCACAAATGCAAAACTACACAAATAACTCTCATTTTCTGAGTACTAACCATATGCTGCCTGATACAAGGTTCCATATTTAGCAAATAACAATGCTTTACAATACTGAGGACACACTTACATCAAAGAAATTACTTGTTTTTCTGAAGTTCAAAATTTAGGCATCTCTTATTTGGCTATCTTTATAAGCAGTGTTTAAGAAATCCACTAGAGTTCATGTGAACCAAAAGATATTATTATTAAACTTGAATGAAACATCTGCTAGTGAGCACTAAATTTGCTTTATAGTGAGGTAAAAACAAATTTGGTGATTAACTTACTAAAGTAGATGGAAAACCATTTCTTGTAGGGAAAACTCAAAACTAGAAATATTTGGAGTTGGGGGAGTTATGAAAGATAAACGGCAGGATAAGTGCATAGAATGTTTCATTTTTAATACCAGGAATCAGAATTTTAAGTTAGAGTTGACTACTCAAATAATAGACCTGTAATCATACTTAATAACATGATGTCAGACATTAATAAAGTCATAATTAAGTAAAATCTAGCATTGCAGGAGAGCCTGTGAGAGAAGAGAAAAAGAATTATGCTAATTTTATCATTGCTTATAATAGGCATATCATTCACAGTCCCAGCAGGAAGGCGCACATTCAAGGTAGGAAAAACTGGAGGTGGGTTTATTTTCAAAGAAGCAGTTTACAATGCATGGATTTAGTGACACTGCAAGGAATATGGCATGGAGCAGGATCACTACCACCCTTAGCCCAGGAAAAAGGAGAGACGCAGCTATGACCAGAATCAAGGCAAATACAGCAGTGTACAGAATCGGTTTTACTAAGAATGGCTGCAATAGTTGGAAGATACAGAGGTCCCTGCTTCTCCCTGAACTACATTTACTTGCAGGTTTCCTTCCTATCCAGAAACCAGAGATCATGGGAATGTATTCCTGTGGTCTTTATGAATACAGTGCAGCCTTATTCATATGGCCTTTTAATACAGGGTCAGGCCTTTTGTAATAAAGTGATAGGATAGGAAGACACAATCAGGATCGAGAGGGGCAAACAAAATTATTCGTGTTGGAGTGAATTGGTATATGCTGTCTAAAGAAATAAATCATGCAGGGTAACTGCTATGGCAAAACAAATATATCAAGGATACAGACATCAAAAACAAGGCAATGAAAGAGCCACAAAAAAAAATCTCCAAGCTTTTAAAAACAGAAATAAAATCATAAGGCAATTCAAGGTATTTGAAACAAATGAGGGTGCCTCAAAATGTTTGAAACTTGAAATTGCAAGAAAAGGTTTTGGTGATTTTTTAAAATAAGTTCATGCCTACACTTTTTCACTAGAATTTAATGGAAATGTGTTATAAAAAATTGTGCAGGGTATTCAAGCAATTTGATCCCAAATGTATGCGTCATGTAATTTCATTTTCTGCAAACTTCTTTACGTATCTTAGTATGCCCTACAAATGTAAATGGCTTTTCCTCACTTCGTAAGAGAACAAACTGCCTATGTTAGCTTACAAAGGAAAAAAGCCTGCATACATTATTTATAAGATACAATCTAATCTGCACGAAGTTGGACACATTAAAAAAATGGTTTGCTAAGAAATGCTGGTGAAATGCAAACAAACAAAAAGGAAGAGTACACATGACCTTTATATCTGGTAAGATCAATTCCTTAAAACATTTTAAATAAAGCATAGAATGACACTTTTCACCCTTTAAGAAAACTTTTCAATGAAGATGTAGCTGATACAGATACCAAGTAACACCATATCACAATTATAGCAAAGATTATAGAAGTTAAACATATACAATAACACAAGATCTATAAATCAGTAAAGGATCTAAATTTTTCAACTGTCTGAGAGATCAAATGACTTTTAAAACTCTGAGGATATAAATGACCTAAATAATAAAGTCAATGTTACATCTCCTTATAAGATGAAAGTATTCACACTATTATTGAGTTGATATATTCCTTTTTGAAATAGAAAATGATTAAATAGACCACTAAAAATTGCCAGATTCATTCCCTCCATAGGTCCAAAACAATGATAATTTTAAGAAAAGATCTGGGGGCTGCCACAATGGCTCAATTGACTCATCCTCTGCATGTAAGTGCAAACATCCCATATGGGCACAGGTTTGTGTCCCGGCTGCTCCACTTCCCACGCAGCTTCCTGCTTGTGGTCTGGGAAAGCAGTAGAAGATGGGCCAAAGCCTTGGGATCCTACACTCACTTTGGGAAGCATGGACGCAGCTCCTGGCTCCAGGCTTCATACCAGCTTGGCTCCCACCATTTCAGCCTCTTGGGGAGTGAACCAGCAAATGAAAGTTCTTACTTTCCTTGAATCTGTGAAACTGCCTTTCCAACAAAAATAAATATTTTTGAAAGATCTTAAATATTTTTCAAATTTTGAGTTAATGCTACTTAAACTTTTCTAAAGCACCAAAAGTTGAAACTTCTAAGTTGTTTATCTGAATAAAAATTTAAAGCTAACCACACCAATGGCAATAAATGCTGTAGGAAAAATTAAATGGCAAAACTCACCTAGAAAAATGAGGAATTTTAGGTAAAATATTAACAAACAGAAACCAGTAGCACATTAAAACTAACAGATCAAGGCCAACTGGGAATTTTCCAGAAATGAGATTTAGTTAGATAATTAAATATATTAATAGCTTCAACAGAAAAAAACGGGTAATTCCCACAGATCATTATATAGAAATTGAAATATTCATCATTAATTCTTGACATTCAAAAATCTCAACATAATGCTATACATTGGGATGACATGATAATATAAGATGTCCATTATTGTACTATTATTAGTTAGCATTATTATTAGAGTACCATCAAGCCAAAGTAGGGAAAATATGAGGATGTGAAGATGCTTTCAGAAATTATCTTATACCAAATAAACTCAAAAATTACAACTGAGAATGGATAATAAATAGAATTCCACAAAGCACGTGAATACCAATTTACCCAGAACACTCGTATGCAAAACAGTGATAATTTGCATAACAATTGTTCATTTCTAATATTAAAATCTTGACATATAAAGGAATAAAATAATTTAAATGTAAAGCCTAAATAGGTAAGAACTGAAAATTCTTCTGATTCTAGGAGTAATAAAAATTCACATCTGATTTTTTAAAAATATTACTTATTATTACTTATCATTTTATTTGAAGGGTAGATAATAGTCAAGGACAAAGAGAGAGATCTTCTATGCCCTAATTCACTGTAACAATCAGAGTGGGACCAACTGAAAGCCAGGTGCCAGGAGCCCCATCTAGGTCTCCAGTGTGACAACTTCACCGCTGTGCCAAATGCCTAACTTCTTCACCATAGTCTAATGGAAGGATCAACACTGTAAACAAAATATTTAAGATAGTCTCTTCATTTATAAAGGTCACAGATTGACAACAAGAGGTGCAAAGTAACGCTGATGTCAAATAGAAAACTATTCTTTTAAAATTATTTACATTAAGTGAACAAATTTTATGTGTTTCACAATTCAGAGTTAGGAACACAGTGATACTTCCCCTCCTGTGAGTGCTCCCCACACCCCCTCCTCATTCCTTCTTTCTTCTTGACTTTTTACAATGGCATGCTTTCTTTTGACTTCACAATCACAGGCATAACCCTCAGTTCAGCAAAGAATTAAACAGCAAAAGGAAAAAAAAAAACACATGGAAATTTATGTGAGCAAGAGCAATCAGTGAACGTAAGAAAAATGAAGATTGCTGAAATAATGAATTCAAGCAGTCAAAACATACTGCAAATGAAATTTAATTAAATAAGGACAGTTTGTATATGTAAAGGAAAAATACAGCAAAGAAATGGAATGGAAAATATAGAAATAGATCCAAACATTGACAGGAATTTAGTACATGATAAAGTAGACATGTAGCATAAAAGTGAAGGTTGGGTTATTTAAAAGATATATTGAAAATTTACATGAAGGGCAAGACATGGTGGGTCAATCGGCTAATCCTTCCCTCTAGGAGCCAGGATTTCATGTGGGCAGTGGTTACTGTCCCAGTTACTCCACTTCCCATCCAGCTCCCTGCTTGTGGTCTGGAAAAGCGGTGGTGATTTGTTAAAAGTCTTAGGATCTTGTACCCATGTAGGAGACCTGGAAAAAGCTCCAGGCACCTGGCTTTGGACTGGAAAGCTCTGGCTATTGTGGCCACTTGGGGAGTGAAATGGTGGGTGGAAGATCTTTTTCTCTCTCCTCTCTGTGGTCCTGCCTTCCCAATAGAAATAAATAAATCAGGAAAAATCTACATAGTAAACTGTTACTTCCTGTAGATCAAACCGCAAATAAGGCAAGCATTTACATGGAATTAAATGAATGAAATAAAGCAATAATAGTATTGTTAAGATCCACAGGAGGATTATTACAAGGCTTCAAAATGGCAAAAAATCTTCCTAACCATATTCAAAACCCAGAAGCTGTGTGAGCAAATTTTTGTATTAATTGTAAATTCCTTTGCAGGAAAAATCAGGACAATGTCACCAACTGGGAAAATTACTTTCAAATCCTGTCAAAAAGTTTATTTTCTAATATACATGAAACTCCTACAGATCAATAGATCAAGATCCTACCACAGGAGGGAGAGATTTTAAAAGTACCTAAAATTCAAAATTGCATCTAATCAGTGCTGACATCATGGACCAACAGGCTAACGTTCCACCCTGTTGCTCCAGCATCCCATATGGATGCCAGTTCACGTCCCAGCTGCTCCACTTCCAACCCAGCTCTCTGCTTATTGGCTTGTGAAAGCAGCAGAAGATAGCCCAAGTCCTTGGGACACTCAGAGGAAACTCATCTATGGTCACTGTAGCCATACGGAATTTGAACAACTGGATGAAGACATTCTCTTTGTACTTCTCCTCTCTGTAAATCTCCTTTTCAATGAAAAATAAATCTTTAAAATTTTTATTGTTAGTCACACTGAGAACAAGAGAAAATTAAAACTATATGCAATGCTATTTTTTAGTTATCAGATCAATAAAGATTCAATAGCTTAATGGTTTACCACAATGGTAAAGGCCAGATATAAAAAGAACTTTTCTGAAGAAAATGGTTAAGCTACCACAGTATTAAAAAATTAAAAATACACAAGACTTATTGTAAGTCAGAAAGAAGCTTCATTTATTAAAAGCAAAATAACACACACAAACATACTTACATATTAGCGTGGAGATTTGCTAATTGTGGCAGTTTGCCCCCTGAACCAGACCACCAAATGTCCCGGGAACCCCAAATCTCAGACATTCTCAGCAGACAGAATTATGCAGGAAATAAACTTCCTGCTGAGACTGTGGGCTGCGTGCCTGGAGAGGTGTGAAACATCTTCACTATCATTTCTTTTTATAGTGAGGAGTACATATCTGAGTACAAAGTTCTACTAGATTTCTTTTCTAATTAGAACTGTTTGTTTAGCAGTATTGGTTCCTGTAACTCATGTTTACTTATCCTGTGGCCTGAGACCTGGTGATTGTTTTCCAAATCCCTGTCATCTATTGCTACAGTGGCTTGTATGCTATTGTTTAGTTAACTAGTAACTTTTATCTACCTGCTTGCACTGCAAAAATCATGGTATAAGTTGCTCAGCAAAATTCAATAAAGTGGGGCCTGGCGTGATAGCGTAGTGGTTAAAGTCCTCGCCTTGCACACGCCAGGATCCCATATGGGCACCAGTTCTAATCCTGGCAGCCCTGCTTCCCATCCAGCTCCCTGCGTGTGGCCTGGGAAAGCAGTGGAAGATGGCCCAAAGCCTCAGGGCGCGGTACCCACGTGGGAGACCGGGAAGAGCTCCTGGCTTCGGATTGGCTCAGCTTCAGCCTTTGCGGTCACTTGGAAGTAAACCATAGGATGGAAGATCTTCCTCTCTGTCTCTCCTCCTCTTTGTATATCCAACTTTCCAATAAAAATAAATTAATCTTTTTTAAAAATTCAACAAACTGTGCATTGGTTCATCTCGTCTTTCCATCTCCTGTGTCCCAAAGTCTTCTTGACTCAGTCATCATGCCTCGAGTCCCGGTCCCCACTAGAGGGACTGCCAAGAATTAGAATGTATGTGTTTGCATAAAAACTTTTGGAAAAGATAATTAAAACAGAGATTGGTTCAGAAGAACTTTTGGCTGGGATCAGAGATGGATTAGAGAGTATTATGTAAATGCTTTTCCATATTATTTGGATTCTATGTATTTTTTACCCATCCAAAACGAAAATATATACAATTTAAACAAATAAGGAATAACACAAAGTGAGTCAGTAATTAATCAGATGAATAGATATTTCAATATGGCTTGTGGTTATTTCCTACTCCTAAAATTACTGTCATATCTTTTCCTGTTTACTCTACAGGTATATCCCCCAAAGCATGCTGGCTCACAATGTGTTCTTTAACTCAGTGTAGAACTTCTGGAATTTCGACATATTTTAATTTTACTGGATCTTTTTTAAGTTTAGATTTTTTTGTTTTTGTTTCTTACTCTTCTCTGAATTACTACTATTAACAAAATGAAAAGATATGAAATTAATTTGAAAATTTTAAGGGTATTTACAAAGGTACAGAGATTTGAGTAGTTAAAATCTTACTGGGTAACCAAGGTCAGGATGAACAGCATGTTAGCTGCATCAGACACATCTGCTCCTCTTGGCTGAGGCCCCTTACAACAATCAGACTCCTCTCTGGACATTTGCCTCTGATACAAAGCAGTCAGGCTAGATTTATGTGCATCGACTGAGCCAAGTAACAAACGGAACGTGTTCTCAGAGTATGTCTGGCCTGAGTCTGTGTGATTAAATCCTGACTTTGATGAATCCCAGACCTTCAGGGAAGAGAAAATAAAGTCAGAGGACAGTGGTTAATAAGGAATTACTGAGTCAACCCAGTTCTAAGCTGCAGCAGAAAGGGGAAATATCCAGTTAAGTACATAGAAAAATAAACAGAGGGAGAATGGACAATAAAGTTTAACTGATGCGTTCCCAAAAATGATAATTCATCTTCCCCTACATGTGGCTTTAATACAGTTTTGGTTACGACAGACAGACAAAATAGCTTATCATTCAAGTTGGTACTTTTGTTAAATTCAGAGAAGGCACAATTAATAATTATCTTGAAACCACATGCATGCTCTGGAACAATTCTGTGCAAACAAAACAACATGGTTATTCAAAGCAGGATACCTATTCTAAAGATTTAGGAGATTTCAGTTATGTCCCCAGCTCTTCAATAGCCTGCACATTATTCCTTCTTGTATCCTTAGTGACACCTAAAATCTGTAGTCAGCATTCAATACTTTGTTAAGGGTACAATGAACGGCTAGATGAAGTTCAAGAGCCTCTAATATTATTGTGATTTCCTAAAATATTTTAAAATGTTGTTACATAAATTGCTAGGAAACACTGTTGGTTTTGATACATTCTACGAATCCACACATGTATTCATGTATTTGGAAGGTGTTGTGGTTATTTAAGTTTCAGACAAGAAATTCATATATAGGTAAACAGATAAATACATATATTCATCTAGAGCAACAATACAATGGAGACTACTATGCTGAGAAGTGAAGGTATATATCTTGACAACAGTATATTTTGACAAGAAGATGGACTTTTGTGACCGTTGCTGAACAATTATCCTGTTGTAATAATACAGGGAAAATCACTGAAGAGGGAGGGTAAAGGAGGACATCCCTGAGCCTATGGAACTGTATCATGAAAAATAAAAGAAAAAAGAAATTGAGAACATTTAGATCTAGTACTTCAACCAGCATGAAGTGTGTATAAAATATGCACTCGCAAATATATCTAGATTACTTACAATATAAGCGGACTTCAACGATTACTTACAATACAAGGGGACTTCAAAGATTATTTACATTAAATATATTAAGTTTTTTTTCAAAAAATGATCGAGTAACCTGTTTTCAAAGGCATTGGTCCAGTCAAGAAGTTAAACTTGAGGTTATGGTAAGATGGAAGGACACAATGACTGGACAATGGAGAGGCCCAGATTCATTATTAACAATGGGCAGAGGATTTGGGTGCGTCTTCCCAATAGAAGAAAACAACGCATTATGGATATCAGTCAGAAGCCTCAAAATTTTATATAAATAGTCGTAAGAATCCAACTTGTGATGCCCAAGAACCAGAGGTTCCTGAGGCCGAACCCTCTTTAAAGCCATGGGGATTAAGGCTGTACAGGAAAGGATATGATGCAGGTGTCATTTTTTTGTTCTTCAATTAATCATTCAGAGTTATTCCCTGGTGGTGGGACCCCATAGGGTTATAGCAGGAGATCTCTCCAGACCCTTACCCGCCCCCATCACCCCGCACCAGAGGCATGTCCAGCTCAACCTCCCCTTAAGTCACAAATCCCACATCCCCTAGGTTGACAACAGGTGAGTTATATAGTTCAGATCTTCTCTGGATCCTCATGCAAGTGGCATGGTGGACCCTAAATTTACTCATCCTTGCTGGATATTTTATAGTGCTTGAACCCCTTTCTATGAGGGCCTTGCAGTAATGGGTAATATTTCGAATCAGCCAATGCCTCGTCAGTGCTGCTGGCAACAACTGGGCACAGCAAGACTCACTATCCAATCTGTGTCCAGACAGGGACTTTGCGCTGGCAAAATCCCCCCGCAACACCAGCCTTTGTGCAATCAAATTATAACGGACACCTCCAACTATCATTATTTGGTCCCTGCCAAAGGGACCTGGTGGACTTGCCAAACCGGATTGACTCTTTGTACCTATGGAAAAGTATTGAATTGTAGCAGCAGTGATATTTGTATTTTCATCATATTGCTTTGAAAAATAATATATTGAGAAGAGATACATCCATCAGAACCCTCTAAACTATTCCTGAGAGTCAAGCGAGAACCAGTGACTGCCATCACCCTGGTTGCCCTAATGGGACTGAGTCTCGTGGGTACAGGTACAGTCATCTCCACCTTGGTATCAAGACCAGGCAGGGGTGGTTTGAGTCATGGTTTAATTCCCCTCCATGGCTCACCACCTTAATTTTCATCCTTGCTGGCCCTTTGATTACCTTATTACTTCTACTCACCCTTGGTCCCTACATTTTTAATAAACCTGTTCAGCTTATTCAACAGCGCTTTAGGACAGGGACCCTATTGGTTGAAGTGGTTGAAGACTTGGCTGCTGATCACTGCCTGCTTGATGCTTGGGTTCATGTTGCCCTTCAATACATCACCAAAACAGGCTAGCACCCCATAAACCCTTTAAGCCCATCTCATTGGCTTAGCCGGCTAGCCAATGACGGGTAAAACCCACAGGGAGGGCAACCCAAGCCAGGCACAGTCACCCAGGATCCTGAAAAGGCTGGATAGTCAATGAAGGGTAAGACCCTCAGAGGAGGGCAACCTAAGACAGGCACAGCCACTATGGATCCCTGCCCCATTTAACAAAGAAAGGGGGAGATGTGGGACACAGGGGCAAAGGGTCACTAAGTCAACAAGATGATGACTAACAGTCAAGGTCACTGGGTTACACCTGGCAAGCAAGATGCAGCCAAGGACAGAGCCCTGGGCATGAACTAAGGTAGGGGTCAAGTAGTTTCAAGAAAGACTGATTTCGCTCACCTACCTCTGGCCTATGGGAGGTGGCTTCCGCAGTCATGCAGATGACCATTGGCTACTAGTTTCTCTCCTCCTGGAATTCCTGGCCTGAAGCTATTCCTTACCCTGTTTAAGGAATTGAATTTCCCCAATAAATCAGAACTGCTTAGACAGAAAAAAAAAAAAAAGAGAGAGATGCTATGTGGAAGATTGTTGTATTGCTCAGGAAATAATGACAAGAAAAGAATCTCTCAGGGTTCAATGCAAATTTTACTTTGCAAGAAATTGAATATTCAGATGCAAAACTCAGATACCAATACCCAATTGCATTTTCAAGTGCTCTCAGAGGCGTGGCCTGGAATATTGGTTTCTTTAAAAAAAGCCATAGAATCGTTACAGAATTTATGAATATTTTCATCACATCAATTTTATTTTCACAGGATGGTAGATAGACAATCAGGCTGGATGCATGATGATGTGAAAACAATGCCTATTTGAAACTATGATTAAGTTACTATTCCCAACTAAACTTGAAAAACAACCTGTTGGATCAGCATAGTATGAGAATGAACTCAAAGTCTTAAATGAAATGTTTAAGAACCTAAAATGCAGTAGTGCAGGTAGACTAACACATTGAGCCTATGCCAAGAATTCAATGACAGTAGCATATTAATGATTTATTCAAAGTAAAATAAATGGAAATGGTGAATCGGATGCCTCAGAAATTTTTCTCTTCCATCAAAAGAATGAGAATGAAGACAAAAATAAGTCGTAATAAGCATTTTTAAACTCTATAAAATGACCAAAAGCTTACAAAAAGCCACTTACTAACGAAAAAAAGCTCAATCTTGCCATATTTAATTTGCCCTGTTTTCCATCTTCCCTATCACTCCTACTTTTACAGGGAAACAGCAAATTGACCACAAGAGTGGAAAGAATAGAGTTGAAGTTCCTCCCAACCCCATTTCTCACAGAATTTTCAACATACGCTTTCCTCTTGTAATTCTTTGGATGGTTCCTCTTCCAAGTATGTCTTTATTTAAATCGACACAGAGGTAGAATCATGTAAACAGGGTGTTTACCAAGGCACAATGGGAACTTTTACTAGAACTAGTTAGAAATGTTGACCATCACAATTGCCTGAAGTGGTGGATAACAAGTGGAACAGACAATAGGCTCATCAAGAAGCTTTAAAGAAATGCTATGGACTCAGATGTGTTCTGACATGTTTCTGAGAGTCCAAATGTCATAGAAGTAGGACTCTGTGCATTTTTCAAGCTATGTACATACTCAGGAAAGATTTGAAAAGGCCCAACACCCACATTACTGGCTAAGCAATACCATGCACAGGCAGAGTAAAGGCTACTCCTGTGTTGCAAACTCACTGATCGTCTTAAGCCACATGTTTACCTGTACACAGTACTACTTGAAAAAGACTGGACAAGTCAATTATTCCCAGCACCCAAGAAATCTCTGTTCACGAATCAGCTGAGCACTAACTTAACTAATCAGGGATTTGATAATAAAGTTCACAACACATGACAAAGAATACAAATTTGTAAGAATCCAGAAACATCAACAAACATCCTATCATGAATATCAAATTAAGCCCTGGAAATTTGCATGACAAAATAACTATAATACTTTAATAACTATATACTATAATAACTATAAATACAAAAATACTTTCTTGGGGAAATTCAATTCCTTAAAAATTTCAGGAAAAAAACAATGATAATCAACAGAAAATACCTCCAAGAAAATTTAGGGTTGGTACTTATTTGCCAAAGACCCTAAATTACTTTTTAAAAAAATATGTTCAAAAGCTAGAGGGAACCATGTTTACGAGAGAAAGGGAATATGTGAAAACAATGTTTCAACAAATAGAAGTATTTATTAAGAGATGAAAATGATATAATTGAACCAAACATATTCTGTGGTTGGAAAGCTGAATCACAAAATTTTCTTTTTAAATTAAAAAAAAATCACTAGAGGAGGATATCAACAGATTTGAACAAGTAGAAAGAAGGAACAGAATTCTAACTGATCTGAAATGCAAGTCAACGTAACAGGAACAATAAAGACAAATGTACAAAGCCTTGTTTTCATGGGATACCATCAAACACATCCGTGTACAAACAATGGAAGCTCCAGAAGTTAGGTGAGAGAAGATGGAGCCATAAATATTGAAACATTCAACTGCTGAAAACATAAAAAATTTGACAGAAAATACTAATCCATATTCTAAACATTCAAAGATATCCAAGTACAATAGACTCAAGCAAATCTAAGCTTAAGAACTTCATGAACAAACTGTTGAAATTCAACAACTGAGTACCTTAGAAACAGCTAGAAAAATCATTATGTTTAAGTTATCTTAAATAATATTCATAGATGCTTTCTCATCAGAACCCACGGGAACCCAAAGGCAGTAGGATAAGACAGTCATTGCTGCATAACAATATTTCTGTCAACAGATCAAATATGGCAACAGTACTAACATAGAAATCCTAGAAATGAAGCCAAACATCTATAGCCGATTCATTTTTCACAAGCAAACCAAAATCAACCTCAGGAGTAAAGACAGTCTCTTCAACAAACAGTACAGGTAAAATTGGACTTAGGTGTATGGATTATGAAACAAGATCCATCTCTGCATCTTATAAAAGAAAGTCAATGATCAATGGCTCAAGCGTCTAAGTCTGTGACCTGATACTATCAAACTGAGATACAGATATTTAGATCCTTCCTCTGCAAAGTGACTTAAGTCATTTGCATGTGTTGATACTGCCTATACGAAGGCAGAAAAACTGAATTACAGCACATACCGAGGTGGCTACTGTGATGCTGCCATTTGAGTCACCTGTACCCCATTTCAGTCACTGTGTTTGAATCTCACTTCCAATTCTGATCCAGCTGTCTGTTAATGTGGGTGGGAGGCAACAGACCCAGACCCAACTGCTTGGGTTCTCATCACTAATGTGGGAGATTGGGACAGACAAAACTGCTTAGATGCTCATCACTAGTGTGGGGTCTTAGGACAATGCTACTGGTTCTGTGATTTGGCCTAGCATAACTCCAGTTATCAAGGCCTTTGGGATAACAACTACCTGACAAAAGCTTGCTCATTCACTCATTTAGTCTCTCCCTCCGTCATTCTCTCTGTTGCTCTGCCTTTCCAATGAACAAAATAAAAATGTTTCAGAAATAAGAAAAATTAAAAGAAAGTTTAGTTTGGTTTTAACATTTTGAAATCCCTGCATAGTTTTTCCATAATACTTGTTGCCCATGGACTTTTTTGAAGAAGTCTTATTTATGAAATACTGTACCAAACAAAAGTGGAATGCATGTTCTTTTTACATGTAAACAGTATATTCGCTAAATAAAAAAAACATACATTAAAAAGTAACTAGCTTTGCTTTGTGTGAAAGTTGGAGCTAGAAATTTGTGCAAAAAAGATATCTACGAAATCTTTAAATATTTGGACATTATTATACATCTAAATAATACAATGTGAAAAATATTAGAAAACATTTCACCTGGATGTTAATTGGAAAAACTATTTAAATATACCTTAGAGGCTAAGATGAATGTAAAAAAAGGACTAGATTATAAATAGCATTTCAAAAAGTAGGTACAAGCAAACAAAATTTAAAAAATACTTGATAAACAAAAAAAACATAGCAGCTATGAAATGAAAAATGTTAAGTACCAGGAATAAAATACTTGCAGATTCTAACAAAAATTATTAATTATCCTGGAAAAAATCTTGTTCTATTCAAAATAGTTTTAAGCTTACAAAATAAAATGGTAAGGTAGCATTAAGGAGAATTCCCATCCACCCCTACCCCATTTCCTTATCAACATCTCATGTTAGTATCTTGTTCACAAGGCACACCAAAAAATTGCTGCATGAACTAACAAAATCTGAATTGCATTTCATGAATTAGAATAAAGATGATGGATCTAAATCAAGTTAAAATATTAGCCTACTATAAGAAATCTATAAAAATGTCCTTGAGAATGTATGTGTTTAGAGTTCTCACTATAAACCAGAGAACTAATTTCCGGCCTTCCAATCTTTTCTTTGTATACTTACATTCTCAACTCCACTGAAGCATAAAATGAATTAACAGGTATTAATATGCCAAACAAATGAGGAGGTTTCTCTTTTTAAAAATTATTGCTGTTATGTAAATGTAAGGATACCTCAATCATGGATGCTCTATTTAAAATTCCACTAGCTGTCATAGAATTACTTGTCTTTCTGACTTAAATCCATTCATACAGGGTTTTCCCTTAGGTTGTGACAGTATTTTTTATTAAACTTCTGAAGAGGATAGTATTTTTTTTATAACACGCAGTTGTCAGGAATAATTCAAAGAGTACATACATACTAATATAAATACTAGTAAAACAAATACCAGTATAAATACAAATACATCTATTCCTAACCCAGTTTCCCTCAATGAAAATGTCTTCAAGAAACGCAGTTCAATATCTCAACCAGTAAACTGATGCTGATACCATTTACCTAGCTTATTCAGGTATTTAAGAAAATTTTATAGTTTTTAAAAGATCCATTATACTTCACTGACAAGATGTTTAAAACACAATGATAATCCCCTCCTCCCTTCATGACCATTCATCCTCCAACCTTACTTGTCTCTCTCTTCCCTTTTTCAGTTTTTGAAGTAATGTAGTTTAAATTTATATTACAGGAAAATAGATTAATACTTCAACTTAATAGTTTAACAAATGGAAAGCAAAAAGATTGTACCGAGCTTAGTGGGAAGATACACAATTATTAGAAGTAGCAGTAAAATTTTAGAAAAGTGACAATTTCATCCACATCCAAAAAATTTTAAATAATCACAGATCGCACTTTAATAATATAAGCAATTGCTGAAGAAATTGAGCCAAAATATTTGATAGATTCTTAAAAATCATCAGACTAAAACCACCCCAAAAGGAAATAAAATCCTTATAGCCATTTTTATTTAAAAAATTGATATTTTTAAAAATGATCTTATATATAAAAAGCCAATTATTCTAAGTATTTTTCAAAATTAAAAAAGATATGAATCATCTAAAAATTGAACTATCTTTCACACATACACATAGACTTTGCAATTTATTTTATACGGCTAGCAAAAACTTGATTCCAAAATTTGACATTAAAAAATTTAAGTCTAATCCCTCATCATTAGAGAATGTTCTACATGACATACTAGTGGGTATTACGTAAAATAAGATCATTTGGTTTATCCTGTGAATATACAAGTGTCCTATATTTTTAAATGGTAACAATACAACTAGTTTTAAAAATTATAGTAAGAAAAAAATTGTAGAATCATTTCCACAAATGCAAAAAAATCTCCTTAAATTTCGACATCTGTAATAAAAATGGATAGCTATGTTAAAGGGGAAATTACTTATTCTGATCAAGTTTCTACAGCAGATAGCATGGTGGCATATCTGCAAAGTCAGAATCCTATACTGGTGCCGGTTCGAGTTCCAGTAGAACCACTTTTGATCCCGCTCTTTGCTAATAGTCTAAGAAAGCAGCAGATGATGGCCAAGTCCAGGGGCTCCTTCTTCCAGGTGGGAGACTCGGGAGAAGCTCCTAGTTGCTGGCTTCAGACTGGCCTAGTTCTGGCTGCTGCAGCCATTTGGGAATAAACCAATAGATGGAAGATCTCTCTCTCTTCCTTGCTCTAACTCTGCCTTTCAAATAGATTTATTTTTTTTTTTATTTAAGCTTCTAAAAAAGACGTTGATCTAAGGAGTAAAAATAGAAGTTTAACCAACTAAGATAGTGAGCAGGCAAAGATAACAATATTCTCACCTTTACTTAATAGTACATCATGTATCATAGCCAGTTCAAAAGGGTAAGTTATAACAATTTATTTAAAAAAAAAAAGACTTGTGGTACAGCCTTAAACTCAAATGTCAGCTAGGAGCTGATTTCAGCAAATTTCAACCAAGTTGAGCTGAACTACAGCCTACTTGTATGATCGTTAGAAGGAAGGAAATAGATGTGCTAAACCATTAAGTTTTGGGCTGCCTTGATTCAGCATTTTTCAACCAAAACATGAATATATAGCTTTTGGTGAGCTTATGGGCAATTCTTAATTTGAATGAATAAGTTCATGATGTCTTTGGGAAATGGATCACTAAAAGACTGGAAAACAATAAAATATCGGAAATTTGGGGCTGGCATTTTAAAGCTGGTTGAGCAATTGTTGGGAATGTTGACATCCAGTAGGGCACAAGTTGAAGTCCTGATACTGCTCCATTTCTGGACCAGCTACCTGCTGATGTACCCGGGAAAGATGGTACTTGGGCTCCTAAAGCCCCAAGAGAGACGTGCAGTGGATTCTAGGTTATTGGCTTAAGCTTTGTGCAACCACAGTCATTGTGGTTATTTAGGAAGTGAACCAGCAGATAGAGGAACTCTGTCTCTTCCTGGCTGAAACTCTCCTTTCAAATAAATACATCTTTTAGAAAATGCTCATGTAAACTCATGTTTTTAAAAGTTGGCATTTTTCAATTGTTCAGCACCATTCTATAAGGAGAGGGAACATTTTTTTTTTCAACAGAATAATGCAGTGCTGCTTCTTTCCCCACTGTGTTCATACTGCTTCTGATGGCATTTTCAACTCTTCCTCTCTAGTACTAAGTATGGATTTTGGCTGTCAGCAGCTCCATAGAGGTCCTGAGAGCACACACAGAACTGGGAAACGTGCTTTGCTTTGAAAGCATTTGGGACATCACTGTGTGCATTCTGAGCCTGCACACACACAGGCATACTTACCTGTCACTCCACCATAGTCTCATCGCATGATTAACCCCTCCCCTCCTCTGTTTCTTTTGTCTTGCCACATGTATCCCAGGTTAGAAGTGCCAGCATTTTTTTTTCCAGCTGGGAGATCCCCAGGATCCTATCTATCAGATATATTTTTATCACCACCTTTTCATGCTGCCAGAAGCAAATGATGTAGTAAACCATTCTAGGCTTTCACACAAAAGTCCCTCAGCATTTTGCAAGATAGAAACACAGATGGGTACTATTTTTAATCTAAAAGAACAGTCAGATGTTGAAAAGAAACAGAGCTGTTTCTCTCAAAGTGTAAAATAAATACATTCTTTTAAAAAAAACACTTATTTTTCTTTATTCCAAGGAATAGTAACCTAACTATTTTAAAATATAATCTTAATGAAAATGATCTTTAGTCTCATTTTATGCACACTAACACATGTTAAAAATCCAAATGTGGCATGACCACATACATATGTTATGAACCTTCCTAAGACGTCAATCAAAGAAGTAAACACTTCTCTGCTAATAACTATCCATGATACCCAAGGGACCCATAGGAATGGAACACTATCACTAATGAACTCATGTGTATAAATGTTCTTTAGTCAGAAATTCTGACACTTTATTTCTTGCAGTTGTAAATAATCATGCTATTTGCACAGCCTGGCATAAGAACCAATCACTTTGTTTCCTTTGTGACCTTTTGGTTCTACATTTTTCTCTGCTTGGAATGTGAAATTAAACATAATTTTAGGAGTGGTTTTTTTTTAAGAAGTTTAACATCCAAGCAGAATTTTTCTTTTACCTCTTTTTTTCATATTACACATTTTGAATTTTAAGGCACTTGTAAACACACATAACAATTGTAAAATCTAAGAGCCTCTCATTTGCAATTTATCCAGGTTTACCCTGCAAATGAAATAGTACAATACAGTACCTAGGATATTGATATTGCTACATCAGGATATTGCTCAGTTACAACCAACAAGGAATCCTCCTTGGGCCTTTTTCTTAGATACACACCCACACCCACATACACACAATTGTATTCCACTTTCACCCTTTTCCAATATGTGGCCTATGTTGGCCTATATATGTTCAGTCAGCACTTGAAAAGATTGTTTTCTGCCATTGTTGGGTGGAATGTTCAGCCAATGCTAGCTACTGCTTTTAACTGCAGTTCTCCCTGGCCTCCTGATCTTGAATCTAGTTGGGTGAGATAGGTAATGAAGCCTTCAACACTATCGTAGATTTCTCCATTACTTCTTTTAATCCTATTGGTTTTTGGTTCACATATTTTGCAGCTCTGTTGTAGCTCAGCTGTAGTATATGCACATTGAGGATAGCTGACTTTTAGATGGATTGGTAGGTAATATTTTTGCTCTGAAACAGCATTTATCCAATAAAGGTATAGTAAAGTAGGCTTGCTTTCATTCAATTAACATATACATTTTCCATCCTTTTGCATTTAACCTGCCTATACTTTTTATATTTGAAGAAAGTTTCTTGCAAAATGTATACACTGTTGGTTCATGTTTTTTTATATACTCAGTTTTACATATTAAACTCAGGGCATTCATGTATAACC
Organism: Ochotona princeps; assembly: GCF_030435755.1. Taxonomy (NCBI): domain Eukaryota; kingdom Metazoa; phylum Chordata; class Mammalia; order Lagomorpha; family Ochotonidae; genus Ochotona; species Ochotona princeps. The sequence continues at coordinate 32,662,331 of NC_080837.1, read as the reverse complement.
TGATTGCTAGGTTAGTGCTAACAACACAGTTTTGAAGTTTTATTTGTTCTCTTTGTTTTCCTTTACTATCTTATTTTTCCTGCCTTTGAGTTTTACAAACACCCTTTTACAATTTCATTCTCATTATGTAGAATTGCTTTTATTATATCGCTTCCTATAAATATTTAAATTATTTATTCATGGTATATAAGTGACTTACCACAATGCAGTGTTTTTAATTATCCTTTTGAATGAGGTATAGAAAACCTTTGTCTTCCTTCCCCTTCCCTATACAACTGTTAACATTTCTTCTAGTGGCCAGCATTGTGGCATTGCTCATGAAGCTCTGCCTGTAATGCTGGCATACCATGGGAGTGCTGGCTCATATCCTGGCTCCTCCTGTCCGATCCTTTTCTGTCTTAACATCCTGGAAAAAGCAGAAGAAGCTAGTCCAAGTGCTTGGGTCCCAGCACTGCTGTAGAGAACCCAGAAGAAACTTCTGGTTCCTTGATTTGACCTGGCCCAAAGCAACCATTGCAGACTTCTGGGGACTGAACCAACACATGGAAGAACGGTCTCTTTCTGTATAACTCTGACTTTCAAATAAGTAAGTAAACATTTTGAAAAATAAAATAAATATTTACATTCATTTTAAATCAGAGTATAATTTTTCTTTGATTGTCAAACAATAAATTCAGGAAAATATTGCCTTATGTTTCCCCATATTTGTGTTAGTCATGTTGTTTGTTCCCTCCTGATGGTTCAAAAGTCTCTCTTCTGTCTTTTATGTCTGAACAGTTTTCTGTAGCAATTCCTTTAGGTTAGTTCTACAGATGTTAGATGCTCTGTGTAGACATTCTTACATCTACACTTATTTTTAAGAAAGCTTTCAGTGTCAGGAGCTACGTAAACAACCCAAACTAAAAATCTGAGATGATAGTTCTAGCAAATATCACCACAATCACCATAATCAAACTCTAAGCTAAGGGATACTTTTAGATAAACATGTAAATTACATAACATTAAAAGTTTATACTTTCACAAAATAAGTAACAATGATTTTCACTAAACAAAGCTAGTTAGAAACACCTTTTGTGGGCTTTGTTAATAACTCTGCCCTCTTTTTCTCAAATACAACTTTTTTTAATAAGATGTATTTGTTTATTTTGAAAGTCAAGTTAAAGAAAGAGATCTTGTATTCATTGCTGGAGTCCCCAAATGTCCATAATGGCCAGAGCTGGACCAAATGAAGCCAGGATACAGGAGCTTTATCTGGTTTCCTATCAGAGTGACAGGGGCCATCTCTACTGCTTTTTCCAGGTCACTAGCAGGAAGTCACATCAGAGGTGGAATATTTAGGAAATGAACCATTGCCTATAGGGGATGCAAATTTTTATTAGCTACACCACAATGCTGACGCCTACATTTCTTGGTTTCAAAAACACAGAATGATCTCATGGAGTAAACAGTCTTTATATATTTATGCTTTTGTTATTCATTTATCATCACTGCACGTAGCAATATTTTTTTGCACTTTTTCATTTTCTTCATTGTATATACTTCTTTTAACATAATTGTTTGCACATATGCAGCTAAGTGGTTTTTCTTTTTTTTTGCAAACTTTAAAGTAGTAACATCCATCATTTTCCTACTAGAGATTGAGGAGTACTACTGTTGCTGACCTGCCTTCATCTAATATTGTTTTCCACTTTTAGCCATTACAGACATAGCTAGTGTGAAAATCCTTGTGTGCGGATACATCTATTGGATTCAATGACTTTACTGAAGATCACATGTTTCAAAATAAGAACCATTACTAAATATAATAATATGCTATATTATTTATTAAATGTGATATTGCTTAATGCCTTAATATTTATATTCCCCTAAAATATTGCTTTTATAAACAGTAGTAAATATATTTCAACTTTTAAGTATGCTTATTTAATTGACCAAACACTATCTATTGAGAACACCATCTTTTTGTTTTAAAACTTTCATCATGAGTAAAATCTGAATAATACATTAATCTCTTTCTGCTATCTCTATTCTCCACAATTGATCTACCTTCATTCTTTCATTGGTTCCACTTTGTATTAAACACTGTTTAAAGCAACTCACAATGATCACCAGTTAGTTCCCCAAAAATGGGTAAATATCCCATGTTCATGGATTGGAATAATTAATATCATCAAAATGTGATCCCAATCAAAATTCCAATAACATTCTTCTCAAATCTAGAAAAGTAATACTAACACATTGATGTGGAAACCTAAGAGACCCAGAATAGCCGAAGCCATCTTAAACAAAGCCAGGGGCTCACAATATCATTCTTCAGGACATCACTCAGGGCAGTCAAAATCAAGAAGCCTAGAACTAGCACAAAAACAGGCACAAACCCCAAAGGAACTGGATACAAGGACCAGAAACTAACCCATACATCTATAATCAACTAATCTTTGACAAATGACATAAAATCAAGCCATGGGGGAAGGACAGTTTCTTCAACAAATGGTGCCAAGAAAATTAGATCTATGCATGCAGAAGTGTGAAGCAATATCTTTACCTTATACAAAAAAATCAACTCAAAATGGATCAAAGATCTACATCTACAATCTGATGCCCTCAGAATACTAGAGGAAAATATCAAGACACTTTGCAAGACAGCATAGGCAAAGACAAGTTGGGAAAGACCCAGAAGCACAGGGAATTAAAGTAAAAATAAACAAATGCGATTACATCAAGCTAAGTTTTTTCACTGAAAGGCAAACTCAACAAAGTGAAGAGAAAACTGATAGAACAAAATATCTGCAGAGTATGCAACTGATAGGGAATTAATATCTAAAACAAAACAAGAGTTCAAAGATCAAGAAACTCAACAACACAGCCTCTTGAAGATATCAGTCAAAGACACAGAAAGGCAATTATTAAAGGATGAATTACAAATGGCCAACAGACACAGCATAAAGTGGCCAGAATCATTATCCAGGAGGGAAACGCAAGCAAAAAAACACAATGAGGTTTTTGTCTCATAACAGTGTGGCAATCATCCTAAAACCAAACAACTTTAAACTGTTGGTGGGAATGCAATCTAGTACAATCATTAGCGAAGAGGGTATGGAGAGTCCTCAGAGATGCGAAAACACAGCTACCATACGACCTAGCTATTAACCCTTGAGAATTTACTCAAATGAAATGCACTAACCGTATGACAAGAATCATTTTTTTTAATTATTTAACTTCATTAATTACATTGTATTATGTGACACAGTTACATAGATACTTGGGTTCTCCCACCCCTCCCCAAACCCTCCCACCATGGTGGATTCCTCCACCTTGTTGCATAACCACAGCTCAAGTTCAGTTGAGATTCCCCCATTGCAAGCATACACCAAACATAGAGTCCAGCATCTTATTGTCCAGTCAAGTTCAACGGCTTCTTAGGTATACCCTCTCTGGTCTGAAGACAGAGCTAGCAGAGTATTATCCCAGTCAATTGAAAGCTCCAACATACCATCAGCAAAAATTTACATCATTATGGAATTAATTGACATAGTAATGAGTAACCAACATGTTAAAAGTAAATGCGAGTTCCCAGCCACCTTCTGTGACCACCTCACCTATACTTCAATTTAGTTTATACACAACATATAACATTCAAAACATAACATGTTATACATAACATCATATCATCTTAAATTAAGGCAAACATGTGGTATTTAACCTTTTGGGATTGGCTCATTTCCCTTAGCATTATGGTTTCCAGTTTGGCCCATTTGGCCACAAAGAACTGCATTTTGTTTTTTTTAATAGCTGAGTAGTATTCCATGGAGTAGATGAACCATAGCTTTCTTATCCAATCCTCTGTTGATGGGCATTTTGGTTGCTTCCATGTTTTTGCAATTACTGATTGTGCTGCTATGAGCATAGGAGTGCATGTTGGTTTCTCATAAAACAATTGTTCTGGATATATTCCTAGGAGTGCTATTGCTGGATCATACGGTATGTTGAATTTGAGTTGTTTGAATATTCTCCATACTGATTTCCATAGAGGCTGTACCAGCCTGCAGCCCCACCAGCAGTGGAGTAGGGATCCCTTTTCCCCGCAACCTCGCGACAAGAATCATTTAAACCCACATGTTTACAGTAGCTCAAATCACAAAGCTAAGATATGGAGTCAGCTCCAATGCCCATCAACTGATGACTGGAAAAAGAAAAAGCAATATACGTTAATTGTGGATTACTACTCAGCCCTGAAAAGGAAATCTAATCTTTTACAGCAAAATGGATGCAACTACATGCTTACTCAATTAAGGCAGTCTCAAAACACTGATATCACATCTATAATATTTGGCAATTAAGGTAAAGCACAGAAGTGCACAGGGATGAAGTGATCATTTTGTGATATGGTTGCCATACTTAGCTCTTGCTTATACTCCTAAGAAACTAGGGTCTTCCTACTTTTAACTTGTTCAAAGCCTTTAACTGTGACACATTAAGCCTGCAGAGTGGATCAGAATTGTGTCTCAGCAAAAAGTGATGCAGAGAGGAGGAGGGCAGGAAAGGGGTTTTGAAAGGAGTGAGTGGAAGCTGGGTTGTCTTCTTGGAACAGTGCCTAGAGAATGCATTAACAGCATTATCTTTGAATTAATACTTTTTAAAAAACAATTCTCACCAATCATAGATTAATTTGTTCAATCTCTTCCTCTTCTACTTGTTTCTAAATGGTTCCTTTTAATGTGAAGCACTACAACAACTTCAGCTGAATTCTCAAATATTTTTTCTCAACTCTTTTACTGTTATCCTCAGTAAAAATATGTATTCAAAATGGTCCACAATTACCAAATCCAGTCTTAAATAGTACTAATTTTATAACACAAATTAGGCTTGTATGAAACTTTTAAAGAAAAAAATGTAACTTACACTTAAAAGAGAACAAATACACAAGCATTACATGGAAACATGTAAGCTCCTGTAAGAGTACAAATCTAAGAATAAGAAAAGTGAGGGATGAATTTCAGTAAAGGGAATACTGTAAGTCAATATATTAATTCAAGCTTTTACGAGAAAGCATAATTTGAAAGAAAAGTTATCAATGTACCAAATCTATAATAAATGAGTTTTAAGGGAAAGCAAAATTTAATAGAAAGATAAATTGAAGTCCAAGTATGGAGGATCTTGAATAATTAGGTAAGTTTTAAATTTGTTGTAGGTTTACACTATGTACAAAATAATCATGTTTGCTTATCACTGTTCATATCACCTGATGCTGCATTTAAACTATCATATTATAATATGGACTGTGCCTGATAAACAGGAAAGAGAAATGAGGGAAAATATTGTTTTTGAAACACTTTATTTGAAAGAGTTAAGAGAAAGATATTCTATACACTGCTACGCTGACCTCTAGGCCACAAACGCTTGCCCTGAACCAGGCTAAAGCCAGGAGCCAGGGGCTTCTTCCAGATTTCCCACACTGGTGGTATGGGCACAAGTACGTGGGCCATCTTCTGCTACTTTTCTGAGGCCATTAGCAGGAAGCTGGGTTTGAGGTTGAGTAGCCAGGACACAAACTGGCACACATGAGATGCCAGCATCAAAGGCAGAACCTTCATATGCTATGCTGCGATACTGGCCTGTCAATAAAGGTCTGAACAATGAAGAATACAATCTGAGATACCTAACATTAGAAAATTCATTAAGATATCGCAAAAAGCACACAGACAAAACTCAAGGCAAGAAATCAATGGGTGACTGAGTGAGAGATGCAGAAAGATTGGGGTATTGTATGGCACAGATGAAAAGTGATGCTTTGCAAATAGCAAGATTACGTGCTATGAGAATTAATTATCAGAGAGATGCCGTAAGACAGAATAATCAAGGTTTTGCATCTGAGTGACCAGTAAGTTACAATAAGGGACACCGGCAAATGAGAGGAGAAACTATTATGGGAATAGATGCTACAACTATCTTACACAACACATTTACAGTATTGAAAAGACAACAAGACAGATGTCAGAGGACTAATATTTATAGGAATCTTGATATACTCAGCTCTGTAAGTTGAAATGTGAAGTTCAAATGTTGGATGAAGGTGAAAATAGAGTTATGTCAGTAAAAAAATCCTTTCCCAGAAAAATAATTTTGATAGTTCAGCAAGAAAAACAAAATGAGACAGTAAGACAAGCAGGTTTTTGTTGTTGTTGTTTTAAAAAAAAAAAGGTATGTAAGATCTATTGGGAAAGAAGAATTGAAAACAACTTTCTGGATATACTCCATAATATCCAATAATTCTGGGAAATCAGTAATTCGTCTGGTTCAAAAAGGATCACGACAGGCCCAACAGTGCAATAGAGCTGTCTTCTCAACCACTTGTGGCCAGTGACATTTCAAAAAACAAGGAACAGGGCTCTTCAACTATTCCTCTCAAAATATCTCCCAAAAATATATGAGCTTGAAATGTCAATTTTTCTCTGAATTAAACAAAAATCAAAATTAATATCTCTAGGAAAAGTTAAATCAGAAGGGACTTCTGCTGACAGGGTGAGTCATTCTGTGGACATTTCCCTCCTAATATTAGTGAAAACTACCAAAACACAATAATCCTACAGCCTCTGGAAATAGTCCTAGAAACATATACAAAGCAAGAAATATTGGAGAAAATATACGAAACTCCATATGAAGAGTAAGAACATGTGATATTTGAACAAATACCTGCTGCTTCCCTCCCTAACCCCTCTGAGCTCGGACAGAAATTCTACTCCATTTTGGTGCAGGGAAGAGGGATTCCTTTCCTAGCCTGATTGGTAGGGGAGTTTTGTTTTGTTTTGTTTTGTTTTGTGTGTTTGTTTGTTTTTACTAGCAGGAGTAGGATGTCAGCTATCTGTTCTTCGGACTGAATTTTGGACAAATGCAACAGAGGCAAGGGTTAAACTTTCCCTCATGGTCAGCTAAAGAACCATGGCTCAGCGATTTTTGCCAGCAGCAGGCAAGGGAGAGATGTGCAAAATTTATAAACCACTCTTAATCTCTTCCCCAAAGTGCTGGTTTCATCTGAAAGAGTATGGAAAAGCTCAATCCTAAAAGAGCATTTAAAATCAATGATGGCTGTGGTGAAAGTCGATCAGGATAGTAGTGGATACTTGTGTATATATAATGGCTAAACAGTAAGCCGGCTACTCTGTCCAAGACATCTGGTGGGAGTCAACCAGAGTCAAAACAAATTTCAAGTACAGACCTCAGAAACAATCCCTTAAAAGGCAAAATGTTGATTGGTTGAGTGCATTTGAGAATGTATGCATCAATATTTTGAGAACAGCAGTGGGCTGTTATATAACAGCTGGATGTGGTGCGAGATAAAGACAGCTAGATGCGTACAAAAGTCATTGTCATCCAAGGGTGACTGAGCATACTCAAGGCTGTGCTTTCTAACGGGAAGCACTAGACGTTGCCTACTGTACAGAGCAGAGTCCAACCAAATCATACAGCCAATCCCAAAACTAACAAGGAAGGAAACTTATGCAAGTCACAATATATGCTTGCAACAAAGAACTAGGAGATGTGAAAAATGTCTTTAAGTTTGACCCAGATAGGAAGAAAAGCAGAGTAAGCAAAATAATTGCCTCAAAGAGAAACCAGATGCCATATTTGACAGTTTTCAAAGTATCCATTTCAAATATGTTCAGGCAAAAAAACTATTATTAAAATATTATGACAACATCACATCAAATATAATCAAGAAGAAATTATATAAAAAAGAACCATATGAATTAGAATAAAACCATATGTATAAAGACAACTGATTTTTGATAAGCTTGCCATGACTATTCAATGGGCAAAGATCAGTCCTCTGAAGACATCATTCTTGGAAAAGCAGAAAGCTCCATGCACAAGAATGAAGTCAGACATCTCTCTTATTGAATGCAAAATATTGCACAACACAGATCAAAGACCTCCATGTACAAGTTGTCACTCCAAAAGAATAAATCCATGGAAGAAATTTTATGGGAAAATCCTCATGTTATGAATTTGTGAAATTATTCTTAGACAAATACAAGCAAAGAAAATAAAACAATTAAATTTGATCTCTACCTAAGTAAATATCTTTGAACAGTATCAAGAGAGGCAAACAAATGCACATAATTAAAGAAAATATTTGTAAATTACACTATATATATACATATATACATATATATATATATATATATATATATATATATATATACACACACACATACATACATACGTATACATACACACACAGGTTTATGTCCTGGCTACAATAGTTTAGTGATTAACAGCTTGGAGATTTTGTGATTGCATTATTGTCACAAAGCGTATTTACATAATTTTAGTGGAACCTAGGCTACACTGTGCAACCTACCACTCTTTAAACACAAATATATAGAACATGATACTGCAGTGGATGTCCAGGCACTTGTAACACAATGTAAATCCTTTGTGTATGTAAACACAAGTGAACATTAAAAAGACATTAAAAATGCTAGATGACAAAAAGCTTCAGCTCCATTACAATCTTAATAGACCATCATTATATCTCAAGTTTGTTAACAACCAAAACACGTGTGTATCTTGCAGAATGTCAGGCCAAGTGGCATATATATATCAATCTTACTTCTTTGTGACAAGAACACCTAACATCCACTCTGCCACTTTCAAACTTACATGAGTGTTATTATTGACTATATTCACTATAGTGTACAATAGAATTTTTGCACTTAATCCTCCTAACACCCATTGCCCAACACCTCTGGTTTCTCCCTAGCTCCTACCCTGTAGCAAACAATTATAAGTGAGATCATGTAGTACTTGGCTTTTTGGGTTTGATTTATTTCCCCTAACAAATCCTCCAGGTTAATTCATGTTCTCACAAACAGGATTTTCTTATTCTTAAGACAATAATCTTCTATTAAAAATACATATACACAAACATATGTTCTTTGGTTGCTTCCGATTATGTGTGGATAAATACACACATAGGCAAATACACACACACATACACACACATCACCATTTGTTCTCAAATTCTTCACTTGTTACCTATCTTGGCCATTGTGAATAATGCTGTAATGAACATGGAAGGGCAGATAGATTTTTCTCATGATTTCACAAACTTCACAACATGTATTACTGTGTAGTAGCATTATTATATTATATGATCATTCTATTTTAATTTTTTGAGGAATATGCTTACTGATTTTTACAATTATTGAAAAATTCCCATTCCCACCAACACTATCCATGGGGTTCTTTTATCCCATTCTCATATAATCATTTACTACAATTCATTCTTTTTCAATTAAAACTCAAAGAGGTATGAAGCAATCTTACCATAATGCTACTTTGCATTTCCCTGATGGGTGGCATGGAATGATTTTTCGTATACCTATGACCATTTATATGTGTACTTTTAAAAAATGTTTGTTTAGATTCTTGGGCTACTTCACATAGGTTCTTTTTTTTTGTTAAAGATTTATTTACATTTATTGAAAGATATATCTATGGAGACAAGGAGAGACAGAAAAATCTCCCGTCTGTTAGTTCACTTCCCAAATGGCCACAATGGCCAGAGCTGAGTCAATCTGAAGTCACGAGCTAGGAGCCCACTCTGGGTCTCCCAAACTGTGCAGGCTCCCAAGTCTTTGTGCCATCTCCCATGGCTTTGGCAGGACCAAACACCAATCTGGATAGGAAATGGAGCAGCCAGGGCACAAATCAGTGCCCATACGGGATCTTGGTACTTGCAGGCAGATAATTAACCAATTGAATGATGGTGCTGGTCCCTTTAACTTTTTTTTTCAGAAGAGTTTTAAACTTATAATATAGAAATTGTGAGTTGGTAATACAAAGAATCCCCATCTACCATTCACCCACTTCTCTTAGCATTTTTTAAATTATTTAAAATCTTAGAATTTAATTGGTTGAATTTCTAGTATATTTTGCTTGTTAATACTGTATCTTAAATATGTTGTGTAACTATATTCCTCTATTCTATAGATTGTTTCTTCATTCTGCTGATAATTTTTTCCATTAAGAAGCGTTTTTGTTGGATTTCCATTTACTTGTTTTAGATTTCTTTCGTATTGAACGAAGTGCAAAAAATCTTTCTGCCAACAGCCGTGTCATAGTCTTTTCTCTGTTGCCTTCTTGTGATTTATAATTTTAGATCTTATTTTTAACCCTTACTATATATTTTGAGTTGATCTTTTCTTAATGAGAGATGAAGGTCTTATTTCACTCACATATACATGTGACTCTCTAATTTTCCAGCAATATTCTTGAAGATATCATGGTTCTTTTGCCATTGTTTGTTGGTGGCATCCATCCTTGCTTTAAATCAATCAACAACTGGACAGATTTATTTTCCATATTTCTATTCTATTCTACTGGTATAATTCTGTTTTATGTCATAAAATACAAAATCCTTAACATTCAAATACAGAAAAACCCATACTTTGTAAAAAAAAAAAATGAAAACTAGTATATGAAAAGATTTGCTGCATCATTTGTCACTAAGGAAATACCATTGAGAACAACTATATATCACCACATATCTCAGAATAGCCAAAATCTGGAATAATCGTAACACCAAATGCTGGCAGTAATTTAGAGTAATAGAAATACTCATTCATTGTTGTGAAGAACGCAAAAAGGTACACTCACTATCAAAGACATTCTGGTAATTTCTTATAGATCTAAACATACACTTATCTTACTAATCAGAAATCATACTCCTCTTTATGTTCCAACAAAGTTGAAAATAAAAACTAAACTTGCTTTACACAAAAACTTGCAAATGGATGATTATACCAATTTTATTTACAGAAGCAGTGTGCCCAGCAGCAGGTAAATGTACAAACTGTGGTACCTCAACAGATTATTCAACACCAAAAAGAAATGAACCATCGTGACGTGAAAGGAGCTTAAATATATATTTTTAGGTCAAAGAAGCCAATTGATAAGATAAAAACTGTGTACATAACAAAAAGATCAGAGATTGTTAAAGGTTAAAGCCAGGTGAGGGATAAATAGAACACAGGAGATTTTTTTACTGTTAGGTAGCAAATTGATTTGTTTACTATAGTGGTAAATATGTGTCATAATTCATCTATGCAAGCCACAGAACATGTCACACCAACAGTAACTCCTGGTGTAAACTATGGACTACAAATAAAAATATATGCTAGTGTATGTTAGTGTAGGTTCATTAATTGTAACAATCGTACTACAATGTCCCAAATGTGGGACATTGATAATGAAGGGAGTTATGTATGTGAAGGGCAGTGGTTGTATGGCAAATCTCTGTACCTTATTCTCAGAGTCTTGTTGTGAGTCTAAAAAAAAAACCCCTCAGAAATTAATTCTCACAGCTATGGCTAATTAATATTTGACAAGTGATCTGAAATGAATCCAGAGAAAGGATAATTTCTTCAGTAAATGGTGCTGGGGAAATTATATCTATGTACACAGAAATGTGAAACAAGAACTTGGGCTTTAAATGGATCAAAGATCTAAATATACAACCTGGCATGATCAAAATGCTGAAGAATGATTGGGAGAATCTGCACGATACTGGCGTAGGCTAAGACATCTTGGAAAAGGCCCAAAGAAGCACAGGCACTTAACACAAAATAAACAACTGAGATCACACCAAGCTAAGACGATTCTGCATTACTAAGGCAAACTGACAAGGACGTGAAAAGGCAAACGGGATGGGAGAAAATATTTGTAAAGTACGCAGCTGATAGAGATTTATATCCAGGATCTTAAAGAGCTCAAGAAAATAAAACAATCCTTTCAAGAAATGGGCAAAGTACAGGAACAAGCAATTTTTAAAGAAGACTACAAATGGCCAACAGACCCAAATAAACAAATCACTAGCAATCAGAGAAATGCATGAGAAAACATCACAAGGAGATTTCATCTAAGCCTGTATAGAATGGCTATCAACCAAATTTAAAATAAAGAAACAAATGCTTATGAGAATGTGGGGAAAAGGAATCTTAATCCACTGATAGTGAAAATGTAAACTAGTACACAATTAGGGAGGATGGCTGGAGATTCCTCAGGGATCTGAAAATAGCTCTACCACATTACCCAGTCATCCCACTCCCGGGAATTTACCTGAAGGGAATGAAATCAGCATGCATCAAGTCTGTATACCCAAACCACTGTAAATTTAAAGAAAAGATCAGAACAAATTCAGTGATATAAAATTATTCCTCTTCCTATTATTGTTCTTTTCCAATTGCATGCCTTATAATAAAATCTATCATCTGCTGAATTTAAGATATTTGCTAACTGCAACTATATTGTTCAGGCTGATAAATTATAAATAAACAAGAACTCTCAGTATAAATTTCTTTGTATAGAATGACAGTTTGCCATTTTTTTGGTAACCCACACTTGAATAATACAACAGTTGTCCAAAGATAATCTTCGTTACAGCTGTTGTCTATTTCATGTGAGAATATTTGTAATCTGGATGCTACAATAATATATTCCTTTAATAAGTCTAGGAGGTGACAAGCAAAGCCTTATATATCTCATGTGTTTGAAATGTTTGAACAAATTTTTTTTCTACTCAAATAGCAACTTCTGGAGTTTCTGATAAATGATGTCATGCAGCAACTTAAGGAGGAACTTGGTGAAGTAATAATACTGCTTTCCCATCTCACCTTTCTTTGCATTGGCAAGCCAGGGTCTGCACGTAGGCATATTAAGTGTCCAATTTTTCCCCAATATACACAGGAACAGTGCTCATGTGATTTGTGACGACCAAGCAAATAATGTCCATCCTAATCTGAACCACTTGATGCTCAGATGCAATCATCCATAAAATGCTATTTCCTTTTGCTTTAATTTGCAGGTATTGAGATGTTTCTAAATGATTTTTGTAGCAATACTCAGCATTGCATCATTCCAGGGGGAAATTATAAGTTTATTGCAGCCCAAACTGTCAGCCAACACATAAAAATGAATGACATTCTCTATCATAACATCTCATAGGCTGTTCAGAACGTTAATAGCTTACTTCATCTTTCTTTAGCATAATGAGACACACAGTGTACCAATGTTAAACATAAAGATGAAGATTAAGAAAATTTGAATTGAGGCAAAAAGTAACATTTAACAGGATTCAGACAACATTCAGATTAGATATTTCAATTAAAACCCTGTTAGCAAGCTTTTTATCACAAAAGCAAAGCTTTGTTGTACAAGATCAATCACTATTTGGAAGAATGTTTACTTGTAGATACACTCAGCTTAATCCCCTATTTATAAAATGTTCCAAACTTTCTTAGCAGCTCAGCACTGGAAAATTCATTCAATCACTCTAAACTCCAGCTGGCTATGGAGCTAAAATGATTGTAAAGCTATACTTTAAACACACAGTTGGGGTAATAATTACCTTAATAAAAACTGTTCTTTAACTTCACAGCCTTAGACTTCTACATTTTTCAAAATATCCTAGCTTATGTTTAGACTGACAAATTATTCAAGAGACAACTGAGGGCATTTGAATTGAAACACATCTCAGTATTTATTTATGACTCAATACTATATATTTTTACTTCTAATTCAAAATGGAAAATTTAGTAACTGTAAAGGATGAATGAAACCAAATCATATGCTGATAGTGGCATATAAAGCTTAAAGCTGGCTGCTAACTTTACAAAATTCAGCCATGATTTACAGGGGAAATTCAGTATTCCAGTTATCCATATCTTAGTATATTATTAATCATAGTCTATGTATTTGAACTATGGTTATTTAATGCAGACTGCTCTAATGAAGAAAGCAAAAGCAGGAAGGGGTCACTGTCAGCCACAGATGGAACAAACTTGTTTTTGTCTTCAGCGCAAATTGAGAGAAGTGAAAATGATTAGGGATTATTGGCTGTGTCTAAGAGATGTACTGCCAAAGAGGCTTCAAGTAAGAAAATATTAACATTATATGTGAACTTCACCACCTCTTTCATGTGAGAAGACAGTAAAATAGGAAATAAAAGCATGATCACTTTCATTTAATAGTCACTAAGATGCACTGTGCGCTGATGAAATGTTTTCCAAACTTTCCAGGGTGTTAGAATAGTGTCAATATCTATCAATGCAAGTTAAATCAGCATCAGTGGTTTGTGGTGTTTGGATTTTGTCAACTTCCCAACATTAGTTAAAATTCTTTCTTCAATTTTCATGTATCAAATAATTGTGATAGCTGCATAATACAGCTTGTACTTTCACTCCGCTTCAATTACAATGGACACCTACGAGTAATTACAAACTTTACGAAAGTATTATTACATTGCTAACTTTAGGAAGACATAATTAGTTAAATTCATTAAGTTTATCATATTATGTTAATTTTGATTGGGCCATGGATAATCTCCCTGTACCCATCTACTTCGTTTAATACCTATCCATTAATATACTATAAATTCTTTTACACATAACTTGATTATGAACAAAACTACAAATTTCATCTATTTTCTTTCTTTTATGTGATTACCTTATCTTTTACCTTTTACATGAACCAATTGCTTTTGGGGCACTAATCTTGGGAAACCAAATTTTACCCTTTTTTTTTTTTTTGAGGATCTAAACTTTAATCCTTTTTATAGTACATTTAAGTGAGATTTACTGCTGTTAAATGTATGGTGTTTAAAATTATTTCATGTAGCATTCACATTTAAAAGGCTAAACTGACCACATATTTTCCAAAAGATTAAAATACAAAAATACTCAGTCTGGCCTGCTTTTCTGGTCCATAATTTTCATGACGACACCTGCAAAATAATATTTATGCCTATTAACTTGCCTCAGAAATAAAATGGAGATTCTTTTTGTTTCTCTTTCCAATTCAGACTGATCTATTTACCTTCTTGGTAGATTGGAGCACAATTTTTTTAAAACTGCTGAATTTCAAAACAGTAAGATAACCTACATGTGTTTGTACAGATCAAGACATCCAGAAGTAACACGGTGGTAAGTTCTAGATAAGAGGTAAGATATGGTAAGAGAATAATAAATATCAGCCTAAGATAGATTTCAATCACATTTACTTAGATGCTTTGATGAAGGAATTCTATTTGTCTGTGTTTGAGTTTTCCCATGAACAAAATAAGAACAATAAAGCCACCGCTGATGAGAGTCTAAGTGTTAAATAAAATATGGGGCAACCACAGTAGCTAGTAAACAATGGGAGTTTTAAATATCGGTAATTGCTTCTAGTAATGTCTGTTAATTTGAGAAGCTTAATTATCAGATAAAAGTAACAGAGACAACTTCTCAAAGCTGCATAAGCAAAAACTGAATTTTCAGAAAACTTTTGTGAAGCTGCTTTCCATATCTAAGAGACAGACATATATAGAAAATTCAAATAGCTTACCTAAAACACAGCTCAGAGTCAGTCTTGTGAAAAATGCTCATTTCTAGAGGAAACTACAGAGATGATAAATGTAAAATGTCTAGATGTGCAAATCTAGATGTGCATTTTTCTGATGCAACAGCAGAATTGATATGATGAAATAACACATAAATCATGGTAAATGTACTCTGTGCAGTTTCTAAAAATTAAATTGATATTCTTGTCTGAGTTGTGAAAATCAGGTATTATGATGTAGGTTATGTCAAGTAGTAAATACCTCAGGTGAAGTAGAGGAAGACAAGGCATAAATCAAATCTTCCTGACTAATGATTTAAATAAGGGTATAATCTGATTTAATTTGAATCTCATTGAATCCAACTTTAGTCATTTTCTGATTAGCTCCAAGTAGAACATATATACGATAAA
Source organism: Ochotona princeps (assembly GCF_030435755.1). NCBI lineage: Eukaryota > Metazoa > Chordata > Mammalia > Lagomorpha > Ochotonidae > Ochotona > Ochotona princeps. The sequence continues at coordinate 32,646,539 of NC_080837.1, read as the reverse complement.
TAATTCAAGTAGTTTACGAACTGACATAGCAGGTGATGTTAAGTATAAGACCCTTTAGCTTCTTCACTGAAAAAATTTGGCCTGGAAATTGCAGAATCTCTTTGTTGGTATTCCAGAGACATATCAATAGAGAATGACAAATTAGATCTATCACTTGGTTGAGAGAATCATATAAAGCACCAGGAAAGACAGATAGCATGGATGAATTCCAAAATAAAAAAAAATGACCAAAGAACTCCCAGATATACAATAAAAAATAAGATTATGTTTGCAGTCCCCGATTTTGTAAAGCTAGCCATTTGCACTGCAGTCGGTCCAAACATGATTTAAACATCCACATACTTTTTTTTTAATTACTTGAGCTATCCTTAGCAAAACATTTAACATCTTGGAGCTTCAGAATGATCAACAATAAATGAGAATAAACACTTAAACATTGTTGTGAAAAGAAGTATAGAGGAACAGGCAAACAGTAAGTGCTATAGTGTTTATGATAAACTGCTGATATGACAATTCCTCCCTGCTTACAAGCTACGACTTTTGAGATTCCTTATTTGTAACTCATGGTACGGTGGCCTTAGTTTCTAAGCTGACTTGTTAAGGTATAAATGAATGAAAACAGAAAATAACATTTTTTTAATTTGTGGAATCTTGTGTCCCCAGTTCTATCTCATCATTCTTATTCAGTCCTGTGAAAAGTATAGAAAGTTTTCTAGCACTTTATGGTTAAAGCATGTACTTACAAATGAAGAAACCAAATTTTAGTGACTATCTCCTGCAGAATTACAAAATCTAATGAACATATTTATATCTGAAAAGGTCTTACTACTTTACACCCTGAAAGCAAATTCTTCTTGCTCATTAGTTCCAAATTACAGACAAGATCCCATCCTTCCACAGCATAACAAGTGTGTGTTTTCAGTTTGATTGATTTGTTAAATAATCTTACTTTCCCAAATACTTTCTGGATCCCCCCAGAGCAAACTCATGTATCTCACACATCCATTATGATGTTCCCTGTAACTCACACAGCCGTTTTCTGGCTCCACTGTTAACCAAGTCCAGTTTCTTAGGCTCTTGGTTATGGGCTGGAGTATCTGTGATTACTTTTGTTCCACAGTGGGAATACTTTCCTTAGTTCTCCACAGGAAAAAACAGACAATGCTGTAACATGTAAACTGGCTTTGCGATAGCTAAAGAATAAAATCAGGAAAGTAAGTATAGCACAGATGACACGCTACTTGACATCACACCTCTATAAACATGGTTTCCAACAGGGTCTTTGTGGCTACCCAGTTCCCTGAGCGGTACTGAGAGGCAGGATAGATAACATTTGTACACTGTCACATTCTTTCCTACCTGGACACCAAGAGCACTAGCTACAACATTCAGCAATGACAAAAAAAAACTTCTCTTGGCTAGAATCTATCATTCCCCTTTCAACTTTCAGCTCCTGTCCTCTCTTCTGAAGATGATTTACAGTGTTCATTTCCAAACCTCTCAGTAGATACCCATTCCAAGCTCCTAGTTTGAATTTGTTTGTTAAGCATATTTGGAATAAGCTGGTCATATAAAATTGCACTGTAGGAACATTTTCCCTATGTTTGACCCTTAGTCATGTGTCTACATTGCACATCTGGTCCAAGTTGAACTCTGGTTGTCCACTGCCAGTCCCTTGCGCTATCTCCACTGTCTTCATGTGAAAATCACTCCCAAACATCTTTTTAAAAAAATTTCTGTGGGAGCTGTTGACAACCTAATAAAGAGTTGAAAAAGATACAACACAAGCATTCCCTCTAAGATTAAGTGATTATTCTCTGGAATGGTGATCCTTGCATGAAAAAAGAAACTACTAATGGACCTCAAAGATACACCAACTCCCACTTAGCCAGAACACTTGGCTTCATTGACTTGATGGTTTTTTTACTGCTCAGATCAAGTTCAATTTCCAACTTTTACCACTGATGCTTAGCAGAAAACTTTTTTTCTTCTGAAATACAGGGAGATTTTGTCAAAATTATTTGATAATAGTTTACATTAACATGTTAACATTTTCTCAAACAAACCAAAACTATTTGTTTAAAATGCTTTTTTAAAATATATCATCTTTAGTTTTGTTGATATAATTGACAAATCAAAATTGATGTACATATGTATACATTGTGAGATCACTGTAATAATCTGATTAATGTAACCATCACCTCACAAATTGATGTGTGTATGTATGATGAAAGATCTACGTTTTTAGCCAAGTATAAATATGGCATGACTACTAACTGTAGTCACTAGGCTGTACATTAGATATCCAGAGCTTATTCAAAAATTAAGATCTACCTTATCAGCCGTGTTTAATTATAAAACCTAGAACTATTGACTATGTTGCTTTGTTTCTTTCACTAACATTTCTGCACTCGTAACCTCATATTTCATCCTGGTCAACCAGTGTTCTAACTTCTGTTTCTAAGAATTTGACTATTTCAGAGTTCACATATGAGTGAAGTCATATACTGTATGTCTCTCTATTTCCTTTGGTACAATGTCCTTTGGGTTTATCCATCTTGTCACAAATAACAAGATTTCTTCCTTTTAAAAGGATAAATCATATCCATTATATATAGATAGATGGATATCTGAATTTAGAGTTATCTATATACACACATGTGTTTATACATTCATCCATTGGTAGACATTTGTGGTTTTTTATTGGAAAGGCAGATTTACAAAGATAGAGAAAGCACTTCTGTCAGCAGGTTCACTCCCCAAGTGGCCACAATGGCCAAAGCTGAGCTGATTTGAAGCCAGGATCTTCTTCCAGGTCTTCCATGTGGGTGTAGAGTCAAAGCTTTGGGCCATCCCCCACTGCTTTCCCAGGCTTCATAGCAGGGAGTTACATTCATCCCAGGTTTTTGATAGTAGCCACTAACAGTTTAGGCGATATCTCATTTTGGTTTTCTCTTCCCTGGTAGAAAGAATTTTTGTCATTTGTCATGTCTTTTTTAAAGAAAATTACATTAGGTGTATACTTGTTCCAGGAATAACTGGTGAATGTTTTTACGATCGCATAATTAAATGTTTTCTTTTTCTTTTTTTTCCCAGAAAACAGGAAAAATGTCAAAGGTAGATTCATGCCATAACCATTTCAAAGAAAAAAAAACTGCTTAATATTTCAAATAGTGTTTTTCTATTAAAATTTTAGGATATAGGGCCTGGCACAATGGCTTAATTGGCTAATCCTCCATTCTTATAAGTGCTGGAATCCCATATAGGTGACAGTTCATGTCCCAGCTGCTCCACTTACCATACAACTCCCTGCTTGTGGCCTGGGAAAGCAGTCGAGGACGGCCCAAAGCCTTGGGACCCTGCACCCATTTGGGAGACCTGGATGAGACTCCTGGCTTCAGATCAGCTCAACTTTGACCATCGTGGTCATTTGGGGGAGTGAACCAGTGGATGAAAAGCATTTCTCTCCACTTCTATTTCTCTCTGTAATATGTAATTTTTAATCTTTAAAAATAAAATAAAATTTCAGAATTTTTATTTAAAAAAGATAGCCACAGGCCATATGTGGCTAAATATATGCTTGATATTCTTTGTAAAATGTTTTCAAACATTTATTATAGAGAAGGTAGACATTATGAAGTAGCAAGTAGCTATCCTAGATAACTTTTTCTGAATTTTTTAAAATATAATTTTTTATTGTATTTGTTAGGCAGAAGGAAACAGAAACTTTACATCTTCTCCTTCATTCCCCAAATGCCTACAACAGCCAGGGCTGGGCCAGGGACAGGAACTAGAAAACAATCAATCTGGAAGCCTTAGTGAAGACAGCAGCCATCATCTGCTGCCTCCCAACATACACATTAGCGGGAGGCAGGAAGAGGAATAGTCTGACTTCAGTGACTTCCATATGGGATGTGGGTATCCCCAGCTTGTAAATTAACCGTTAGTCACACACTTGCCCACTCAATACTTCCCTAATGAATCAGCAAGAGATGTATTTCCAAGTAGACACACTGCTCAAGCTAATAGCTTATCACACCTGTGAATTTGTTTTTCTAAAAATAAAAAAATTTATGAGGGGTGGGGAGAACCCAAGTACCTATGAAACTGTGTCACATAATACAATGTAATTAATGAATTAAAAATAATAAATAATAAAAAGAAAAAATTTATTTAAAAAATCTATAAAGATCATTGTCTGCTGTATGCAGCTGTATGCAATTTTTATCCTATTTATGTGTTTGTTTATTTTCAAGGCAGAGCTACAGAGAGGTGAAACAGAGAGATCTCCCATTCCCCAATTCGCTCCCCTAAAGGACCATATCAGCCATACATGGGCCAGTCTGAAGTCCATGTATTTTTTAAAAACAATGTTAGAAAGCATACAGCCTTATCTTCCACATCCTGGAGGAAGCAGTGCTGTTCAACTCATCTGAATCTAACAACACAGCACTAGGTTGTTCAGTCTGACCTTCCACTCAAACCTGAGAAGTGAGGGTAACACAATGTAAGAGTGGAAGACAAAGGCAAATATGTTCTACAGAATAAACTGTAGATACAAAATGATTAGAGATGCTAGCCTAAGAATATTTTATTTTAAAAAACAAACAGAGAAGAATACAGTAGTTGATGAATCCAAACACTGTGAAAAGATGGGCGGCGTAATATTTACACAGATAATTTTATATTAAAAATGAAGACATACAAGCCAAGATATTCACAGACATGCTGGTTTCTATTGTGTATGACTAGGGCTCAATCATGCTGGAGATGCTCAAGGATGTAGAACGTATCTACAAATGTCTTCCAAAAAACAAAGAAGCTGTGTGCTTTACTTAGTGGATTTCTGATTTTACTTTTACATTGAGGGTTGCACCTTGAGTCATTAATGTACTGGCATCTCTTGCTCACAAAATAGCCTCAGGCAAGGAGGTGTTAGGATAGGAAGTGATGTGTTATTTAGTGTATCTGCCATTAGAAGCTGCAGGTGATTTCCTGAGCTGCCTGGAGACAATAGGGAGGGAATAGTATCTGTTACAAGCCCTACGCAAGCTACGCAAGATTTCTGCTCCTAACAAATGTTAGCATGTGAGGGAGTTGACGTATCACACACAAGTAAACAAATATATGTATAACTTCCAAAAGCAAAGATGCTATCAAATTCAGTTAATGAAGTCTCTGATAAGGGATTTAAGTTCTGTAAAAACCTGAAAGTGGAAAATTCCTAACAGCAAAATTTAAGAGCAAGGACTCTGAGCCAAGACCTGTCTTGGAACAAAAATCAAAACAAAGTGGCAGAAAGCAGAGGATGAGGGTGGTCATGAGGGTATAGGGCTTTGAGAAAACAAAATGGGAGAACAGATGTGAATAATCAGATTGTCTAGGACATGATATGTCCCACAGATATAATTACAATGCCCTGGAAATCTAAACTGTTTTAAACATAAAACAACAGAATTTCACTTACATCTTAAATTCTAGTTGGGATACTTTGTAGAACATGGATATAGATGGAGCCAGGACGCAAGGGGTTTCACAGTAAGCAACATGTTGCTTCTATGTGTTTGATAGTCATTGAGGTAGGTAGAAACAAGAGGTCAGGATATTATGAGGATGCCTAGTTCACTCAGCACATGAATAGCCTGAAGCATAAAATGAACGCGACATTCTGCTGTTAAGTATCTGAATGGCAGAGAAATATAAGGTATGGATGGAAAGCCAGGAGTCCATAAAATTTGGTTCTTGACTGTGAACTATCTGTTACGGATACTGAGAGAGATCATGCTGGACAAAAGAGTAGGATGTTCGCAGCTCCTGCTGCACTTTAGGAATGACTGCGTTGTATGGCAGAAGTCAGGGGTTTTCAAGCTCCCATTGGCATATAATACAAATCATCCAATCCACTTAGGTTGTGTACATTACAAATCATCCAGTCGACTTAAAGGCACACAACACAAAGCATGCAATCAACTTTCACACATCACCTTAAGCTAATCAGCTAGTAGGCATGTTTATAGAACCAGATGGTTGCAGTTAGCTATTTTTAAAACTGATCGAGGAACCAAAATGGAGTCACATCTGCCCACTGCTATCACCCAACTGCACCCCATCATACTATCTAGCTGCATGGTCTTCAGGCAGTCTTCATTTCTGAAACTGTGCCAACAACAGTGTCCCCATGGTAGAGCTGTTAAGGTTAAGATTTACAGAGGTAAAGGAGTCTTGAAATTTTGTATGTGGTATGTAAATTTAAAGTATTATTAAGAATACCTTAAGTTGCTTTTAAAAATCTGATGCTATTACTTGCTGCTCTTTGGTAACCTTTTATTTATGATAATTAATGTGATCAGTGTGCTAATTTTCTACAGTTGCACCCTGGGGCAATCGTGCAACAGTTGTAATTTTAAAAATTGGGCAAATAAGTAAATGTCAACCTGTAATAAAATCCAAATGAGTCCTTGATGAATGTTGATGGTGACTGTTAATTTACCTGATAAAATATTGTAACTGCCCAGTTACTTTGGAATAGCTGATTTCTGAAAATAATTACACTGTTCTGCATAGAGAAGTATTATCAGACAGAACTACAACAGGCCATGGTAATTTTTATTTGCTGATTTAAATATTATTTTTATTAATTAAATAGAATTTTAATTCAGTTATTAAATTCTTAAAAAGTGATCAATACCACCATGTACAGCCATAAGGTCCTTAGCCCAGAAGGTTGGCATAGCTACAACTTACCATGGTGCATTATGAATTATTTCAACACAAAGGCTGGCTTTTTCCATCTGTCTTTAACTGTCACCCATAAAATATCTTTTTTCCTGATAAAGCCAGTCTTATTAAAGTGAGAACTACAAAGCAATTGGATGTTGGTAGGCTTCCACCTGGAACACACCCAGCCTTAAGCTAAGACAAATACTTAAGACACTGTCTTCACCCATGTGTTTCTGACACTAACATGCTCTGATTGTAACAAATATAAATCTTCAAGCAAACCCTAGAAATATAATAACAATATGGTATTCTACCCTTCACCATGATATTGTTCAATGCTCATCAAATTTTTGAGATTAGGTTTCTTTTGTGTTTTGTTGTTGTAGTTTTTCTCTCCTAAAGAATAAATCTCCAAGCTACACTGAATTCACAAAGCCCTGAATAGAGAAGAAATTACAGAAAGCCAAAGTAACTACTACAACAGCTGAGTGAAAGACTGGGCCTTATTTTAAAAGGAAAGAAATGACTTTGGAAATAAAAATAATATTTTTCTTAACATTTGGAATTATCTCCTGGATATCATTGATATAAAACCAAAATGTATATCTAAGGATTTTCATTCTCCTAATTTGGCCCAATAGAATTAAAAGTTCTCTAAAAAATCAAAAGTGCTTATTCCTAGTTCTTAGACATCAGTAAGCACAGCTTTGCATTTTTTATTAATAAGTCATGGGCTTTACAGTACTGGGGTATCTGCCAATGCTTTAACTAATCCTCTCAGTATTTTACAAACTGAAGATATAAATCATTAGTACAACGGGAAATAAATTACTGTTTCACATGTAGAAAAACAGTTGAGAAGATATCTAACCAAATAAAACACAGGTGGTCAATAAGCATGCGAACAGCACCATCATTATTTGTTACAGAAACGAAAATTAAAATCAAATGTAGGTCCACATACTAAAAATGATAAAATTTAAGAGTTGCAGAAAACTGAACAATCCACATACTAAGGAAGATATAGCCCAACAGAATTCTCATTTGTTGTTGTTGTTGTTGTTGTTGTTGTTGTTGTAGGAGGTGCAAAGTGATATGAACATGGAAACTACTGAGCATTTCGTTAATCTTTTTAAACATGGTTGGACACATGAGCAAGAATTCCTTTCCTAAGATCTATCCCTGGGGAGGAGATTGTCTACATAATTCCCTATATGTGAATATTTACAGCAGTGATATGTAGAATACTCTAAACCTGGTAATAACACACTTACACATTACTCAACAAACGTAACAGATATTAGCAACATAAATGCAAGAAATATCAAACCCATGATATATATGAGTTAATCTTGCAAGATACAAAAAGCTGCACCATGTTTCATTCCATTTCTATGATGTTTTGGTTAAGGTAAATCCATAGCAGGTTAAATTGCATCCTACAATTCCAGGCAGACCAAGTGAGTGCTGGTTTAAATCCCAGCTGCTGCACTTCCAAACCAGCTCCCAATGAATGTGCCTGAGAATGCAGCAGAGGTGTTTGGCTTTGGCCTCTGCCACTCACTGAGAAGTACAAGAGAAAGCTCCAAGTTCCTGGCTTCAGGCGGGCCCAATCCTGGCAAATGTACTCATTTGGAGAGTAAACAAACATAAGGGAGATCTCTCTCTGCACCCCTCCCCTTTATTACTCCCCTGTCTCTCTTACTCCGCCTTTCAAATAAATAATAAATCTTTATGGGAATGGTACCATGACATAGCAGACAAAGCCTCTACCAGCAGTTAGCAGCATTCCATAGGGCACCCATTCGAGTCCCAGCTGCTCCACTTCCATTCCAGCTGCCTGCTAGTGCACTGTGGGAGCTCCTGGTTCCTAGCTTCAGACCAGGAAATCTCTTGCCATTGTGGCCACATGGAGAGTGAACCAGTGCATGGAAGATCTCTCTTTGTGTGTCTCTCTCTGTAACTCTGCCTTTGAAATGAAATATATATATATATGTTATATATATATGAATCTTTAATAATGAACCTTCAAAAATGCAAAAGAGCTTGAAGAAACTTACAGGGTGATAGAAATATTGCATGTATTTCTGGGCTGATGATCATATGACATACATTTGTCAACTACTGTGTATCTAGAAAGCGTGAGCTTTTAAAATTATTTCCACCGGGCCCAGAGGCATCGCCTAGCAGCTAAAAGTCCTCACCTTGAAAGCCCCGGGATCCCATATGGGTGCCGGTTCTAATCCCGGCAGCTCCACTTCCCATCCAGCCCCCTGCTTGTGGCCTGGGAAGGCAGTCGAGGACGGCCCAAGGCTTTGGGACCCTGCACCCGCGTGGGAGACCCGGAAGAGGTTCCAGGTTCCCGGCTTCGGATCGGCGCAGCACTGGCCATTGCAGCTAACTTGGGGAGTGAAACATCGGATGGAAGATGTTCCTCTCTGTCTCTCCTCCTCTCTGTATATCTGGCTTTCCAATAACAATAAAATCTTTAAAAAAATTATTTCCACCTACTTTTGTAATAATTGAAAAGCAAAAAAAAAAGAGTGGGGGAAGAGAGAGAAGGAGAGGCAGAGGGATGGAGGGGAAGAGAGAAGAAGGAAAAAGAGGTGAGGAGAGGGAGGGGAGAAGGGAGGGCAGTGATAAGGAAGGATTAAAAAGGAAAATGATGATTGCAAAAACCAGAGAGAAACAACAAAAGTCCTTTCGAGTAGAAGTGAATACAATCTTGATAGAAAATCTGACAGTGAAGCTAGACAGAAAAGCACACTCCACTGTCATAAACAAAAATAGAAAAATCCTACGCAAATATTTGTATAACAAATCCAGCACCTTATTTTAAAACTTATTCTAGAAGGGGACAACACAATGGTTCAAATGGTTAAATCCTCAACCTCCCAGAAACAGCATCCCATATGGGTACCAGTTCTGATCCAGCTCCCTGCCTGTGGCCTGGGAAAGCAGCAGAGGGTCACCCAAAGTCTTAGGATCATGCAGCTGCAGGGAGACCCAGAAGAATCTCCTGGCTTTGGACTTTTAATCAGATCATCTCTGGTTGTTGAGGCCATTTAGGGAGTGAACCACTAGATGAAAGATTTTTCTGTCTCCTTTTCTCTGTAAACCTGTCTTTTCAATGAAAAGAAGTAAAAATTTTGTTAAAGTTATTCTAGAATTGCAAATGTAATTTAGCATTCAAAAATTAATGAGTAAATTCTGATTCAGATTTTTGTGATTGCACTGTTACAGTGAAATATTCTTGGTTTTTAAAGAAATGAAACCAATCAGGCAAAAAATAGAAAACTTGACAAATTCTTAAATGGTGCAGAAAAAGACAAAAGGAGAAGCTTAAATGGCAAAATATGAACTGATAATTCTGAGAATCTCATTAAGAATTTGTTTTTTTTCATACTTTTCTTGAAACATTGAAACTCTAACTTTGAAATTTTGTTTCTCGCTTTTTGTCAAATTTTCTAAAACCACACTTACAAACTATCAGTATAAATAATTCACTCCCAAATATAAAATCAAATCATGTAAAGTTTCTGAAAAATGAAATTTATCAGAATTCAAATGTGACTTTTGAAAAGCTCAGCATACTTAAGGAAGCATTGTAATTTGAAAAAACAATCATATTCAAAAAATGCAAAAATAATCCTCAGTAAAAGTTTTTAGGGGGATACATTTTTTACAATTTTCCCTGAAAGATAAAAAGAGTCTTATTTATTTACTTGGTCTCTTCCATGCCATTTCAATCTATTGTGCTCACAGACAGCATACTAAGGAGGAAAAGAATAAGGATTAGAAAGGGCAAAATGTCATACCCATTTTCAGACTATACATTTGTATTCATGAACTGTCTTTGGTAATCTTGAATTCATCATATTTGTTAACAGTTAAGTGCGGTTTCTGATAGAAGACAGTTCTAAGTAAGACAAATGCATTAAAATATAAAAAATGTACCATTTTAGTATAATCAAAATATCAAATATTGTTAAACAAATATAATCAAATATATGCATGGATTTATGTAGGCTTATTGAATAGAACTGAATAAGACCTAAATAAATAAGGATATATATATATACACACACATATACATATATATATGATAATATACTGAAAATTAACATGATGAAGGTATTCATTCCACTCAATGCATCCTAGCCCTGGAAGGCTTTAGTATTTTCAAGAATTGACACTGATTCTAAAATTTAGGTAGCACTGCAAATGGCTGATGAAAGCTAGTATCTCCAAAAAGAACGAAGTACTTATAGCTTCAACTATCATGGTCTACTGTGTAAACTGCATTAATGGAGAAAAATGGAATAAAGATTTTAAGGTAGAAGGACCAATTTAACACAATGCAATCATGAGAAACAACTGATTTATGACAAAGGGTTATTGGAGAAGGAATGATCTTTTTAACAAGTCATGTTCCACAACTGGGTATTAGTGAGGAAAATGAAATAAGGACCATCTAAGGACTATCACTTCACATCATTCACAAAATCATTCTATTCATATGAAATTAAAATGGGGAATACACAGCAATACAACTTTAAGAAAATAAAAGAGGGAAAACCTCAGGGTCTTGGTAAATATTTCTTAAACAATGCATAAAAGCATTAATAATTGGAAGTATGTTAAAACTAAGCACTGAGGTCCTTTCAAGTGCGTTTATTTAGAATGTAAAAGCAGTGCCTGCAGTGGGACCAAGCAAGTCAAGCTGCTACTTGCCATGGCAGTAATTCATATGAGCGCTGGTTCAAGTCCTGGCTGCTCCAATTCTGATCCTGGCAAGACAGTGGAGATAGCTCAGATGGGAGACCTAGAAGTTGTCCCCGACTTCTTGCTAGCCTGGCCCAGCCCCAGAACATCCATTTGAGGAGTGAACCAACAGATGGATGATATCTCTGTTTCTCCCTCTCTCTCTGTAACTCAAAAGAAAGTTAAACTATTTAGAGATCTGCAGTTTATACTCTAGACAAATGGCTTATGCATACAATACCTAACAATCCAGGAATAAAAGGAGAGAAATCAGCAGGAAAATGGGCAAGAGCTTTGAAGAATCAATATAATTTTTTTTAACATTTATTTTTACTTTTTATTTGTGAGGCAGTTAAAGAGTGGAGACAGAGAGAAAGATCTTCCATCAGCTGGTTCACTCCCTAAAAGACAAAAATGATGAAGGCTGAACTAATCTGAAACCTGGAGCTTCGTCTGGGTCTCCCATATGGGTTCAGTTGCCCAGGGACTTGAGTCATCCTATATTGTTTTTTGGGTCACTAGCAGGGAGCCGAATTAGAAGTGGATCAACTGGGACAAAACTGACATCCATATGACACGTTGGTGGGGCAGGCATAGGCTTAGCCTACAACTCTACAGTGCCAGCCCTGAAGAATCTATTTCAAACTAGGCTTTTACAGATGCACAAGATACATTTTATAAGGTATTAACTACCTCACTAGTCCCTAAGCAAATGATAAAGAAATTCATGGTGAATAACCACTGCATACTCACCACAAAGTAAGTAATAATAATGTTTATTATTATTACTACTACTACTACTACTACTACTACTACTACTACTACTACTACTACTACTACTGCTACTACTATTGAGGGGCTGTGGTGTAGTAGGCTAAGAGTCTGTCCACTGCCCTGCAATCCCCTCTGGGTGCCATTGTCCCAGCAGCTCCACTCCAGACCTAGCTCTCTGCTAGGGCCTTGGAAAGCAGCAGAGGATGCCTAGAGTCCTTGCGCCCCTGCACTCATCTGGGAGACCTGCAGGAAGCTCTCATTATCTGGCTTCAAACGTACTTAGTTCCAGCCATTGCAGCTATCTGGGGAGTGAGCCAGCAGATGGATAATCTCCTTTTATCTCTTCGTAGCTCTGGTGCTCAAATAAAAATTAAAAATCCTTAAAAAGCAACTTGAAGTGTTGATGTATTTTTGAAACAATTGGAAATCTCTCAAATTGTTTTTGAGAAACAGTTGAAAACGAGATTCACATGGTCTACTACACTTGAGTACCTGCTTCTTATATCCCCAATGAATTTCATTACCAGATCTATCATCAAAATAAGTTTGCATACATGCATCTTTAGAAACCTATGAAGTTGTTCACAAAATGATTATTTGTAATGACTTCAAAAGTAAAGCTCAGTAACTCAGGAAAGAATAAAGATGCACACAGTTTGGCAACTCTGTGTCAAGTAGATGCTATACTATACACAATAGTGCACATAATTACAACCTAAGGAGCAAATACGAACACATTCTCTATAGCATGCACATTAAAGTTTTGAAAGGGTTAAGTTATGCATTATCATTAGAAATCAAGGTAACAGGTGCATTCGGAGGAAAGGTCAAGGAATGTTATTAGAATGCATCATGAGGCATGACAGATTATTAATCTTCTCCAACCTAGATTAGTTGTTTCATCAGTGTGTCCAATCCTGAGCTAATTCAGTAAGATAAAACATGATTTGTACAATCGAATACATCTATATATGTTTTTTGCTGAGATCTTCAGAAAATCACTCATGCCAAAATTATTCAATGAATGCATTATGGGGAAATTTATATTTAAAGAGTCACACTCCAGCCCGGAGACAATCTAACTTAGGAATAAAAGGATCAGATATTGCAGAAAGAAAACATTAATATCTCTAGCATTGATAACTTCTCAACCTGATACTATATGTGTTTTTTTCTATTAAATACAATATAATGTTCTAAATATGACCAAAGATTTGTTCTAGGGCAGTGTTGTGGCACAGTGGGTAAACTAATCACCTGTGACCCCAGCATCCCATGCGAGTTCCAGTTCCAGTCCTAGCTGCTCCACTTACAACCCAGCTCTCACTTAAGGGCCTGGGAAAATCCACAGAAAATAACCCTGCCACTAATTTGGGAGACCCAAATTGAGTTCGTTGCTCCTGGCTTCAGCCTAGTCCAGCACTCGCCAGCGTGGCTATCTGCGTAATAAACCAGGAGACAGAAGATCTCTTTCTGTTGAAATAAATAAATAAATCTTCATAGAAAAATATCTGTCATATGCAAGAATGCTTACCATGAAGAAACTAAGACATTTGATTTAACTTTAAATATCGGATACAAGCTAAGTGATCCCGAAAGAAAACAATTAAGTCTATTCCCAGTTAGCAGATGATGTTCCTCCTTCAGTGTACCAGTGTCATGATAAAGTTCTGGATTAAAGTTACGGATTAAAAGAAATGAAATGACAATGACAATTAGATATAATGCAGATGATAGCACTAACGCCAGTTGTAAGAGATCAGCTCTAAATAAAAAAACAAATAGTTAATTGAGAAAGCCCAAGTCTATCAGATGTAGTACAAATTTAAGAGTATACGAATTTTAAGGTTGCAGATGAAAGATAGGTTACAAATCAGAAGTACAGGAAGTTTACATTTGATGAACAAAATGTGTAAGACCAGAGGGTAATGTGCTAACTATTGATTTTTCTACTTAGCAGCAAAATTTTAACCTATTTTGTTCCCCTGCATTTTATGGTTTTGCTCCAATGTATATTCACCGCTTTTTTTGTATTGCCATGTTTATTGCAGCTCAATTCACAATAGCTGAAATATGGACTCAACCCAGAATCCCATCAACTGATGACTAGATGGAGAAAATGTGCAGAGCTGGCACTACATCATAACAGGCTAAGTTTCTTCCTTTGCTGCCAAAATCACATGCGGATGTCAGGGTATTTTTTTAAAAATGTATTTATTTTTATTGGGAAGTCAGATATACAGAGAGGAGCAGAGACAAAGATCTCCATCAGATGATTCACTCCCCAAGTGACCACAATGGCCAGTGCTATGCCAATCTGAAGCCAGGATCCAGGAACTTCTTCCAGGTCTCCCAGGTGGGTGTAGGGTCCCAAGGCTTTGGGCCGTCCTCGACTGCTTTCCTAGGCCATAAGCAGGGAGCTGGATGGGAAGCGGGGCCACTGGGATTAGAACCAGCACCCTTATGGGATCCCAACGCATTCAAGGTGAGGACTTTTAGCTGCTAGGCCATGGCGCCGGGCCCGGATGTCAGCTTTAGTTCTGGCTTCCCTACCTCAAATTTAGCTCCCAGCTAATAACCTGAACAAACAGTGAATGATCCAACCCATGCGTCCCTGCACTCACATGTGGGATGGGCAGGAGTTTGAGGCTCTTAAATTTGAATCAGCTCAGCACCAGCCATTGTAGTCAAATGGGGAGTGAACCAACCAATGGAGGATCTCTATCTCTCTCTCCTGTTCTCTGTCTTTCAAATAAACATGAAAAAGGAATCTCCTCTTAAAAGGGTGGGGGTCAACAAAATGGCTCAAGTAGCTAATTCTCCACCGGTAAGCATGAGCATCCCACTTGGGCACCATTTCATATCCCAGTCACCCAACTCTGGTTCCATCTCCCTCTCTGTGGTCTGGGAAAGCAGTGGAAGATGCACCAAGTCCTAGGGATGCTGACCCAAGCGCAAAACCTGGCTGAAGCTCCCAGCTCCTGGCTTCAGATTGGCTCAGCTGTTGCAGCTGTTGTGGCTGTTTGGGGAGTGAACCAACAGATGTAAGGTCCTTCTCTCTGTCACTCCCTCTCCTCATAAACTCTCCTTTCCAACAAAAATAAATCTGTGTGAATTCCCTATACTGGTTTTGTAAATATAGAAAATTATTTTTAAATGGGCCAAAATTTTTAAGCTTAAAAGTAGGTCATTTATGTGGTTATCACTCAGTTAGTACCTTTGCAACATGCAATTATGGTTGTCCTTGTTAACTTACTTTTAAGATTTAATCATAAAATCCTGAATTCAAAGAGTATTAGGGTAGTATGTATGTTGGCAAAATCTAGAGAAGTTTCATAGCATTTTAAATTATTTTCTGAATTTACATTTCAAAAAATATATATGGTTTATATTTTGTGTATTTTAAATGTTTAATTTGAATTCACTGTATTTATTTAAAAAGCAGAGAGAAGGAAAACGAAACAGATAAAAGACAGGGAGCCCACCTATCCACTGGCTCACTGTTTCAATGTGCTCAGTAGCCTGGCACTGGCAAAAGCCAGGAGCCAGGCATGACTTCAAGCCTCCCACATAGTTAACAAGGACTCCAGTTGGTGAGCCACTATGTGTTGTCTGACTGGGTGTAGGTTATTAGGAGACTAGAATCGAGAAGAGAGTCAGCAGTTAAACACAGGCAATATAAGTGTCCCAAGCACTGCCTTAACCCTTAGACCAAATGTCTGCCCCTATTTTAGTATTTTAATTATAAAAATTGCAGCTATTCAATAAAATGCAGAATTATAAACAAAAGGTTCAAATTAACAATGACAGGCAACATCATCTCCCATAAGTAATTTCTAGTTCTATGATACTGTCACCATGGGCTAATAAGATTTTAATTGCTTTTACTTTTTGGAATGTACTGAGGTCTTTTCAAAGCCAATTCATTTGAATGCATAAGCACATATTAGTTCTCTCCTAATTACTTATGGTCTCCTTAACCTCACATTTTATCCACTTCATCTTTCATCAGATAGCTGAGAAAAAAAATACTATGTTTTAAAATATGTCTAAGATTTTACTTTCTGAATTTTGCAGACATGCTTAATAAATACTTATATCATTTATGTATATTGCCTTCTCTGTTTAAGTGTTTTTTATCCTACTAAAAGATTTCACCATCCCCAATGAAAGTTATGATTTTTATTTCTTTTATCTTCTGTTTTTCTGTGATACCTTTGAAATAAGCTTCACTTTCCAGCTTTCTGAATTTTTATTCAAAATATTTCTTGTATACAATAAAACACTGCCTTTGTTATTACATATTCTTCTGGAAAGAACAATTCTTCAGAGTGTCAGATGCAGAAAAGGTAATAGTTTGCTTACAGAGTTGTAGCTATGGTTAGTAGCAATAGTAGAATGGGACAGAAGTTGAGGAGTGAAGAAAATACCAAGTGCAGAAACCTATGGAGGGACTAGAGGAAGGACAGTATTTTCAGAGCATAGTGAGTGTGGAAACCATGAAAACGGCCAACCAGTAGCGACTCCAGTTGAAGAGGGACAGAGCCATTGTCAGAAGCACAGTGTAACAGAAGAGGCTTCCTTCTCTGCCCACCCTGAATCCTACAGCAGCCCCCTCCGGACTGTGCTCCACTGGGATTCAGCCTAAAATGCATCTCACAGTGTTGACCACACAATGCTGCACCTGTGAGTACAGCACAAATGAAATAAGGGAAGAAAATAAATGCAGAAAGCAAACAGGAAATTACCAGAACAGCACTCCCACACTGCATGCAATTTTGCCTTCTGCTTATATTAAGAAAATGACATGTTCAGCTTGTGAAGACCACAATCCTGGTATGATGTGAATTGTGGTAAGGTATCAGCAGCTCAAATGTTCTGTCAACTGGGACCTCACTGCAATGCTACCCATCACAAGGACTCGAAGATGACAGTGAGAACAATGAGAGGAAACAAACACTCAGCTAACATCAACTACACACTTCTGATCACGAAGTCAAATTTGAATCACCACAATTTTCTTTGCCCATCACCCATTCCATGTTATCAACCATACTTTTCTAAATGCATGCAAGAAAGCGATTTTCGTCTCCCAAGATGACTCTCTGTTTCCTAGGATCGGCATCCTTGTTGATGCTGTCTTTATCTGGTGACTTCAGCTCTTCATTGACTGCTTTCATGGGCCATGTAAGTGCTAAAAGCCTCCACAGTGAATTTCCTGAATTTCTACCAGTCCTTCTTACCCAATTTCTCCCTTGTTAATTAGAATTAATCACCCTAGACACTACAACAGAATTCTTTGTTGCCTCTCAGGCCAATGGCATTAAGAGCAAAAAATAGTAAGGGTACACAGACTCAATTTCAATTTAGCATACACATGGCTGGATTTCTTGGCCTGTGTGTCCCCTCCTTGGGAAAAAAAGAACCACCAAAAACAAGGAATCAGGGAAAGGCAACAACAAAACTCTGTATTTAGGATATTAGGTTTGAAAATTGGAATAGTTCTATCTCAGTGCTACTTTTTGGTTCCTGATCCCACACACGGAGGTCTAGAAAAATGTTGTACTATATGTATTGGCCACTGTTTTATATTGTCAGGTCAGAATTAAAATTTCACACAGCATTTTGTCCCAGCTGGCACTGAAACCAAGCCTTTAGGAGGTCATTCTCTTCTATCAGGCCAACTGCTCAATGGTGACAGGACATGGGAGGAAACACCAATTTCATGGGGATGAATCTATTATGACAATCAGCTAACTGAACAATGAGCTTCCTGGTCAAAGGCAATATTGTATGGAATAGCAAGGCAATGAAATAAGCATTCCATAAGGGGACATAAAATGATGTAAGTAGAATATTTTTTAGAGCTTTATTTTTCTTGGAAAAACAGTCCTTGATTGTAGCCTAAGTAGAACCTTTCAAGGTAGGAAAGTTGAACTCGCTTCCAGAATGATTCTTTCTATGTAGACAAATTATTTCTTACTCCCCAATGCAAAGGGCTTAATCACATTACTTTGCCACCAAGCAGCTGGTGTCTGTAGTGAGCAGTGCCATAACAGGAGCTCAGCATTAGCCTCTGGTGTTAATGGGTTGGACACTCCAGGCAGTAGCCAGATTAGGTTTGCCAGTGAATATCCCATTTTGATGAGTTCATGCATATTTATCACCCATTATAGTTTTGCATGGTTCCATTAACTAAGCACAAGGCTCACTGGGAAAAGCGTTTGAAAGCAACCCACAGGAAATGTACACTGGGTCTGACATTGTAGTGTAATGCGTTAAACAACCAACCAGCTGTAGCACCAATATCCTATAAGGGTAATTGTACAAGTCATATGATCCACTTCCAACCCAGTTCCAGGCTGATACACCTAGGAAAGCAGCGGCAAACAGCCCAGGTTTCTGGGACCTGGTACTCATATGGGAGATACAAAATAAGTTAAGGGCTACAGAGTTCTGGTTTCAGCTGGGGAATTGTGGCCATTTGGAGAGTGAGCTAATGGGTGGAAAATGAAGATATCTGTCTTGTCTGTCTTTGTAGTTCTGCCTTTCAATTAAATAAATTTTTAAAATTTTATTTTGGATGATGTTAAAATAGCTAAAATAGGTTAAATAGTTAAAATAGGGTGGGTAGGATTGAGGATTAAGGGAAAGCGGGTGATACCATCATTTCCAGACTTTCCATTACTTCTTTCTATATTGAGGGGAAGAAGCGGGAGGAGGCTACACCCAGCCTCCCAACTGCGCACCACACGCTAGGCCCTCATGTACACCAGCAGAAACTGAAGCCTAGTCAGAGTGACCCCCAATAATCCCCACCAGAGCTGCTACCAGCCCTGTTCCTGCACATGACTGTCTGTGCAGCTGACTGGTCTAGTCTGTCCCACTTCCCATTCAGCTCTTGCACATGTCAATGGGTGCTGCAGCCTAGCTCAACCAAACTGACCTCACTATCCAACCCACACTCATACTGATGGGTGCTACTGCCTGTTTAGCCAGGCTTGCCCCCAGCCCTGGTTCTCATGCTCACCAGTGAGAATTACAGTCCATCAGAGAGGTGCCCATAGTTTCCCTACTGGGCCCAATCCCATTCCTGGATCTTGCACTTTCCAGTTAGTTCTGCAGTATAGCTTGATCAGATTTGCTCCCATTTTGAGGACTGGACAGATAATGCTGTGGCAAAGCCCAACCAGCTTGCACTTATTCTGGCTCATACATGCATCAGTGGGTACAATCAGCACAGCCTGGCTCTCCTCCAACCCAGTTCACATGCAGGCCAACAGGTGTTGTTGCTCTGCCTGTCCTGGTCAATATCAGTTTTCATGATTCCAAGTGGGAGCAATGGACCAATATTTGAAGGGGGAGTTTGGGGAGCCTCTACCACCCAGGCTCACACCCCAACTCTGGGTCTCACCTGTGCTGGTGGGTGCAGCAGCCTAGCCTAGCTCAGCCCAACTCAGCCAGCCCCTAGTTCTAGCACTAATGAGAACTGATGTAAACTGGCTGGTGTTGTGGCTCAACCCAGCCTGTCCTGCAACCTGTCATGGCTCTCAGATTTACCAGTGAGTGTTAACTGGCCCAGCCTGGCCTGTCCCCCAGACCCTCATGTATGCCAGCAAGTACCATAACCTGAACAGGTCTGAGCTGCTCTCTGCCTTGGTTCTTGTGCTCACCTGTGTGGGTTGCATCTGACAAAGGAGTTCCCAAGCTCCTCTATCAGGCCTCCTCCCAGTGGCAGATCTCACTCACAACAGTGGATCTTGGGCCTAGCCTAACTAGGTCCACCTCCTGTCCTGAAAAGAACAGTGGCCTTGCCCAACCGGGTCCCATCCATTCTGGATCTTACTGTTGGTCCATCTACAGACACAGCTCTCACATGGTTCAGCAGGTGCCAGGACCTCGCTCAGCCTGTCCTATACCCACCCTGGCTCTCATGAACACAGTGGGTCCTATAACCTAGCCCAGTATGGAGCATCTCAAAACCAGTCCACACCCATGCTGAAGGACATTGCAGTCATGTCCAAACCAGATCACCAAACCTATTCTGACTCTCGTGCTCACCAGTGAGATCCCCAACCCAGCTGGGTTGTGCCATTAGCTCTCCAACCAGGTCTGTTCTCAGCCACAGATTTTGAGCATGCCAATGTTTGCTCTGGTCAGAGCCAAGCCCATCCCCTGTCATTGCTTTTGCCATTGGATGCTGCAGCTTGGCCTATCCAGGCCCTCCCCCAGTCCCAGTTCTGACTGGTGGCTGTTGCAGCCCAGCTTTGCCCAGTCAGTCTACTCCCATCCTTGGCTCATACAAACCGGTAGGTATGATAGCCTAGTCTGTCATGACCATAACTCCAGCCTGGCTCCTGTACATACTAGTGAGTTAAGGTTGACCTGGTCTTGCCTAGTCTGCCCTCCTCCAGAAGCAAACCACACACTTGCTGACAGGTAGAATTACCTTGCTTGACCAGCACCCAGGCCTGAATCACATGCTCACCAGTGGGAACTACGGCCCAGCAGGGAAGTTTCCCAAGTTCTCCCACCAGCCTCGCTCCTAGATCCAGATCTCACCTGTGCCAGTGGTGCTAGGCCCTAACCTGGCATAGACTGCCCCCTCTGTACTGGCATTTGTGATAAGCTGGTGGATGTTTCAGCCCTCCCTGCCCCACACCCTATCCTTGGGTGCACCTGCAGTTGCTGCAGCCTGGTCCAGCCCAGCCTGTTCCCAAGCCAGTACAAATGAGTGTTGGAGAGGTTCATGGTCATGCTTAACTCAGCCTATCACCTCCCCCACCTCTTAAGCAAACCAATGGATATTGCAGTTCTATAAGGAGTGGACCCACATACTCCCCACAGAATCTGCCCCCAGACTCTGTTCTCTCACAGGCTGGTTAGTGTCATGGCCAAGCCTAAAGTGACCCATCCCCTTCCTGACACTCACTGGCATGTACTGTTACCTAGCCCTCCCAGGTAGGCCCCCAGCCCTAGCTTTTGGGTGCATGGTTTATGGTGCTTGGTGCTGCTTGATGCTTGCT
Organism: Ochotona princeps; assembly: GCF_030435755.1. Taxonomy (NCBI): domain Eukaryota; kingdom Metazoa; phylum Chordata; class Mammalia; order Lagomorpha; family Ochotonidae; genus Ochotona; species Ochotona princeps. The sequence continues at coordinate 32,625,255 of NC_080837.1, read as the reverse complement.
AGTCCAACTCAAGTCTCCCACTTGGACCAGTGCCTCACTCTGGTCAGCTTCCCGCTTCCAAACTGCTCAGTCTCAGTTCCCTTCTTTACCTGGAAGCACAGTGGCTTTTTAAGTGGAAATCCCTCAGAAACCATCCCTCACCTGCAACATGCTCCCTCAGCAGTCTTCCCTCCTTCCCTCACATACCCATACTCCATCCATGAGCAATCCATAATCCCTGTGCCTGAGAGCACATTGGTTCCCTAGCCTAGTCTTCCAAAGCTTAGTCTTCTGATGGGGTGGCATGCTGGCCTGGAACTCTGTCTGCCCACCAGAGACCTAAGATCGTAGACTGGTTCCCAGACCCAGTCCTCTGGCATATGTGCAGGTCTGGGTCCTATTTCTCCACTCGCCTTGAACACAATTTTGCGCATGAGACTCCAGGCACGCTAGCCTAGGGCCTTTTCCTTCCCCATCCCCACCCACCCTTGGAACTGAAACATGTACACAATCTCAGGCCTACTCCAACAGCAACCAGCAAAAGCCCCCAGAGATCATGGACGAAAGCAAAGCTGCTGGCAGATCTGCCTCTGCAAAGGCGGAAGCAAGGTAAATCTTTAAGAAAGCTCATACACCTAATCTGCCCGATTACAATACTTTCTTTACAGAAGATTTCTTCTGGCCCAAATGAATGTGGATTAAGGGAGATTTGGTGAATAAATTGTAGTAGATTTTAGAGTCTAATTCACTTGCACATTCAATATAACATACAAATACTAACGACTCCCATTCCTAGCCAGTCTCAGTCTTATTTCCATTTTATTATTTCCATTTCCATTTTATAATGGCTTGATAATGCAGATGCATGACTTTGAGATTTGATAACCTGGAGTACATAGTTATTAATAAATACTTCAAATCACAAAGTGACTTGGTGTCCAATTTGCAGACATTTGGCTCCCTTCTTGGGCACAATAGCAGGATAGATTTTTCAAACAGAAAATATTTGATGGAGGAATAATTTTATAACAAAATCATCAGATGAGTAGCTTTATTTCAAGTTCATTAAGTAAGTGAATCATGATGTGTTCTAGAAGATGGATGTTTCAGCCAGCATCACACTCAGCCATCAATCCCTCAGATATCATTAAGCCTACTGAGTAATAATGCCAACATGGCAGGAGAGTATATTGTAGAGTCTGGATCTACTACAAAGAGTTTTCTATTCTACTTCCTTTTTAAAACAGACTTGTAAGTTACTGCACAACTAAGTAACAATGCACACAAACATAATGCTGCTGTATCCAAAATTCAAAAAGGCTTCTCACTCATTCTGTTCTTTCTGCATGGTGGCAGTATAAGGTATAGCTACCTTTGTAAAGGTATTTTTGTACAACTAATCTTTGTAAAGGAGATGTTCTTATATAACCACTTCGTATGAGCTACTGCATCAGCTGGGATCCTTGTGAAAAATGGAAACATTCTATAATCTGCAATAGAGTCAAATGAAAAAAAAGGAATTAGGAATATATATATGTATATACACACACATATATACATATATACACACAAAATGCACCTGCTATGTATACAAATACTATATATATATAAAATCTACCATACATATTATATATACTTTATACTCAGAGACCAGAAACAGTATAAAGACGCTACCATTCCTAGATCTGAAGCGACAAATGGTACAAGCTGCATTACAAAAGTGATGTTAGGCTGGTACTATGAGGAAAGATTACCTGGCAGAACATATACCCAGACAGAATCAGGAAGAAAACAGCACAGAAATACTAGGATCTCATTCTGTCTTCCTGCCACTGCAGCTCCTGGTAGTGTGTAGCACTGACCCAGTTTAAGCGGAAGCTGTCTGGGAGGGAATCCTGAATGACAGGCTTGAAAGTTCACATGCTCAGTACAGAAGACAGTGATGGATATTGGAGAAGGACCTAGGTGGAACAAAGGAAATAACCAATACAACTTATCTTGTCTAGTATGTGTTCTCACATTTTTAATGTTTAGCAGTTTATAGTGTTGAAGTATGATTTTTATTGAACTGCTAAATATAAAAATGAAAATAGACATGAGACAGCTGAATAGCACCCTATAAACATTTTAAGGTGTACAGCAGCTGGTTGTGTATAAACTAAAATTGAGATGTCAATGAAGTAGTCACAAGATGTGGTTAAGAACTTGCATTTTCTAACACATTGGTCACTCAATACCATGTCAATTAACTCCATAATGTTGCAAATTATTGTTGATGTTATGTTGTGGCTTTTCATTGGAGGGGGTGATATTCTGCCAGCTCTACTTTCAGACCAGGGATGGTTTCCCAATGAAACTGTTGAACTTATCTGGACGATAAGATGCTGGACTCTATGCATGGTACATGCTCGTAATGAAGGAATCATGACTGAATGTGAACTGTACTACTGCAACAATGTGGAGGAACCCAACATCGGGGGAGGGCATGGGAAGGGGTTGGGGGAATTCCAGAGCCTATGAAACTGTGTCATGAAACGAAATTTAAAAATTTTAATGTTATATTATTTATCTATAATTACAGTGTGGATATCTTCAGTTGGAGTGTTAGCAATCTGCAGAATAATTTTTATTTTGAATGTTACCTTTAATATGTATTCCCATAATCTATCCCTGTGTAAATTCTCTTTAGCTGTTCATCAGAGCCTGTGTGTGTATAAATGCATATGTGTTTCAGTTTTGGGGGCAACCACTAGAAAAAACAGAAAGTGACTTATATTTGCACATGTGTATATATATATAATATATATTATATATTATACACATACACATATGTATATACACATAAACATACACATATAAATAGCTATATAGATACATTAAATATGTATTTTACAAAATGTTGAAAGAATCAATGTGAATGTTATTATGCATTAGTTTAGAAAAAACATAAACCCCATCTAGAGTCTTATGAAATTTTGATTACAGTTCTATTATTGCAATTATAGAAACAAATTTAAATCTTGACTTTACAGTTCAAGAACAATAACTTTTCATCACTTTCATTTGCTAACTAGACTACCCTATGGTCACCACAGTCTCAGTAGATGTAATCTACTATCTTTTCATTTTTATACTTCTAATGATTTTCTCATAAAATTTTATTTTCCCCCTGCCTAATATTAAGGAACCAAGTCAAACATTAGAAGATTCTGCATTCTGAAAATTGGATTGATAAGGATAATGTGGCTTTATTGAGATACACCTAGCAACAACAATTTTGAACATAGAATATTTTCAGAAGCTTTATGTCCTGGTTTACATAGCTTTGTTTTTCCATTTACTTGTAATGATATTGGCTCATATCCTTTTTAAATAAATACTTCACATTTAATAAAGGACAATGAAACTGGCTTTCAGGAATTTTCAACCACATTTAACATTCTGTGAACACCGGCTTCTATGCCTTCACCAGCTTTTGGGTGATCTTTGTGATGACTGTCCTACAGGCATAGTGAACTGGTGATTTCCTCAGCAAATTCCAGCACATAACCACTTTCTCTGCATGGGACCACTGTATTTTAATAAGTACTCTAGACACACAGCTATTAAGATCTGTTTGAACAGCTACTTTAACATGTAATTGTTGCCAATTCATCTTGTATATGTTCATGACAAAGCAGTTCTACATTATATGCATGCCAAGGAGTATGACTTTAGTTGAAGATTATACAATTTTACCTATACCAATCAACCCTGATAGTGTTCAGATACTAGCAATAAAGCTGGAAGATTATGCAATCATTGATCTCATAAAAATTCATAGCAGAAAGGATAACAAAATAGGTCTGTATAATTTGGTTTTCCAAAACCGGAGGTTAACACTGTGGATAATTAGATATTTCAGCCAATACCAAAATTAAAGCCAACGATTGATGCATTCTCTATTGATGGTGGACGGGTGGGGTGAGGGATGTGGGAGATGCAGGCAATGTGACATTTTAGGTGCTCATCTCTCTGGCACGAGATGCAAGCACTTTCCTGGACTCTGGAAAGCAGTGACAGGAATAGACTACTCAGGATCATGTGGGCATTAACCCTGCCTTTATGCATTTATGGAAAACATTGTCACAAGGGCCAACTCTCCTTTCAGAGAAACAGTATGTATTTACAACAATAACAGAAAATAACAGAGGTGTTCTTGAAAGTCCATGGTTTATTTCAGCCAGAGTAAAATGGCAATCATGACCTGAGCTTGTGACATTGTTACATTGATTTCCTCCACCGGATAGAAAAGGGGTACTCTTCTCATTTTTTCTTTTACTTTGAGTCTGTATTCTAAAACAGGAGTAACATACTTCTGGGACTTAAAAAAAGTACGTAACCAAATAGAACCTGAACTCTAAATCCGACCACAACTTTACTTCACTCGCATGTTTAAAACATGGTACCTTTATCATAATTATCTGCTTTAATCCATATTTCCCTTAACTCCCATTCTTCAGCTGCAGACTACAGTGAAAGCTAATTTTTAAGATTACAGAATTATTGAAAATATACATGTCTTATCTCTGTTGACTCATAAAATCCATATTTACCTTCATATTTGGTTATTCTTCTAGACCAGAAAAAAAGATGGTGCATGATTTAAGTAAAAATCCTGCAGTTCTTTTATTTCCTTTTTAATGCTAGTCAAGGGAGTCTGAGTAAAACAATAAATAAAGGTGAAAGAAAAGGGCAGGCAATTGAAAACTATTACATATAAGCTATATCTTGAAAAGGTAGCCTAGTGTCCTTTAGGAAGATTCTGCCCAAGGCTTTAATCTGTAAATCACAACTACTCCAACACTTTCAGTTGCCAGAGGGAAATTTTCCTTTATTTATGTTGTTATGTTGTTCATCTTGGAAAGGTAAAAAGCTTTGTAGTAACACCTAAGATAGTAACCTCATGGTAACCTGTGAGATCATATGAGGTACTGTGTTGTACAATTTTCATTCTGTGTATCACACATTGTCTATTCATCACAAATAGTGTGTGATGTAGAATATAGAATTCAGGTAATACTAAGCACAAAGGAAACACTGAAGATGTTAGTGTAAAAGGTACTGAACTGAAACTGTGGCCAATAGCTGGGGGTTGCCCAGGAATGATCAGGACTGATAATCTCATATTGACATTGTGACCAAATACATGTATATTGTATGGGAGTTTCAAGATTGCAGCTTTAACTTCTTTAAGGAATTGATGATAAGTATGAGGGCAGGTTGCTTTTAGGAAATGAGGGCACAAACAGAAGAGCAATAACAGAATCATATTACCAGGAGAAACAATAGCAATAATCTGAACATAGATTGGAAAGTAATCCGAATCAAAAGCTTTCTTGAACCTTTCAATTCTGTTGGTCTAGAATTGAATGAAACTCTGCAGCTTCTTAAAGATTCTTGTCCTATAGGTTCAGCTAACCTGATAACTAGATTTGAAGTTGTAAGCTTAGGGATTGAAATCTTCTACCGCTGATTGTAGCAACTTGGATTGTTTTTTAATTCATCTTAGTGCCATTTATTTTATTTAAAATTATATTTACAGTATGTTCTTTACAAAATTGCTCATAAATTGAATTGAGTAGCACATGTTCAATACAACAACAGTATTCTAAGTTGAAACTTAAAGATGAGAAAGAGGCAGTTACAACCTAAAATTTAGCTATATTTTTATACTACAGAGATAGCTATAATTCAATATGGTAAATGCTATAATAAAGGTGAATTAAATGTTTTATGAACAAATAAATTTGAGAAAGGTTAGTTTGGAAGATGAATTAGACAAAAATGGTAGCAAACAGTTCCCATAAATCTTTCAGCACAAAGAGAATACAGGCAGCATGCACCGAATACATCAGTAAGAGTCTGCAATGTGCCGAGCAATGGAACACAGGTGGAAAAAAGGCTTCCCTAATCCTCCAACCAGCAAAAAATAAAACACATATCCAAGCTGATGAACAAGATATAGTAAAATGTGAGTTACCTATGTAAATGAGAACATTTGTTATGATGCACTACAGACTGCAGGTGCCCAATGCATGCTTCAAAAGAATGTATTTCTGGTTTTGGCCATGAAGACTAATAACAAACATAATGAACATACTTTAGATGCATTCTCCTGTAATAAATAACTCATATCCAGAAATACACACATTTTTAAAACACTACATGGCAAAAACAGAGTTGTCATCCTTGAAATGAACTCCACATTTAAAGACAATAGTATATATATATGTCTACTTATAAATCTGCAGAAAAGGAAAGGGAACCCAAAAGAGAGCAAGAATATTTCTGAATGGACAAATACTATATAGGATGAAGCAGAGGCACCTGAAATTTATGAGCAAATCTCAGAGAAGTAGGAGCTGCATGGATGGGATCCAAGAATGTTCCAAGTGTCTCACTCACTGAATCTTGGGACAGAATAATGAATGGTACATAAATAGAGTAAACGAGAACAGCTGCTCAGTAACAGTGGACTGAGCAGAGACTCCACTGAGTGAACAGTGTCGGAAAGCACTAGAATGTCAGTTGCTCAGGGGACTTTCACTAAGTGTCTTCAGGAATATACATGACAACCCATACAGGTAATATGTCCAATATATGTTCATGAAAGTCAACCAAAAGAATTCTCTAAAATGAGTCTTGAAAAGCTTAGCACCAAACACTAACCAACTATCCTATGTGCCAATACATTAAAAGGTTGCTCAGAACAAAACTCAATGCACATTGGCAAAAGGCAGACAACTAGAATCTAAGTACCGCTGCAGTGGGGCTGGTGTCTGACCTACAGCTCAGATGCCTGCATCCTGAATTGGAATGCCTGGGTTCAATCTTCACCTCCAACTGTTGGCTCCAGTTTCCTGCTAAAGCAAAAACTGGGATTCAGCAGATGATGGCAAAAATTGATGGGGTTCCTGTCAGCCATGGGGGAAGTATGGATACACTCCTGAGCCCTAACTTCAGTCCCAGTTGTTTCAGGCACTTGCAGAGAACTACTCAGTGATTGTGCTCAGTGTGTGTGTGTGTGCACATATGTGTAGGTTGTACAGGCATGCAGGCTTCTCAACTTCTTAAAAGTGCATGAAAATTATCAAATATTTAACAAAAATGGTAGAAATGGGATATTATCATAACAGTAGAAATAGATTGACACAGTGTTGCCACTGGTAGAAAATACATTATTTTCAAAGCTTAAAGCAGAAATTGTAAGATAAAAGAGAATGTCAAGAATATAAAATAATTAAAACAAAAATTCTTAATTTCAGCCAAGAGATAAGACATACAATGTTACATGAAAGGATGATGAAGAAATGTTTCTGACTTCTTATCAAAGCCAATGTGAGATGACAATTTCTGAAATATTTTTTAAGTATTGTAAAGGAACAAATGATAATTTCAGAATTTTATGTCCAGGAAAAATAACACTCAAAAATAAAGGGAAAACAAATGTCATTCTAGGATTCATGTAAAATATAAAGAATTTGTTGCAATGAAACAGCAAATCAAAATGTTAAAGTAGATTCTTTGGCAGATAGACAGTGAGGAAAAATACAAACTCAAATTTATCAAAGACACAATGAGTGTTGCAAATCAAAAACTGAGTAAATAAAAGATATTTTAATATCAAAACCTGAAAAACAAATGACTTTGGGGAAGTATAATGTTGGACATGTAACATGTAAAATTACTTCTTTTAAGATTTATTTTATATTTTTCCTGGAAAGGCAGACATACAGAGAGGAGACACAGAGAAAAAGATCTTTCATTCACTGGTTTATTCTCCAAGTGGCCACAACAGCCAGAGCTGAGCCAATCCAAAGCAAGCAGCCAGGAACTTCTGGGTCTCCTGCACAGGTGCAGAGTCCCAAAGCTTTGGGCCATCCTCTACTGTTTCCCAGACCACAGACAAGGAGCTAGATGGGAAGTGGAGCAACCAGTACACAAACATATGGGATCCTGGCACACGTAAGGCAAAGACTATAGCCACTAGGCTATTGTGCCGGGCCCAGAATAAAATCTTTGATAGAGATATTAAAAGGAAAAATAGAGCAAGTTGAAAACAATGGGTGGGTCTAAACATATAAACTGTCTTCTTAAGTGTGCCAGTACTCCTGAGTTCGATTTGCACATACTGACATTGGTAGTGTTAGAACTATTCAAAACACTCTTCACACCTTTGGAGAGTTTTATACATAATGGTATGTACAGTATTTAATGACAATAGAAAAGAATTTTAAAAAATTTATCAGGAAAATGCACAATTTTATTACATTTGATATTTTAGGTCAATGTTCTGATTAATAATTGTTACCTCTGACATGTTTGGTTAGGCAGTTTAACATGTCCAACCTTTCCTCTCACGCCCTGCCACCTGTTGTTTTATTGAATCACGTGCTGGCGTGGCAAAATAAAGAAAGGTTTGGGGCCTGAACTTTCTCAAGCTTATTTTACTTTCCTTGTCTTACTTCTGTATTTATAAGTTTTGCAAAATAAATAATTCCTTGTGGATCCAGGGAAAAGGAACAAAAAAATTGAAATATACATTCTGGGAAATTGTTGGTGTTAATGATGAAACTGGGTAACCCAAGTTTTCACCTTATGCAAACAATTCTATCTAGTATAGAAAATCCTGAAACTGGTCCAAGTATTCCAAGAACTCCCCCTATTACATAAATAAAAACTTTCCAGCATCATACATACCAATGTCACTAAGTTTGTAAACTGAGTCATCTATCATTTTATGAAAATGGAAATCCCTTAAAAATCACATTTCCTACTGTATTCTTCCATATTTCTGAATAGCAGTGAGTATATTTAGAATATATCCACTACGAAAAAGATTGGGCTCAATTATAAGTTAGCACTTTACTTTCTTGAGTTTACTTCTAACTCAGTATGATTGATTAAACAAAAAACTCGTGTATTATCTCAAGCACAAATGGTTACTGCATGGTATCAAGTCCTGCAGTAATGAAGATAATGGTATCTTTCTTCTCAATAACAAAAATAACTCTAAAGTCCCAAAATGAATTTTAAAAGTTATGATATAGCTAGAGAATGAACAAAAACTAATGCCACAGCAATAAGAAGCAATAAGCTACTATTCTGTGAAATAACATAAAGGAAACTCCAAAATATCCCAGGCAAGAACGTAGGATGCAGAAAGGATTTATTGTACAATCATATAAAACATTATAATTCGCGAAATCCATCTACAGCCACAGAAATCAGATTGATGCTTGAATGGTGATGATGTTGTTAGGAATGTGCCCTAAGAAAGACCTGAGGTGGTGAAAACGTTATCTTGACTGGGGCTTGCATAACTCAGGTGTTTGATTCTGTCAAAGGCAATTAAATGATGACTTCAGATTTGTGCACTGAACCCTATCTAAAGTTTACCACAATTTAAAAAAGGAAGAGAAGAAAAATATAATCTACTCATGCTAATGATTTTTCACATTGAACAATCTAGTTTTTTTTTTAATTATGGCACTTCAGTCCAGAGAGTATACTTCTTTCCAATGATTTACTTTATTTTCATTTGAAAGTCAAAGTGATAAAGAAAGGGATCTTCCATCCATTGATTCACTCAGAATGGCAGAAGTCAGAGACTCAGTAAGGCTCTCTGTTCCTGTTGTCACATGGTCCACATCAGGATGTGAGTAGCCCTCTTACTGGTAGGTTCTGGAGAAGAACATGCTTTCAAGTTCACTACGATTGTTGACAGAATTTAGTGACGTGTGGGTGTGGGTCACTATTTCCAAGCATTCTGGACAGTGTAGGCTGTATTTCTTTGCAGGTGACAACGCATGGTTGTCATTAGTGCCCCAAGACCTGCCTCTAGACTTTGAAAGAGTGTATGTATATTAGACCGATCAACAGCACCTCCCACCCCATTCCCTGTCCACTTAATCCTGCCAAATGGCTCTTCCTCTTGCTGGACAAAGTCCTCTGCTCTGAAAATTCCATTCAATGACACTGGATCATGAAAGATGCTCTCCTTACCTGAAGGTTTTTGGAACCTTAACTACAACTATAAAGTCCCTTTGGCCACATTCACAGATTACAGGGGTTAGAGTGAGATCTCTGAGGAGCTACTGTGAAAATCACAAGCACTATTCTGGTGTCAATTTGTGTATTGCCTAATCTTGACCACGAATTCACTGGAATACTAAGTTTTTGCCTTTTGTCAAAAGATCGCTCTCTAAAGGCTGGTGCAGTGGCATATCAGGCTATTGCTCAGCCCGAAGAGCTGGTGTACTACATAGATGCCAGTTCATGTCCCAGCTGCTTCAGTTTGGATTCAGAACCCTGCTTACAGCCTGGGAAAGCATGGAGGATGGCTGTCAAGTGGTTGGGCCTCTGTACCCACATGTGATACAGAAGCTCCTGACCCCTGTTAGGTTCAACTCTGGCTGTCCAGTCATTTGGGGAATGATTCAGCAGATTAACATGTCTCTCCTCTTTCAGTCTCTTTTCTCAGTAAATTTGCCTTTTGAATGAAAATAAATAAATCTTTTAAAAAATATTCACTCTCTGGGGGCTGGCTTTGTGGTATATTAAGCCAAGCTTCTTGTATTCATGACCATTATTGTCAGAATCTTTCCTCATTCCCTCTAGTATTCTCAATCTCTCTACTCTTCTGTCAAATCAAATTGGGCTTTCTCAATTTTCAGCCATGTCATCATGTTCACAAAGGTTTGAAGACTTATGCCTGATGCTACTTCACCAAAAGCAATACCTAAAGTGTAGTGTATTTCTTTGCCTCTGATGAATATTTTTTTTTGTACTGGAGGGTTGTAAAATATTGTACTGGATGGAAACCAGGCCTAGCACAGTGGCATAACACACTAATCCTCTACCTTATGGATTCGAGTCCTGGCTCCTGCACTTCTGATCCTGCTCCCTTCCCTGATAATGTGGCTGTGGAGTCAGACAGGTGTAACATTCCAATATTAGCTGTGACAAGTGCATGTGTGTGTTTTCATTGGCATGTTTTTAAAACCTGTTGATGAGAACTATCCATCCAACTGGAAAAGGAAATTGTTCCCTGAGTCATTCATCAAGACACACAAACAAAATTAAGAAACCCTAAAGCTCTGTACTGAACAAATGGTCTCTTATTGTAACAACCAATGGTTACTTATTCACATTGAACTGTTTGATTACAACAAGCTCCAGTGAACATGTGTGACCATTTTTCACCTGGAGAATAGGAAAACAATTGTACATGGTCATCTGAATTTACAGGCTTTCATTATATGTGATTGTTCCTAACTGGTATAATTTAAACACAATCCATAGGAAAGATCAATTTCCTATCCAGCACTAACTTCCCTGCCCATAGTAAGAATGTTCATAGCCTCATTCAAATAAGATTTAATATGTAAAATGCTAAAAACATCTGACACTGATTGTTTTAAATTTCAAGGTCAACACTGAAAAAAAACTTTATAACAAACTAAGATGAAAGTATTGGATTTCATGTTTCTATTTTATTAAAAAAAGCATTGAGATTTTAGAAATAGCAACAAGATAAATTTCTGAAATTGTTTGCATTCCTTAATAATTTAATGGAATGCTGACATTTATATTTGGAGTTAGAATGCTTCTGATAATGCCATTGGTTATTTTTCTCATTCAGTTAGCAATAACTGGAGAGCTGTGTGCTTTTGTTGTGTCGAAACATTGAACTTGTCCAAATAATTAAGCTAACTCTGAATTTATAAACATGTACATTAATACAGTCACACCATGATTACAGCAAGAAAACAGTTGCATAGAAGCAAGTTTTAAGTTTCTAATATGCATATGATCATTGATTAGCTCTTCAGTATCAAATCGGGAATGGGTAACAGAAGAAACAAGAGAGATGACTTTAGTATATGTTGTGGGCTGAGTATGTTATAGACATTCTGCACATATTTACTGACAGAATAACTTTATAAATTGAAAAGCATTGCCATTTACAGTTAAGATTCTGAGAATTAGAGAAATAAAGCAAGTCACACAATGTCACATACGTAGAATTTTGATCTGTACTTGCCCAATTCCAATGTGCATTACCTAACTTTCTGAAAGGGAGCAAACGGGAGTGGAGAAAATTAAAAACAAAGTGAAAGCCACATGTCTCAATACCTGTGACACAATCAGGGCTCTAGCTTCTTATTGGAACTAACGCTGTGGCAACACAGCCTTCTTCCACTATCTTCCACCACTTCTTTGCAGGGAGCCATGGAGAAATGTTATAGAGTGGATATAAATGCAAAAACAGGCTTTGTGAGGTCCTGACCTAGGATAATGAAAATCAGGCACCTGCTTCAGGCGAAGAATTTGAGAGCACCCAACAGAACCTCAGTAATCAAAGTAAATAAGGCAGAATTTTATTAAATCAAAATGTTGCAAAAAATCCCCGATGAACAACGAATCAAATATTTTCAATAAGGTTAAAATCAATGTTATTGATTTTTCCTTTTACCTCAGGCACCAAAGGGCTTTGCTCAGTATTGTTACTGATTATGCTAGGCAATTGAGTACCTGCAGAGGATCAGCAAAATTGTTGAGTCTAAGGAGATAAGCCCGGGAAACTCAGATGATGATAATTCATTACTCTAACATGAATCTTATTCACATTTTTATATATTGGAAGTCAGAATTTATCTCACAGAGGATCCCAAGGTATTATCTCTAACGATAAAGATGAAGGGCTTGTATAGTTGTCAGTGCTTATGCAGATAAATAGGGTTGCACAACTTGGTAGTGTGAGAAATATAATCTGATTTTTCACCATCAGGCTGTTATTTGCTGTCAGAAACTTTCTGTTGACGTGCTATATCTAGTAATATCAATACAATATACAACCAAAACTTTCAGAAGGACTTGGGAGAAAATGTTGGTGATAATTCCAGACCACTTTGTGTAATAAATGATGCAACTCAGGGGCTTCCAATGATTGGGATAAAAATAATGAGTGGGGAGAGATAGAAAATTTGATTATGCAGCCAGAAGGTATTTGTAATTATTAGATTACTAATGCGTAGTACTTCAGGAACTTTTTAAAAACATGCATAGTAACATAACTTAAAAACCTATGCTTATGTAGATTTGTAGATTTAACAACCACAAAATACTCTCAAAGCAAGAAAGCATTATATCATAAAGTAATTTTCAATATCAGTCTTTGTGAGTGACACAAAAAATAATGTGTCTTACAAGTAATGATTCCTTAAAGTCAGTTAAATATGGTGTTGTGAAGATGTGCTGCAAATAAGATTGCCTATTACCACTATGCAAGTATTACCTCCCGATCAATACTACATCATTATCTTTGAGCACATGTCAAAAGAGAAAAAGTGACAGAATACATGTTTTCTTTCTTGCAGAAATAATTCTGTTTACAGATAGAAAACATTTCACATGTATATTGAGACAAACAGAAGGACAGAGAGAACAAAACTTACAGCTATCAAAAATTAATTATACACAAGTCAGGCATCCGGCACAGCAGTTTAACCAGTATTTGTGATGCTTATATGCCACACAGCCATATGAGTTTTGCTCCTATCTGCTCCTAGAGGTACAGTATCTTTTCACAGCATCCTGGAAGAAAGCTTATGATATTCAAGTATCGGGTCCCTACCACCCCCATCTGGGACAGGTTGAGTCCTGAGCTTCTGACTTCAGCCAGGACTAGTATTACCCGCTGCCCACATTCAATGACTAACCAAACAAAAGGTATGTTCTCTCTTTCTCTCCTCCACTCACTCCCTGCCTTCCTTCCTTCCTTCCAACCCCTTCTCCCCCGGCTCTTTTATTCTAATAAATTTTGAATTTTAAAATTTTAAAGATAATAAAAAAGAGGAGGCCAAGGCAGATTACCCAGATAACAGAAGAATTGCTAAAGACATTCCAGGGGTCCCAGCTAGTGCAATAAGGAGACACAAAGAAGTTAAATTTTCAAATATTGCAAAAGAAAGATAAATACTATTTTGCAGATTAGATACCTATGTCCAGTCAAAATTATTTACAATTAGAATAGTTAATAGTTTAATCTACTAAAGTGACTAGATTTATGATGCATAAAAAGCAAAAAATCAATTTTTATACAAACTGGCATTTGAAAAAATTCTAAAAATGTCATTAAGAAAGCATAAAAATTGCATGTCAAGATGAGTTGAACAAAAGATGTATGCATTATTGAAATATAAAATAACACTGAAAAGATTAGTAATACCCACATATATGAAGAATTAATACATATTCACAGATCAGAAGACTGCACAGAATAAAAATGCTTATCACCTTAAAATTGCTCCTTAAATTTCAGGCAATATGAGAATATATGAAATAAATATTTCAAAGTAGGCTTATGATTTAATTACATTTGCAAAAACTTTTTACTGTACTACCCTCATACTTTGAGAAAAATGAAATTGAAATGTTAGGGCTTTTTGGTGCAAAAAATATTTATGCAGCTTTGAAATCTAGACATATTTTTCTCATACTATGCATTTTCCATGAATTTTTTTGGAAATTCCTTACGTGTGTATTTGAGGAGGGGGCAGTGTGGTGTATGTCATATGTTCTTTTCAACAAAGAAGAAATAATGCACAAAAATAGACAATTGAAGCATGTGTTCATTGTCCAGTTGTGTGTTTCTTCACCTTAATCTCAATCCTGATGAAAAACTGTCAATCACAATGAAAACTACACTGCCAATCCCTAGTATTCACAGAAGTTTGTCTAACTTTAGGAAAAAACTAAAAAGTAGAGTTATTAATGTAGGTATGGAACAATGGAAATTCTCATCCATTACTGTAGAGATAAATTAAAATGCTTTTCATTTGCATAAACATACCACAAGGTACATGCAGAGATGTTTTTAGTAATGTTATCTGCATATACATAATGCATTTTTTAAATTTCATATTAAATACTATTCAGGAATAAAAATGAGATCTACAGATAGCAACACAAACCCATTTCATATATTTATTGTTAAGTACAAATGAGAATATGGTAGTTTATCGGTGATTTGATAAAATATCACTAACTTAAGGAATTAAAACAGAAATGTATTGTCTGGAAGTCCATGAGGTCAGACGTGGCAGTGACCAGCCTTTCACTGGAGGCTGTCACAGGTAACCCATTCATTGCCACATGTCATCTGCAGCTCTTGGGTCATGATCCCTCCCTGCATTTCAAAGTTGAAGTTTTAAATGCATTTAACTACTTATAGCTTTTATAATAACCGTAATCTTTTTCCCCCTTTAAATTTAAATTTCACTAAAATAAAGAACACAGAAACCAAAATCGGGGGAAGAATGAGGCAAAGAAGGCTAAGTCCTACATAGAATGTCTATATCCCAGAATTTGTTCAAATGCTCTCTTCTCCACTTCTGATCCAGTTTCCTGCTAATGTACCTTGGAAGGCAGCATTCCCTACCTTGGAAGGCCCACGTAGGTGGACTCCTGCCACTTACATAGGAGACATGGAGAGTATTCCAGGCCCCTGACTTTGACCTAGCTCAGCCTTGGCTGTTGGCATTTGAGTAGTGACAAGCAGATGGAAGATACCTCTATCCCTATAACTTGCAATTAAGCAAATAATCATTAAAAATCCAAAATGAATGTTGTCATTATTTCTATAATTTGGGTGATTTACTTATTTTTAAGGTTTATACTGTTTGGTATTGCTCCAATTTTCAAAATACTAAGACGATGTTATTTTTTTTTAATTTTATTATTTTGTTTTATGACACCATTTACTAGACACTAGGGCCTCCTCTCCCTACCAATCTCCCCTCCAGTTTTACAATGGGTGTCTTTTGTGAACTTCCACAAATCCATCATGCTACCATTGAGATGTCTAACAATTAGGCATGAACGATGTCGTAGATTCTAACATCCACCATCAGGACATAATCAGTCATCTCACTGTGAGTCCATCCTTGTACTTACTGCAAGCATGGAAAGGAGACATACTTCTCTGTTTCCACCTAGGAACATATTAATTTCCACTACACTTTCATTATGCATCCCTTCAAATACAGAGCCAATGTACCCAGTCCACCACAGGGAGAAACAACAGTGGACCTTCATCCACATGAAGTTAACGAACATGTATAAAGGTATCAATGTGACGATAAGGTGGTGAAAAAGAGTGTCGAGAATCTGCAGGCACTGACTTCCTAGAAAAATTATCAAAAGTGGGCCCGGCGGTGTGGCCTAGCGGCTAAAGTCCTCGCCTTGAACGCGCAGAGATCCCATATGGGCACTGGTTCTAGTCCCGGTGGCTCTACTTCCCATCCAGCTCCCTGCTTATGGCCTGGGAAGGCAGTCGAGGACGGCCCAGGGCCTTAGGACCCTGCACCCATGTGGGAGACCTGGAAGAGGCTCCTGGCTTTGGATTGGCTCAGCTCCGGCCGTTGCGGCTCACTTGGACAGTAAATCATCGGATGGAAGATCTACCTTTCTGTCTCTCCTCCTCTCTGTATATCTGACTTTGTAATAAAAATAAATAAATCTTCATAAAAAAAATCATCAAAAGCAAAGGAAGTCAAGACCCAAATAAACAAATAGGACTACATTAAGCTAAGAAGCTTCTGAACAGCAACCGAAACAATGAAAGTAAAAAAGCAACCAACAGAATGGGAAAAAAAAATTCTTTGCACACTGCACAGGAGACAAGGGGCTAATTTCTAGAATATACAAAAAATTCCAGAATAACCATAACAACAAAACAAACAAACCAGTCAAGAAGCGGGCAACAGAAATGGGCACACACTTTTCAAAGGAACAAATCCAAATGGCTAACAGGAATATGAAAAGGTACTCAAACTCCCTGGCAATAGGGAAACCCAAATAAAAGCAACACTGAGGTTCCACTTAACTTCAGTGAGAATGGTCCACATACAGAAAACTACCAACAACACCTGCTGGTGAGGTTGTAGGGAGAAAGGAACCCTGCTCCACTGCTGGTGGGATTGCAGGCTGGTGCAGCCTCTAAGGAAGTCAGTATGGAGAACACTCAGGCACTGAAAAATCCACCTAATATATGACCCAGCAATTTCAGTTGTAGAAATATATCCAAAAGACCTGATGCATGAGAAAGCAGCGTGCATCCCTATGTTCACTGAAGCACAATCAATAATTGCAAAAACATGGAAGCAACCTAAATATCCAGAGGACTAGACAAAGAAAGTGTGGTTCATCTACTCTATGGACCACTACTCAGCTATTAAAAAAAAATGAAATACAATTGTTTGTGACCAAATGGGCCGAAATGGAGACCAATATACTAAGGGAAATGGGCCAATCCCAAAAGGTCAGATATCATATGTTGACTCTAATACAAAATGACACCCATTAAAAATACAAAGCAACAACAACAAATAGGAACAACCAAACACATATAACTCCACAATCGAAGGTATTTTTCATAAAAGAAGGCCATTATTCTAACACCGCTCAAAACAAATCCTATGCAGAAAATACAGTAATGAAAATAACAGAATAGATCATTAGTGGGAATTATTGGGGGTTCCTATGATTGGGCTGCAGCTCCTGCTGTGGTACTTGAGGGTCAAGCATGTGTTTGACAGGGCTGGGCCACAACACCCATTGCTTTGTCAAGGATGGAGGGCAGAACAAATTTATCAACTACCCCATTGAAACCTGACAGCAAATTTATGGGTCAATGGAGATTCAGAGGTGAACTATGACAACCAATTGACCTCGGAAAGTTTTCTTCATCCGTGGAGCAGTGATAACAGCAGCATCTCAGAACTATTGAAAATACATGAACAGAACCCTCAGAAAATGCTCCACAATGGGGACCCTGGGATGACATTAGGTGGTAGTTCCCCATCCCCTGGGTAAAGTGGCAGTTGGGAGGCTGGACATGGTTTCTCCTCTTGTATCCCTGTCTCCCATATGTGGGAAAAAGAATAAAAAAAATGTAAACAAAGGGTCTCACCCACTATCCCCGATCCTTGACCCTTCCCACCCTGATCAACTATGTAAACAACATCAATAATGAAATTTTAAAAAAACAACAGAATAACTATTTACATAACCACTAAGTTAGTACCTTGCAGGATAATATGCATTATTCATTTGTCTTTAAATTACAATACCCTTTCTAGTATACACAGAATATACATTCATATGAACAGAATGCCATAACTTCCATCTACGATGAAAGGGTGCTTTTTGAATTCAAATGGTGATCAACAAACAATACTACTGGCACACTCTGCGTAAGTTTGTTGAGTTCAGAGTGAAGAAAAAAATCCTGTATGCCCTATTGCTACCCATAATGATTCAAAGTCAATAACACTGAATTAGATGGGTGGCATTTCACAAGTGCAGACCATTCTGTGATCTTATTATTAATGTGCATGTGTTAGTGCTCTCCCCAAATTTTGTTCTCTTTCCTCAACTTTCATTATCAAATGTCTCCCTAAAACTTACACACAAGTAATTCCCTGAGAAGTGAGGTCATAGCTTTATGCATATTTCTACATGATAGTCTGGCACATTAACTAGCATTAAAAGTTATAATTCATTACAAAGTGATTAGATTGCAGTTTGAACTGCCACCCAAAAACTCATCTGTCAAGCAAGAGTTGTATTCTCCTACTGAAGAACTATGGAGTTGCCATTCACACAGAAACTGCCAGAAAAACAAGAGCCTGGAGAGTGGGCAGCAGTAATCTCCTCCCTGCCTTCCATAAAGAAAGAGGAGCTTCTCACAGTCTACTGTTATCATGCCCAGAGATCGTGTGGTCACTACCGCAGAGCTCTCATTGCTAAAGTCTCCCATATTATGCAGCTGCTGCAACTGAGAGGAAAAAATGATAATCAATTGAAATCAAGTCAGCATCTGACCACATATTCAAGATTTTGCAATTGAGGTTAACAGGAAGGAAAGTAATACAGAGGCAATCACACACCTAATGTGCCGATCAATAACTTGCTGGCCTTGACTTCACAAGATTAGTACTATATAAATGTAGGCAAAAAGCAAATAACCAGAAACCAAAATTGACTCTTATCAGGGAAAATTTATAATTAGTTTGTATTTCCATAAAATTCCAAATATGGGTAGTACTGATTATTTAAGACAATATAAATTCCAAGCAGTAACAACTATAATACTTAGCCTGTGTGGGGAAAAACATAAATCCAATAAAGTGAAGGTGAATATCCCTATTGTCCCAATGTAAGTAACAGCCAGTAAATGAGCACGCAGCCCTTTTCCTAGACAATTTCGATAACAGACATTTACTGAATTCTGCAAGCAAAATCTGAGGAAAAGAACACAATCAAGGTAAGAAGTTCTAAAATGAAAACCAGAGATCATTAAAGTGACAGGAGGAAACAATCGGTTCTTACAATCACTTTATTTTCTCAAAGTTCATTTTATTAATCTCTTTTTCAAATTTGATCTATAGCCGATGCTCTCCAAGAACAGCAAATTCATCGTAATATATAAAAAAAATATATCTGCCTTTCCTTCAGTTTACAGCAGAGATCAAATTGGCAGATAGTGGAAAGAAAGATGATTTACTCTTTTTTTTTTTAAAGATTTATTCATTTTATTACAGCCACATATACACAGAGGAGGAGAGACAGAGAGGAAGATCTTCCGTCTGATGATTCACTCCCCAAGTGAGCCGCAACGGCCAGTGCTGCGCCGATCCGATGCCGGGAACCTGGAACCTCTTCCAGGTCTCCCACTTTGACCTTACATGTCTTCTTTCAAGAGAAAATCATCTGGGGCCCGGCAGCGTGGCCTAGCAGCTAAAGTCCTCACCTTGAACACCCTGGGATCCCATATGGGCGCCGGTTCTAATCCCGGCAGCTCCACTTCCCATCCAGCTCCCTGCTTGTGGCCTGGGAAGGCAGTCGAGGACGGCCCAATGCATTGGGACCCTGCACCCGCATGGGAGACCTGGAAGAGGTTCCAGGTTCCCGGCATCGGATCGGCGCAGCACCGGCCGTTGCGGCTCACTTGGGGAGTGAATCATTGGACGGAAGATCTTCCTCTCTGTCTCTCCTCCTCTGTGTATATCTGGCTGTAATAAAATGAATAAATCTTTAAAAAAAAAAAAAAGATAGACAAGGTAACAGCCTGACAAGTAAAAAGAGAAACAACTTTTGTGATCTGTAATACACTTGTAATGTCAGAAAAATAAGGTGTTACATTTCAACTTCAAAATATCAAATATGGTACTGCAGTTAAGGCAAGGGATATGGGTTTTTGAACAACAACAAAAGGGCCAAGAACAAACTTGGCTGCACTTCTTCCAGGTGTTTCCTCCAAGTTTTCATCAAAGTAAAGCTACAGTTTACTTGGAAATCATTGCTAAAACTTTAATCGTTCTTATTGTTGCCTTTCATCTACTTCTTTGCTGCTTGGAAACTGGACTGACATATTGATTTGGATTTGTAAGAATTTCAAGAGGGACCTTTTAGTGCCAGACCAAAGTACCCAATTTACAAAGTGATGAAAACATTTTGTGACCATGTGGCTTTCCACTGAATTTCTAAAGAACTTAATTGGCCTCTACAATAATTTTGTCTTAGAGGACTGGTGCCAGGTTACAGAGTGCTGGCTGGCTTAGATTTCTCTCTCTCAAGCTTAATGAATGGGCTTTGTTCAGCTTCCAAGCATTCCATATGGTTAAGGCTTGATGGAGCACAATATTTTAACCAAGAAAGGGAAGTTTAATACATTTACTATGAAGTCCTAATTGGACAGCTTATATAGAATCAAAATTTAACTTTTGTGCCTTTAATAATGTATATGTTTGGAGGAGTTTTAGGCTAATGGCATTCTGTATTCTAGACACTTTACATAAAAGTTCATGCATGATTTTTCTTTCAACACTCACAAAATCCTGATTTTTCTGGACTTCCCACTCAGCAAGTTGGTAAACAAATATAGTAGTGACAATAATAGCCTTTTTTAGGAGCTCAAAGCACTTTCTAAACATCTCTTCATTAATACAGCATTCCTGTAACGTTACCAGCAGATTTTATTTCTATTTTATAGCAGGAATCACATTTTTTCCAAGAACAGCTGATTCATCCAGAATTGTGTGATCCATCAGTGGAAAGTCAGAAAGAGAATTAGTTTTTTGGGTAATCATATTTTGGGTAGCCATATCATATATACTCCAAACTATGATAACTGTGAAAGGACATTAATAATAATTATACAAGAATATCAAGGACTAATAGAGATGTAAGGCCACCTTAACCATATCCCACTGAATAGAATAGCTAAAAAGCCACAATGCCTACTTTAAATTAAACAGTTTATAGACAGAAATTTTGAGGTCTTTCGCATAGAAAAAAATGTGTAAGTACTACATCAAAAGACTTCCTTTACTATTTTGGGTAACTGTAAAATAGAATTCCACTAGTAACTGTTTGTTGCATTTTCTTTATATTTTACTATGCCATTATCAAAAATAGTTGGGATTATAACTCAAATAATATTAACAAGAATTCTGATTTGATACGCTGAGCTTTCCAAATTTACTAAAAATGCTTTTAAAACTTTTTAAAATAATATCTTCTACAAGATATGACTATTTCGTTATCATTACAGCCATAATCCAAACACTACTCAGGAATTTTTAGATTTAGGAATGATGTTGCAATGAGAACATAAACATGTATGTTAAAATACAACTCTTACTAATTTTTAGATGATTTCTTTGATTATCCACACCTATTTTTTGCTCCTTTCCCTTTTTAAAATTTTTAATTATTTTAGCAGATTCCATATAGTTCTACTTCTATGTTGAAATTTCATTTATAAACACTAATTCTTTATATTTTAATGTATTAACTATTGGAATTTGGGTATTTGGTGAATGATAATTGTCAGACCTTGTGTCACTGCTTATCTTAGCTAATTTCACAGACTTGTATGGACAAGACTGTGTGACAAACAGAAATTTATCTTCTCAGTTCAGGAGAATTGAAAGTAAGATCAAGATTCCTCAGTGACTGGTTTCTGTCCAGAACTCTTGAAAAAAAGCAACCTTTTCCCTTTATTCTCATATACAGTACCTAATTTAACAGAAGACAATTCCACATTCATGTTCTCAACTAATTCCATCTCCCAAAGGCCACATACATATACACCATCACATTGGTGGCCTGGAACCTTAATAATGTGAATTAGAGGGCCTGGTACAATAATCTAGTGGTTAGAGTTCTCACCTTGCACGCACTGGAACCCCATATTGGTGCCAATTCTACCCCAGTAGCCCCACTTCCCATCCAGCTCCCTGCTTGTGGCCTGGGAAAGCAGTCGAGGACAGCCCAAAGCTTTGGGACCCTGCACCTGCATGAGAGACCTAGTAGAGTTTCCAGGCTTCTGGCTTTGGATCAGCTCAGCTCTAGCCTTGGCAGCCACTTGGGCAGTGAATCAGTGGATGGAAGATCTTCCTCTCTGTCTCTCCTCCTCTCTGTATATCTGACTTTCCAATAAAAAAAAATCTTTAAAAAAATATGAAATAAGGGGAACAGAAATAGCATGTCATGGATTCAGTGCTTCATTCTGTTTGCTGTTTGGAAATGCTGTGTCTCTGGAATTTTCCATTGTTTCAGGAACATATTACTTCAGGATATCAACACACTGGATTTTTAAGTCCATATACTCATCATGGATTTGACAGAATATAGACTTAATATAATGGATCATGGATTCCTGTTGGTGAATGAGTTCACCCACCGTACAAAAAAAAAACAAAGTGAGATCAGGAAAGAATTCCTCTACTTAAAATGCTCTATGTAACTGTTAACGATTAAATTGTGAATTGTCTTTGATGCAATCGTTTCAGAAATGAGAATGCTTAAAAGTTTGAAATCACAAAAAGTCAGTGCTACTTTATCATTGCCTTACTGGTGACATTTTAGCTACGTGACATCTGTTAAACCAGTCTGGGGCACCAACAGTTACTTTTATTCAAGATTCATAAAATCTACATAAAAACCATTTGCATAATATGCAAAAGCACACAGAGATCTCTTTTGTATGTGGAACCCAAGAAAAACTATCTGTATGAACATTATCTGGATGCAAAAAATAAAGTGATATCAGTGTAGTTGGAGAGATTACAACTATAGAAAAACAAAAGTAAAAACAATATATTAAAAACAGAAGAAAACCCAAATTCAACACAGAAACAGTTACGTGGACAATGACAAGAAAAATATTCAGATATTTTAATTCCAGAAAGTATTTGCAAAGATAAAGGCCAAGACAAGAAAATAGTAGACACTTAGTATCTTTGTGCATGTAGATTTCATTTAATGTCCAATTATGTATTTCTGGAAGGTCATAGGAGATTGGCTGATAAGCAATGCTGTCGTGTTATTATTTCCAGAGATAACCCTTAACACTAAACTTACATTTGACTGAAGCTATTTCTTATTCATTTTTCTCACATGTGCTTTATAATAGGCTTCCTTAGTTCAACATGGAAACTTGTGAGTATATACATATATATATAATATATACATTTACATCACATATATTATAGAGATATGTTTCTATTTAGAGAAATCATGTATTCAGTATTTTAAAAATATATTTTTCCATGTGTTCAAGTATCATTCTATGTCATTAACAATTACAATTTTCCTCCTATAGATTTCATTTCTCATCTAATATTATATAACTTTCATTTATCATTTATAGGAGAAACTATTTTTATCACCAGGCCCCTTCACTTGAGTTATTTCTTGTTTTACAGTAAGACAAAATTATCTACAAATAACATATAAGTCTTTCCAAATGAACCATTTCTGTTTTATTTAAAAATATAATTGTAAATATGTTTAGAGTTAAAAAAGTATATGTATCTTTAAAATGTATATTTAAAAATATTTTAAAATAGATTTACATATATTTAATATATCATATATTTAATATTATATATTTAAATATTTTAAATATATTTTATTATATTTAATTTATATGTTATATGTAAATATGTTTAATATTATATATTTAAATATATTAAATATATTTTTAAATATGTATATATATGTATATGTATATATACTGGTTATTCTGAAAATAATGGGATTTTTTTTTCCTGCCTACATATGGCTTGGAATTTTTGGTTTGAATTACAATTTTTTTTTGTCATAAAGCATCACAGTTCCATCAAGCCCATTTATCTGGTTAAACAATTTGAAGTTTCTGAAGATTTTCATCACTGTTTTCCTTCACTTATCAATATAATGAGTTACAAGATATACTCATCCATTCTCACCAATATAATCAACACTTGATTATGAAGTCTAATTTTAATATGATTGTGACTTAGTTGTCAAGTATGTTTTAGAATAATTGCATTAATATTCATAGACGCAACTAACCTATGTTTTATTTTGTGTAATGTGTGAGACAGATGAGGCAATGTAGGAAGACAACATGTGATCAACCTTTGTCAAGTTTGGTATTCATTTGTAAATATTTTTAAAGTATTTTAATTCTCTATGCTTGAAAACATGAAAATTGTAGCTCTATCTCACTTTTGCCCTCTCAGCCCTGCCAATAATCAAGATATTGATGCAAAAAATATGGTGACATCTCCATTCAAAGATGTTGTGTTCTGCTGGCTTAGAGGCTTGCTCTAATTGGAAATGCTCTGAAACTTGGGGAAGCTTTCCTGTGTGTTGGTTTGTTGGTACTCTGCATTCACATGTATGATTATTTTTAAAGCCCTTCTTCCATGCTGGGTCTTGTACTCCAATTTCTACCTAACCTTTTGTGGAAAAGCTTGCTTAACTTTTCTTAGTTAGCTCCAAGTCATGGTACCTCCATCTCTCATCTCCTGCAACTAAATAATCAGGCGAGGTTTACAGAGAAAAGCTATACTGAATCTCACAGTGATTTCCTTTCCACGGATAAGCCCTGGCCACCTTGGTAACCATGAATTCTAACTTACTCATTATAGACCTGTGGAATTTCCAAAATCTGTAGTTACCACATTTTGTTGTTGTTGGCTATCTACTAAGCAAATCTATCACAATGAAAAGTGGTGGAGAAATTTGGAGTCACCAGTGTTATTTCCTTTCTTTCTAGGAGCGTAAACATTTAAGTTATGCATGTTTTGATTGACATCTTTTGCCTTCACATCACTATACAGTTTTAATTAATTTATCCAGATTTTATAATTTGTGTTGCTAGGTAAGAGGGCTGAACATAAACTGTGTTGTCACTGATGGGACTGGAAGCGGTACATTTCAAATAGCAACAGGTTATCACTACTTTCATATCCTGATAAAAATTTTTACTGAAAAGGTCCAGGTCTGCTGATTTGTCTGTTTTGTGAGAACATTAATACTTTGATATGTTTGATATTTTTCTAAATTAACAATTCTAAAAACATTAAATTTTCTAAATGTTTTAGTCATTAGTCCTTTTGATCATTTATGTTTTAAGATGGAGGAAAAATTTTATCATCCAGAGTTTCCGAAATATTTTCATGAAGTTGAGAATGATCTTATGTTAGTAAATGTGATCAATTTCTGTGATTATATTTCCATTCCTCCATTTTAAATATTTGTTCTTTAATTATTTTTCCTCAGAATTAAGACTGTTGTCATTTAATATTTTAATGTTTAATAACTGTAATAATTGGTTTTACTATTGTATTTCAGACAGTTTTTGTTCTTCCCAAAGAACGAATTCAACCTTGTTTTTTAATCATACTAATATGAAATCATGAATTTCTTCAATTACTGCACTTTTATTTGTAAGTATTCTTCAATTCAGCATTTCAGTATATAACATGATTATATATAATAATAAAATGTGTTTGCCTAAAAACATAAGAAATAAGGAATATTAACTTGGGGAAATAACATTGGTAGACACGCTAAAGTACCTTATCAAACTAAACCTCTGGCCATAATAACAACATTATAAAATTGGATAAAATACAGAGGGCAACATA
This sequence comes from Ochotona princeps, assembly GCF_030435755.1. NCBI lineage: Eukaryota > Metazoa > Chordata > Mammalia > Lagomorpha > Ochotonidae > Ochotona > Ochotona princeps. The sequence continues at coordinate 32,599,240 of NC_080837.1, read as the reverse complement.
GATTGAATCAGATTTGTCTCTTTAACTTAAAGTTACAATTGGTAATCCATTCTTGAGAACTGTGACCACATAACTACGTAGGGATGCAAGAAGAACAACCCATTGAAATGTTACTTAAACATATACAAAAGCTATAACTGAACACAGTAGAAATTTAAAAACCCCTCCAAGACACAGAAGAGAATCATAAAATAGATATAAATTTAAAAATCCAATCAAGTGTTTAAACAGTCTGGGAAGGAAGTTTAGCTAATAACATCAAACTAAAGGAAAAATAAGTTGCATGACTACTTTGTCAAATAGCTATGGACTTACAGTCTCTATTCATTTGCAAAGCTGTATAAAACTTCGAAGCCATCCATCATGCTAGTGGAAAATAACAAAATAAGAACAATCACCCGCCCTAAGTGTTTATAGGACTTTATCATATTTCTGATCAAATTTTTTCACAAGCAATCTGAGAAGGTAGGTACAACTCTGATAGCTGATGCTGCGGCAGAGCCCAACCAATCTAAACTCACTCTGACTTACGCTTGCACCAGTAGAAACGGTCAACCCACCCTGGCTTATCCCTAGTCCAGCTCACATGAGGCCAACAAATGTTGCAGCTCTGCCGGGTCTGGTTTGCCCCATCCCAACTGACACTCTCCAGTGGGTGTGGTGATCCAGCAGGGGAGCCCAGTGCCATCCCCCTACCAGCTTTGCCCCCACCCCCAGGTCTTATGTGTGCTGGACTCTGTACTGGCAAGTACACCCAAGAATCTAGTCTAGGATCACTTCAGATAGTTTCTCTGGGGACACAGAAGCCAAACCACGCAGAGAATTGTGGGCTCCATGGTCTGACCATGGAGTGCGTGTGTCAAAGCTGAGCCTCCTTAGTGGCTCAGACAGAGCAGTGGACAGCATATCCAGATGCACATGGAGGATATGGAGCCTGCAGAGGACACCTGATACCATGACAGAAGACAGAACAAATTGATCAACTACCCCATCCAAGTGTTGGCAGTGAAAAACTGGGCAAATGGAGACGCTAAGGTGGATTATGTCAGTCAGAGTTCTGAACAGATTTCATCATGCTTGGAATGGCGAGATTGGCAGCAATTCAGAACTATTGAACTATTGAAACCACTTGAGCAGTACCCTTGGAGCATGCCCCACATCGGGAACCCTGGAATGGGTGGGAGGCTGAGTGTGGCTTCTCCCTTTATCTTTCCCCTTCCCCCAGATACAGGAAGGAAAAAAGAGAATGTGGAAACAATGGTTTTACCCACTTTCCTGTAGCCCTTGATCCTTTGAGCCCTAATCAACTATGTAAAGAACATCAAAAAAAAAAAAAAAAAAAAAACACACACATGAGATTTTTTAAGTTGCCACTAGTGGTTTAGCATTTAATTTATTAGCTTTGTAAGCATTGTTTAAAACTCTGGAAGGTTTTGTTTGTTAGTGAGATAATTAAAGTGTTCATAAAGATAATTGAACATATTAAATTTATAAATGCATTTTAATATCTTTGAAGGAGTTTAATTAACTAAGTTGTAAATGGAAGCAAATATTAATCAAAGTTTCCCGTAAAAATGATTTAAGTATACTATATAAATATTAGATTTATAACAAACTCTAAAATTTTAAAGACATTTTAAGTTTTAATGTAAATATTTAAATAATTATTTTTAAAATTCTGAATGTAAAATAGCCATTTTTATATAGAAGATTACACTGAAAAAACACATCCTAAATTCCAGTGTGGAAGCCATAGTTCTTGTCTGAATTTTGTTCTGTTATTTGAATACAATGCTTCATTTAATTCTTTTGGCTTTTGATTTTCATCTGAAAAGATTATGCACTGCCACATGTTAAGGAATCAGATAGTTCTTGAAAATTTGGTTTGTTGGACAGCAGCTTCCCACCATCCCCTACCATTTGTCCCTGTTTTGAAAGTAGTACTGTCAAATTCACATTGTGTTAAATTTTATCAGTGTGTTTCCAAATATTGTTCTGACACTGAAATCTCGCCATTATTCATCACAGAACATTTCCTATTAATTAGCCACTGTGATATGTAAGACTTACCTTAATCTATCTTCATCTTACTCTATCGGGGAAAGATACTGCTTTTTCTTACATCTTAAGTTTGAAACAGCAGTGTTCATACTACCGTAACTAGGTTAATATGACTGTCAGATGACCCAGGAAACACAAATTGCTGCATTGCTGTTCTATACAATATTTTTTTTTTTTACTTTTTCACTCAAAAGCACAGACAGAGAAGTAGATCTCCCATCTATTGATGCAACTCCCTAAATGGCTCCTACAATGGCTGAGAATAAGTCACGGCTGAGCTGGACCAAGGCTCAATCCCAGGCCTTTATACGTAAGAGAACAGCTACTGGAGCCATTACTTGCTGCCTTCAGGGTACACAGTAGCAGGAAGCTTGCATCGGAAGCACAGCCAGATATCAAATCCACACATTCCGATATCAGATGCAGGTATTTTAACCCATATCTTAACCACCAAGCCTGTTGCTCAAACCTATTTTTTTCCTCTTAAGTTTACAATTTCCTTATTTTTGTTTTCTTTGGTTCTATGAATTATATTCCAAACTGTGTAACTCGAGCTGTACTATCAATCACATTTTATCAAATACTCCTTTTTTGATAAGTGTGTCCTACTGTGTTCTGATTTACACAGCTGGGCATCTACATACAATGCACTTCTAACAAGTAGAAGCCTCTCTGTTTTAAGGTGTCTCAAGATGTTTATGAGATGGGCCCGGTGGCGTGGCCTAGCGGCTAAAGTCCTCGCCTTGAACGCCCCGGGATCCTATATGGGCACCGGTTCTAATCCCGGCAGCTCCACTTCCCATCCAGCTCTCTGCTTGTGGCCTGGGAAAGCAGTCGAGGACGGCCCAATGCACTGGGACCCTGCACCCGTGTGGGAGACCTGGAAGAGGTTTCTGGTTCCCAGCATCGGATTGGCGCGCACCAGCCGTTGTGGCTCACTTGGGGAGTGAATCATTGGACGGAAGATCTTCCTCTCTGTCTCTCCTCCTCTCTGTATATCTGACTTTGTAATAAAATAAATAAATCTTTAAAAAAAAAAGATGTTTATGAGAAAAGAGAACTGAAAGTTTATTGCGCCAAGCATTTCAAAATCCATACATGCACAGGATTTCATAATTCAAGTTTTCTGTGAACTTGGAAGTCCTTTTTTTATACCTTTCTTATCCTTGAATTACTCTCATTTTAATGAAACTTTATTAACTATCTGAACTGAACATACAATTTTGTACTTACAGGTTAGAAATATTTTCTATTATTTTGTCACATGTGATAGCTTGCTTAGGTATATTATTATACATTGAGAATAATTTTCTCTTACATTTTATAAGGTTTGACCATGTTTGTTTCTCTTCTTTGAAAGTGTGAGCCATCTTGATTATGCTTTTTCGTGATTATTTATGGTATTCCTATGGGTTTGTTTTCATCCACTGTGCAGAACTCTTTAGGATCATTCTGAAATTCATGCACTTTAATTCTCATTCATTTAAAAAAGATTCCTTATCAATACCATCCTCCATTGTATTATTTTTTAATATTAGTTTATTTTCATTGGAAAGGTTTACAGAGAGAAGAAGATACAGAGAGAAAGAACTTCCACCCACCGGTTCACTCCCCAAATGGCTGCAATGACCGCAGCTGAGCCAGTCTGAAATCAGTCCAAGGGGGCCAGGAGCTTTTTCTGGGTCTCTCACACGGTCAAAGCCTTGTGCTATCCTCTGCTACTTTCCCTGGCAACAAGCAAGGAGCTAGATTTGAAGTGGAGCAGCCAGGACACAAACCAGAGCTCGTATGGGATGTTGGCAGTTGGTGGGGGGATAAGCCACTGAGTCTTTGCACCACCGATTTCTTTTTTAGGAAGTTTGTAAAGCACTTTTCTTTTTATTTGGAATATCTGTTTTGTGGCAGGTCCTATAGGATGATGTACTAATTTAGTAACCTAGTCTCCCTCACTTTCCAACTTTCATTTTTAAACTCATTTTCTCAAGAGACAAAATCAGGTTGTTTCCAATATTCTAATTTTGTATATTTCCATAATACATATTTATCTAAAAGTCTATTTTGATTTTAATCCCCGTTGCATATATAATAGAATGTATAATACACCAATTGTATATTCTACCTTATTCTGTTGTCTCACTGCTATGACGACATTTATACTATTTCCTCCATCTTGCTGAACTATATACTTGCACTCTTTATTTAGTTTCTATGTCTCTTCCTGGCTAAAAGCAAGTTTTGGCAGTTGTTGGTATGTGTCTATGTTCAAAGATCAGTGCAATGAATGTTTATAGTAAGATCTAAACTCATGGGTGTTAATTACTGTCCACACTGTCACCATATATAGATGGCTTCCTTGTCAAGACCCTGCATGATGTGTCTTTTAATGTATTTTGGAAGGCTGAGCAGTCTCTTCAACGTGCAGTTTCACAGTTTCTTTAAAAGATGGTCATACTTTGAGCAAGATAGGGATGGATACTGCAAAATCTTATCTTTCAGTAGCTATTGTATATTTTAATACTGTATTTTATACATGACCAATGAAATTGCTATCTCTAGACTTGAGACACACAAGAGGATAAGCCTCAGTTTTTCTGCCTGGGAGATTCAGGGACATTCGCTACTCTTGATGAAGTAGACAGAAGTCAATGATGCCATCACTGGTCTATTTCTCCTCCATTTTTCATTACTATATTAGTATCAAACCAAAAAATAATGTAAAAATAACAGACAAATCAAATAATGCAAGTACTATTTTATGGTGCATAGATTAGAAGGAATTAAAAAAATGACATTGATGGAGATAATAGAACAGAAAAAAACTAAACTGAATTTGAAGGATTGGTCATGCATGGTAGGATGCAGATAGAAGGATGTTCTTGGCCCAAGAACACTGGAGGTAAGTCACGGAATTTGGCACCAGAGGAGCACATGGAAGTATTGATAAGAATGCTGCATATATTCAGCAAGAAGGTGGAGAAACTTCAGGATTATGTAAGCAGAAAGAGATTAAAGGAATGAAGACATTTAAATTTATAGAGAAGATTGAGACTATTTAATTTTTTGTTTAAAAAAGAACATAATCTATAATTATTATGTCCATAGAATGAATGATAGATTGAAAGAGATATACTGTCTGAGTATACCATTCTTTCTTTCACTTTATTTTGGAACTTATTCACATATGTATGTATGTTAATCAAATATCTCTATATAAGTGCTATCCTAAAAATGCTCATATATAAATTCGGGAAGCCTGTTATTTAAATGTTTTCTAAACAAGTAAAGTACAGGATTTTAGTACTCACACCCACTTTTTTATATGTCAACCCGTATCTTCTACAAAATTCTTTATTTGGGTGGGTTTTACCTCTTTGTGTCAGGTTTCACTTTCACAACAGTAGTCTCCCATATCTGTGGGGAATATTGCCCAAGACTCCCAGTAAATACTGAAAACCACAGGAAAAAAAGCCTTATTATATATTGAATGTTTCCAATACACATATTATCTGTGACAAAGTTCAACATGTAAGCTAGCCATAGTAAAAGATTCAAAATAAATTACAGTAAAAGTTACAAAAATATGGTATAACAACATTGCCAATACCTCTGCACTGTGGAGCCATAATTAAGTAAAGCAAAGCTATTTAAACACAAGCACTTTGATAAGCTTACAGTTGGTCAGATAACTGACATACCTATCTGGTGATTACCAGATAGACAGGATTCACAATATGGACACACTGGATAAAGGCATGACTGACAACTTGTGCAAGATAGTGAAAGATTTTATTACGCTGCTCAGAACTGTATGCAGCTTAAACTCATGAACCCTTTATTTCTGGAATTTTCCACTTGATGTTTTGGATCACGGTGGATTATAGATAAGCGTAACTAGACAAAGTGAAACTGCAGTTAAGGCAAGGGAAGAGAACTGTTTAAAGTCTCTTTGAGTTCCAATCCACAAATGAACATGAAGGATAACCAAATTTATCTTCCACATAGCAAATGTGTTCTGGAACCTCGTTTTAAAATGGTTCCTCTTCAGCTGGAATCTTTAACTTCAAATGAATGTATGCTCTTAGTTTATGCAATGAAAATTGTTCTAAATTTCTTCTTTAAACAAGTTATGATTATTTTATTATCGTAAGACAAGAATCCTCAGAGAAGGTAGAAATTGTTATGACAGGAAAATTAATGTGGGTCACACAGCCAACAATGTTGTCTAGAGACTGGATGTCCAAAATTGTTATTGCAATAGGCTCAAAAAGAGAATTAAAACTTTCAACAGTATCAAGTGGGAGGAATGGAGACAGAGGTACAGAGAGAGAGAGACATGAAGCATTTTTAATCACAAAGCATGGTATTTTCAGTAGGATGGAGAAATTCCACCCCATTCTGGGAAAAGAAAAAAACTGTACAGAACATCATGTAAATGTGAATATTGCTGTTTTAACTGCTCTCATCACTGGTTGGGTAAAATATTGTTATAAATATTAAAATTAATATTGACTTTTTGCACTTAATGTGATCTCAGAATATCTGCAATTTGTGTGAAAAATATAAGTTTTAAAAACATTACAAATGAATAGCACTAAGTAATTTTAATGTGAAACATAGTCTTATAAGCATAGTAAATTTTGGTGTGTTTTCTAATAAACTTTATAAAATTATATTAATTCTTTCAGTAATTCATTATATAAAATGTCCCAAAAATGTTTGTATTCTTACACATGATCAGGAATCAAGCAGTTCGTCTATACTTTGATTTTTTAAATTAAATGTTGGGAGATATTTAAAAAGGATGACATTTAGGGCCCAGCGTGGTGGCCTGGCAGCTAAAGTCCTTGCCTTGCACAGGTCAGGATCCTATATGGTCACCAGTTCTAATCCTGGCAGCCCTGCTTCCCATCCAGCTCCCTGCTTTAGCCTGGGAAAACAAATGAGAATGGCCCAAAGCCTTGGGATCCTGCACCCATGTGGGAGACCTGGAAGAGTCTCCAGGCTCCTGGCTTCAGATTGGCTCAGCTCTAGCTGTTGTAGTCACTTGGGGAATGAATCAATGGATATTGATACTTTTGTGTTTCTAGTAAAACTAGTTCCTGAGTTAATGCATTGACTATTGCTGTTGAGTCTGCTTAAAGTTAAAAATAAAGTCCTGATAAAAGCAAAATGTATAAGTTCAAACTCGAAAGATGATAGCAGAGCTTAACTTAGATAAAATTTCTTCCCACTTGGTACGAAAAACTTTTATATATATATAAAAAACAGAAATTACATATTCTTTTCCTAAATCAACATGCAACCAACAGGTTAACAGTTGAATGTTGCTTGAACAAAGGTAGGTAAGAGAAAATAACTACACCAAAACTCTCTCAAGTTCAAAAGGGTCCTAGTGTTTTAAAAATGTAATTCAAGTAAGAAATTCATGTCAACTACATTTCTTTACAATAAGTATTTTATCAGCCATTCCCTTAATAACTTTTGGCTTTCGTTCTCAAATTTGCTTTAGACATTATTTTACTGGCCACCATTAAAGGACAATAAATTCCCTAACTTTTCCATTTATCAGGTGAAATAATTCCTTTTATGTTTTTCTCCCTGATGTTTATTATCTCAATGAATGGACAGAAATGGTGAGCAAAACAAAGGCTTGGTCTTCATTTCCCCACCCTTATTCAAAAGTAATGAGGTGGTGCTTCAACCCCCCTGAGTAGTGATTAAAAACGTATTACTCATAATGAAAATTATAAATGTGATTGAAAAATAAGAGTTCACCCAACATACATTTTTAGAGGGTCTAATCTATTCTCTCACAGTCGAAATAGAATACAGATTCTACACTTCTGTCAAGACTTCAAAATGGTGGAATAGCAAACTCCCAGCCCTTCTTCCCTACAATTCACAATTCAGCAACGTACAAACTATTTAAATTTGTGATAAACACAGAAACCAGTGAAGACACACACACACACACACACACACACACGATGGTACAGTTAACAAAGAGATCTCAGTTATTCCTAGGGAGAGAAAGAATGTTGGGTATAGAGTCAAGACTGTCCTATCTTTTTGGGGTTAGAGGAAAGCATGGCAGGCAGGGTGGCCCTGACAGCAGCCAAGAGGCAAATGGATTAATATTCATCAACAGAGAAACGGACAAAGGAAATATGGTACATATATGCAATGGAAAAGTATTCATCCCAGGAAAACCTTTATTATAATGCAACATGTGAAAATCTTATAGACATCATGCTAAATGAAATAAGCCCATCACAGTGGTAAACTGTTCATAATTCCAATTGCTCGAGGGATACAGTAAAGTCAAACTCACAGGAGCAGAATGTAGAATGGTGGCTGCCAGGATCTGGAGGGAGTGGCAAGTAGGGAACGGCTGTGCAATGAGTAAACAGTTTGTCAAGTAAGATGCAAAGTTTTAGATCTGTGCTAAAAAGCATGCATGTAGCTAACAAACTATTCTGTGCTCTTAAAAATACAAGTGGTAGATTTCACAATATTTGATGTTTACTAAACAAAAAATATTACTGAGTCTACATTTTAACCAGGTGCAAGATGAATAAAAAGTGATAAATACTTAAAGGTTGACTATAACAAGAGAAGGAATTAGGGATAAGGAACCACAAGTTTAGACGGTGATGGTTTTTGCATTAAAATGGCACATGGACAACAAACTGAGGGGAGTGAAAGTTCCCATCGAAGCCCAAGACACAGAAAAAGGCAGACAGAGGAAATAGTAAAGCTTCAGATTCTTAACTGAAGTCATCCATGGTAGACATGAGCAATCTGCATTTGTAGAGTTTGCCAGAGATGTAGCTGAGGACCAAGATCCTGCAGTGGCAAGAAGTAACTGTTTTATTCTGAATGAGATAGGAAGCCAGTGAAACATTTTTGGCAGAAGAGTGAAATGATATGAGGATCTCTCTACCCACTTTGTGGAAAAATAGAGGTAAAGAGCCAAGTTGGAAGTAAAGACAAGTTAAGGGTTTATTTCAAGTTGCTTAAGTGAGAAATTGTGAAGGTGCTACGAAGCAGTGAGCTTCAGTCTGCTAATTTCTCTGCACATCAGGGCTTGGGACTGTCAGATGACCCAGGGGCTCATAGCAGTTTTTGGTTTATTTCTCAGATACACACACAATCCGTTCATTATGCAGTAACTCTGGGTAAGAGTTACATTTCCAGTGAACTGTCCGCCAATTGCTGTGATACTAATCAACGGCTATGGTTACAGAAAGACGGAGGGAAATGTTCTCATGTCAGCCCCAGCCCAGAACAGAAAGAACAATGGACACAGTTTCCCTATTTGCATTGGCCCTTGTGTTCTGCCAGGAACAGTTCTAAGTGAAATCTGAAAGGTTCAGTACTTGTTGGCAGGATTTTTTTTTCTCTTTATTGCGAACATAGTTCAAGCCATGTTTACCTCTAATTGCTTCTCTTCACAAATCCACAATCATCTTTCAATATATTATTGATGTTTCTCTTCTGATTTTGGCATGAATCTGCCCTACATCTTAATTTCAGTTACCAGAGTTTAAAGGCATGAAGAAACTATAATGGAACCCCTCAATCAGGTTTATTTTTCACCTAACACAATTTTTGAATTAGGGCAAACATCAACACTTTTTCTCCTGGACTTTCTGAAGAATTTTCATGGAAAGGAAAAGAAATCAAAACAGCTACAAAATGTTTCAAACCAAAGAACCATATGAGGTGCAAGTTAAAATGAGAAAAATGTCCACATTACTTTGGGTGATGGGGCTCCAGGGAAATAGTAACTCAGCCTCTGAAAGCTAAACAATTCCAGTGTAAATATACATTCTTTTATTCATGGGAAATGACATCATAAAGGGACGGGGTTGATTAAACCATGGGATTGCAGATATGTCAGTATAAAAAATGGCTTTTGGAGATAGGAAGAGGAGAAAAAGTTAATCTTATTTGTCTAATGATTCTATTGGGTGCTATTCACTAAAACAGAATTATCTATATGCTTATAACTGTGAGGTTATAAATTGCAATCCATTTCAGATTACATGAGAAACTAAAGAGAATGTCTCTGGCAGGTCATTGAGTAATGTGACTTTGCTTAGTATTGTTCCTAAATTCTCTGATTTTATGAATAATTCATGGGAATGGTTCTACCTTGTTTTCCTCCAGAAACATTTGGCACATTTCCACTTAATTCTGTAGCAAAGAAACAGCCACGTTTCCTCAAATGACAGCATTTTCAGAAAAAAAAAATTGCCCAATAGAAAAAAAAAAAGAGTATGAAGGGGGAAACTAAGGTATAGTTTACAGAAAGTATTTTCTACACAATGAAAAATAGTATGAAAGTGGAAACTAAGTTATTGTTTATAGAATTCTGTATTGTACTGACACCCAGAAGGAAAACTGGCATCTTGATAATTGCTGAAAAAGAAAAGAAAGAAGACAGTATGAGGCCAGGTGTGGAAAGGATGAACTCAACTACAGGTCTGTCAGCCCAAGTGAGACAAATCCAAGCTTGCAGGGAGCTGACATTGATACTTGTTGTGAACTGGATATTTTTGCCTACTCCTGTTTGGGCGAAATCCTAACTTGCAATGAAATACTGGTAGGAGTTGGGGACTTTAGGTGAATAATTAAGTAAGGAGCATGAGCTCTCACGAACCAAATCAGTGTTCCTAAATGAAGAGACACGATGAGCATCCAACAAGAGGAAACCAGAATGAATGTCCTCACCACGACCTCAAGCACAAAAATACCCCCATTTTGTATTCACAGCTTTGATAGGTGTGAAATGTATATGTTTGTTGTCAAAGCCATTCCCTGTGGTATCTGGTGATAGCAAGTTGAATTTACCAAAACAATACTCAACATTACACCATGGTGGAGGAGTATCTGAAGAGAATGTAGTATGAGTAAACCTGAGTTATAGGTTTTACTATAGTACAGACCCAAGCTGCTGGGATTGAGACTAAAAGATTGCAAAGAATGTATCAGGATCTCAATCAAAAACATGTAGGACATTCATGTCAATTCAGCAAGGACACTGTATTATGTAAACAAGACATAATACTCACCATGGTTACTGAGAAAACCCACTAGACATGGGTCATGAAAACTCTACTTCACTGTGAACTATGATACTAAACTATGCAACAGCCTTAATTCCAGATCTATTTCAAGACTGGCTCAGTTGTATCAAATGCCAACTTTATGTTAGGAATGTATTAATACTGAAGGTAGTGGAGCAATCAAGTGTCTGCCTGAAGCTCAAAGGGGTCAAGAGAAGAAAACAGACACTTGGATAACCTTGCCCACAGTTGTCAACCTTCCCTGTTCTTTAGGACATTTTAAATAGAACAGCAACACAATTATAAGCTAACGGAACTTTGATAAAAGTATGGTCTGTATATTATTAGGTAAAGTCTTCAGCAGAAGCTTAACTTAACCCGGTGTTGTGGTTTGGCAAGATAAATTGCCACATGCAATGCAGGCATCCGTACCAGCGGTGTGGTTAATTAGAAGCTCTGCTTCTTATCTTTAGTTTTTATGATGTAATTCCATGCACTCAGTGATTTCCACTCCTCCCTTCCCCACTGATTTCCCCTGTATTACTACAATAGTCTAGTCCTTCAAAAACAGTCACAAACCCAACATTCTGCTATTTAAGTGTAGAAGCTTCTAACCCATCATCTTCCTACTAATGTACCTGGGAAGGAAGTAGAAAACAGCCTAAGTACCTGAACTCATGCAAACAATGTGTGAGACCAGAGTGAAGCTCGCAAACCCTGGCTTTAGCCTGGCCCAGACATAGTTACTGATAGCATTTGGAAAGTAAGCCATGTCTAAAGGCTTTCCCTCTTTGTCTCCCTCTGTCACTCTGCTTTATAATAATGACGGAAAAAAGTTCTAACATACTACACTTCCAGATGATCTTAAGAACCCAAAGATGTTAAAAATAACTTCTTATAAAAATGATAATTCCCCATATACGTAAGAAGTACTCCATGTCTTACTTTAGGTCTTTTCTTCCTGGAATAATCTAATTCCTATTTACTAATTAAAATGTATTTATGCATTAAATAAACATGTGCCATTGGGATTCGGTGCCTATGCATTATGGGACTTGTGGTCATCTACCTTGCATTTCTTTGGGTTTCTGATTTTTACATTATAAAACTTTGTAGAATTAGCAACTATGGATTTCCAAATCTATCTATAGCCAATTCCCCTGATTAGCACATTGTCAAAAAGTGTCCATTAATCTGAAATTTATTATTTTGCACAGACATCATATATCTACCCTAAGACACAAGAGAAATTTTTTCTATTATCGTGTCAATATATTGGTGACAACTGCTACAACATCAAGAGCCAAGCATTATATTGAACATATAAATCTTATAAAAACACACATGGGCCCGGCGTGATAGCGTAGTGGTTCAAGTCCTCATCTTGCACGCGCCAGGATCCCATATGGGCACCGGTTCTAATCCTGGCAGCTCCACTTCCCATCCAGCTCCCTGCTTGTGGCCTGGGAAAGCAGTTGAAGACGGCCCAAAGCCTTGGGACCCTGCAGCCGTGTGGGAGACCCAGAAGAGCTCCTGGCTCATGGCTTCGGATAGGTTCAGTTCCAGTCACTGCGGTCACTTGGGGAGTGAACCATTGGACGGAAGATCTTCTTCTCTGTCTCTCCTCCTCTCTGTATATCCACCTTGCAATAAAAATAAATCTTTGAAAAAAACCATTCATATTGGAAACAGTATATGGAATGGCATTGTAGTACACAATTTTAAACTGGCACTCAGATGCTTGTGTCCCATATCAGAAGGCTTGGGCTCAAGCTTATGTGCAAGCAAAGCAGAAGATTATGATTCAAGTACTTGAGTCCCAGCCACCTGGCCACCCACATAACAGACCCGTATGGAACTCCTGGCTCCTGTCTTTGGCCTGATTTAAGCCCAACTATTATGGGCATTTAGGACATGCACTATCAGGTAGATAATCAATGTGTAAATCTCTCCCTATCTCCTTTCCTCCATATCTATCTGTGTTACTCTTTGAAATTAAAAATTGATAAATGTTATAAAGAAAAAAATGCATGCTAAGTTTAAGCAGAAGTCAATAAATCCTTTCATTGGTTATATCCCTCTAAATTATTAGTCATTCTACTAACATTACATATAAATTTGATACAAATCAAAATGTCACTACTGAAAACAAGTTTTTGATGAGATATTAACTGAATATTGTGCAATTAAACATAACTCATGGTCAAAGTTATACCTAAATGTTACAATTAAATGTTTTTTTTTTTTTGAAATTCTGTTTGCATTTCTTTTCATTTTGTTTTTAGAATTTACCTCTGCTTACATAATCTGTTTGCCATTCCAGGGTTCCACTCCTATTAAAACTTACTTATCTACTTGAAAGTTAGAGTCATTGAGGAAGGGACAGAGTGAGAGAGAGATCTTCCATATGCTGCTTCACTCCGCAGATCAGCTGGGGCTGGCCCAGGACAAAGCCAGGAGCATCTCTCAGGTCTCCCACATGGGCAGCAGGGGCTCATCCTTCACCACTTTTCCCAGGCCAGCAGCAGGGAGCTGCCTTGGAAGGGGAGCAACCAGGAGCTAAAGATTTGCCCATTTGGGCTATATTTATAACTATATAAATGTAAGTGTGGAGAACACTCATAGTTCGTGGCATGTTTCTTAACTCATTTCTATGATAGAGAATAGCAAATTGAATGGAATGAGGAGTAGAAAAAGAAATTAAACCTGGCTACATCTGGAAGTAACAATTGCAGCCACTTTTTCAAGGGTAAAACAATCATCAACAAGCTATATAGACTGTCAGTAGAAAAACTGAATCAAGAGGTTCCAACTCATTGATTTTTTCCATTCCCACATGTCTGAACATCTGGGCCATAAAGAAACGGCGTATTTCTGCTAACAGGCAATGCAGTGAAAGTGAATTCTACCTACCAGAAGCAATTCCTTGTTTCCTATTGAGTATCTAATTAAATATATATAAATATAAATAAATATATTTCTTTATTTATTTTGAAGGCCAAATTAGAGAGAAGGAGAGACATAGTGAGAGAATCTTTTCTCCCTGATCCCCTACCCAAATGGCTACAGCAGCCAGAACTGAGTGGTTCTGAAGCCAAGAGCCCAGAGCTTCATGTTGGTCTCCCTTATGGGTACAGGGGTCCAAAGCACTTAGGCTCTCCTCCACCACTCTCCCAGGCAGATTAGCAGGGAGCTGATTCCCAAGAGCGAACAGCCAGGAATCAAACCAGTGCCTATATGGGTGCTGGCAGAGAAGGTAGCGTCAGCCTGCAACATCACAGCACTGGCTGCTGAGTATCTAATTTTCACAGGAAAACATGGTAGATGAAGTCTAATGAAACCTAGAAAACATTTAGTGCATGTGAATGTAAGAGTGTATAGTGACAGGAAATTTGAGCTTAATTCTTTAGCATTATTAAACAAGCCACTTACAAATTTGAAATGATTTGAAATTGTTTAATTTGAAAGTAAAATACAAGAGTAAGATCAGAACACTTTTTGTATTCTTTTACTTCAATAACCTGGATTAAGTTACAATGAAAATTATAGATTATATTACACTGTGTTTCTGCAGGTTATCATTGTCATATATACTATATTCCATATTTCTTCAGGTATTAAGTTTTGTGAAAAATGGCATAGTGATTATTATAGAAATGTAGTAGGAAACACATATCTAGCTTATAATTCAGTTTCCAGACCACATATACAAATGTGGAAATTATGCTCATAAATTAGTTTCTATATATGCAAATCAATATGCTACACATTAAATACCTGAGTATTTAGGTGCTGTATAAAGCACCAATCAATACCAGTGGGCCTAATCAAGGGAAGTGTTTTGGGGAAAGTTGAATGCTGAACAGATTTTGAAGTACTTCCCTGCTTAGCCTGTATTTTATGTATTTTAATTAGAAATACAATACATTCTTTCATCTCATGGTAATATATGTGTGAATTTTAAATTAAGAAAAATTAAATGAACTAAGATTTCACTGTCCCACAGTAATCATTATCCAAGTTATATTCCCTGACTTCCATTTATTTCTGATATTCTATGTGTAGTAGCCATAATTTTACAGTGTTTGTGATAATCTATATTACATTGACACAAATGCCTCATAGAAACTTTATTATAGACTCTAAGTGTACATCTTCACAAACCATTTCCATATAGCTATATATTCAGATTTTTAAATTGGGTATAAATTTCAACAAGGAATATTATTAATAACTATTTTGTTGTGTTATTTTTCTTTCCCTCCTCCTCCTTTCTTCTCTTTCCTTCCTCCTCCTTTAATTAGAAACACGGTAGAACAAACATGCCCCTCCCTAGGATTATACTCTTAAGGTAGATTTTAAAAACCCTTTATAAGAAAACATGACTCAAGATCATTTTAAAATTCTTTACACTTGGAGTAACTAAATGAAAATATTGTCAACTAGCTATGTTATTTTAAACATATTAATCTGAATTCCCAGAAATGTGTCAAAATGCAATTAACTCACACAATCTTGCCCACTGTACTAATTAATGTTGCATATCTGATATTTACAAATACTAGATTGGCATCCTTGATAAAATAGTTAAGGATACTGATATTTCTACATTTTTCAGCAATTGTCTGTTTTAATGAAAAATCAACCGTGGATCATCAAATTATATTTTGATCCCATTTTCATATTGCTTTAATGTACAGATGAAGTGTTAGTTTAAAGCTTAAGCTTTCGGGCTAAAGTCCTCGCCTTGAAAGCCCCGGGATCCCATATGGACACCGGTTCTAATCCTGGCAGCCCAGCTTCCCATCCAGCTCCCTGCTTGTGGCCTGGGAAAGCAGTCGAGGATGGCCCAAAGCCTTGGGACCCTGCACCCACGTGGGAGACCTGGAAGAGGTTCCAGGTTCCCAGCTTTGGATCGGCGCGCACATCGGCCCATTGCGGCTCACTTGGGGAGTGAAACATCGGATGGAAGATCTTCCTCTCTGTCTCTCCTCCTCTGTGTATATCTGACTGTAATAAAATAAATAAATCTTTTAAAAAAAAGCTTTAGCTTTCTTTTATGTTCATTTTAAAGAAGTTCTATACTTTTCTTTACTGTTGTCTTTATCAGATCACATGTTAGATTAAAATGGCATTAAAAATGTGGGCTTTTCTCCATTTTTCTGCATCACTGAACATTTAATTACAACATTTTATTTCCTAGTCAGGTAAGAACGCTCCTCCCTTGCTCTCCCTCTGTAACTGTCTTTCAAATAAATAAATCAACTGACCAGCATCACATGCCAGGGCCAGTTTTGACCAGGCTGCTCCACTTTCAGTCCAGCAACCTGCTACTATGCTTAAGAAGGTAGCAGAAGATGGTCTAACTGGTTGTACCGCTGCACACACATAGCGGACCAGTGAATGGATAATCAATCTCTTCTGCTCTCTGCAACTCTGCCTTAGAAATAAAAATTTTTTGAAAAATTTATATCTTTTGATTCTAAATTACATGGGAGAAATACATTCACATTTTTCTTATTTCAAATATATTTGATATTACTTTTTAAATTACCTGCTTCATTGAGATCTCCAAATTAACATGTATTTGTGCATAACAGTATATATAACATTAAATAATTCATGTCTAGTAAATGCTTTGTTTCTAAGCTTTAAGTGTGCAGTTTATCTTGATGAGATTTTACTGAATCTCTTTTTTTTCTTAAAAGTCAATTTTCCTTAGTTACATTGCTGTTCTGATTTGTGATCTTGTTATCATCACTTACGCTCCTTTAAGTTTTTTCATTTTTTTTTGTAGCTCTTGAGTTTGATGCTTAGTTTTTGCCTTCTAAAATAAATATTTGCCTATCCTCTCTTGTAGATGACTAAATGTTAACTGAGACAAGTATTAGCTACACAATCTCTGACATTCCTTCCTGCTGGTCACCATAGTTTCTTACAGCCAGGTAAGCTGGCCTTGCTAAGGGATTTCATAGCACCCTAGGTTGGGTCATCACATGATGGGCTATTCCATTGTGGAGTCAATAAATGAATGGGCAATTATGTTCTCAGTCAGGATACTATCACTAAGCTTAAGGTCATGAAAATCCTTCTTCCTTGCCAAACAGATGATTTAAGCCTACTCGGGTATCCTCTCATTTTCCACTTCTGTTAAGGTCCTATAGTAAATCTCTGCTTACCCTTCCTATCTGACTTTTAATGTCTCCAACATGCTTCATTGTACTGAATAAATGAAGTCACTGACTTCTATACTTTTCCACTTTGCTTTGAGTAAACACCAAAATAATAAAACATGTATTATTAGCTTTTGTTTTTATCTTAAGTGCCATATTTAAAGACCTTTGAAGATAAAACAGAAGGAGGGCTTTGTATACTGTTCTTCAGTTTAAAATTATTAAATACATATTAATAGAACATTCTTCCACCACCTATAATCCACAAGGTAAATCCTTCCAATTCTGTTTTTTTTCTCTGTTATAACAGGAATAATTCACTCACTACAGACAACTGCACTCAAAAAATAAATGTGAGGAATCCTAACTGGTAGAAAATGAAGAATACACTATTTTAGGCAATAATCAATACACTTGTGAACTCATTCAGTTAATGATTTATTCTGTAAATATCTGTATAGAGCTTAGATACTATTAGGGATTATAACAATGACAAAAATGATTCTCTGGTTTTATGGAATCTATTTTCTAGTGATAAAAGTCAGAGAAAAACATAGTGTGTAGAGACAGAGAGTAAGTGAATCCAATGTAAGTGTTTGGGTATTTGGATTCCTTTAGATTAACGATAGATGGCCACCTATATTTCTTGGATAAGAAATTAATGTAGTAACAGGATCACAGGACACCATGTAATAGAAATGAAAAATAAATTATTTACATCAATGTGCTATTATAACTGAGTATCACAAACTGAGGAATTCATTAATTTATAACTTAATGTTCTGACTGGGGAATTCAAAATCAAGATGTTTCATCTGGAGAATCAAGATGGTGGAATAGGGTAAGAACATGTTGAAACAGATGGAGAAACATTAGCCAGCGTGAAGCAAAGAGGGCACATTCCAGGAAATACAAGAGGAAAGACTGACAGCAGAGGGGTACATGGAGACTGATGGACACAGGGAAGCAATGGAACAATGCGGTGGGGTTGCAATGACTAGACATTCCAGCAGCATTCAACCAGTGGCAATCTGTGCTGCACCAGCAGATAGAACTCAACGAGCAACCAAGTGGGAAGAGAAGTTCATCAGGAACTCAGGATCAGAACCCAAATAACTGCACATCCTGCTGGTTTGTTTGATTTGACCAGGAGCAGACAGAACAACAGATACCAAATAGATGGTGGAGGAACAGTGTGTATTTCACAGCCCATACCCCTAGTAGAACCAAATCAGGTGCCATCTTGAGTAGAGAGACAAAGGCTATGGGATAGGACTGTGTATGCACTAAGTTGCTAGTGAACTCATTTCAGGCTCAGTAAATTGCAACGATTTACTGAATCCTACAGATTCCACCCAAAATAGGAACAGATAACCCTTATACCTAACAGCCAGCAGACCAAGAACTCTGGTAGTGACATATCAGGCACCATTTTTACACTGTCCCAAAGGTTTTGACACTGAAGGAACAGTGAGCTAGCACATGTGCTGAGCTCGGAGCAAATTCACTGAGCTCAGAGCATTGTACTAGTCCCACATTGAAAATGATATTGATGTTGACATCTTACAACGCAAAATAGGTCCATGTGCCTCTCAGACCTAACAGTCAACAAGTTCCAGCAAGATCAGCACTGTCAGCAACCTAGCCATTTAAGATACCTGGTATCTCCCTAATCCTGGGAAGTATGCGAACCAGAAGTGGGAGAAACTTTATACAGAAAATGTTGCAACAACAGCCCAGGATCACAGGAGTTAAGAGTGCTGCGCCAGGAGCTAGGGCTATGGAGATGATGGCAGAAGCCTAACATAAGAGCCCAGATCTGAAACCTGCTGGAGGGAGTGACACAAGTGACTGCAAACAAAGGGCTGTGCACCAACCACAATAAGTAAAATCAAACTGTAGACCTGTGGGTGATACAACTTAGAAACCTGGCAAAAGGAGAATTTGTTAACCAGAAGTACAATGACCAAGAGCAAAAGAAAAGATGAAGACACAGTGAATATTACTGAAGACTCCCCTGCAAAACAGTAAAACCTCTTACCAACCTCAGAGTTTACTGAGGAATACATTGATAAAATAGAGGATACAGAATTCAAAACGCTTGTTATAAAGCTTCTTATCAACAATGAGAAGCATATGCACAAATTTAAGGAATAGGTCAAACAGGAGATAACACTCAAACAAAAATCAGGCTGAATAATGGAACTGAAGATGCAACAGAGCAAATTGAATGTTTAGTGGAAAGTATCAGGAATAAAATGAATGGCGCAGAAGAACGAGTCTCAGAATTGGAAGCTATTTCTTGTCACAATGGGGAAATAATCAAAAAGCTAGAAGCAGAGTCAGGTCAAGGTAAAAAAAAAAAAAGTATTCAAGAATAAAGAGACACTATCAACAGGCCAAATGTAAGAGTTACGAAAGTCCCAGAATGTGAAGCTGGGTTCAAAAATGTATTTAATGAAATAAGGAAAAATTTCCCCAATTTGGAGAAAAAATTGGGAAATAATATCCAGAAGGGACACAGAACTCCCAACAGGGTTGACCAAAAGAGATCTTCACCACAACACATGATAAACAAGCACTCATCAATTGAACATTAGGAAAAAGGTCCTTAAATGTACACTTGGAAAAAAATCAATTGACATATAGAGGAATGACAATTAAATTCAGAGCTGAACTCACACAGGAAACTCTACAGGCCAGAAGAGAATGGAACAACATATTCCAGATTCCAAAAGCAAAATATTGTCAGCCCAGGATAATATACCCAGCAAAACTTTCCTTTGTCTTTGAAAATGAAATAAAATTCTTCCACAGTAAAGAAAAGTTAAAAGAATATTCCTCTTCCAAACCTGTCCTACAAAGGATACTTAAAGATGTTCTCTTGACAGAGAAAAGGAATAGCACCCACCAAAACTAAAGACAAATGTGAAGAACATCCCAATAAAATAACAGAAGAATAAATCAATGAACAACCCATTGCTAAATGACAGGACCATATTACTATCTATTCATATTAACCCTGAATGTAAATGGCTTAAACTCACCAATCAAATATCATAGATTAGTAGACTGAATTTTTTTAAAAAAAATCTATTTATTGCCTACAGAAGATATATCTGACCAATAAAGATCAACAGAAACTATATCTCACGGATTTTGATGTTTTTGTTTCCATTTCTTCAAAACATTTTTTACCAAATTCTTCAATGACTCATAGATCATACAATAGCATCATTTTCTTCAAGAAGGTTCTTTTTCATTTCTTCAGTGACATATTAGTAACTCAGTGGCTTGTTATTTAACTTCATGGCATTGTAAATTCTTTTTTCTTCCTGTTGTTAATTTTGTTTTGTGGATTTTCATTTAAGCGGTGTATAGTTACTGTGTAATGGAGGCTATCATATACAGTGGCATATTGTTTAACTTGATGCTATTGTAAATTCCCATTTTTCTTCTGGTTTTGAGTTTGTTTTGACTTTTCATTTGGGGGATTTATACTGTGTAGTGGAGACTGACATGTCCAGATGTGATCATATGGTGAAGTGTGCATGTCTACTTCTGGATTGAGGATGGACTCCCAATGTAACTATGCTGGTGTAATGATATGGGAGAATTCAATGTGTGTGTGGGGGGGTGGGGATTTGGGGAAGCAGGGGAAGGGGAATCCCAAGGCCAATGGAATTGTATCATAAAATAACAATAAAAAGTAAAAAAAAAAAAGGCATTTCATCCAAGGAAAGCTTTTGGCTGATGAGGACTCTGGAGTTTCATATGACATGGAGCTTATTAACTTGGGTTTTTCTTCCTTTTCTTTTTCCCCTTTCTTATAAATCACTAACATAACCACAAGAGCCCCATTCCTATAACCTCATCTACTCCAAGTTGCCCTCCAAAGAACATAGTCCAACTTTTAATATCTCACAGCACAGATGTAATTTATAGCATTTACTTGTAAGTATACTCATCATGCAATGTGCAATATCTTGCCAACTTTGTTATTCTTGCTGAAAGCATAAACCTGATTTATGATGTGGTGATGGAAATGACAATGAGAGAATGAATGCTAACATCTTTATAGAGAAATAAAAGCTGTCAAGACCCACCACAGAAAGCCTCAATTTTCAGAACAGAGGCACATGAGGTATCATCAGAAACATTTTACTGATTACAAATTTTCTTAACTTTCATTCCCATTTTTTGAAAGAGGAAGTTGGGTGATGTGCAGATGGAATTTAGAATTCTGCCTCTCCCATCTGGGGCTTTAGGCTCAGTAGATGAGCTTAATTTTAATGACCAAAAAAATTTGTTTCTTTTGGAGACAATTTTGAGGAGAAGATACACAGAGCTAAAAAAAAAAAAAAGGTGCTAAACAGGGCCCAGCACAGTAGTCTAGTGGCTAAAAACATTGCCTTGCATGTGCCAGGATTCCATATAAAGGCCAGTTCATATCCCAGCTGCTCCACCTCTGATCTAGCTCCCTGCTTGTGCCATGGAAAAGCAGTCAAGGATGGCGCAAAGCCTTGGGATCTCACACCCATGTAGGAGATGTAGAGGAAGCTCCTGGCTTCTGGCTTACGATTGGCTCAACTCCAGCCTTTGCAGCCACTTGGGGACTGAACCTGTGATATTTATACCACATGAAATATCTAGAAATATTCTTTTGTGTGTGTGTGTGTGTGTGTGTGTGTGTATACACATATAGAGTGAGAATGAGAACCTTTAGAGGTTTGTGTCTCAAATGGCCAAACCAAAGTCAAGAGCCAAGAATTTTATCCTGGTACTCCACACACTTGTTAGAAACCCAGAGACCTGAGCTACCATAATCCATTGCTTTCCAAGATGGGTTAGCAAGTAGATGGAGTCAAAGTAGAGCAGGGCACAGCATGGTAGCCTAGCAGCTAAAGTCCTCACCTTGCACGTGCCGAGATCCCATATGGATGTTGGCTCTAACCACAATGGCTCTGCTTCCCATCCAGCTCCTTGCTTGTGGCCTGGGAAAGCAGCGGAAGATGCCCAAGGACTTGGGACCCTGCACCTGGGTGGGAGACTGGAAGAGGCTCCCGGCTCCTGGCTCTGGATCGGCTCAGCTCCGGCCATTGCAGATTCTTGGGGAGTGAATCAGCAAATGGAAGATCTTACTCTCTTGTCTCTTATTCTCTATGTATACCTGACTTTCCAATAAAAAAAATAAAAATGTTGTTAGAGCAGTCAGGACTAGAATCAGCACTCTTACATGAGATTCAAGCATTGCAAATTATGGCTTAATCTGTTGCACCTCATACTGGTCCTGAAACTATTTCCTTGAAACAATTATGATTTTGCTGAAACAAACTCAATAAATATTTATTTATAAAATTTTATCTCTCATGATGCTGTTACAGTTACTCTGTTGGGTTTTGACTGTAATGTTGAAGTTAATATAATTAGATAGGTCCATATGAAGCTATAGATTTTCACATATCAAAACTATGCATATCAATTACCATGATACATATCATGGGTTGTACCTGTTTATAAAAATTACTGGGCTCATTGGCATTTTTAACTTCATTATTTTAAAAATGATATCTGTACTATCTTATTAACTATAAGTAAAATTCTCTTTTCTATTTTCATATTAGTCATTCTAATCATAAAAAATTAAATTTTCTGTTTAGCTGATCAAAACTTCAACATTGTTCATTTCACTATCCAGTCTTTTCTGTCTCAAATGATGTCAAGTTCAAATTATAGCAATTATAAATTTTATACCATGTTGACCTTATTTAACTCTAAAGGGGAACTTCATTTATTTTTCTATCTTCTAATAAAAAGGCAGTCATAATCTTTTCATTTGCAAAAATGTTATAATTATTCCAGGTAATTTTCTTGGACCTTAACTAAATTATTTTTAGGCAAATTGTTTTAAAAGATAGGTTTTTTCCAAACCTGGCAATTGAATTTTTTTTCTGCAATGAAATTTTGTGAAAATACTGTGGTTGTTAAGAAAAGACAGTAGACAGAACAGGTGAATCAACCACCACAGCTATAAGTTGGCAGCGAAACACTGGACAAAGGGAGACTCTGATGGACTATGTCGATCAGTAGATTATTCAACAGCATTATCGTGTCTGGAGTGGCGAGATTGGCAGCAATGCATAACTGGTGAACTACCAGGACCTGGGGTGGGTGGGAGACTGGGTGGGGCTTCTCCTCAATATTCCCTTTAGCCCTTATAACTTTTTTACCCTAATCAACAATGTAAAGATTGCCAAAATATAATAAAGTAAAAAAAATACTGTGGTTGTTTTCTCAAATAATTGCATACTTAAGAACAAAATAAATTCAGATTATTATTATCACAAAGATCATACATTATCACAGCTAAGTTGTAGGTAAATGGGATCACATGTGTCTAATTAAATAAGAATACTACTGACATCTAAGATGTAGTTTTGGTCTCATCCATATTTGCATGCCATCAATATACTGAACATCCATTGTTCCAAAATTGTTAATATTACTCATTTATATTTGCTTCTTTTTACAGCTTGCTCTTCACTTAATTTCACAATAATGAACAGACTCAAGAATTGAAGAGAAATGTAGATATTTCTTCAAGGATTTCCCCACATGCCATAGGAGCAGTATGTTCTCTTATCTCACATCCTTGGTAGGCACAAGGAGAAACTAGAAGCTAAGCAGCAGCTGACAAAAGGTTAAGACGCCCTGCTTCAAGGGCTCCCCCAGCTAAGATTAGAAGGAAACACACGGAAGGAAGCTAGCAAGTGTTCAAAAACCTTTTTTTTTTTCCTTTTTAATGAAAGCTCAGCAATAGCTTGATCACAAACTAACACCACCTTTCGCAACTGTAACTAACCTGGACCCATCATAGTATCTCTGATAACTATGAAAAGCAACAAGTTTGCAGAACAGGATCTCAGCAACACTCACACTGAAGGACTGCAATATAAGATGGATCGTCATGAGATCCAAACTCTTGGCTAGCGTGGCATGCCTCTTCAGAAACAGAGGCACATGGGCATAGCAATAAAAGCATTTTGAGTCTGCCTTTTCATTATTTTAAAATACATACAGTGCTGTTTTAAAACAACAATTAGAAACAAATAGAAAACATATGGTACTACACTCAGAAATTTGTTTTAAATATTCATTGCACACCACAATTGTCTGCTTAACAAAATGTATCTGTATTCTGAATGATTTGCTATGACACATAGCTTAAAGTTGATCATCAAAATTAAAGCTTTTGGTTTCTGAAGAGCTACCATTTTCTAAGGCATAAAGAAATTGCCTTAGGAAAGTGGTTCTCACAAAGTAATCTGGAGCCATTGCGAGTCCATAATCTCAAAATCGAGACATTCTTCTGCTTTTATACGTTCACCCTGTCACAAGCAGACAGTAAAATCACGCATTGTCTCCACATGTGTGATAAATGAGTGCATACAGACATACACAAGCTACACCTATCCTCTTCAGGTAAGCCAAATACTAAAAACTGCTAAAAATAAAGGACAATGTTCATCTTTTTGCAGGTTAGTGAAAAGGTGGCTTTGAAAAAATTTTCATTTTAAAGTGACATGTATTTAAATCTGTAATGAGGATGAACCAGTGGATGAAGATCTTTCTCATTGCATCTCCTTCTTTCTGTGTATCTGCCTTTCCAATAAAAATGAATAAATCTTTAAAAAACAATAGCAGAAAACATTCTTTAAAATTTTACGTATGTTTGTATATATGTATGTATGTATGTGTGATTGTTGGAGCTGAGCCAATTCAAAGCCAGGAGCCAGGAGCTTTTTCCAGATCTCCCACATGAGTGCAGGGTCCCACGGCTTCGGGCTGTCCTCTGCTGCTTTCCCAGGCCACTATCCTGATCCACTATCCACCACCCTCTTAATTCTAATATTCTGACTTCTACTAATTGCCAGTCAAAACCATCTCTCCAAAGAAAACCCACCACGAAAAAAAGAAATGTTTCAATATTAGTCCTATTACAGATCTTCCTAATTATGACATTCTCAGCTACTGAACCGATTTTGTTCTACATCCTATTTGAAATCACCCTTATTCCCTCACTTATTATTATTACTCGGTGGGGCAATCAAACAGAACGACTAAATGTAGGAACCTATTTTTTATTTTAAACCTTAGCAGGATCCCTCCCCCTTCTAGTAGCTCTACTTTATATTCACAACACCACAGGAATGCCACAGGAATGAGAATGAATATAAAAATTTTTAAACATTTGTCCTGTTGTGAAAATTTTGGAAATGATAAATACATCTTTATAACATTAATTTTTTAATTGTAAAGAGATGCTAACACCAGAATTTCTGAGATTCTATCCCGACTTCTAAGGTTAACTATATGTGGTTGAAGTAAAAGCAGCAAGGCAACAGTAGCATTAATTTCTATATCAGTTATTTCTTTTTATGGACCAGGGACCAGGAACCAGAAAGAGGGATAAGTGTCACTATAAACACTTCAAGCTTCATGGGCCATACGACCTGTTGTAAGTAATCAGTTCTGTCATCATCCACAAAAAAAAAAAAATGAAAACTATACATAGTATGGAGGCAGATGAATGTGACTGTCTTAAAATAAAACTTGATTTGCAAGTTTCTAAGCCATATTTATCCTATAGGTTGTAAATTGCCACCTCCTGCCTTAGACCTAAAAACTGTTGCTAACTCTGACCATAGTTCCAACCTGGGGTAACCATATTTTGTGTGTGGGGAGAGTAGTAGAAAGAAAATTCACATTTATGAATTAATTATTTGGTATCAATGAGTATATATTTTATAGTATTAAAATATCTTTTCGTGTTCATTTTAAATAGTAATATTTAATCCTACTTTAGAGGCAAGAAAATGGTGTATAAAAATGTGACACACTAAGTCAAACAGTAGCTTTGGTTCAAACCACCAACTGTCTGGCTGCTCACATGCCTTGATGCCTGTAAACGCCATCAGGACCACCAGCAGCAGGAAAAGCTAAAACTCCCCTATATTTGTTAGTGCATGATGTGCATTCTGCATCTTTGAGCATACAGGTAACAATATCCTGAACTTATGGGTAAACACAATAGGAGTTATGAGGCTTGCAATTAGTAGCAGAGTCACTACTGTTACCAATATCATTTGACTTCCAATCCAAGTATTTCATTTTCTAAATTTCTACTTGTAGAATTTGCTCATTTTAAGATTCCTGGCTATCCAACTAACACTCTCTCCTGTGTGTGTGTGTTGGGGGGCTGCTCATCTTTCAGCACGAAACCTCAAAGTTACAATATTTCCATTTCTCTGACAGAGATGAATATAAGGGAACAGTACAGAAATACGCATTTTTATCTCCATCACTATGAGACATAATTCATGCTAAATCAATAGGAAAGCATCAAAGGTCAAAGAGATGGAAAGATTTCCATTCAGGATTAGTAACATTCTCATTGATGTACTCATCTTTGAAGCAGGAGGCAATGGAGTTATTAGGCAATTTGTGTGACCCAGTGTTAAGTGGCTTTCATTCCCTTATACCTACAATAGATGAGAGTAGAAACTAGACGTTTCCAAAGGACTGTAACTATTATCTGTGAATTTTTTAATCATTCTAAAAAGCTCCAATTAAAGGTTGATTCACCTATTGGTGACAATTCAATAGGTTTCTATAAGATAGAGTTAATGATTCAGTGTGGATTTTTGTTTTAGGGGAAAAAAAAAACCAGTTTATAAGCCTATGAGCTGAAATACAGCTGCACACTTTTTTCTAAGTGTTGGTCATTAATTTAAAGAAAATGAAATAGTCAACATCCTCTGTGTTAATGATTCATGTGAGAAAAGGAAGATCCAGTGTTCTGGCTCCTCCACATCATTCCACACACGCAAACACCGACAACGTTAGCTCAAGTTTGGGGCAGTCTTTGGCAGCCCCTCTCACTATTACGTTCTCTGTACCTCTGTTACCAGTCAGCCACAGTTGTCCCCCATTTACAAGATCATATCTCTTGTCTGACACCACACAAGCGGGATATTGGTGTAAAGGAAGTGGGAGAGTTAGACACTTCTAACCTCTGTCAGTTTCTATGACACGGGGAACCAAGACAAAGTAACTATGTAACAGCAGCTACACCACCAAACTGACTTCCATTACCACAGCTGAAATCTTAAAAACGGAGCTTCCAAAAAAGAAAAGTGATATTGATTCTGCAGCAATTGTTTCATTCAGCCCAAAAGAGTCAGAAGCAAAGCCCTTGGGAGCACTGAACTCAAAACACTCGACCATCTACCAGAGTGACCAATATCTGTTAGAAATGGTAGAAGCCTAGGTGGTCTTGGCGCTTTTCATCATAAGGTTCATGCTTCTCTGATCATTAGAACTTTAATTTCTTGCTGTGCTATTCTCCCTGTTCTGAAAAACTATTCCTAATTCTTAAGTGAATGCCTGTGGAAATCAACTTTGAAAGGACCCAGAGAAGAAGTGGTGAATGCTGGGTTAATTCAGCCACTTGTGGTTATTTTATTTAAAGTCAGGTATTACTGAAACTTTGAGTGGCTGTCATGCAGTGTTATTAAATTTTACCTCAAAGAACTTCAAAATGAAGACAAGCATAACTAGAAATGAGGAAATAAAAATTCATTGAGC
Organism: Ochotona princeps; assembly: GCF_030435755.1. Lineage (NCBI taxonomy): Eukaryota > Metazoa > Chordata > Mammalia > Lagomorpha > Ochotonidae > Ochotona > Ochotona princeps. The sequence goes on along the minus strand of NC_080837.1, from coordinate 32,571,288 downwards.
TATTTTTTTTTCCAGCAGGTTTGGACTCCGTAAGTGAAATCATTAGTGCAGGAAAATTTGACAACCTATCTGGCAGGCAGGGAATGGACTTGCCTTAGTTGCAGGACAGCCTTAGAACAGGACCGTTTCAAATGTTGTGAGCACCTCAGAGGAGTTCCTACATCAGAAATACGTATGACAATTTTTGCTTCAAAGAACTCTAGTTATCAAAATCTGAATGCCTAAAAATTTCTTGGCTTTAAAAATATGCTGAAGGAAGTAATAAAAGATCATTACTGCAGGTTATATTTTTACAATGTTCAAGAACAAATATAATATTATCTTTAAAAAGCCAGAATTTCTATCTGTAATTATATCTATGTATATATAAATTATTTTTTATATTTGTTTTTATTATAAATGTAGATATCCAGAGGGGAGATACAGAAAGAAAGATCCTCCATCCACTGTCTCACTCCTCAAGCAGTTGCAATGGCCGGAGCTGAGTTGATCCAAAGTCAGGAGCCAGGAGTTAGATCCCGGTCTCCCATGAGGGCACATGGCCACAAGTCCTTGAGCTGTCCTTGACTGCTTTTCCAGGCCACAAGCAGGGAACTGAATGGAAGCACAGCACCAGAATATGAAGTGTAGCCCACATGCGATCCTAGTGCCTACAAGACTTGTATTTATCCACAAGGCTACCACTCCAGGCCCTCCATGAATTATTATTAAAAAGGATTCACAGCATTTCTCTGTTTACAAAAGGAAATTCTTTGAAATCAACTTCAAAGATTTTTTAATTAAAAAAATTACTTGAGACAGTATGAGATCTTCCATCAGCTGGTTCACTTCTCCCAAATTTTGCAACATCTGGTGCTGAGACTAGGCCAGGAAAAAAAACAGGAGTCTAGAACTGAAGGTAGGTCTCCAGCATAAATGGCACAAACCCAAGCAGTTGTCATCTCCCACTCTCTTGCAGTGAATCAGCAGAATGCTGTAACCAGAAGTGGACCTGCGATGGGGTCCAGGCAGTACAAGCTAGGTTCTGTGAGCAGCCTAAAAGGTATATTAACTGTTGCTGCCAACGTCTGCCCATCCTCACAGGTTTTAATTCAGAAGACCTGGGGGACATAGTCATGGCAAATGAGATAAACATTGCACCATAACTTGCATTCATCTAGGTAAAGGAAACAGTGCATTAGTTATAAATAGAGTGAGGCCGGAGTTTTCCAGAAGTATATTGGAGATTTCTTTCCAGATTTGGAATGATATCCTACTTTCTCTCCCTCCAGCTTGAAAGTCAGTTGAACTATTCAGCTGTTGCCTTTAGTTTCCTGGGTAAAATCGAAGAAAAACAATCATTCCTGTCTGTGTGGCATGTGTCATCATCTGTGGCTTCTTTGTGGACTCTGCCTGTGGTTGAATCCTGTTTGATAATTTACACCAGAAATGTTGCAGTTTCCGTTTTCAAATTGGTATGGAACAACTGATTGAATCACCAGGGGTCAAGTAAAGATGGTGGAACGGAAAAAAAAAAAGATGGTGGAATGGGAATATTAATTAGTGTATAGAAATATGTGCATGTGTATAAATAGATATGTGAGTATATAATAAAGTATACATACTCATTTTCTCAAGAGAAATTTGACATCTAAAGACTAGACATTGCAAGTGTGTTTATATTTAGGTTTCCTTTCAATTGTTGAAAATCCAATTTATAAATTGAAGAGCAAAGTTAGTTAAATTTTAAACTAAATTACTTAAAAATGATGTATTAAATATTTTAAATCATCACAATAATTATTACTAAATACTACACATATGCAACAAGAAGCTTCATAGAACTTGAAAGATTAAAGGACTAGTTTAATACATAAACCAACAAATTTGCCCAAATCATGAAAACCATGCATAAAAAGTAACATTAAAGAGTAGCAAATATTTGAACAAATTCTGACTGATGCATTGCAACTGTGAATTTTGGAAGGTGCGGGGGAAGAGAAACCAGACTCAGAGTTGGTTAATAACTTATAGAGACTACTCCTAAATGTATGAGTCTTGTGTCAACTTGAGTTGTGGTTCTATTACAAAAACCACTGTGACATTATTTAGTAAAAGGAACGGTATGCATATATAAATCCACACTTATGAATATGTTCAGCAGCAAAACATTTTGATTAGTGTGCAGTGTCCTTGATTTATCAGCATATCATAATTTCAAAGAACAAATTATGTCATTTCCTCCCATTGTATTTTCCTGTGTCTGCTCAGGGCTGACTATGCCCCTAAGGAACCTGATCTCTGAGGGATTATCACAGATTTGTGCTGTCTACTAACACAGATGTGGGAGGATTCTGAAATGATAACAGGTTAGGGAGAACCAGAAGACTTCTCCATCTAGAAAACAGTAAGTTTTCCAACCTCCAGAGGCAGGATTGAATAGTAAATTGTGGTTAATTTCACTCAATTTCACTCCTTACATCTACAACAGTTACCCATCTCCTACTTCTCTGTCCTCGGACGGCAACTGTGCACATACCCTTCTCTGCAGTAACTTGCACACAGACTACAGGAATACACAGCATAGGCAAAAAGGGCTCTGCCATCCAAATTCTTAGTTTCTCTGCTCTGATTGTTGATACTTATGATCACAGAAATATAAGGGGGAAATAGTAGTATCCATTGCTGTACTTCCACCTGTTGTTTCAAGTCTCTCATCATTTAGCTAATGTGACTTTTAGGGAATGTATAGAGCTTGTATATTTTTTATTTACCCTTCATTTTTTGAGGGGAACCAGATATTTAATGATGGAACATTAAAATTTAACCATCTGAGTAATGGAAGTTAGAAAGTTACTACTCATGCCCAGGGGAGGAGCAGGCTGAGAAAAATTTGTGTTTACACTCCAGGTAGATGCCCAGCACAGGGTAAAATTACCATTTTTATCTAAAGTCAACCAAATCTGGGTAAAGGAGAGAATATGATTTCCAGAGGAAACAAGCAAATGCATTAAAAACTCAAATGTATAGTTTAACACTGAAAAAGGCACATCAAGAAATAAAGTGTGGCTCAGTCTATGGAAGCAGAGAAGTTTAAAAAGGTCTGATGTCAGATTCACTAGGCAATGGGACTTTAAAACAACTATCTGGGATGTTGTGGGATGTTCCAATTTTTCACAGTAGTCATGGAGAAAATCACAGCATGATGTCTGAACAAAATGGAACTCTAAACAGACATGAAAAATTTCCAAAAGGAAATTTTGGAACTGAAAAGAGACATAGCTGCTGATAATCACAGAAATACAAAGGATCATCAGGGGAGAGTATGAGCAGCCAATAGATCGGGAAACATAGGAGAAAGAGATCAACTTCCAGGCCTGTATAATCTATCAAAATCAAGCCACAAGAACATATAAAAAAATGAAAAAGACCCATAAAGTGTAGTGAAATAGAATCACTAAAAAAACTTTTCCAAACAAGAAAAGTTCAGTATTAGCTAGCCTTTTAATTGAATTTAACCAAACACTTTAGGTAGTAATGTTTTTTTTTTTTTTTTTTTGTAACTATTCCTAAGGTTGGATGGGAGGAAACCATAGCAAACTCTTGTTGTAAGACCAGCATCATACTGATAACATACTGAGATAATGATAACAAAACCTACAGACAAATGCCCCTAATGACCATGATGCAAAAGTTCTTAACAGAATATCAAATAAAAGTCAGTGGCACATAAAAATTCCTATAAAACATGATCACATGGGACTTAACCCAGGGATATAGATACGGTTTAATATGCACAAAGCAATAAACAAAGAATCCCATCAAGAGAATGGAGAAAAATAATATAATCATTTAAACTGGAACCAAGCATTCAGAGAAGTTCAGTATCACTTCAAAGCCAAATGACAGATAAAGGAACATAACAAAAACACACCCAAAACCATAGCAAGTTGGAAAATGCTGAAATCATTTTCTCAGATCACAAGTCTACTTTCAATATTTTTTATTCAGTATAGTATTAGAAGACATAGAAAAATACAGGAGAAGGAGCCTAAGACAATCCAATAGGAAAGGAGGTCATATTATTCCTGTTGGTGAACAATGACTACCTGCAGCATGACCCATAGACTGCACCAAAAACTTATTATAAGCAACTTCAGTAAGTTTGTAGCACACAAGATAAGTGCACAGAAACCACTTTTGTTTTCCTTTTCAATCATTAAATTACTGAGAAAAAAACTTACTTTACTCACAAAAATATTTAGACTTAGATTTAACCAAGGAAATGAATGACATATGCAATGAAAAGTATAAAACACTGATGAAAGGAATTGAAGGACACACATAAAAAGGAAAGACATCCCATATGTATGGCTTCAAGCAAATACTGATAAAATGGCAAGAGTAATCTTGGTAACCTATGGATCCAATATATTTTTTTTAAGTTGTCAATGATGTTCTTCAAAATGAAATATTCCTAGAACTTCTTCATGTTCAAATGCTCTCCACTGCCCTCCCACCATTCCTCGCAGGCTTTGGGAACTCAGTTCTCCACTTCTATGAGATCAAGCTTTTTGCTTTTACATGCAAGTGAGAACATGTGGTATTTGTCTTTCTCTGTACATAACTGTGCCTGCTTTTGTAATTAACATAATGCATTCCAGTTGCATCTATGTTGCTACAAATGACAAAATTTTATTCAATTGATAATGGGATATTCCACTGTATACCTATGTTGCATTTTATTTATCCACAGCTAAGTTGATTTACACCAAGGTTGACTTCCTATCTTGGTTATTGTCAATAATGTTGTAATAAAATTGCTAGTGAATATTGTTCAGTCTCTATATGTTTGTGCATTTTTCTAATTTCTTATATTTTAAATTTCTAACTTTAATGTGGTTAGATGTAAAGGATGATTTTAATTTTTTTAATTTGTTGAGATTTAGCAATCTATTTGTACTGATCAAACATGAGAAACAGCTTAATCATTCAATAGCTGAATAAATGCACATATTTTGTTAGATACACCATGGAATGCTACTCAGTAATTTTAAAAAGTAAATGACCAATTTAGACAATATTGTAAATGGTTTTTAAAATGATGTTGAGTGGAAGAAACTAGTCAAAAAGTACACAATCATGTGATTTTTATTTATTCTAGAAAATGTTATTCAACAGTGACAGAAAGTAGAGTAAAAGTTGTTAGAGGGTGGGGTAGAGGTGGACAAGATAGCTTGGAGGGCTTACAAAGGGGAGAAGGTCAACTTTTATAAGCTACGATGATAAAATCATGCACATAAATACAGGTCAACATGATCATGATTTTTACATGCTTTTAGTTTATTGTATGACATTAACAGAAAAAAAAAACTTTTCTTTCGCCTAGTTCTGGGCATTTAACAATATACTGGTAACAAAGCATTAAAACACTGTATTATCTGCTTGAGGTTTTCACACTAAAAAATTCCATGTACAGAGCCGGCACAGTAGCCTAGTGGATAAACTCCTTGCCTTGCGTGCACCAGGATCCCACATGGGCACCGGTACTAATCTTGGCCGCCACCAATCCCATCCAGTTCCCTGCTTGTGGACTGGGAAAGCAGTCAAGGACGACCCAAAGCCCTGGGATCCTACACCAGTGTGGGACACCCCGAAGAAGCACCTGGCTCCTGGCTTCAGATCAGCTCATCTCTGACTGTTGCAGCCAGTTGGAGAGTGAATCAGCAGACAGACAGAAGATCTTTCAATGTCTCCCACTCTCTGTATATGACTTTCCAATAAAAATAAATAAGTCTTTTAAAAATTCCACGTACATATGAACATGTAGAACTCCAGTAATTATATTATGGCCTGTTATTGCTATAGGTCTATCTTTTTAAATATAGATTAGTACATGGTGCCCTTCAATTTTAATAATGAACATTCTATAAGAACGACTTGCATGCATTACAAAACTATCTGTTGTTCTGGAAAAAAAAAATCACCTTGGAGTTCCCAAATGAACCTTATCTTGGTTTTTATATTCAGTGTTTTTCTGTGATGGCTACATTTTTTCACACCTAAAATACATTAATAGAGGCAACTGAAGAAAGAAGGAAGTACTAATGGTATATCATGATAAATTTTATTATTATGATGGCATAATTTTCTGTATGATTCTTGAGCCATTATGTCTATTTCTTCAGTCCTTAGTTTAATATCATTTATCAACATGGAGGAGAAAGAGTGTAAGAAATTCTAAGATCTTTAGTGAGCTAAAATCTAAATGCTGAACACGTGCAAAAGGAATTCTAAAACCACTGGAATGGAGTACACTAAGAAAACATTTTTCTCTAGAAAAATCATGTGAGTTTAAGAAGGACCATGAATATTCCAAAATCATATTTTTCTGCTTGAGTGTCTTCCATTTAGGAAGATGGTAATATCTAAGGTGAGTCACAGAGCTGTCTCCTCCATCTCAGTACACATAGACTGCATGACTTATTCTTCTCTTCAATATTGTGGTTATTTAAGTTGTAGACATAAATTTATATTTACATGATCACATTGAAGTCTGTAAGTCTGCATTCATTTTTCATAGTGGAAAGGCTTAAATAAAATATTGGGAAGATGTTAGCCTTCAGTACATTTGTAGATTAATGAAGATATAAAACTGGCAAAGTAGCTAATCAAGGGAAATCTTAAACAGACATTATGCATATGCTATACCATAGCAAAGCCAAGTAGGAAGAAGAATGACCTATATGATCTGATTAATTACCACTGCCTTCCTGTAAACATCTGCAGTGTAGGTCACTGATTGCTAATTCACTCTATGATATAAATCATAGTTCCTGCTCTTCACATCCCTTAGAAAACAAAAAATACAGATCTCAATTTGTAATGCTGTTTGTTGCACACTTTCTTTGCTTTTGTGGTCATTCTTGGGAACAACCCCATGAGCCAACTGGTATTAACATGAGATAGTATATGCTAATGAGATGGCACTATCTTCTTGATAGGCCTAGATTGCGATAACCTTCCTTTTAATTGTGTTTTGTGGTCTATAAACCATTTTGAACATACACTATTTTAGGTGTCCAACCAGAAATACTTTGGCCAAACCAATTTTAATTTGTTCTTTTTGGTTGGGAAATTGTTCTGGGTCATTTAATAACCTCTTATGCTATTAGGGTTACATAATTTCAGACACATATGGTTACGATTAATGGTACCAAATAAGTTATAAGCTATCATTATTTTTATTCTAATGGTGAAATAAGATGTGCCTTTCATTCTATACTAGTGGTAGGTTCATAACTAGGTTTGTTCCAAAATAATGAGTATGTCATTCCAAGATACGAGTATGTCAGTTAATTTGATTTACTTCTGTTTTGCTTTTATGTTCTAATGTTCATTTAAGCCATTGATTCTAACTGGTTTTAAAACCTCCGATGTTTCACCCACTTTAGTGATGAAGATTCCTCTGATTTGCTCAACACATATTTCTAAAAATGTAATGTAAAATATAAACTTCCTTTCCTTTACTTTCAACTAAATTTTTGTTCGCTTTAGAGCTATTTGCAAATCTATTCTTCTGCCAGTGCCGGAAACATTTCTAATTAAAAAAAAAAAAAAGAAAAAGAAAAAACACCTGTTTTGGGTCCAATTACGAATTGCAGAGAACTATCATTCCTAATTACTAAATAGCTACAGAATTCCCATTTAAGTCAAATCGACTACACTTGAAAATAAACCTAGAATTTAAATGCTATAATCATTTATAATGCATTCTGCTTCTGCACACAAAAATAAAGCTCAATTCAAAAGCAAGCCTTGGATGGGATTGTGCTTTGTACATCTTGCTGGCCAGTTTTAACATAAATGACACCAAATTTTGAAAAATGTCATGGCAGCAGGCTTTTATTTTTCCTTTAAGTACATTTTGTAATTTAATCTTTACTGATTCTGGAGAGTTTCTTTACCTCCCACCCTAAGAAAAGACAACCTACAATTTATTTAAACATATATTTTAGGTTATTGTTTAGGTCTTTTAAAAATAGCCAATTTAAAGATGTATTTAAGAAGTTTATGCATGGAAAAATAACTGCTTACTTTTGATTCCAAGAAATGAGTATAACCAGATTTCAACCACCAAAGCAAGTACTATTTGTACATTAATAGAATTACTCAAGTAAACCAATGATAATTTCTCATACAAAATTACTTCAGGTGGGACTTCTAGACCTCCATTAATATTCTAAGACTAAAATCCCTCTGGATCAATCATGACTTTGTAGGTATATTCTAGTTTCCTTTTGTCTGCTCCTCAATGAGGTACCACCTAACGCCAGTAAGAATGACTCGCATACAAAAAAATCACCACCAACACTTGCTGGCGAGGATTTGGGGAAAGGGAACCCTACTCCACTGCTGGTGGGACTGCAGACTGGTACAGCCTCTATGGAAATCAGTATGGAGAACACCCAAACAACTGAAAATCCATATACCATATGATCCAGCAATAGCACTCCTAGGAATATATTCAAAATATCTGTTACACGAGAAACCAACATACACTCCTATGTTCATAGCAGCACAATCAGTAACTGCAAAAACATGGAAGCAACCGAAATGCCCATCAGCAGAAGACTGGATAAGAAAGCTATGGTTCATTTACTCCATGGAAAACTACTCAGATATTCACAAAACAAAATAAAACAAAACAAAACAAAAAAAAACCAAAATGCAGTTCTTTGGGGTCAAATGGGCCCAATTGGAAACCATTATGCTAAGGGAAATGAGCCAATCCCAAAAGGATAGATGCCACATATTTGTCTTAATTTAAGATCAAATGATGTCAATCTGAAAAATAGTACCTGTAAATTGTAACATTATTTCAACCTCAAACAGCCTGTATCGCATGCAATAAATAGCCACAGTATAAGGAGTCATTAGTTCACACTATGTCACTAGAGCATGATGATTACGTATTTCTTTAAAAGGCATTTAGTGACAACTAGAGCAGTCCAAGTTGCTCTAAGCAGTTCCAAAGAAACTAATGATCACTTACATTTTTCTCCCAATTTTTTTATCCAAGCATTGTTTTGTAGATTATCTCACAGGTTTGTTTATTGTTATGTAAAGTACAGTCACCAATATTCTTACTGATTATGAACATTCTTTGCCTCTAAAAGCAGACCTGATAGACCACATACTCTACACAAAGCACACATTATAGGATCGATTTATTGAGGTATGTGACAAACAGTTGAGGTTAGGTAGATGCAAGGCTTAGTGTTCCCTTACGACTATGTGTACATAATTCAGAGTTAAGTACCTCTCACATTAAAATGCATATGTATCAACAGTCACAAAAAACCATAAATTTCTGTGTTGTAAATTATTGTTTGTATGACCCGTGGGATTTTTTTCCCTTGTGATTTTCCTTGACATTTTCTAAAACACTGATTGATTTTGAAACGCTGAGACATACGCACAAAGTTGGCTCTTCAAATAGCTGGTTCACTCCTTAAGCCGATGCAACAGCCAAAACTGAGCCAGGCTGAAGCATAAGACATGGGACTCCATTGTGTGAGTTAAGGGGCCCAAACACTTGAGTCATTGTTTGCTGTTTTCCCAGCTATGTTGGCAGGGACCTACCTGCACCTGAAGTGCAGAAACCAAAACTCTAACCTGCATCTTATGGGTTTAACTTACTGTTCCACGATACTGACTCCTAGCATTGCTGTCATCTGTAAAGAAATGAATGGAAACTACAGGTCTGTTATTGGAATCAGGATAATCCTAGAAACCCTTATTCAGCCTTGGTAGGAATTTAAAAAGCTGTTCTTTGTTCTGTTCTCCAAATGTATATTTAGGAGAGAATAACTCAGCATATGTACATCACTCTCCAGATTGTCTCCATAATAAAAAAAAAATCATTCACAGGCTTTGGAATTTGAGTTCTGGCTTTGTCTCTCAATAGGTGTGTGACACTGGGCACGTCACTAACATGTTCAGATCTCAGTGACAACTTCTATAGATCAGACACACAAATCATATCAACTTCTGAGAGTATCTAGGATAAGTTGATAAAATAATAAATTTAAAAACTAGGAGCTTATAGAAACCCATTAAATATCACTATAAGGTACAATTACTTTTGAAGGTTATATACTTCTGTCAGTTGTGTTGAGAGTAATCAACAATGAGTTCTTACCAAACTCATCTTTTGCAAATTAATCTTTACTGATTCTGGAGAGTTTACCTCCCACCCTAAGAAAAGACAACCTGCCATTTATTTAAACATATATTTTAGGTTATTGTTTAGGTCTTTTAAAAATTGCCAATTTCAAAATGTAAAATTTCTTTACCAGTAAAGAAACTCTCCATAATCATTAAAGATCAATTTGCAAAATGTACTTAAAGAAGCAGCATTACCATGAACATAGTCATGAAATAGAACATTTCCTTCAACTAAAAAGTTCCCAGAATAGCAGAGGTTAAGCTTGGAAGAAAATTTTGTGGCATACAATTTCCTTAGCTAATAAACAAGAACATCATGATTCTTTGAGGTCCAGAAAATGGTCTACACTCACCCCAGCAGCGTTAAAAGTCTGTCAAAACTCAAACTTCTTTCAAAGGGCTCAAATATCTGCTTTGGCACATTGGAAGGTAAAGGGGAGGCAGCTGCAAGAGCTCAAGGGCTCAATACTTGTCACACTCAGGGGACCCATGGATGGAGTCTCTGGCTCTCAACTTTGATGCAGCCAGTGCAGGAAGTTGGGGAGTGACTTAGGGAATAGGAGCTTGCTCTTCTTGCTCTCAAACAAGAAAGAAGGAGGCAAGTGAGGGAGAGAGGAAGGGAGGGAAGACAGACAACACATAGGATCTAGGACCCGTGAACAACAGAGCAGTGCCTACAACATTTTCTTTACCACTGGAGTTCAGAAATTTCTGTAGTGCTTCCAAAGTACAGTATATTTAAATTAAAGCAGTTTGTTCATTCAAGAAAATGTGATAGCTAGAATTGTGTTGGCTCTGCAATAATATTTTATTGGAAAAACAAAAAGGACTTGATGTGTCCTATCACAAAACAAACATATGAAAGGTCTTGTTTTTGTTCTTTTTATTTTTTTCTCAAATCACTTTGTTGTTTGGGAGAGGATCTGATACTTGGAAAAACCTTTGCTTATTTTATACCAAATTATAGTGACTTGTATTCTAGCCCTGATTGGGTTTTTCAAGCATGGTAGGTTTGTCAGGATCACACAATTCCAGCACTCCTGTTTCTCTTTAGATAAAAGGACTTTCATGCTTCCTTCCACCTTTCTTTCATCAAAAGCCTGGTTGAAGTAACGATGCTTTACGTATGAAACATAAAAATGGGGGATTTCTAACACTTTACCATGTAAGTATATTCCATAAATCATTTTTAAAACTAAGAATCATCTTGTACATTTTCAGCTAAAATACAAAGTTTGCAAATATTTAAAAAGCTTCAGATAGCATGTAAGAGCTGGTTTAATAAAATATTGACATTTAAGGAAAACCATTGGATCACAATTTCAAGTGTTTTCAGCAAAATGCTATTATCATTATGATTTGATATCCAGAAGCACCCATTAAAGAAAAAAAGTGAATATGCAATTCCTTAGCAATCTTACACTACTTTTTATTTCTTGATTTTTCCATTATACCTCTGTATATAATTTTATCCTTATGAAACATACTTTGTAACATTTTTCTAGTTATTTAATACTTAGCAGCAACAATATGAACACAATATAATTTTTATGATAATCTGTGCTAACCAAAGCAAAAATCATTATACATTTTGATAAAATTTAAAAAGTAAAAATGTTTCATGACAGAGAAGATGGTCTTATTTTTGCACCCACCCTTTTGAAATTAAGCAAAGTTTAGAATCAATTCTATTTTTTTTAATGGGCATACACATACAGGTGTTTTATTCTGATATGTAAACAGATTAGAATGGAAAATGTTGTTTTAAAACCATGAAACTCAATTTATTGAACACTTCCCATATTAGAAGCCAAAAAAATCACATATTGATCTCTCCTTAAAAACACATCTATAATGATCTGACTGCAAAATTAGTTCTTCATTAAATTTCATTGGAAGCAATGAATTAGAACCTACCTGGCTTGCAAGAGAAATTACTTCCCAGTTATTGCTGTCATTTAAAATATTTGTTTGATTAGGCCCTCACAGGTAATGCAAGATTCCTTCTGTTAGAAATCTTTGACTTAGGGCCCGGCAGCGTGGCCTAGTGGCTAAAGTCCTCACCTTGAACGGGCCGGGATCCCATATGGGCACCGTTTCTAATCCCAGAAGCTCCACTTCCCATCCAGCTCCCTGCTTGTGCCTGGGAAAGCAGTCGAGGACGGCCCAATGCATTGGGACCCTGCACCCGCATGGGAGACCCGGAAGAGGTTCCAGGTTCCCGGCTTCGGATCGGTGCAGCACCGGCCGTTGCGGCTTACTTGGGGAGTGAATCGTCGGATGGAAGATCTTCCTCTCTGTCTCTCCTCCTCTCTGTATATCTGGCTGTAATAAAATAAATAAATCTTTAAAAAAAAAAGAAATCTTTGACTTCTTTTTGTAAAGTGAGACAATGGCAGGGCTGGCACTGTGGCACTGCAAGTAAAGCCACCACCTGCTATGCCAGCATCCCATATGGACACACGTAGCTCTTTGTTAGTGGCTTGGGAAAATAGTGAGAAGTGGCCCAAATACTTGAGCCCCTGAACCCACATTGGGAGACCCAGAAGAAACTCCTTGATTCAGCCTTGATTCAGCCTGGTCCATTTGGGGAGTGAACCAACAGATGGAACATTCTCTGTCTTTTTCCCTCCCTCCCTCCTTTCATTCCTCCCTCCCTCTTTGTAGTTAGTAGAAAATTGTCAAGCAAATCAAATTTAGAAATCATATTTGGCAGTTGGATTTGGAAGCAATTATTCTTGCCAGATTGCCTACTCTAAATCCTTACTGGATCCTCAGAGGAAAAAAATATTCCAGTATGAGGATACTAAGGTGGGATCAGTACAGTGGCAATATTAGGCTAATCCTGCACATGCGGTGCCAGATTCATCCTGGCTACTCTACCCATAAGATCCAGCTCCCTGATTATGGCCTGGCAAAGCAGTAGAGGATGGCTCAAGTCCTTGGACTCAGATGAAACATCCAGAAGAAGACCCTGGTTCCAGATGGGTTCAGCTCTGGCCATGGCAGCCATCTGAGGAGTAAACAAGTGGATGGAAGACCACTCTGTCTTTCCATCTCTTTAAAATCACTTATGAAATAAAAACATATTTTAAAAAGAAAAAATCACTGAAAAAATGTAAAGCTAATTATCTACAACAGATTTTTTCCTGTTACTTTTTTTTAACATGTGATGAAGTCCAATTTATTGATTTTCCCCCTTCATGCTTTGTGCTATTGGCATAAGGACTACAAACTTTTCAGTAAACCGAAGGTCCTGAAGATATTCCCCACTGTTATCTTCCTAGTAGTTTACAATCCCATGTTTTACATTTTAGGGGTGTACTTAAGTATTTTATAATTTATTTTTAATTTCATTTTTAATGTTGTTTACATAGTTGAGAGGGATGCATTCCCATGTGGGTTTCTGATTATAGTAGAGAAGGTGGAGGTATAGAATAAGGTGGGCAGGACAAATATTTCAAATTTTCTTTCTCCTGTTTCCACAGTAGGGGAAAGGATAGGGTTGCTCCTTGCTGTCAAAGTCCATCAGCACTCAGGGATAGGGAGACAGTCATTTATGATGCCTTAGATACTCCAACATGCAGAAGAGTTTTCCAAGGGTGTTACTTGAGTGCTTTTAATAGTGCTGAGACACCATTAGGGCTGAGGAATCTTTCCAAGGTCAACTGACTAACCAAGTTGACCTTAGTACATCCACAGGTCCAGCAACATGTTGCAAAGCTTGGCCAGAAAAATGGTCCAGCCTATACTGCATTCCATTCTTGATGTCTTCTGCTGGCCTAGGGGATCTCGTCATCATGTCCCTCATGTCCATGTGAGTATGCTGTCCACTATACAAGCATCAAGCAACTGAGGAGGCCCAGTCCCAATACATGCACTCCAAGGTCCACATGCACTCCATGCACACCACATATATTGTGATTTTTCCATGTGGCTGGGGTTTGCGTCCAGCCATCTAGTTAGGGAATCCAAGAAACCTCAGCTGAAGTAACTCCAAACGTAATTCTTGTGTACACCAGCCAATGCAGGGTCAGCTACAACCCATCCCCTGCACCAGTCAATGCACAAACCTGGTAGACGCAGCTGCCCAGGCAGCTTTGCCTCTAGCCCCATATCCCATGTGAACTGATGCATGCTGCATCCTAGCCCAGCCCAACCTGCCATGGGCCTGCTCTTCATGCACACCAGTGAGTACCATGACTTAGAGCGATCCCCAATAACCTCTAGTAGGCCCAACCTGAGCCTTGGTTTTTGTGTATGCCAGCACATGCTGTGGCCTAGCCCAGTCCATCTACATTCCGTGTGACTCTTGTACACACCCACAGGGGCTGCAGCTTAGCTCAGCCTGCCCTATCCCCAGACCCAGCACACACACATATGCCTATTGGTGTTTCTGCCTTGACCAGCCTGGCCTGCCCCCAGTCCTAGCTCTCATGCTCACCAGCAGAAGCTGCAGCTCAGCAGAGGAGTATCCACAGGTCCCCTAACAAGCCTGTTCCCAGCCCCTGATCTTGTGCCTGCCAGGCATACTACAGACCAGCCTGACATGACTTGCACCCAGTTCCAGCACTTGCTAGCAGGTGCTACAACTTAGCACACCCCCAAACCCAGCTTTCATGTGAGCTGCCAGTAGCTGAAGCCTAGCCCAGCCTGTCCTGCCCTAAATGCAGCCCACACATTGGCCAACTGGTGCTGAAGCCTTGCTCAGCCCCATCAGCCCCCAACTCTAGCTCTCACATTCACCAGTGGGAGCTGCAGCTTAGCAGAGGAGTCCCCAAGTAAACCTAACATATATATCCAGATGTTGCATGTGCTGGGAGGTGCTTCGATTTATCCTGACATGACCCACTCAGTCTCAGCTCTCACCAGTGCATGTTGTAGCCTAGCCCAGCTGAGTGCAGCCCACTCCCTGTCCTGACTCTGGTGCATGCCAGTGTGTGATGCAGCCTGGCCTAGTCTCAGTTATTATGCTCCCCAGTGCAAGGTGTGACCTAGCAGATTTCTCTAAGTTCCATTACAGGCCCATTTCGAGTCCTGGAACTCATATGTGCCACTGCTTGGAGTCATGGCCCTTCTGGTGTGGTATGCCCTCAGTCTAGCAGGTGCTGCAGCCTAGCCCAGCCCAAACCCCTCCAATCCCTAGCTTCTGAGAGTGTCAGGTGAGTCCCATGGTCCAGTCTGGCTCTCTGCACCACCCCCAGATCTCTGCACAAACTGATGGGTTCTGCAAACCCACAGAGGAGAATCCACAAGTCTCCTACAGAATCTGTATCCAGATCTGGTTCTCTCACATTCTGGAATGTGCTACACCCCAGCCTGACATGACCCACCCTCGACCCCTACACTTGCAGGTAGGTTCTGTGGCCTAGCCAAGCCTGGCATGCACCCAGTCCCACCTTTTCCATGCACCAGCAGGCAGGCAATGTTACTTAGCCCAGCCCAGGTCCCCTACATGGGCATGTTCTTTGGCCTGACCCAGACATTCCCTCCATTTTCCCCTCTCTAAAGCACTCCATCTCAGTTCCCTCATCTACCTCACATGCAGTGGAAAACTTCAGAATCACTTTCCCTGACAGACATACCCTCAGTTACTCCCACTCCAATAGATCTCCAGACTCCCTTTCCAGGGCAATCTTCAGCCCTCCACACTACCTCCACCCAAGCCTGGGGGCCAGGGTGGTATGTCCTGGCCCTAGGTTTCCCATCTTCCCTTATTTTAAAAAACAATAATAATAATTAGCAACTATGCTGGCAACTAGTACAGTTAACCAAAAATTGGCATTGAACTATACCCAGAATGCCCACTGATTATTGGATGCTTTTCTCCCTGCAGTGTAATACTTGCCCAAGTACAAGGCAACCTAGGCTGAGCTAGGGATTAGCTACAGCTGGGGACCTATGCACCTTTATACATCTACTGAATTACATGATCTGAAAGCTACATGCTTCCCCAAAGCCATTCTGAGACATACATATTGTCAATATTTTGAGATTTCAAAAAAAAAAGTGAAGTCATACACCATTTAATGGGAATAAGATTAGCTCAGGACTGAATTATTTAAGGACAACTTGAGGACTTCCAGTTTCCAGTTTAACATGTAAACACCTTAGAATCTGCCAATCCCTCCTGATAAATAAAAAACTGAAGTTTCTATAGTGGGGGCTTTGCCCAGTGATTTTTTTTTTTTGTATGGAGTTAAGGATCATTATTTTTCAGTTTTTTCAGCTGAAGTTGATCATCAAAACTATACAAAAAAAAACTATAGAACCTGACAGGTAGATACACAGAAACACAACTCACAGGAACAGAATCTTGACAGGAACAAGTACCTGGGTAAGAAAACCTAAACTATAATTGACATCCACTGGAGGTTCAGTGTGGATAATTCTGAGAATTTAAAATTCCAGGGGGATGAGGCTAGCCCCTCTTGCAATGTCCACATGCTGTCTTATAACGAGCGGAGTCCTGGCTACTCTGCTTCTGCACCAGCTGCCTGTGAAAGCATCAGAAAATGAAGAGCAAAAGAGGTCAGCTGCTTAGGTCCTGCCACCCATGTAGGAGATCCTGAGTTTCAGGCTTAGGTAAAATGTCTATACCAATAAACATCTACATGAACAAAGCAGATCTGAATCTGCTTTTACACCCAAAGCAAAAAATAAGAACAACTATTTACTCTTAATATATGAGAAGGAAAACAACAAAATCAGGGCAGAAATAAACAAAAATTAAAAACCAGTATAAGATGATGGACTATGTTTGGTATATGCTTGCAATGGGGGAATCTCAACTGAACTTGAACTGTGGTTATGCAACAAGGTGGAGGAATCCACCATGGTGGGAGGGTTTGGGGAGGGGTGGGGAGAACCCAAGTACCTATGAAACTGTGTTACATAATACAATGTAATTAATGAATTAAAAATAATAATAAAAAAAGTATAAAGAATCAACAAATTACCTTTGTTAAACATATTTCAACATTTTTAATGGCATATAAAAACCAATTCTATGAATATAAAATCTAAAAGTACACAACTACTTAAATAGAGGGGTAAACTCTAAGCCATGATTTTTAGCATGAAAAAGAAAACAAAAAAAAAACAGAAAACGGGATTTTAAGCTAAAATGTTCATGCTTAACAATTAAACAGAGTAAAGATCTTACACTTGAAAATATTTTAATCCATATATCTAATAAGAAGTTAATATCTAAAATGTGAGGAATCCAAGCAACTCTATGAAGTTAATAATCCGATTTTAAATAGAGGAAGATAGTATGCACCCTGGGAAAGTTTGGTTGATGACTGAAGTGATTAGCTCCCTGCCACCCACATGAGAAACCTGAACTGAGTTTCCAGCTACTGAGATTGGCTTTGTCGATGAGATCTATCTTTCTCCTTCCCTCTCCCCCGTTGGCCTCCTCTTCTTTTCTCTCTGCCTCTTTTAAATAACTACATTTCAAAAAAAAAAAAGGGATCTGAAAGAAAATTTCTCAAGAAAATTTCTCAAAACAAGACATACGGATGTCCAACAAGTAAATCAAAACTAACATAAGCAATAAATAAGGAACTTCAAATTGAAACCAGAGATCTCACATCATCCTTGTCAGAATATCAACAAAAAGATAAATGATGACAAGTGTTGCCAAAGATAGAAAAGTAAAACCAATGCTTGCACACTGTTGGCAGGCCTAAAACTTAGTGTAGTCATTATGGATATCTATTCAGACAGTCCTCAAAACACTAAAAGCAAAATTACATATGATCTGCAATCCCACTTCCGGATCTTTATTCAAAAAATCTGAAGTCAGTACAATAAAGAGAAGTCTGCACTGTCATGTTCATTGCCACACTGCTCACAACAGTCAAATTTTAGGGCAAGATTAAAGGTCCTTGATGGAAAAATGGACTGTGATTGATATATCATACACACAGAATGACATACATATATGAATACAGTGACACATATTCCAAAATGGATTATTCCAAGTGAAATAAGCCAAGCATGAAAGGCAAAACAATTTCACAATTATGTGTGGGATATAAAATAACAAATGAAAGCAAAGAATTCATTTCTTTGAATGAATGGAAACCAGAGGCTTGAGTATGGCAGGAAGGAAAAGATTATAGTTATAAGGTTAAAATCTGTGAGGTCTAAATATATTCATTTCTACTGCCTATTTCATAGTGTGATGAATATGGTTATTCACAGCACACTGTATATATCAAAATGTACAGAATGCATTTCAAATGTTCTTACAAAATAAAAAGCAAGTAGTTGAGGTAATAGATACATTATTTCCTATCATTAGTAACCGTAACATCACTTTGTACCTAATATATAAAACCATAATTTATCAGTTTATTAAAAATTAATTTACATATGAAAGGTAATAAATGAAGAGTTTTATCAGAGTCTAATCCACCTGAGGAAAGGGGATTACCTAACTCTAGGCAGCACTAGCCTCCTTCCTGGGGGAAGCAGATGCGAATTCTGATTCCTCTAGCTGCCATATCCCACCTAAGTAAAGATGGAACAGAGAATGTAACTGCAAATTCCTGCTAAAATTCCCCCAAGAGACAGAGATTCACAATAATATAGCATGTTCTGGGTCATGAAACACACTAACAAATTTAAAACAAACTGAATCATACCATATCTGCATTTGGACAATGGAATTAAACTAGAAATCAATAGCAAAAGATAACAGAAATTACCAAATAATTCAAGCGAAAAAAAATTATAACAGCAAGCCAAAAAGGAATTCAAGAGAAATTTAAAAATTATTTTGAACTAAACAAAAGGGAAAATAAACCATCAAAATCTGCAGTGAACATAGTACTTGCTTACAGGGAAATTTATAGCACTGAATATAGCTCTCAGAAGAAATGTTTAAAACAATCATTTAATCTGCCAAAGAGACTAGAAAAGGAGAATATTACTAAGCTCCACATAAGCTACAGAATGTGAGTAATAAAAGCTAATGCAGAAATCAATGAAATTGAAAACAGGAAATCAAAGAACAGGAAATCGATGAACAAAGAACAATCAAAAATTGTTTCTTGGTCAACATCTCTGAAGCACACAAGCTACTAGAATAAGAGTACAATGAACCAATATTTAAATGGAACGGTGAAAATGTAGTTCCTAAAAAATAACAAATAAAACTATAACAATACTATGAACAGCCCTATGCCTGCAAATTCAATATCTTTATTGAAATGGACCAGTTCCTTAATGGACACACATTTATTTACGTTTATTATATAACTTTTTGCAAGCTGGAAATACAGGGGTACTTTCTCAACTTAATAAAAAATGTATGCAAACATCTATATCAAACATTATAGTCAATGGTGAAAAAAATCAGTTTGCCTGCTAAAGAATGAGACAAGGATTCCCATTCACAATATCCTATCAGAAGGTCTACATGGTGCACTAAGAAAGAAAACGTATATTTTGGGAACAAATAAAACTGTCATTGCTTGCAGATGACATGGTTGTAGAAAGCTTGAATTAATAAGAGTGATTAGTAACTAAAAAGTGACTATAGCAAAGTTAATATGTATAAGATTGTACTATGAAAGTCAATTACTTCCCTTATATCAGTAATAAACAAATGGAATTTGAGTCAAAAATGCATGGCTCCTTGTATTCATACCCAGAAAATTAAATAGCTATAAATCCAACAAAGTATGTACCATATCTATGAGGAAAGCTACAAAATAATGAAAGAAATCAAAGAATTAGATACAGTCCATAATCTTAGATACTCATTATTGCTGTCACTTCTTCCAAATTTCATTTGCAGTTTGAGTTCATTTCTGTTGAAATACCAGAAAGATGTATTGTGTATATCCACAAATCGATTCTGAAGTGTGTGTAGAGAATAAAAAGACCAGAATAATCAGCTCAATAGCAAGAGAGGACAAAGCCAGAGGTTTGACATTACCCAACTTCAAAGTTTGCTTAGAGCTGTGGTAATCATGACAGGGAAAACAACAAACAAACAGATCAATGGCAGAACAGAGAGACTGCAAACAGACCCATAAAAGTGTAGAAGACCGATCTTGAAGAAAGAGGAGTCAACAAAATGGCAAAACAGAATTCTTTGAAACAAATGACACTGAAGTAATTGGATATCTGTATGCACAAAACAGAGCTGGCACCGTGTTGCAGCAGGTATGTCCCTGGCATCCCATGTGAGCAGCAATCTCAGTCCTGCCAGCTCAACTTTAGATCAAGATCCCTGGTAACAAGCCTGGAAGAGCACTGGAGGACAGCCAAGGTGCTTGGGCCCCTGCACAATGTGGGAGACATGGAAGCAGCTCTAGCCATTGTGGCCATCTGAGGAATGAACCAATGAATAAATAACATCTCTCCCTCCTCCTCTTTCAACAAATCTTTTTTAAAAATGAATTTAACACAGATCTAAGTCCATAACAAAAACAACTCAAAATAGATCATAGATTTAGATGCACAATGTTTAGACAACACAAGAGAGGATGTAGATGATCTTCAGAACCATTGTACTAGAAAATATTGATGATCATTAATAATTTAAATTTTATTGTAGAATATAAGTCATAATGTACATTAAAAGATTTTGTGAATCTTCTTTTTGTATGGCAGGTAATATGTGCAGAGTCCAATTTAAAGTAAATTTGTGGTCCACATTCCTTAACTATAAAACAAACTTCTTTTGTTTCCTTTACAGTTTATAACTTTTTCAATAACCCCATTGCATATATGAAATATACTGGTCACCTAAGTTCTTTTTTTATTTAAGGTTTAGTGCTTAAAATATAGGAAGATGGTGGAACTAAAATATAAATCATTAGCTCAGGCTTTACTTTTTTCAAACAGATGGAAAATCTGTGTTTTCCAAAATAATCAAAAATAATTAAAAATACATTTACCCACATTCTACCTATTTAAATGGAAGACTCAACTTTGTTCTCTTGATATTGTTACAAAACATGTAGTTTATCTTGTTTGTCACATTATTATGTACAGTTTTCACATGTCTATCAGAAAAGCAGGAGATTGATGTTCTATATATTTTGTTTTGAGTGTCAATGCTATTCTGTAAGCTAATAGCATATCGACCCATGATAACACAGTGGTTGGTCTCTGACTGGGTCAGTTAGCAGAACTGCTGACAGAAATAATAATAGCAGGGCAACCATCGCTTGAAACAGCAATGTAGAGAGAACTACATAGTCAACCTTCTACTTTCCTCTAAGTTCAAAAATCTCTTCTAATCTACATGTGTTGAGGTGTAAAGAAATAATGTTTTGTCTTTTACTAAGGAAACTGTGGAACTTATTGCCTAAAATTACATAGATTTAAAGACTTAGATACTTAGCATAGAGCACTGAGTTCGTTTTGCAGACTTATCAAAGTGTTAGGAAGTTCCAGACTTTATGTTATGATAAGTTTTAAAGATGGCTATGGGGTGGACCATTCTGGGGTAGGCCACTTAGGATACCTACATCACATATCAGAGTACCTGGGTTCAAGATCCACCTTAGTTCTCAGTTCTAGCTACCTAGCAGATAACTCCAAGTACGTAAGTCCCTGCCACCCTAGGCAATGTGGCTTGAGCTCCTTCCTCTTGATTCTATTCTGGTCTGGTCCCGGCTATTGCAGGTATTGGGGGAGTAAGTCAGTGGATGGAAGCTCTCACTGTCTCCATTCCTCCATTTGTCTCTCTGCTGTCAAATCATGAATTTTTATAAAGAAAGTAAAGTTGTGTGTGTGTGTGTGTGTGTGTGTGGCTACTATACCAGCTTATAAGTTCACTCTCAGTGTTGAACAATTTTCAGACCTTTCTAAATTCCGTAACTGTTTTTTCTGGTACTTTAGATATATGAATGAACACTGATAATCTGAAGCAGAAAAGCAAAATTATAACATTTCCTATGGCTCTAGTTTGCCCATGAAATGACAGATAGTTGCAGTTGTTTATCAGCTGGCTAAGAATTTACCCTCTGAACACAACTTCATGGAAACAATAGTTCCAATTAAGCCTAATCTAAGAAAATTTTAAAACGTGAATGTAAGTATGCTTGTGCAACATACCAATATTTTCTTTTAATGATAGGTAATCCTATATAAAAACAACCATTAGACATAGAAATTCAAGCAAGGGATTACAATTCACAATACATGGAAGAATGCGAAGCTAATTAATGAGCTAACTGACAGTACCTTGCAAGACAAATACACTCCTATTGCTTTAGTCCTAGCAGACACATTGCACAAGAGATGTCTTTAAAATTACGGTAAGTTTTATAGACTGTATAATCTCAATTATGCTTTAAAAAAAGCTTATGTGTACATTGTGTTTGTGAAAGTACTGGAAGACAATACATGAATAAAATATTAGTGGCTAAGAATAATTGAATTTTATTTTATGCCTTCCTGTATTTTAAAATGCACTATACTTTTATACAAACATCTGTCAAAGAATGAAAACAGATAAAATAATTGGTTAGGTTTCTGACTATTTTGTTGAAAAGACAAAAACCAATTGAATGTAGTTTAAAATCAAATTCTAAAAATTTTCCCTACATGTCCTTTTAGGATATTGCTTGATAATATCATATTGCAATATTTGTGGTTCTGTGACTCCTTCAATATTTTCTGTGTAGAGTTTTATTTTTGTAATAGGCTCATGGTTACCTATTACATATGACATCAAGCATTCTCAGCCTTGCTTGCTACCCTGTCTCTCCAATCTCACTACTATTGATTTGAGTGCCCTTTCTCCAGGACAGGCAAAACATGTAATTATACCAATAAGCAAGAAAATAATTAACTGCATGAGAAATAGGCCCACAGTCCATTTCACATGGTGCTTTATCCTAAGTAACCAGGAAGAAGATAAGGTCTCCAAACAATCTATTAACTTATGAAGAGATGGGGCAGTCCCTTTGTAATGCAATATAAATACAATTATAATAGATATATTGAGATACAACAGCTTAGATAATAACTCTATCCAGACAAATTCTGGGATTACCTTCCAATTCTACCATGACAAAAAAATGAAAAGGTGCTATCCATAGCTCCTTGTCCTTTATAACTAACATTACAATGTCAAATAAATGCACCGATTCTCTTCTCATATAGAAAACAAGGCATAAAGGAAATTCTCATGTACATAATCTGTGCAACAGTGTAGATGATCAAGTTCTTAATAATGTTTAAAAGCTTAAATGTAGGCATTGGTGCTATGGCACAATCCTTTACACTTCTATCTGCAGTGTAAGCATCCCATGTGAGAGCCCATTCAAGTACTGGCTGCTCCACTTCTAACCAAGTTTCCTGCTGATGTTCCCAGGAAAGCAGCAAAAGGTGGCCCCAGATCTTGGTCTCTCTGTAGATCTGACTTTCCAATAAAAAAAATTAATTTTAAAAAATATTTTTTGATGTACTCAAGCCTCCCTCAGCAACTTCACAGAATCCTGGGCTTCAGAATTACATCACTTCAACTGAGTTAAGTTCCTTGAGACTATTTCCTCTTGTGTGAGTTTGGCATAACCATGTCTCTTGCTTGGCTGTTCTGACAGATATGACCATAAATATATGTAAAGTGATGCGCATAGTTACTGGCACAGAGCAGGCCCATGTTAGTTGGCAATTCCACATGCTGTCAGCAAGTTGCCCACAAGTTTAGTCTTCTAGGGGGTTACAAAGACCAATGCAGGTCATAACTGCTCCCTTTATTTTACTTCCATTAGAAAAGTGCTTAGGCTCTGATCAACTTTCCAGAAGCCCAGTTTAATACTGGAGTGATCCAGTAAGTTTAAACTGTATTTTGGCCCCCTGGAAAGAAGTCAAAGCAAGTACTCAGCCTTGGGTAGTCTTTGCTGCACAGTTAATTGGATTCACTGAACTGGCTTCACGATGACAAAAAAACAAATGTTTGGCATTGAAACCTTTCTTCAGTCAAGCAGAACACCAACATTTCAAACAAACATTTTGACCAAACATTTCATCACATAGATTGTGTTTGCCCACAAAGATGCTTCTGTACCCATGTGTACTGGTTTTCTCTTTCTCAAAATATTTACTGGGCACTTTCCGGAAACAGGCTGAAGTCACAAGAAAATAAAATGTTTATATTTTTGTTTGCCAAACATGAATTATCCAGACCTACTGTCATGGGTTCATACATTTTAATTTTCTATTGTATTAAAGTCAATGATAAGGACTATTTCACACTTGGAAAAATTAAAATATATCTTTTCAGCACGTTATTTAATTTCCCAACTTCATAGCTTGAAACTCATTATTTGTTTTCATCTTCTGTGTTCAAGCCCAAATTCTTCCATTTATATCCATATACTTCATGGTCTCATAATTTTGAATCTATTATTTATTCAGCAAAGCTAATTTTTCATGTTTAAACCCATAAACACAAAGAAAAACTCCCTTTTTCAAGGTGTATACAGTCTGGAAAAAGAGACTGGAAAAGTACTAATGATTTAATTGTAGTATGAAAAATTCTGTTACAGAAGTCTTCATAAAGTTTGTGTAAAATGTGTATTATGAAAAAATAAATGCATTTCAAAAATAAGCTTCTCTCTTAATTCTATTTTAAATGAACCTTTTGAAGTCCTCTTGTGATATGTTCTACATATTAAAGAGATACAGATGTTGAAAAATGCCTAAATAGACTAGGGAATATAAGTATGAGAAAAGAAACAATGCAGTGCAATTTTAGACAGCCAATAAAGTCTGATTAAGAAGCTACAAATGGGGGCTGGTGTGAAGCATAGTGACCTAAGCTGCCACCTGCATTGCTGGCGTTCATACCAGAGTATCCGTCCCAGCTGCTTGACTTTCAATCCAACTCCCTGCTAATGTGCCTGGCAAAGCAGCAGAGGATAGCCCAAATACCCAGGCTCTGCCATCCATGTGGTAGGCTTGCATGGAGTACTTGGCTCCTGGCTTTGGCCTGGCTCTGCTCCAGCTGTTGCAAGCATCTGAAGAGTGAACCAAGGAAATAAAGATCAATCTGTCAAATAAATCTTTTTTAAAAAGCTACAAGTGGCAGTTAATTGCTGAGAGGGAAGGGTATAAACATTGATCTCCATGCAAGACAGGGAGTGTACATGGGCCATAACAGAAAATGGAGCTTCATAAACAGGAAGAATGAGATATGTGTAAGTCTAGAAGAATAGGCTGTGAATGGAAGTTTAAGAATTTTTCTATTATGCCAGGGCATTTTGCTTTTATTTTGTAGAACATTAGGTAACTTGAGTGTACCAGGGCAGGGCTAGTGTTTTAGAAAGATCAGTCTAGTTCCAGGTTCTGTAGCAAT
Organism: Ochotona princeps; assembly: GCF_030435755.1. NCBI lineage: Eukaryota > Metazoa > Chordata > Mammalia > Lagomorpha > Ochotonidae > Ochotona > Ochotona princeps. The sequence continues at coordinate 32,545,745 of NC_080837.1, read as the reverse complement.
TGAATTGGCAGAGGAAGACACAAGGCAGGGAAACCATTTATAAAGCTATTAAGCAAACGCAAATAATGAGAATCTGAGCTGAGACAGACAATGAGAATGCAGCGGAAAGTGAATTCAAATGTTATCCAGGATGAAAAGTAATGAAAGATAGGAGACTGGGGAGTTCTGGCTGACTCCTGAATTCCTGCACCTCTAAATCTTAAAGAAATTGGACACACAAGATTATATGCCTCTTAAAATATGTTGTATGTATTCATTGCACAGGGGATTATTAAGCAAATTTCAACATTAGGTGTGTTTAATCATTTATGAACCTGTTATACTTCACTATTGTGTCCTTAACAGAACTTGAGGTAAGAAAGCCTCATGATGGTTCCCATGAAGTCTAGTTGCCAAGGTCTATTAATTTCTGCAGCCAAAGTTGCTCATAAATGAAGTTCTAGCCCAGGCATCATATTAAGACATACCCAAAACCTAATAATTTATCATCTCTTTTCTCTATGGTGTTTTAGAATGTTAGTTTGATTGATTTTTAAATACATGCAAGATTATATTTGTAATATTATAAAGGTATGAAGAATCATAAATTGCACACATACAGTTCCCAAACTCAGCTGTACAAATGGGATTTCGTCAATACTTTGAAGCCCAGAGTCCTTCCCAGAGTTCATCTTTCCTGTATCCACCCAACTCTCAGGTGAGTTCCAATTAGTAGGAATTAATGATCTATTTAGCATTTGCTTGCAATTCAGCCACACACATACCCTTAATTAATAGTGCTCATTTTGCATATCAATTACCTTGTGTACTTGGTTTTACTTCTTCTCAGATAATATATACATATTCCTGACATTCATCTATGTTGATGCATATAGTGTTCATTACAAAATTACCCCAGTTTTTTATTCATTTTCCTGTGGCCAGTCCTGCTTTTAATATTCTTGAGCATATCCACCAATAAAAATAGCACAATAAAATAGCTAATCAGTTGTATTTTGCTTTGAACCCCCTATAACATTATTTTGTTCCTTGACTTTCAAAGATTTGAGTTTTTAGATTTTAGGAATATCCCTTATTAAACATATGTAATGATTCACAGTCCATATGTCCCCAAGCTATCGTAAATACGCTTGCAAATTATCTACTAGTTCACAAGTTTGTAACTTCTCAAATAAATAAAACTACCACCAATGAGAATTAGAAAGTTGTTGCTATGAAAAGGAATGAAAGGTGACTCTCCATTACAAAGAGAATGAAACTTGATTCACATTTGGAAGCCACTAGGAAGGGGCACTGGAGAAAGAGAATGAGTAGCAACTAAGATGGGATAGAGCCCCTTGTGGAGGAAGAGGGCTATGTAAACTAGGCTCACACATCTCTGGGGAAGGCTGGAGAGTGAGGAATAAACTGGCTTTAAAACTCTGTATGGGAAGTACATATATTCAGGGAAATGGACATGGTATTGGTAATAAATTCATGGAGCACAACTAAGAATGGCAATAATACATAAACTCACCCCTCTTTCTAACAAAATAGACATGAGAATGCAAAATATATAACAGGACTTAGTTTTTCCATTCCTTAAATAAATGCATACTATAAAAAATCTGACTTAACAGGAGGACACAACAAACACAATGTTAGAATGTATTAAGTTTTATGGAAGAGTATAAAGAGGAAAGAAAACGAATTCAAGGAAAGAGAAGATTTTTTTAAAATCCATTCTTTCACTCAGTAATTCCTCGGTATCTGCTTTGTCCCTGACACTCAGAATCTAAAGACCAATTAGACATGGCCCTGCTTAGTCTAGTTGACATCTTTGAACAACAGAAAAAGGCAAGCTCTCCTTTCATAAATGCTTTAATGAAAATGGGTACGGAGTGCAATGGGGCCTCCCAATAATGACAAACCATTCAATGAAGTCTTCAAAGGAGAGAAAACATCGCATCGGATCTTAGGAATGGGTTTTGATTTAAGCGGCTGGGGCGAGGGCAGACAGTGATAAGAGAGAGAAGACATTACAGCTGGCCGAAACAGCTAACGCAACAGAACACAGATCTCCAAGACGGTAGGAGAGATGAAAATTTTGTGGTAGTTAAAACACAATTACAGCAGACAGCAAAGGCAAGTATGTGAGGACCAGTCGGAGCAATGGAGTAGCTGAACTGAGAGGAGCCTGGAGAAGAGCCAGTTTCCCCAACAAACATTAACAGTTTCTACATACACTGAACACATTTGTATGCTGCACTGTAGTTTGATCACACAAAACAGCAGGCTTGAAAGTGCTCTGCCACAAAGCAGTGTACTTTTGTTTTTACCATGGGTGTGCTTGGCTTTAACCAGACCCAGTATACAGAAACACAAACTTACAAAATAGATAAAATAGGATGTGATTATTTTGTTAACAAAGTGATCCTTAACTTTATAAAAGGATTTGCGTGCTTTCTACTCAAATATAGGACTAGAGCCTGAGCTTGCCAGCTCCACGGATGTGGGAAGAATCTCTCATGGAGCTATGCCTAATGCTCTCCCGACTCCTGCACAGAACCAATTGCCCTCTGCTCTGTTTTTAGAGTTCTGAGGATACACAACATAAAACCAAAACCAGTTCTATAAAATGTAAGTTGTATTTCCGCTATGGCTATAGTAAACAGTGTGAGTTTAGATTCCACTCATTGCACCCTCTCCACTGTCATTAATAAGCAACGTGAAAAACAGAAATGAAAGGCGCCTCTCACAGGTTCTAATCATTTCATTCAGAGCTGGAGCAGGAAAAATAATGAAACTTATGAGACACACAGGGACATATAAATCTTTAGGGACCATTGGTACTGTGTCAAAATTGACACCTGACCCTTCACATGAGTGAGGCTTGAAGGCATGTGAAACATGAAGATAGAAACAAGTTTTGATCTTGTTTGCAGCAAATGAAGTTGTCAAAATCTGATACACTGTGTAGGATGCCCCCAAATCTTGTAAGTGATATGTATTTGGGAGACAAGTTTATCAAGGACCTCAAGGGACTGATGTGATATGCGCTGGGATTATCGTATTAAAATTTGTTTTATCAGTCTTTCTTCTGATAAGGAAAAATGTTATTCTTTCCTATTTAAACTTTTATTCAGTTAGTTGTTAGTTTTTATTTAAAGAGTAACATCCATATATCTTGGGAATCACTTCCTCCTGGTACTCTTACTACCACATCTTTCCTTAAATCTGGTCTTGATGTCTTAATCTGCTAAAGGCTCACAGTCCAATATTTCTACTGATAGCAATATTTTAAAATTGGCACTCAAATAAGTATTGATATATATAAGTCATTTGCCTCCCTGACCAAGAGTCCATATTATTTTCATAATATATAATTATTGTCACAAAGCTATATATCTAATACTCATCCACTCTATGGTGAAAGATTATTGATCCCTTCCTTAAGGCTGGGGAAAAAAAAAGGCAACTCTCAAACTTCCAATCAAACTTGTATCACAGATCTTAACCAGTATAATAAGGCATTAAAAAAAGTTGTAACTCCTATACCTGTTATGTAATTAGTCACATAGAGAATACATTTTTTATATTTTATTAATATAGAGAATAAATTTCATATATTTTACAAGTACAATTCTAACAACCATACTACTTCCATCTTACCTCCACTGTCAAACTGTTGAATGTTACACACTACTTTAGTTTAGATATAGAACTATATAGAAGCTTCTTATATATCAATAAAGTTGATCCATGTTACTCTTTATTACACTTTCTTGCATTCCTGAGGCTTTTTTTTTTTTTGCTTTTTCTCTGTTGAATTCTTCATTCAGTGAAACATTAATTATTTATCAGGTAAATTGAAAATGTTATCTCAAGAATTTTTTTTAAAATGTGTAGGTGCCTTAAAAATAGCATGTACAAATAATTTATGATAATGCTATTTACCTAAATCAGTGAGGGAAATTGCCTCTCCAATAGTCTAAAACTGGGAAACCCTACTGACATGAATAAACTTCAATCTGATATATTGTAAACAAAATTTAATTTTAAATAAAATGCAAAACAGAAAAGAAACGAACTGTACATAGGAATGGAAACACTGGAACTTTTAGAAAAAAACAAAAACTTTATAATTTTAAGTTAGGCAAAGATTTATTACATAAGAGGTAAGACATATCAATCATGGGGAAAGAGGAAGAATATTCACTAACATTAGCATCTTATCCTGAAGTGATACTGAGAGATAAACCTTGACTCTGGAAAATATTTGTCACACCTACGCTTTACAAAGGACTTGTTCCCAAATTTTACAATCCTTCTAAGAAAAAAAAAAGCCTTTACAAAATCCTTATAATCCAATAAATAAACCGATCAATCCAACGTCAAAGTGAGAGGGCATTCCCTCGGATACATCCAAAAGTACATTCACTGCAAAGAATCTAAATCTTTTTAACTGCACTCATACTTCAGGCCCTGGTTTTTAATCATAATTGCGGCAATAATAATTCAATAATAACTTGTGAGTAGAAATGATTCAAGTAGAGGCAGAGAAATCCTACAAATAAAGGTAATGAAACTTTAACGGTCCATTCTTTCCCATATACCCTCCTATTACACAGTTATTATTTGATTTCACAGCATCACAATTATAGAATGTTCCCTCCAGTGACTCGTTTCCCCCTCCTCTGCTTTGGACTTTTCCCAGCACTTCCATGTGGAAGCAGACCAATTTCACAGTAAACATACTAGAACTGAGATGAAAATTCTACACGGATTTACATGAGCAAACTGACAAAAAAATAGTGAACCTTGTATTGGTTGAGCAAATTTAACATGCATGAAAATATTATTGTATAATTTTATTTTAGCATTAAGTTTAATCAGTGTAATTATTTAATTACTGTTTTATTAGACAGGTAAGTGATGACCATTAAATCAAGCCTCTTAAATGTCATTCATGCTTGCATAATCCTAAAATAGTTCTTGTTAATTTCCTTAACAGAAAAAAGTGCTATAAGTATATACATCTCAAATTATGTAAAATATCATGCTCAAATTTGTAAAGCATATTATTACAACTGAATCAACTTCATTGCTATTGGTATTCCAAATTGTAACCCACTTTTTGTGATTATGCAAGTAGTAACTGATCATAAGAAAAACAGTTGAATTATCCAGGGGAAATCATGCTAAAATGTTCAATAGTATCTTTCATCATTTTTCAATAACTGCATTTATATTTGAGGTCACATGGCAGTTAAATTTCTTTATACTGCCTTTGTATTTTAAAATTATCTAGTTTAATTATAGAATTAATTTGTGCCAAGACTTTTGATTAATATTGAAATTTGTAAAGACAAAACACCTATTTCTATAGTTCCGTTTTCTTATATATTGTTCTATTTCCATTCAATTTTTGAATCTATGCTTTCATACCCATTTAATATGTCAAAATTTTGCATTCTGATCTAGCTTTGTAACTATTAGAAAACTTACATTTTATGATATTACCTTATAGTATGACACAGTATTAAAGCTCCTATCAATTTAAGTGATGTATGGTTTTATTAATCACTTAGCTACCATTTCATTGGAAATATTTTTATTCATTTATCCAATGAATTATTTTTAATTTTTTAAAAATGTATTTGATTTTATTGGCAAGTCAGATGCACAGAGGAGGAGTCAGAAGGGAAGATCTTTCCTTCACTGATTCGCTCCCCAAGTGACTGCAACAGCCAGAGCTGAGCTTTTCATAAATTTCTCCTTATTTAATAAGGAAAGCACTTTTTAAAAAATGCTTGTAATTTTTTATCATTTTTCTGTTTGCTAATTGACTTTCATTTAATGCTTTCTATATACTCCCTTACCAACTTCTAGTTAAATGGTTATGCGTTTCCTAAATAATTCCTAATGACATAAATTCACCTTTGAGTGTACATTTTAGACTTTCAAAATTTGATAATGCCTTAATTTCTAAAGACATTTTTATTGCATTTTTATTCTAACTAAATTGCTTTTATTGGAATCTTAATTTTTAGTTGACCAAAGTAAACTGGTTTGTTCAATATCTAAGAAATTGAGGTCTTAGCATGACTTGGACATGTCCCAATTTTATAAATATTTTATAAGCATTTGTCAAATTGTATCTTTTCTATTTGGGATATAAATTGATATTACTCTTAATTCTTTATGTTTATCAGGTCACTTTCTGATTCGTGGTAAGTGGATGTTTAGCCCCTGCACTATAAGTCTTTCCTCATTAAATTGCCTTCTGTCCCTTTCAGCAACTTTTTAAGACTTAACTTTTTTAGTGCAGTTTTAAGTTCACAGAATTGAACAGTAGGCAGAGGGTTTTCTAAATCTCCTCTGTCCACACATTCACAACCTCCCTAATCTTTCGAGCACAGAATGCATTTTGATTTAACTGATGAACATTGAGCATAATAATGATCTAAAATCCACCTGAAGGTTGTACATTTTGGGGGTTTGAACAAATTTATAATGACATACACCTAACAACATTGTCTCCAGGGTTATTTTTCTGTCCTGAGAGCTGTTTTACGTCTGTGTATCATTATTATTCGTGTCAAATTATTTCTGTTTTTGCTGCAATATTTGCATATGTGAAGATTTGTTACTATTACCCAGTTATAATGGGTTTATGTAATAAAATTATCCAATGTCTCAAAAAAATGTCCTCCCCTTAAGTATCTTTCAGTATTACTGTGACTTTTGTCCCATTTCTTTCCTTTTTCATTTGTTGCTGAGTTTAAATCACAAATAAGTGACTTACTTATATAAGCTTAGTTCTGTTACATTATACCTTATTTTCCACTTCACAGTTTCTTCGTATTTCTCCGTGTGTGTGCATTGCTGTCTAGACTATTTCCTTCATTTTTTTCCTATATTTCTCAAGTCAAAACCCCATTTTTGGTTTTACTACAAGTTGTCATTCAAATACTTAAGCATGTATCTTATGGCATACTTTTGTAATGTGCATTTTAAGTGTATTTATTTAAACCAAGAACAAATTCTAACATATGTACAGCATAATATATCCTACATCTATTATATGTCAATAAAAATACTAAAAAATACAATTATTTTGAAAATAAGTATATGGTTTATTAAAACAATTTTATTACTGTCACTGTTAGAATTCTTAGGCAAAGAATGAATCAAAATAATTTCTTGCCACCACTTTCCAACAAAATATTACAACATTCTGCTTATGATCATAGTATAAAAGCACCAGTTTTGTTTCAACACATGAATTTTTCCAACTTACAGAGACAGCGAGATAAGGGCAGACAAGGGCAGAGCTTCACCTACTGGTTCCCATTCCAGAGGCCTATAACAGCTCTAACTGTGGCAGGTCTGTCTTGTGGGTGGCAGAGATGCCGATGGTTGACCCATCACTTGTTGCCTCCCAGGGTCTGTATTAGCAAGAAGGTCGAATTTGGATTGGAGTCAGGATTTGAACGCAGATAATTGGATATAGATGCTGGCCTCCTACACAGCATCTCAATCACTGAATAAAACATAAGGTAGTCTTTTAAATTACATTCAGGGGCCTGAAAAGTGGGTAAAGCTGCCAACTGTGCTACCAACATCCTACATGGGGACCAGTTCAAGTCATAGCTGCTCCAATTCCAATCCAGCTGTCTGCGAATGAGCCTGGGAAAACAGCAAAAGATGGACCAAATGCTTGGCCACTGCATCCATATGGGAGATGGCAAAAGCTCCTGGCTCTGGACTCAGCCAGCTCCGACTATTGCTGCCATTTGAAGAGTGGACCAGCACATGGAAATCAATTTCCCTCCCTGTCTGCCTGGCTCCTCACCTGCCTCCATGTCTTCCCACTCTTCCTCTTTCTCGCTGTCTCTGTATGTAATAAATATTTCGGAAATATTTTTTTAGAAAAAATAAATTCAATGAATCATATTGCCTGGTTAGCATGTTGAAAAAGTCATGCAGGATTTTTGCCATAATAGAACACAGAGGCTAGTCTGAACAAGTCAATAAGGATGTAAGCAAGGACACACAAACACACCCCACCTTTTTAAAGTTACTTTTTAGAGGTATTTTAGTAAGTTGGGAGGAGACATATTTGCTACTGCTCCTAAGTCTGTATATTTAAAATGGAAGTTGTAGATAAAATTTATCTGTAACAATGCTTTATTTTCATTGCCAATGTTCTGATGAGCTATAATCCTTAATATATTTAAGTTTCCCTGTCCTAGAATTTTTGCTATTACTTAATAGCTTGTATTCCATAAAGAATGAGACAGCTGAAAGGGATCTTGCAGATTATCAAACCCCAGGATGTTAAATACACACACCAATGCTACTTTCCCACCTCCTGTGCCCATGGAAGGCACTGCCAATCAGCCTTAGTATTTTTTCATTTTAAAGCTGGAAATAGCCTAGAAATCATTCCTGTTCTTATCACAGCATTGTAATTTGTACTAATCAGCAGAAGCTTCTGAATATGAGATGAAGTCTATTTGACCAAATTCTCATTTTAGAATATGGAATTTTCCAATGAAAGCCTAAAAACACAGATAATTAGTAGGTCCTATTTGAAAGAATCCCCCTGAATAAAAATTCTGCAGATTGAAAAATTCACTTTAAAGTGAATTAAATCAAAACTGTCATATTACTTGTTCCAGCCCTATTTATTCATATTTGATAATTTCTAACACTGTTTAAAGCTCTTAAACTACAACTGTTTGTAAAATATATTGTCAAAATACATTTTTATTATTTTGGCCAAGAGTCTCCTTTAAAAAATTATATATGTTATTAATATATTAATTATATATTATATAGTATATAATATATATTGTGTATAATATAGTATATAATATGATACTATATATCTAGTATATATAATATATATTATATATATTACTCTCTTCATTTGTCATTCTATTAGGCCATGGGTCCTCCTACAGTATAACAATGGACAATCTGAACATCAAGAATTATTTAAGACTAGACATTACACAAAGGCAAGAGTTTTAACTCATTCAGTAATATGTGCAGTGTGTTTTCTATGCATCAGGCAAAGTGGTAGTCTCAAGAGAAGCATGCATCATTTAAGACACAGAAATATTTCAGAACACTGCAGAACTTTCTCATTGAAGATAACAGACAGGGAGATAAGCAATTGGGAGGACAGTAATTTGTATTGCAAATTAAAGGACAAGTTTTGCTCTGGGACACAGCAGGCCAGATAAAGGACACAGGGAGTTCTGAGAATGGGAGTGGGATGCAGCTGTGAGCCTAATGGATAAGGCAACATGTGACAATTTGTGTACATCGCAGAGAGTTTTTCCAGGCAGAGAGAAGACTGAGGACAAAGATCTTCAATCAGGAATGGTGTGTTCAAGGAACAGCCAGAATACCAGCAGGGTTGGAGCAGGGATGACTGGGAAGAGCAATAGCAGAAGGTGGCAGAAGAGAGGAGGGAAGGGACAAGTAGCTCAGCACATGCCACTTTGTACAACCAAAATGTTGCATAAAAGTAACAAAGAGCAAATGGTAACCTGACTCATGCACTTGATTTAGAAAGGTTCAAATCAATGAGTAATAAAAACCTTGCTCCCCTGAGGAATCTCATTTCCAAGTTTTTAAAATTTTCCCCATCACTTATGTAATGTACATATAAAAAAACAGAATCCTATTCGTGAAATATCCTAACTTCTCAAACTGCCTAACCCCTGCCCACCACATTTCACAATTCAACCTGCATAGCAAAATTTTACATTCAGTTTGTGTTTCCCAACATCAAACATAATTACTTGTGAAGTATTTTGTGATATTTCTGCAAAAGAAATTACATTACACTGCATTTTGGGCTCCATTTACTGCCTGAAACAATTGATTTGAGCTCACTGTATTCTTGGCAGAATGATAGGAACTGAAAACATATCATCAAAAATGCTAAAGGTGCCTCATGCACACTGCTGACGTTTCTGCGAGGAGTGGTGAGATGAGAAGATGAATTCACATGAACTCTACAGCAACCCAATGGTCGGGTACAGCTAGCTGTATGTGTTGCCAGAAAAGTGGGTCTTACCTGTCACGGAGACAGACTCAGCGGGCGAAGAGGACACAGGACAGCGCTGTCCCAGTTCCAGCTGGGTAGCATCCAGTCACCGTGTGTGCTGTAAGCATGTCACAACACAGGGAGTCCATCACTTCCGTGCTGTGGACAATACACAAAGATAATTCTCATAATCTTGGCATTTTTTAAATATCAAGACAAGCAACTTTTATCTAGAAAGGATGCATGGGTTATTTTTTTCTCACTGGACATTAACTGGAAAAACAAATCTAAATAAATAGAATAGGGAACAATCAGGTTCCAAAGCATCCAGCCCCAGCTACCATCTCATTGTCAGGGGGTGGTGTCTGCCTAACTAGGTTTGAATCTTGACTTCACCACTCACTACTTCCAGGATTAGAGGAATGAAAGTCTTGATGATGCCTCAGGCTCTTCATCTGCAAGTCTGTGATACCTTTCTGGTCTGAGGATGAAGTGCAACAATGATAGCAAAGCTTGCACCAGGATGTAGGACAATAAATGTTGCAGTCAACAATACTGCTCTCCGTGGTTCCTATCTATGGGTGTCGTAAGAAGAAAGCAGTTTCCCTCAAAAGAAGTCTAGATGTTTTAGCTATAATAAATCTGACGTATCATTTTCCTTTAGAACAATACCAGTTCTAAACTATGGGAATATATGAATCAGGGATAAAAACCAAACCTGAAATTAAAAATGCATATGGCAATAGTGTGGGGAAAAAAAAAACTAACATTCCATTTTTGAGTTGCATTTACTATTTGTGGGAACTATCCCTACGTGAATGAAATCATTTCCTTACCTACTGACTGCTGAGGGATGGCAGGCAAACACAGTGCAAAAATGCAGTTCAGGTAATGTGTTCGCTTTGGCTATTATGAAAGAAAAACATGGACTGAGTGGCTTTATTTTTTTTTTTTAAAGATTATTTTCTCATGGTTTTGGAGGCTGAGAAATCCAAGATACAGGTGCCAGCAGATTAGGTTCCTGGTATCTCACTAAGTGCTAAAATAGCCTTTCCTGAAAACTCGTCCATGGGAAGAGGGAGAGGACAAAACGAGCCCACCCCTCACCCCATCCTGTTCACCAGAGAGGACTAAATCCCTTCATGAGGCTGCCAATATCTCATGGTTTCATCTAAACTTAATTACGTTTTAAAGGGCCTAACCTAAAATACCACCTCTACAGGGGTTAGGGTTATGGATTTACTAAGGAACAAAAATACTTAGCCTATAAAAGATAGTGTGCTGTATTTTTTACTCAGTGTGGAAGAAAATGATAAACTCTGGTGATACGATTTCTTTATAGTCATATTCCTATGCATTTCATTCCTGCTTTAAAACCTGGCTTAGCCATGGGACTCACTTTGGCCAACTGAAAGCAACCTAATGCAAAGAGGAACTCATCAAGTGCTGGCTTGAAGGCTTATCTTCCTGGGACACACCCTCATGGAAGGTAACCTCCCTTGTGCACACTAAGGTTAGACAACAAAATGAGAGCAGACGCAGGGAAATTCTAGATGAAGGGAGATTGTCCTTCATGTTCCATCCCAACAGGTTTGCCAGCTGAATGCTGGTATTAGAGTGATTTCAATTATAGCACGTGGAATAGTGCTATACAGTTGATCCCAGTAAATCTTAAGCAGTGATAAAATTTAAAAAAAATCACTGCTGCTTACAACTACAAAATGTTGAAATTATTTCCTATGAACAATTGATAATTTATGTCAATCTCTTTTATTAAAATATTTAAACCTCTTAATTTGACCTGTGCAATTGTGTGTGTGTGTGAATTGTTTTGCACAGTAACAAGTCAAGGAGAGAAGCAAGGTCTATCAAGACTTAAGGCATGGAAATTAGGCGCAATGAAGTGAGGGAAAAATTGCTAATATTTTACAGAATTTCTATTTGATTGAGTTGTATTTGTTAGTAAGTATAACAAGTGTGATACCTTTGGCAGCATGCAGTAACAGGAAAATAACACTTTACAGTAACAGAGACCAGACAGATTTGATTTCCCCTGTGTTCCTAAGGAAAACTAGAGTAAGATGGTCCAGAGCTGCTGTGGTCGTCTGTAACTTCCAGGACCCAAGCTCCTCTTCAGATACCTCGAATGGCATGGCCTCATGGTTTATAATAGCTAGTCACAGTCTGTAATCAGACCTATACCAACCAGCCAGGAACAGACTTAGAGGAAGAAAACAAAAACAAAATGACAAAACTTCTGTTTACAGCTCATACAACGAACAAAGGCAAAGGCCAAACCTAAGGAATGGAGAGAAATGTCATCTTTTATATTGATGTGTAATATGTGATATGAGCACTGCCCATGACTGACAGCTTTTCAAGACCGCTTTATTCAAATTATTCTTGCAAAAGGAGCACGTGTGTGAGAGAGGGGTTTTGGAGGCTGAGAAACCCAAGATACAGATTAGGTTCCTGGTATCTCACTAAGTGCTAAAATAGCCTTTCCTGAAAACTCGCTCATGGGAAGAGGGAGAGGACAGAAAGGGCCCACCCTCACCCCATCCTGTGCTTGCAATGTGGTTAAATGACTGAGAGTCAGATGTGGGAAGAATGTGGAAGAATGATATCACTGTGAAAAAAGACACCCAGCAAGAAGGTGGCCAAGACAGAGTCTAAAGCTTCCCAGGCCTTCAAAGAGACTTCAGGGAAAAAGCATTATACTTCAGCAAAATGCAAAACAGAGAATCAAGCCAAACATTAATTTTATCATATTCCATTACATAAATATCAAAATATATATAAAGTCAGAAATATAATAAACTTCCACACATGCATCACCAAGGGTCAATAATTTCATAGCTAATCTTATGCTTTGCACACCACTGAATTTTGCCTTCCTTCCAACACTGGGTGATTTTGAAGCAAATGCCAGATCTATCACAATCTAATCTTTCCCAGTTTTACAAGATATCAAACATCCTGAAAGCATCGAGATTGAGTAGAGAAAACATTTAAAGTCAGTGGTTGTAAGGCCCAACAGCAAGAACCGGAGATGGCTGACAGGAAACTATGAACAGTTTGGGCAGTTCAGATTTGAATGAAGCCAAAAAAACATACAAATGCAATTTAAAGTGAAATATATAAGCAATGAAGAATTAAGTAACAAACAAATAGGAAGGAATAATAAAGGAGTCAGTAGAGAAAATAATTCAAAAAGAGATGAGGAAATTATTCAATTTACAAAACATTAAAGATGACAACTGGGTAACAAATCAGAACTTAGAAGATGAAAGGGAAATGTGAAGATATTGCCATAAAAACTACTAGTTTTTTGCCTAATACCTTCTCTCCATTCTCTTGAGAAAACTGAACCCCCAGTGTATTCACAAGGCAGTGTGCTGATAAAGGTGGTGGTGGTTTGTAACTTTGCACGCGGTGCAGGTGAAACTCATTGAGGAGGAGCTTGGAAAGACTCCTTAAACAAAGGAGATTCACCTGAAAAAGCTCAGCTTTCACCATGTTGACCTTTGACCTTTCCCTTCTATTTCCATTGCACAAGCAGTGATTATGAAAGTCTGAGAAGGTATCTGGTTAAAAAACAGTGCTGAGATGTTGGAGTTTGTATTCCTACCGGGTGTGGAGGCAAAGCCTTGACTGTGGCTGGCTGAGCTCAACATTTCATATACAGGAGACAAATTAAAGCCATTTTAAGAAGATGGGGAAGGTGTCCATAAAATTTAGCAGAGACTAGTTCATTGCTACAGATACGGCAAATGAAATACAGTAAAAGGTGTTTGAAGGATGAACGGGAATTTCTACTGAGCAAAGCAGGATGAATGAAACATTTTACACTGATCAATAGATGTTGCTGTTCTGTAGACAGTGTCTTTCTCAATTGAATTTTTAGATGAAAAAGGCAAAGCATCAAACATTTTCTGTAGGGCAGCTCTCCAAAGCAGAGGCAAAATCAAAGGCTCAGCTGTGCTGCCTACTACTACTTATTAATTATTGTTATTAGTACTAACCTCCCCAAATTCTACAGAACTTTGCCAATTTTGCAGTACTTGCATAGAAATTATATCCATTATTCCACCAGTATGCTTTGAAGGCTTACTACAGACAAACCAATGTAGTAGGTAAGCCTGGGGAATGACACTGTGGAAATCTTCACACCTGGTAAGGAAAAACAAAGCCAAGCAAACTAAGAACTAAAACTTTGCCGCTCTGTATCTTACATGTATTGACAGATACGGTAGACAGAACCATCTTGAACCATCTTCTTCATAACTTTGCGGGGTGATTTCCACTCTCTGTTATGGGATTAGTCTTGATGATATGAGCAATGACTATATTAGTTTCCAATACAGGTTCCTGCCTCCCTCAGAGATACAGAGAGACAAGTACTTCGTGCAAACAGGAACAGATGTTAGCAATGGAAGGTTCAACACGCATTCATGTGCATATGTGCTGCCCCACACAGAAATATACCAATGTGAGTATGCCAAAAGGTTGCCTGTACATGAGAGGGAAAAACCAACAAAAAATAGTACCTGTAAGCCAGAACTGTAGAAATCTAAAAGCCATCCACGGAAGAGAGAGAAAACAGCAGCAATCTTGCAAACAGCATCTCACGTTGCAAAGAGAACAGTCTTTGGCCAGCTGCCTCTTTTTATAAGTCAGGGAGGGGCCCCACCCCAAGCAGCCACACATCCGGGGTGGGATTTGCGCATACAGCAGATGAATCCTGGGAAGACAGGTGTAGCAAATTGACAGTTAAAGAGATATCAGCTACACATCCGGGGTAGGGTTTGCACATACAGCAGATGACTCCTGGGAAGACAGGTGTAGCAAATTGACAGTTAAAGAGATAGTATCATTTTGCAGCAATTCAAGAATGTGCGGCTTACCCAAACTTTAACCATATTATTGATACTCAGAGAGGAAAAGTTCCCAAGTTCACGCAACTATTAAGAAAAGGCATGGGCAGGATGGGGGCAGTAGTGTGTGCAGCAGCTTAGTGGCTAAATCATCACATTGCACATACTTGGATCCCATATGGACATCTGTTCATGTCCCGGCTGCTCCACTTCCCACCCAGCTTCCTGTTTATAGTGAAAGCAGTCAAGGATGGCCCAAGGCCTTGGAACCCAGCACCTGCTTGGAAGACACAGAAGAAGCAGGCAGGTTTCCAGCTGCAGGTCCGCTCAACTCCAGCCATTGCAGCCACTTGGGCAGTGAACCAAAGGACAAAAGATCTTTCTTTGTTTCTTTCTTTCTGTATATTTGCCTTTCCAATAAAAATAAATAAATCTTAAAACACACACACACAGAGAAAAGGCATTGGGATCGAAATCAGGAACTGTGTTTTCCTCATGCCTGCAAGCAATTTTATTTCCAGTGAATGCTAGGTGTGTGAAAAGAGATAACAATGACATTAGTAAGAGTTTAGAGACACAGGGCTCAGTGTGGTGGCCTACTGGCTAAAGTCCTCGCCTTTATCACGCCAGGGTCCCATATTGGTGCTGTTTCTAAGCTCGGCAGCCCTTTTTTCCATCCAGCTCCCTGCTTCTGACCTGGGAAAGCAGTTGAGGACGGCCCAAATCCTTGGGACCCTGCATCTGCATGGGAGACCCGGAGGAAGCTCTGGTTTCAGATCGAGCTCAGCTCTGGCTGTTTGAAGTCACTTGGGGAGTGAATTATCAGAGTGAAGATCTTCCTCTCTGTCTCGCCTTCTTTCTGTATATCTGACTTTGCACTAAGAACAAATAAATCTTTAAAAAAAAAAAAGAGTTTAGAGATATAAAGTCCATAGAATCAGCATTTGTGTTCTTTTCTACAAAAGAGGAATTTCGGGCCCGGCAGCGTGGCCTAGCAGCTAAAGTCCTAGCCTTGAACGCACCGGGATCCCATATGGGCACCGGTTCTAATCCCGGAAGCTCCACTTTCCATCCAGCTCCCTGCTTGTGGCCTGGGAAAGCAGTCGAGGATGGCCCAAATCCTTGGGACCCTGCACCCGTGTGGGAGACCCGGAAGAGGTTCCAGGTTCCCACACGGGTGCAGCACTGGCTGTTGCGGCTCACTTGGGGAGTGAATCATCAGATGGAAGATCTTCCTCTCTGTCTCTCCTCCTCTCTGTATATCTGACTTTGTAATAAAATAAATAAATCTTTAAAAAAAATACAAAAGAGGAATCTTCTACAGTTTAGTGATTTTTATGCTTTGTCTTTTTCCTGTTATCAGTGAAGGCTACATAAACTATTGTCCTCTGTATATCTAGTCTTTAGTACAATCAACTGTATATCTTGTTGCCAGAAAGCATGGTAGAAAGAATGTAAAAAGGGCAAAAATATCCACCTAATGCTGGCCAGTAATATTTTTTCCAAATCCAAAATCAGTGAAAGAGAGTAAAGTAGTTCAAAAGGAAAAACAAGTTTTCATTTATATATAATTCATAGGATATCATATATAATAACATATCATTCAACTATCATATAATTATATACTAAAACATAATCAGAAATGTCATAGCATGTAATTTCATCATGTATTGTAAGCAGAGTGAAAGTAATAAAATCATCCTATAATACAATCATACTATAGTAAATTTATTATAAACAGTAATATATCATCTACATACTTATGAAATCGATGATATAATACAAAATAAATGATATATATGACTCCTATATTTAAACTATTAATTATAAGAGTTATTATTTCAATATAAATAGCGTAGTAAACAGTGTAATCCAGTGGGAGATACCTCATTGGTGGAATCACATTCTTTTCTCTGACAGTGGTGATAGGTCAGATTTCATTTCAGCACTGCTTTAAGGAGACTGGAGGAAAGTGGATAAAATGAGAAAATGCAGGAGGAATTAAAGGATTTTGTAAAAGGCTGTCAAAAAAAGGGCTGTCAGATTCATCAAATTAAAATAGAGCACCCCTTTAAACTTGATTTCAGATGAACAATGAATAACTTTTGGTACAGCAATGTCTGCAAATCTCAACTATTACATGGTTAAGAACAGGTTGCAAAGCATGGACAATTTATTGGTCTAAATATTGCAGCATTGTTAATTATCTGCAACTGAATGTTAATCATGTTAAAAAAAAAAAGAATGTTAACCCTTCTTTTTTTCTTTAGGTTGAAGAATTAAGATTGTAACACAAGGTCTGATCTTTAAGAGATATTTTTTTCAGGCGGCCTTAGACTTCAGAAAAAAAAAATAAAGGTTAAATGTGTTTATTCAGCTTCTTAATTTCAGTAACAAGAACCCCTAAGAGGCCAAAGATCTTGGATCACATTTTGGAAGAGTTTAAACATTTTCTCATTTTACAAATTAGTATTCCAAAAAAATTTTTTTTTTCAAATTCACTATATTGCTGCATAATAGATGTTTAAAAGTGTTCCAAGTATTACTTCTTAAACGTAGTTTTTAAGCACACTTAACCGAGATCTACTCTTCAATTTTATAGTGTGTCAGTGGTATCAATGTTGACTATGTTGTCAGATGTGATGCTGTACAGCCAACCTCTACAGCCTGATGTCCTTGGTTACCTGAAACATGTATGCCTGTTGAAGAATAACTCCTGTTTCTGCTAATTAGTTTATTGATGTATGATTAAGCAAAATGCTAATGTCCTAAACAAGAGCAAAATTGAAAATAAAATCACCATGCATTTTCACTAGTATGGCTGGGTAATGAGTAACAAATTGAGAATTTCAAATCAGTTATAAGTTCTATAGGTGTATCTTAATTACTGTATTATTTAAGGACAATGACAAATATGAATTGTTATGTTTTTTCTTATTATGCTGAGAACCAAATGCCCCTCTTTCTCCTGTAACTGATTGGCTCCACCACCTGCCCCTTGCCCCTTTTAAAGACAGGTAATTGTGCTCTCTGCCAGCCCAGGGCCATCCAAGATGACAGCCCTGAAGTCAGGAGCCTGGAGTGTGTCTGCTTCTATTTCTGACCACAGGTAGTGCCTATGACCTCAAAGAGCCACAAGTGAATGTGCTTGGAGCAGTAAGTGCCTGTTACATGAGTTCGTAACTTAATAAAGGTGAGCTGTGTTTTGTTTTCAAGGAGAAATCAGAGATAAGAATCCCAGGGCTACACCGGGACGGCGGAGAGCAGACACCCTTGTAACACCACCCTCCTCCAATGTCATGTCTACTCTGCTTTTCTTTCCCTTCTTTTTCTTTCCTGTCCTTGTCTTCCCCCACCACCCCTTCTTTCTTTCTTTAGGTTGAAGAATTAAGATTGTACCACAAGGTACGATCTTAAAGAGATATTTTGTTTTTCAGAACTCTGACTTAAGGGGGTCAAGAATAACATAAGGGGAAGAAAGGAAATTAAATGCTGGCACTGAAGGGAAGATGGTTGGGCAAGTTTCTGCTGTGCGGCAGCTGCAGCCAGGGGCTGGGCAGGTGGGCAATCAGGAATCTTACCAGGCAAAACCAGCCAGGCTCAGCTTGTGGTACTGTAAGGTGATTAGGAGTCCCAGCTCAGAGGCCAGCAGCTTTACATTGAATAGTCAAAAAGTTACCTACATCCTGAGCTTCCTGTTAGAAAAAGTAAGTAATGCCTGCAAGGAAAACCGAAGGAAATGTGTGAAAAACCATCTGGCTAAAGGCAACACGCCTTAGTTGTGTACAGGGACAATCATTTGGGATCCATGGAAGCTGGCGACTGAAATCCTCACTTCTGTAAAAAAGACATAAAATCATCAAAGCTTGCTTCATCATTGAAAGGATTTCAGTTCCTGAACGTTTCCGGAGCACTGTGTGGCAAGGACTATTGTAGGAGCTGCTGATACTGTTAGGGGTGTGAAGCTCTGCCTAGAGAAACTTCTAGAGGCCGTGATGCAAAGAGAAAAATCCCATTTGGGCAGTTGGCGCTATCATGAAACCCAGTGCTGAAGCGAGCCTTGGGAGGGACCTTCCAACTTTGTCTATAGGAACAGGGAAATGTAAACACCCAGCTAGCGTTAGCGGAGGACGACGACAACCAGACAGGAGTCACTAGGAAATGGCATGTTTGTTTTGGATGGGGTTGAAGGGGGATATTCTTAACTTTCCTGGTTTTGTGCCTATGGGAAAAGCTGGGCTGACAGTCTAACCCCAAAGCCCAGTGAACAGCTGATAAGAATCTCACTCTAAGTAGCACCGGGAACGAATTTTTACAATATGGAAAGTATACATGACTGATTAAGACATCTATCCTTACATAATACCACGCAATAGCCCTCGACCTTCGCAGTAAAAAAAAAAAAAAAAAAAAAAAAAAGCGCGCCCCTGCGCCGACACGCGGCCCGGCGGACCAGGACCCCGCCACCTTTTGCCCGGCCTGGTGACCGCGGGGTTTTCAGCGTGCGGGTGGGGGCTCCCGGCAGGGGAAGTTGCGAGCCCAGGGAGCGGCAGGAGCACGTGGGCTGAGGGGGGTGGGAGACGCAGACCGCCGAGTAACGGGGGGGAAGTGTCACAGAGGAAGGAGCGGAGGGCTGCGAGGTGACAGGGTGTGGTCTGTGCCGGGAGCGGTGGAGCCGCGCGCGAGGAGGGTAGAGACCCGCCCCGGCCGAGGCGGCGGCGGGGGAGCGAGGCTGCGTGGCTCGGCGACAGCGAGGAGCGCGCGGCGCGGGGCCCGGTGGCGCGGGGAGTTCCCGGTGCTCGCCAAGTGGAGCCCCTGCGCGGAGCTGTGCCAGAGCCTTCCGCCTGGGCCCGCCGCGCCAGACACCTGCCGAGTCCGACGCGGGAGTCCGGCAGAGCCTTCGGCCCCCCAAAGTAAGTCTCTCCTTCGCTCTTCCTTTCCCTTCCGCCGCCTCAGCGTCTTTATCTGCGGGCTGAGGAGCACCTGAAGGGGGCGAGACGCGCGCCTGGAAGCTCCGGAGGCGTCCAGGGATGCTCTTGGCTCCCTGGCGCGCCCCGGGCGGTGCGGGGACCCGGCCCGGAGGCCCGGCTGCCCGGTGCCTGTGCGCCGCGCGTATGGAGGCGGCGGCAGAGTTCTTGGCACTGATGCTACCCTTCTTTTGTGTGTGTCTTGCCGGATCCCAGAGCTTCTCCTGGCCGAGGGGTGTGTGCGTAGGGGTGTGCGGAGAAGACGGAGCGGAAGCCACTTTATGGCTCCTGGCCCCACCTCTTACCCCCACCTCAAATCCGTCGGGGTTTCCAGAAGCCGCGGGCACCAGAGCCAGTGAGCGCCGAATCCTCCCAGCAGGGCGAGTTGGACCCGGTGGGCAGCCGGCTGGACCCTGCGCCGCCCCCTTCTCGGGATTTTCTTTTTTAGATAACAACAGCTTTGACTGGTGGGTGTTGCGAGGCAGGGCTGACGGGGTGAACTCGGATGTCTGGGGCGCAGAAAACGACCTGCCTTCCGGCCGTCCCCGAGGGCTTGGAGGGGAAGCGTCCAGGGTCCCGAGGACCCGAGGCCCCCAGCGTCCCGCGCCGGCAGGTTTGCGCGCGGCGTGCGGAAAGGCGTTCGTTGGGTGGGTCCCGTGTCTGTTTCATTGTTCCCGGTGACCGGGCTTGGTGCCGGGCTGAGCGACACGGACACTGTTCCTGAAGCTGTCAATAAAAGTGACTACTTGGAGGAGTGAGGGTCGAGGCTGGCGAGAGGAAAGGGGCCTGGCCTTTTTGGGAACAGAGTTCTATTAGCCGGAAGGGCAATAGTAGTCCACAGCGAAAACCTCTCCGGAGTGCGAAACTTAGATCTGACTCTAATTCACTGAGACAGCCGGTTGAAGGAAACCTTCAGAACCCAGGCATCGTTCCCCCCCGCCCCCCGCACTGAGATTGTTTTCAGAGTAACGAAGATGGAGTTTAAGTGTTACTGGCAGCTGGCTGTTCTCTGGAGCTAGCACCTGTTTCCCTTCAGGGTTCCTGGGTGGGGATTCTTTTTCACCTCCTCCCACTAGTTTTTCCCCCCACTAATATAAATGCCTGCAGCTAGTTAAATTCTATGGTTCTGGACTAAGACTGCGCTTTACAAAATAAAGTGCAGTCTCCGTTCTACCCATGGCCAAGCCCCTCAGCAGGCATCCAGGACGCTTGCTGTGGTTGCATGCTAACATTCTCCCATCCCCAGGGTAGGCTTGTGTACCCCAGTACACAGGGACTTGGAAGCCCTAAGCAGGGGAAGCAGAAAGGCCCCGCCTGTACATTGTTTTCGCCTGACGGTAGATAGCCTTTCTTGACTTTTTCGATTCCTTATATTACAATGGTGTCACCTGTCTTTGGTGCCCGTTCTTTAGCCCACTGCAAAGAAAGATTCATTTTGCACAGAGACATGTTTCTGCTTTTCCTAAGGTCTGTGGGTAGTCGTCGAAATAAACGCTTGGCTAGAGAGGTTTGAAATTATGTGTGCATGTGATATTTATATGTGTATTTGTAGCTCGTAATGTTATGTGTGTTTTGTATTAATTGCATTGTAGCTGTTTGTAAATCCTGGTAGTTACTTTCACACCCAACTGAAACTGCCCTGGCCATATTTTACTTTGATGTGCTGCATAGACCTGCTAAGCTATGAGTTTGCTGAAGCCTGGAGTTCCAGCCCCCAGGAGAAATACCTGATATGAGTACTTCTCGCTGACCACAACATGTAGTGAGAGTGCTATCTAGGGTATGGAAAGCGACATGATTTATTCTAAGCAGGTAACAGAGAGTTGGTAGCTAATACATAAACATGGAAACGTGGGTAGGCATCCAAGCCACACTCACAGCTCCTGAAACATATGTACTAAAAAGTATATGGTGTTCCCTTCTCCCTTTGCTCACCATTCTTAATGTCCATAACCTCAGTGCTTTTCATAGAACATTTGTATTTCTTCTTTTTTGGGGGGTGTGGGGGCTTTGGAAAAACTTTCATGGTTTCACTCTGTCATTACTTTTTATTTCCAGTATCTGTCGTGTTCTTCAAATGCAGTGCATTCTCCTGAATCGTCCTTTTGTTTGTCTGTTGTGTACTGTGTCCAGCTTACCACAGGATCAACATGAACCATAAAGCATCCGGATGCTAGGGAAGATTAAGACATGAAACGTATCCACCACTGTGTGTCAACTGTGTGCGCAGTTACCCGCCTCCCCACGTGACCCACTGCAGATAGTAGCTTCTTCACCTTCTCAGTTCTTCAGACTCTCAGTTCTTACCCAGATTGGTTCCTGCACTAAATCATGTTTGTACAAAGAACAGAACTTAATTATTTTGGTCTTCTTGATCAGTGAGCAATGTTTAGGGGTTGCCAAGACAATTAAATCATTGAAATCTGGATTACTTTAACGTATGTTGTAAAAGGTCCTTCTAGACTTGTGTCATCCTAAAGAAACAAAGAAAAAAAGAGGACCCTATGAAGCCATAATGTTTCTGCTGTGAGGCCCCTGACCATTTGTGTTTCTTGAGTTTACTCTGCCCCTTGAAGAAAGAACCATTGTTTTGTTGTCTGGGAGCTGAAGGAAGATGGAAAGTGAGGAAGGGAAATAAAGCACTTCATTTCAAATGCACTTCAATAAAGTGTGATTATTTTCACTATTTGAAAAACAATGTTCTTTAAGCTGACAGTGGTTATTAAAGATACACTAAAATCTTATTAAGAGATCCTGAGGAAAAGATTTTTTCAGATAGAAATGCTGGCTATTACTAAGTATTTGTAAAAGGTTGGTTTATATAAACATGCAATTTGGAGTCAGTGTCAAGATGTTTTCATCTTTCCATAGAATTATGAAATACTATTAAAGTATTGTTATGAAAACACTGAAGTCCCCTCAAGTTCTACATTAAGTATACTGTCTTTCACGAGTGCTTTAATTGTAATAGCCTGTTTGTTGAGATTTAAAAGAACATCATTGATGTCATGGTGTGCTTTGCATTTTAACATAGTAGCTAATGAATTACAAACATTCATGACTCCACAACCACTTGCTGAAATTTCTCAGGACCCCCAAATAGAGAATTATTTGTGCTATATACCATCATTCGTTTCCTCATTGAATTTATGTTGAACCTTTTTCTTTCTCAAAATGATTCCATTTTAAATGAATACTCAGTTAGATCTGACTCTTGGTATTTTTCCTTCCATGCCATATATTTATAAATAAATATCTTTCCCATAATCTAGTCAGGAAAGCTCCCCTTAAAACACAGGGGAATTAATGGGGTGAGTGATAAAGAAAGAATAACTTTCATTAAAATTGGAAACTGTCAAAGCAGCTTGTAAACAGAAAGGCAGGTTTCATTGAATAAAATCCTTCCTTGATCTCTAATGTCCAAGCCATGTAATGTGTAATGTCCATGTGAGTAATTCAGGCATGAATTTCAAAATCGTAAGGCAAAATGATAGAGCTTCATGGTGTTTATGCTTTGTTGCATTTAAATGTTGGCTTTAATACCATTAACTTTTTCTTCTACCTACTGAAAATTACCTACTGTTGGCATTCTTAGGCTTTTTTATTTCTTCAGCGGGTCTGAGGATAACTGTGGTGGTTCTGTAAAAATGAAAACTCTCAGTGTTTAGCTGGGGAACATTTTATTTCCAAAGCTTAGTTTCTTCTATGAGTTTGGTGCTTACTAAGGAAGATGATGTTTGACATTCAGTTTTCAAACTAGATGTAGCCAGAAACTCATTTGTAATGGAAATGAAGTTGTAACACAGTGATAATGATTGTGTATTGGCATATGCCTTTTTCCCTGAGAAATTACTACTTTCATGTCATAGATAAAATAATTTCTTAAGTAATCTCTTTGAAAACAAGAAAACACAGAACCAATCAGAGCTCTCATCTGTTCATTGTACAGTTCTTTATGCAATGCATACGTGTGCTGTCCCAATGACCTTATCATATTCTACGTGTATATGTATTTTCTCTGTCAGGATACATTTGTTTTGTTTTGTTTGTTTTTGTATGGGATGACACAGACCCTCAAAGTGAGTATGAACACCTGTTACATCACTAAGAGTTAAGCAAAGAAATCAAATCTTCAAATCTTTTCATTAGAAAGAACTCCCCCCTAGGTACCCTCAAGTGGTCTGAGGATGCAAGGACTAAAACACGTTCTGGAAAAGGTAATGATGGCATCACGGTAGCAGAAACTTGCAGACACTTCTCTTTTTAGTTCCCCTCAGCTTCTCTCCTTGGCTTTTCAGCTTGCTGTACTGGGTCTGATTGACAGGTGTGGCAATTCTGATGGCAGTCCAGTCCCACCAGGCTAGCAGCTTTTGAAATTTCTGGCTATGTAAATACAGTATTTGTTCTAAGTACTGCACTTAAATACAGTAGTTAAGTTTAAGTGCCCACTGGTTGTTTCCCTTTGTACTTGAATCAACAATCATTTTCAGCTTTTAAAAGAAACCACCCACAAAACTGTTCTTTTTGACTCAGAGAGGAAAAAAATAAGAAAAAAATTTGAAAAGAGTAGAATTACACTCTTAACCCAGGGTGACATGTTTATTTATACCTAGGGCCACAAACTATGAATTTAGCTTCAAAATCTGACCAGCTACCTTTTCATATAAATCTGATTGCCCTCCCACTCTATGTCCCGAATGGACATTTTTTTTCTCAGTTGCTTTTAATATTTGAATACCTTACTTAAGGGTTTGCTGTTCTTAACTGAAAGAACCATGATAAATACTGATTATTTAAACTTGGTGTTTTAGAAAGTACATTGCCTACAATATAAATCAGTGAATTAGTACGTTTACTGTACTTCAAACGATAGAAATGGTTCATAAAGCTTTGAAATTTTCATCAAATTAATGTTTCACTGACATGAAATTAACTACTGACATCTAAGGTGCCTGTCTTGTGATGATTCCTAATTGGCAAGTGAAGCTCAGAGGATTATTTATAGATTACATTGCCACAGAGTGCTGGAGTAAATTCTGATTGTGCAGTTCAATTCCAATGGATGTTTCAGCTTTGATTCTCTACACTTTTTTTTCCATGTTCCTTTTGATCTCTAAAGCCCCTCAGAAATAAGCTAGCTAAGGTCCTAAATATATAATTAATAATATATGGGCAGAGAATTTGTCTTCAAATTATCCCTGTGAGATTTAGAAGCCAGTTTACTATCCCTCATCAACTTGTTCAGGTATGCATTAACTCTTGGGGGACATGAAGGTGAGCTCACGAACTGAATAATATCAATTTCCTTTAGAGCATAGAAAATAAATGTACAAGGAAAAGTGAGGAAAATATTTGAACATTTACCAAGTGAATTAATTTTTAAGAGTAGCTGCCTGTATAGATCTAAGAGGAAATCTATGTTATTCTCTAAGGACAATTGAAGGTTCTTTCATCTTTACTTTCCCGTTACAGTTTATAAGTGAGGAATGCAGTGAGAGAATTGTAGTGTATCTGCAATTCCCATGGTTTGTTATTCTGTTCAAATTTGTCTTTTTTCTTTTGCATTTCTATGCCTACAGGTAGAATGACCAAATAAAAATGAAAGAGTTAAGTCCAAACTATTCTGTGCATTTTTTTCAGTATGTATTCTGTAGATAATCTCACAAGGCAAAGATATATGAACTATAAATTCCTGCTTATTAAAATCAAACTTATTATACTGTGATTTGGTAGCTTTTTATATGTTTGTGTCATGTTATATCCAGCATGAACAATCTTACTTTTCCCAATGAATTGATCAAATGTTCATCTTTTCTCATAGATTTAACAGAAAGATACTTTTCTGCTTGAAGACATCCCCTAAGTTATAATTTAACTTGACATTTATTTTTGAAGAAAAAGTATTATAGTCATATTGAGGTATGAAAATGTTGAGAAAATTAAAATGAATTTTACACAAATGTGGCATGCATTTTAATTATTACTGTGGATCTAAGACAAAATAGATAAGAATAAGTTTTAGGTGCAAACAATATGTGGAAGTGAATCCTTGTGTCAAATTTTATTCATTTGACTAATAATTCAGTAATTTATGATTAGGCCTGTTTTTATGAGGCCATAGTACAGGTATGACTAAAGCAAATAATGAAATCTTTAAGCAAATTTATACCTTAATTGGGAAGAAAAAAGTTGGATGAAGGCTTGCTATTTACCAGGTATTGAAAAAAGAAATGTGCATCAAAAAGAAATTGAAAGGTTGTGCCATGAAGGAATTTAGAATAAAATGAGGAATAAAGATATTGCATAAGCATAGTCAATGAAATGATAAATTTTAACATGGGGTATTTGAAGAGCTGTGAGAACGGGCTTTTGTCTCAATTCGGAATGAGGGGGTGATATAGGAAAGCGTAATAGGAAAACCCAAGTTAAAATAAAAAACTTAGCAGGTAAAGGAAGAATGCACTGTGGTTTCTGGCACAAAGGGGCTGGGGACGGGCAGAAAAGGAGGGCGCCCTTGTCGAATCCAGGAAGTTCAGCCGGAAGCACTATATAGTGGTCTGAAGATCAGCCTAACAATCTTGGCTAGAGATAAAGAGCTGGAAGTTTAAACCTGATTAAATCCAACTGTCTCTTTTAAAATGATTCCCCCGCCCCCAGCCCTCATTTTATTTGAAAGAGAGACGAAGAGAAATACAGTCAGACAGGCCTGGAGATCTCTCATCCACTGTGCAATTCCTACATACTCAAATAGCTGGAGCAGGGCTAGACTGAAGTCTGGAGCCAGATACTGAGTTCAAGTCTCTTGAGTGGGCAGCAGGGGCTGCCCGCTAGAGCCACAACATGCTGCATCCTATGATGTGCATCAGCAGGAAGCTGCATTTGGGGGCAGCCCAGGAACTCCGATGTGGGAGGCAGGCAATTCAGCCAGTGTACTAGAGAGCTACCTCCAACCCAACTCATGCACTTTGCATGTATGAGCCAATGACATCTGAGGAAAAATGCAGTTATTTGAATATGATTTATAGTCCATCATCTTAAATGGGTCTTACATATTTATTTATTTACTTATTTATTTGAAAAACAGAATTACAAAGAGAAGAGGTTATTCAGATGGCTGCAGTGGCTGGGTTTGGAGCAGTGTGAAGCCAGAGCCAGGAACTTCTAGGTTTTCCACGTGGGTGCATGGGCCCATGTGTTTTGGTCATCTTCTGCTGCTTTCCCAAGCACAATAGCAGGGAGGTCGATCAAAAGTGAGCCTCTGGGGGCTCAATCCAGTGCTCATCTGGGAAGCCAGTTTCTCAATCTGCTGCTTTCTCTTAAATAGGTCTTTGAAGGTATCAGGTAATCTTACTGTGCTGCCTGAGTCCATTCAGTCTCCTAGAGGGCTATATGTTCTCCTCGATCCTTAAACACAGAAGTATTGTGTTTTCATCCTCGCTCTCAGTTGAAGACCTTGTTTTCTAGTCACTGATGACACTGAAGCCATGAGAAAAGAACTTTCTTGGATACCCCCTTGACACACCTGTCTGCCAGCATTTGTTCCAGTCATCTGTCTTTTTCCAAGTTTCTTTTCGCATAGCGCTGGTGGGATTTCAAAGGTTGCGTCTTAGTATAATGCAGTGCAGAAATATGTTAATGTAATCTATCAATGGATAAGACTATTCTATTAGGTCTAGAATTTCCAATTTTAGTTGTTTAGCCTTGGGAAATAATCAGGACTTCAGTCAAGTGTTTATGTAAAAGAAATTACTTAGAATAGTGAAAAATCACAAATAACACACCTGCCTTAACATAGAGGGGGGAACCCAATAAAGTATAATATATTCTTAAGAAGACAGAATGTCTAGCATCACATAAAAAGCATTTTTTCAAGTAGTAGTTATTGATAAATTGAAAATAGATGATGTGGTATTAAAATAAAACTACAATATATGGTATAATTTTGTGTATGTATGTGTGTAAGACTTATGGAAAAACAAAGCTTGTTAAAAGGGTATGCCAGGAGACAGTGAAGTGGTAAGTACTCCATATAGCAAATTCTCTGAATAGATGCATGGCTTGGTAAAAGAAAACTTGGTGGGAAGATTTGGTAACAGAAAAATATCCATAGGATAAACATAGTGCAGAAATCCATCTCAAAAGTGTGGTTGAGCTGTTACAGAAGACTCGCTCTCAGCTGGCCTTCCTCCTAGTTAGCACCTCCAGTCCACCAAATCCCAAATAATTTACTCCAAAATGCATTAGAAATCCATGTATTACATTTCATCCGTCTATTTGAGGGACATAAACAAAGACATCTACCAGTCTGATCCTCAGATACCTGCAATGGCTGGAGCAGAACTGAGGCATCACCTTGGAGCCAGGAACTCTGTGCAAGCTTTCAAGGCAGGTGGCAAGAACCCAACAACTTGAGCTTTCCTTTCTGTCTCCCAGGTTCTTCACTGGCTGGAAGCTGAAGACAAGAGTTAAAGGTGGATATTGCAGTCAGGCACTCTGATGTGGGATATGCACATCTCAGTTGTCATTTTGCTGCTGAGACAGATACCCACCCCACAAATCCTTGCAGTTTTCACCATCTTCACTGCTGTTGTCTGACCCAACATGCCATCGTTCCTACCCAGACTCTTTCCATTCTTGCAGTTGCAGAAATAATCACCTGGGAGGGCATATTGCATGGTGTGAAGCATGGACACCATGGAGAGTCTGCCTGAATAGAGTTCCAGCACTGCAAATTTACTAGGTGTGAGAGTGAGGGTGGGTTGCTTCTCCTCCACTTTATCAGCAGTAAAACTGAGGATATGAATGCCTATCTTGCAAAGTTGTTAGGAAGATCAAGTGAGTATCTAGAATGAAGTACTGTTATGCATTACTGTTCGTCAAGACAAGTTGTATTACAGTCTTTGTTTAAAAACACTCAAGGGCTTCTCATTTGCTTTGAGTAGAATGATCAAGGTCACGCCCATCATCTTTAACTCTTGCCACTCTTCACTAATAGTGAAGATGTTCTTCACTATTTCCATGTGAAAACAATCCCTGTTTTGTCAGAGGGTCTTTCTGTGTGCCTTTCTCTTGGGTTAGAATACTCTTAGCTGATTCCATAGCTTTTTCTTCTCCTTCAGGTCTTTGAATGTTTCTATTTTCTTTTCTTCTTTATTATTATTTTTTGGTTGATTGGTTGGTTATTTTTTTTCTCTCCATGTGATTTCTAACATTTAAAGTCTGTAAAACAGGGATCATGTCTATGAAGCAATTACTTATTTTCCCAAATAACACTCAGAGAGCCTTGCACGTAGAGGACA